>NW_026542610.1:0-1200000 GCF_028750875.1 Macrosteles quadrilineatus
TTTCAAGAAATGACTACGAAGTTCTAAGTTTGTCTGATTCAAGAAGAACTTCCATCACGATAGTTTTCACAAGTGTCGATAGATTTCTATTTCGCTGTACGCAAGTGTAGTAAATAAAAGAAATGAAAACGAATAAATTTATCAAGATTGGGGATATGAAACACAGTGTTCACCTTTGATTATGCAGATCATGTAAATTGTGATAACACTAATACCAGACAAATAGTTAAAGATTTTTCGTTCTCTCTTGTAATGAACCACTAGATAATGTTTCGATTCAAGTCGAAGTCAACTATTGTTGGTAGATAATAAAGATAAATGGTTGATGTCAGAGTAGGTATTAGACTGATTGTGATGCAGCCAGTACGCGTAAACTGTGCAAATCTCGTATAATAGTCTCTACAGCGATGGGTTGTTCGTAGTACGTACTGAAAGAGGTTGCGTCGTAGCTAGTGTAACAACGACAATGGGTATTTGTGGCCTTTAGAAAGGCCGTTTTTTGGTGCGGGCGAGCACGAAGGGTCCCCCTGAAGTGACTTAAGCACGCTCTCCGCGGATGCGGCGGGCTAGCTGGATGTCCTTGGGCATGATGGTGACTCGCTTGGCGTGGATTGCGCACAAGTTGGTGTCTTCGAACAGGCCCACCAAGTAGGCTTCGCTCGCCTCCTGTAGAGCCATCACGGCGGAGCTCTGGAAACGGAGGTCGGTCTTGAAGTCCTGAGCGATCTCACGGACCAGCCGCTGGAATGGCAGTTTGCGGATGAGCAGCTCGGTGCTCTTCTGGTAACGGCGGATCTCACGCAGGGCTACAGTTCCGGGCCTGTAACGGTGGGGTTTCTTGACACCTCCGGTGGCCGGTGCGCTCTTTCTGGCGGCTTTGGTTGCCAACTGCTTCCTGGGAGCCTTACCACCAGTGGACTTACGGGCTGTTTGCTTTGTTCGTGCCATGGCAATCTCTTTCGGAAGGTGCGAAAGCGAGAGAATGATGAACACGAGGGTTGGCGGGTGGGTCTCGACGGTTAGTGTTCCGCTTTCAATTGGCCAAAGGTCTCCACCAACGGGAGTTTACCTCTAGGTGACGAGACCTCTGGAAACCGAGTAACCGTCACATTTCGACTCGGCCAATCCAAGCTAATCGACATGACCGGACGCGGCAAAGGTGGTAAGGGGCTCGGTAAGGGAGGAGCAAAGCGTCATCGCAAGGTGTTGCGTGACAACATCCAGGCATAACCAAGCCGGCTATCAGGCGTCTCGCCCGTCGTGGTGGAGTCAAACGTATCTCAGGCCTGATATACGAGGAGACCCGAGGTGTTCTAAAAGTTTTCCTGGAGAACGTCATCCGTGACGCAGTCACCTACACTGAGCACGCCAAGAGAAAGACCGTCACCGCCATGGACGTGGTCTACGCTCTGAAACGCCAGGGCCGCACTCTGTACGGTTTCGGCGGTTAAGCTGCTCACCGATCCCTGTGGAGCTGTGTGCGGGACCATGTCGCACGCCCCACTCCCTAAAAACGGCCTTTATCAAGGCCACCAATATTGTCATTCGTTTTACACCCAAGCTTGTACGCTGTTTATATCTTACAATTTCATATCATTCCAACGCTTAAACAGACATGAAAAGCGTCATAACTCTTGTCACAATACAAACGATTCGATAGATTCGATACAACTAACTACCAACTGTTGACTGTTCAGTATAATTAAACGAACGTCAAGCTTGACTGTCAAGTGTTACGATAGAAGTACAAAACATTGAGTGCCAATCAACAAATTTACTACTAATTTTTATTACTCAAACCCTGACCAACGATCATTTTATTTTCACAATCAAAAAACTTCCTCGAACAAAAAAGCGTTAAAAATTAAACCGTGCGTTTTAGAGAGAAAACTCAGGATGTAAGAAATATAGGTATTTTCACGGCGAGTACGTCAGTTGAAATACGAGTTGAATAAGTAGAAATAGAAGAAGAAAAACAATCAAAATTAACGGTACGTATTTTGTTGGTGGCCATCAGGAAATTACGCCGCCGCTACTGATTCGGTTAGCAAGAAGGGAAAAAAAAATAAAGATCTTTATCTGAATCGGCGTGCACTCTGGACGTACCGTATAGGATACGAGGGAAACAATACAATACAATAAGGCCAGCATTAGAACGAGAGTGCGGTTTTTATGAAATAACTCGTAAACCGTGCGTTTTAGAGAGACAACACAGGTTAGATGAAATCGAGTAAAATACACGCCCAGTACGTTGACGCAATCGGATCTCGCGTATAAACACGCGTTTTCGAGTAACGAGCGATTAAAGTTTTTCGACTAAAGCTCTAATAAAACGGTCACGTGTCTTCGTAGGTGGTTTTTGCGCGTGCCAAACGTTAGAGGAGGTAAAGACGAAGAGAACGACACCCTTACGGTGTGTCTGGCATCAAAGATAACCTCCCTAGTGGGGTTTGAAGTTGTGGCCATTTGGCGGCGTCGGCGAAATCCTTTGATCGAGATAGATATATATAGCTCTGGCGGAGAAAAAGGGAGTGTTTTCAGTATATATGTGGGGGCGTGGCCAACTAGTGGCATACTATTGGTCGATTAGAGTGACCAACAGGACGAGCGGTTTCGTCTAGCGGACTCTGGCGTTTCTGTTTCGCCGTGGTGTAGTGGGATTTTGCCCGTAACTGAAGTCTTGGGCTTACCCGTGTGTTAAGAGTCACACTCGGTTGGTAAACAATGTCATACCCGGGTGGTATTATAAAAAAAAAAAGAAAATTTAATTTAATGACAGCCAATCTACGGGTAATATAATTGCATTGTGTTGATTCTGCAAATTTGTTTTTTGTTTGTATTTAATTTTAAAAATGTGGTACCTTCTATGACTTTTCTAAAACCTTATTCGGCTTTTCACTTTGACTTAACTTCTACAATTAAACGATCAAGAAATAAGAATTACTTCAAGATGGGACTTTCTATTCACAGTGATCATATCGTTAACGATCATTTCATAAAATGGATTTCATAACATCAAATCAAAACTTCTTAATTTATTTCATGCACATCGGTGCATATACATAGTGTCAAACAATTACATAAAAAATACATCAGTATTCAAACCTTAACTATTTAACACACAGTTTTTCCTCAAATATACTTTTAGTTCTTTTGTGAACAAATGTATAAAAACTCATCTAAAGAATAAATTGGTTCTTTTATTATGAATTCTTTGAGTTTGTTGTTAAAAATTTCAATATTCTTTTCAGACTCAACGGTTTTTGGTAAAACTTGGGTTTGTTTTTTCTTGTAAAATTTTTGAGTTGGGATTATTTCATTTTTATGTCTTGTATCATTGTACTTTTTGCATATGGAAGATTTAGAACTTACTGCTTCATTTTTAGAAATAATTAGTATGCAGTCATAGATGTATTGTCCATTTTTTTAACTGTGGGGATTTTAAAATTAACTTTTGTAGTGTGAGTAATAAAAAAAATAATAAAAAAATGAACGCGATTCATACATGTTTTTAACAAATTTCCCTAAATTTACCTACCCAACCTAACCAAACCCAAAGCAAATGTTAGGTTAGGCCAACTCAAATCATTTGGTTATGATATGTTAGTTTAGACTAGGTGAGGTTCTAGTCAAGGTAATAACCTAACCTAACTTAATATAGCATAACATAAAACAACCTAACCAAACCTAAAATAAACAAATAATTGTAGTTTAGCTAACCTGAATTAAATGGCTTGGGTTAAATTAGGCGAGTTTGTGTTTGGTAAGGCTTGGTTCTAGCCAAACTGATAATTAAACCTAACCTAAACCAAACAAATGGTTGTAGTTGAAATGACCTCATACAAATTGGTTAGGTTAGGTGAGTTTAGGTTCGGTTAGGCTTGGTTCCAGCCAACCTAACTTAATTTAATTTAACATAACCTAATTCAATTCACCCTAACCTAACCTTACCTAACCTAACCCAACCTAACCTAACCTAACCTTAACCAACCTAACCGAAACAAATGATTGCTGTTGAAATAACCTAAATTAAATTGGTTACGTTAGGTGAGTTTATGTTTGGTAAGGCTTCCTAACATAGCATAACCTAACCTAAACAAATGATTGTAGTTGACATGACCTATATCAAATATGGTTAGGTTAGGTGAGTTAGGTTTTGGTTCGGTTAGGCTTGGTTCCAGCCAACCTAACTTAATTTAATTTAACATAACCTAATTTAATTTAACCTAACCTAACCCAACCTAACCTAACCTAACCTAACCTAACCTAACCTAACCTAACCTTAACCAACCTAACCAACCTAACCGAAACAAATGATTGCTGTTGAAATAACCTAAATTAAATTGGTTACGTTAGGTGAGTTTATGTTTGGTAAGGCTTGGTTCTAGCCAAACTGATAATTAAACCTAATTTAATTTAACCCAACATAACCTAATTTAATTTAACCTAACCTAACCTAACCTTACCTAACCTAACCTTACCTAACCTAACCTAACCTTACCTAACCTAACCTAACCTAACCTAACCTTACCCAACCTAACCTAAACAAATTATTGTAGATGAGATGACCTATATCAAATATGGTTAGGTTAGGTTAGGTTAGGTGAGTTAGGTTTTGGTTCGGTTAGGCTTGGTTCCAGCCAACCTAACTTAATTTAATTTAACATAACCTAATTTAATTTAACCTAACCTAACCCAACCTAACCTAACCTAACCTAACCTAACCTAACCTAACCTTAACCAACCTAACCAACCTAACCGAAACAAATGATTGCTGTTGAAATAACCTAAATTAAATTGGTTACGTTAGGTGAGTATATGTTTGGTAAGGCTTGGTTCTAGCCAAACTGATAATTACCTAACCTAATTTAATTTAACCCAACATAACCTAATTTAATTTAACCTAACCTAACCTAACCTTACCTAACCTAACCTTACCTAACCTAACCTAACCTTACCTAACCTAACCTAACCTAACCTAACCTAACCTTACCCAACCTAACCTAAACAAATTATTGTAGTTGAGATGACCTAAATTGAATTGTTTAGGCTTGGTTCTAGCCAAACTAATAATTTTACCTAACCTGACCTAACCTAACGTAACCTGATTCAATTTAACCCAAACAAATGACTTAGGCTAAAAAAAACCTAACAACACGTTGGGTCGGGTTGGGTTAGTTCGGGTTGGACGAGGTTAGGTTCCTTAACGTAACCTAATTTAATTCAACCTAACCTAACGTAACCTTATTTAATTTGACCTAACCTAACCGAATCTAACCTTACCAAACACTTTAAGTTGACATAACATAACAACGCGTTGGGTTAGGTTAGGTTGAATTGGCCAGAACCTTACCCAACGCATTGTTAGATTATGTCAACGTAACTCTTGAAGTGCCAATTGCCGCAATTACGGCGACGTTGTAGGCTTTCTGTTTCGTTCGATAGATATAACGTTCCCAGTAACAGTGCATTCTTAATGTATTCAGCAGATACTAGTTCATGACAACCAATTTCGTCTATTGTTGTCATTTATACTTCGTTTTAGTGTTGACTCATAAAAAAAACAACAACAAAAACCTACGTGTAGCCTACTTACTCCGTCATGGATAGATAACAACTTACAAAACAATTCTCGAATTGTATATAAATGTTTTCTTTCTTGAATGTGTATTTGTTTCTGACTCACACACAAAAATACAACATATTAACTATATCGTCTCAAAAAAACAAATTATTTCTACCCACGGCACATGTGATTTACCAATTGTGCGACTATGCCATGACTGATGTCGCGTTAAGAGTACACCTACAACTACTTCAGTAACACACAAGTTAAGTCTGTTATTATATAACACGAACATTATTTTGTTGGTTTTTTTTTTATTATTTGCTAAAATAAACCAACTAATCTAATAAACAACATCGAAATTTGGTATTATGAATTTACACACACTGACAACCGTTGTTCGGGTAACGTCTCGAGTTGTGTCTAAGACGCGGCGGACATAAGTGGCTGGTGTTGGAACTGACGGATCGCTCAACATGCAGTAGCTGATTTTGTTTAATCCAATGTTTCGCTTAGCCTTATTATCGCTCTTTACATCAATCAAAAGTAGCAAATTCGGATTACAAACGTTTTTATAGCTGCTTACAGTGTTGCGTGTGGGTACTGTCGCAGAGACGACACTATTCAACACGCCATAAAGCGATGTCTATGTCTTGGAATCCACACACCCGGTTACACCAATTAGTAATGTACAGTTTTAAATGAAAACGGAATCTTCATAATTTTTCTTTTCTTTCGAAAAAACCAACTATTAATTGTAAATTTTCCAAAACAACCGTTTGCTAAAGTCTTGAGAGAAACGTCCACCAAGCATATTCTGTACGGTACGTAGGTCAGGGGGCAGAATCACAATTCATACCGGGACAAATTTAGAGAATCCTCGGTCAATTCAACGATGGCAGACTCGGCAACTAGTGCACCGGCCCCGGCCACAGCTACACCCAAGAAATCCAAGGCGGCGGCGGCAAGCAAGAAACCCCGCGTTAAGCCTGCACACCCCCCTACATCTGACATGGTCAACGCGGCTATCAAGAACCTGAAGGAGCGTGGAGGTTCCAGCCTGCAGGCCATCAAAAAATACATCGCTGCCAACTACAAGGTAGACGCTGAGAAGTTGGCGCCGTTTATCCGCAAGTACCTCAAGTCTGCAGTGGCATCCGGCACTCTCACCCAGCCGAAAGGCAAGGGCGCGTCCGGATCTTTCAAGCTCTCTGTCAAGGGAGAAGGCAAGACTGCGTCTGCAGGCAAGAAGCCAGCGAAAAAGCCCGCTGCTGCCAAGCCGAAAGGGGAGAAGAAACCTAAGGTGACCGCTGCGAAGAAAACACCCAAGAAGGCAGCCGCAGCCAAACCCAAGGCCGCTAAGGTGGCCAAATCTCCTAAGGCGAAGAAGGTCTCCAAGCCACCGACCAAGAAGCCGAAATCTCCAAAACCCAAGAAGGCTGCGGTGAAGAAACCGAAAACGCCAAAGAAGGCAGCGGCCAAGAAGAAGTAAGAAGCCAAAACCTGCCAGAGCTCCTTCGAAAACGGCCTTTATAAAGGCCACCAACAATCTCACTCGTAATTAACTGTTGCTTTTCGCCAGACCCTAGGATCGCAGGCTCCAATGTTGGTCCAGCGGCAACATAGAAGAAGAAAAGTAAAGTACAATTAATTGGCTTGTCATTACAATTAGTAATGAATTATATAAATTGCCGTACGTATAATACTTAGTGACTCTCATAACACTATTATTGACATGACAACTATTAAAGTAGCATAAATAAAAAAGACCAATAAAAATAAACAATGTGAGCGAATAAACAATATGCTTGCAAGCAACTGCTCGACATCAATTTATTACCAATACGGTTAAACACTACAGGCTTAAAATAACATCACACAACCACAGCATGGCGCGATGTAACAGTCATAAAACAAAAAAAAATAAAAAATAAAAAGAAATTAAATAAGCTGTAAGTGCACTTTGAGAGTATAACTGAAAACAAACTACTACAATCAAACTGTAACAGAATCAAGCACACATGACAATACGATCGATATATAAGCGTATAAATAAATATATATATATATATATATATATATACATATTTACTTGCATAGTTAGGGCAACTCATGAAATAAAAGATATAAAAAAAGAACTGTAATAAAGTACCCTTTAATAATTAACTCTTATATACGTAAACAAAAGTTTAATTAAATAAACGGTATCAGCATTCTGACACATACTTTCTTCGATAAGTTTGTCAACAACCTTTATCATGTGTAAGCGGTATATACGGAAATGGGATTTGTACAGTTTTGTTCAGAATTTTTAGGTTTATAACGTACTAAGTTTTTTTTTAAACAAAATCGTTCGGGCCATTTTTGGGAAAATCCGATTTTTCCGTTTTTTGTTTTTTTTGCGTTTTTATGGGAAAATCCCTATTAAAAATCGAAAACGATTTTATTTTTATTTATTTATTTTTTTTTTTTGTGTGTGTCCAGGGGTCCAGGACTCAAAACTTAAACTCGAAAATTTGGAAGAAAACAATACTTTCTCCATACTACGGTATAGGGGGAGAAAGTAAAAAAGGGTACTTGGTGAACAACGTTTATGATTTTGGATTGAATTTATTCTGATTTCTTTAATTGAATTTGATGTGGATAATTGATTTGTTATTGATAAAAATATCCTTGTAAATAATTTCAAGAAATGACTACGAAGTTCTAAGTTTGTCTGATTCAAGAAGAACTTCCATCACGATAGTTTTCACAAGTGTCGATAGATTTCTATTTCGCTGTACGCAAGTGTAGTAAATAAAAGAAATGAAAACGAATAAATTTATCAAGATTGGGGATATGAAACACAGTGTTCACCTTTGATTATGCAGATCATGTAAATTGTGATAACACTAATACCAGACAAATAGTTAAAGATTTTTCGTTCTCTCTTGTAATGAACCACTAGATAATGTTTCGATTCAAGTCGAAGTCAACTATTGTTGGTAGATAATAAAGATAAATGGTTGATGTCAGAGTAGGTATTAGACTGATTGTGATGCAGCCAGTACGCGTAAACTGTGCAAATCTCGTATAATAGTCTCTACAGCGATGGGTTGTTCGTAGTACGTACTGAAAGAGGTTGCGTCGTAGCTAGTGTAACAACGACAATGGGTATTTGTGGCCTTTAGAAAGGCCGTTTTTTGGTGCGGGCGAGCACGAAGGGTCCCCCTGAAGTGACTTAAGCACGCTCTCCGCGGATGCGGCGGGCTAGCTGGATGTCCTTGGGCATGATGGTGACTCGCTTGGCGTGGATTGCGCACAAGTTGGTGTCTTCGAACAGGCCCACCAAGTAGGCTTCGCTCGCCTCCTGTAGAGCCATCACGGCGGAGCTCTGGAAACGGAGGTCGGTCTTGAAGTCCTGAGCGATCTCACGGACCAGCCGCTGGAATGGCAGTTTGCGGATGAGCAGCTCGGTGCTCTTCTGGTAACGGCGGATCTCACGCAGGGCTACAGTTCCGGGCCTGTAACGGTGGGGTTTCTTGACACCTCCGGTGGCCGGTGCGCTCTTTCTGGCGGCTTTGGTTGCCAACTGCTTCCTGGGAGCCTTACCACCAGTGGACTTACGGGCTGTTTGCTTTGTTCGTGCCATGGCAATCTCTTTCGGAAGGTGCGAAAGCGAGAGAATGATGAACACGAGGGTTGGCGGGTGGGTCTCGACGGTTAGTGTTCCGCTTTCAATTGGCCAAAGGTCTCCACCAACGGGAGTTTACCTCTAGGTGACGAGACCTCTGGAAACCGAGTAACCGTCACATTTCGACTCGGCCAATCCAAGCTAATCGACATGACCGGACGCGGCAAAGGTGGTAAGGGGCTCGGTAAGGGAGGAGCAAAGCGTCATCGCAAGGTGTTGCGTGACAACATCCAGGGCATAACCAAGCCGGCTATCAGGCGTCTCGCCCGTCGTGGTGGAGTCAAACGTATCTCAGGCCTGATATACGAGGAGACCCGAGGTGTTCTAAAAGTTTTCCTGGAGAACGTCATCCGTGACGCAGTCACCTACACTGAGCACGCCAAGAGAAAGACCGTCACCGCCATGGACGTGGTCTACGCTCTGAAACGCCAGGGCCGCACTCTGTACGGTTTCGGCGGTTAAGCTGCTCACCGATCCCTGTGGAGCTGTGTGCGGGACCATGTCGCACGCCCCACTCCCTAAAAACGGCCTTTATCAAGGCCACCAATATTGTCATTCGTTTTACACCCAAGCTTGTACGCTGTTTATATCTTACAATTTCATATCATTCCAACGCTTAAACAGACATGAAAAGCGTCATAACTCTTGTCACAATACAAACGATTCGATAGATTCGATACAACTAACTACCAACTGTTGACTGTTCAGTATAATTAAACGAACGTCAAGCTTGACTGTCAAGTGTTACGATAGAAGTACAAACATTGAGTGCCAATCAACAAATTTACTACTAATTTTTATTACTCAAACCCTGACCAACGATCATTTTATTTTCACAATCAAAAAACTTCCTCGAACAAAAAAGCGTTAAAAATTAAACCGTGCGTTTTAGAGAGAAAACTCAGGATGTAAGAAATATAGGTATTTTCACGGCGAGTACGTCAGTTGAAATACGAGTTGAATAAGTAGAAATAGAAGAAGAAAAACAATCAAAATTAACGGTACGTATTTTGTTGGTGGCCATCAGGAAATACGCCGCCGCTACTGATTCGGTTAGCAAGAAGGGAAAAAAAAATAAAGATCTTTATCTGAATCGGCGTGCACTCTGGACGTACCGTATAGGATACGAGGGAAACAATACAATACAATAAGGCCAGCATTAGAACGAGAGTGCGGTTTTTATGAAATAACTCGTAAACCGTGCGTTTTAGAGAGACAACACAGGTTAGATGAAATCGAGTAAAATACACGCCCAGTACGTTGACGCAATCGGATCTCGCGTATAAACACGCGTTTTCGAGTAACGAGCGATTAAAGTTTTTCGACTAAAGCTCTAATAAAACGGTCACGTGTCTTCGTAGGTGGTTTTTGCGCGTGCCAAACGTTAGAGGAGGTAAAGACGAAGAGAACGACACCCTTACGGTGTGTCTGGCATCAAAGATAACCTCCCTAGTGGGGTTTGAAGTTGTGGCCATTTGGCGGCGTCGGCGAAATCCTTTGATCGAGATAGATATATATAGCTCTGGCGGAGAAAAAGGGAGTGTTTTCAGTATATATGTGGGGGCGTGGCCAACTAGTGGCATACTATTGGTCGATTAGAGTGACCAACAGGACGAGCGGTTTCGTCTAGCGGACTCTGGCGTTTCTGTTTCGCCGTGGTGTAGTGGGATTTTGCCCGTAACTGAAGTCTTGGGCTTACCCGTGTGTTAAGAGTCACACTCGGTTGGTAAACAATGTCATACCCGGGTGGTATTATAAAAAAAAAAAGAAAATTTAATTTAATGACAGCCAATCTACGGGTAATATAATTGCATTGTGTTGATTCTGCAAATTTGTTTTTTGTTTGTATTTAATTTTAAAAATGTGGTACCTTCTATGACTTTTCTAAAACCTTATTCGGCTTTTCACTTTGACTTAACTTCTACAATTAAACGATCAAGAAATAAGAATTACTTCAAGATGGGACTTTCTATTCACAGTGATCATATCGTTAACGATCATTTCATAAAATGGATTTCATAACATCAAATCAAAACTTGACAACGACAACACTTTAAGTTGACATAACATAACCGTGTTAAAGTCGTTTATTCCCTCAACATCTACATTACGATTGGTATAGTTTTTCCTAGCAGGTTTGTGCAGCTCTTCCGCTATGCCTTCCATGGTGAAAATTATGTATATTAACACCGGTTACGTATAATATAGCTTTGTTTTGGATAGGGTTTGAGACTATCCCCTCATTAAGTGAGGCCAGGTTAAGCGTTTATAGCCAGTCCAGATTACCTGGTAGTCGCTATAAACGCCCTCTCCCTTACTTTAACAAAGCTTTTTTTGTCAAGTCTATAGATTTAGTTATAACAGTTATACCAAGATCCCTTCGAGCATCCTCTGCTCTCTGAGAGTCTTCTCTCAATCCTTTTACCTTGCATAATAATAGAAAATGTGCTTCATAATCGTCCCACCTACTAGACTCATCATAGCTTTGACATTTGAACTTCTCTATCTTTGATTGTAATGTGTCTTCTTTAGTTTCATACTTATCTTCTTCGTTGAAATAACTATTTCTTCTTTTGGTTCGTTTACTCATCGTCGCCAATATAGAATTACACTAAAAGATATTTATGATACACAAGAACCATTTTATTTAATTCTTAAACACATCAATGTAAACAGAATATTTACTAACAAACAATAATAAATCAGCTAATGAATTATTTTTTTTTTTTTTTTTTTTTTTGATAGGTAGGTGGAATGCGTTACGCACTTCCCGATACGTTGAGCGCACCTCCTGGAGCGCCCGACGTGCCGGGGGAGTGTGGGACTCCTACGGGTTTCACCGTAGTTTACCCACTAAACCACCTACCCCCTCCCTGTCCTTGCTCCCGGGAGGGCGGTCGCAGCGTAGCAGGCTGGTGCTGTGCTGCTTGAAGATCTTGCTGGGGTTGTCATCTCTAGTAGGGGTCTCTCAGGCGGGGCGGCGGGTGACGCGTCGTTCTCCGCTGGTTCTGGGGGTTGGCTTCTCGAAGTACTCTCCTTCGTAGCTCAACCGAGGGTGGCCGCTCGTCAGAATTTGTCCCGGTTTTTTTTTTTTTTTTTTTTTTTTTTTTTGATAGGTAGGTTGAATGCGTTACGCACTTCCCGATACGTTGAGCGCACCTCCTGGAGCGCCCGACGTGCCGGGGGAGTGTGGGACTCCTACGGGGGACGCGGAAAGGTCGCCCCCAGAAACATCACCCCCCTACGTCATATTGACGTCAGAGACCGGGGGGTGATGTTTCCGGCCGCGGACATTCAATTTCAGTTGCAGCATGCACTCTTCGATATGACGAGTTATTTTAGAGTTTGCGTATTAATTATATAATTATATCCACTTATCATATACAATTACCAGATTTTCTAATTACAAATTTAGGTTAACCGGATACGTTACCCCCGATCGTTTTCAAAATGTACACCCCGGAAAGGTCCCCCCCTGCCATGATCACCCCCGGTATACCTGCTGTAGGGCTTGGGCCCGTGGGTTGAGTAGTATTTGCGCCGAGTAGTATTTGCGCCGCGTAGCACCAGCGCCGCGCCAGCTAATTAAATGAGGGTTAGCAGTTTTGACAGGTTAACAAAGGCGGAACCAATCAACTGCACTAATAGGATTATTGAGGACTTATGTTCCTACCACATTTTACTTTCAGCGTAAAGTGGTTGCATGCAGTCACCTCGTGACCCATAATTTTAAATCTAATACGCCTAACTGCAAAATTGATGACACCAAAAATATCTGCAAATATTGTTCACTGGTTGACAACAATACACAGTACACTCCGCCGTTTCAGTATAAGAGCTACCTAAAACCAATTAATTACCAATAACTCAAAAGAGAGGAAATTACGAAAAAAATAGTTTGTTTCTGTACCAGGTTTGGTAGTAATACATTGCGCTTCGTGAAGCCTGGGAGTTGACAGGCCTTATATCAATTTAAGTTTATCTTAAGTCTAGAAATACAAGTACATATTAAGTTTACAAAATAACTCTCTAAAACGTGTAGTGGCAATACCAGAAAGATACCCCACTTTAGGTGTTTTCCCCATAAAAATAACGTGGGGATCATTTTTTAGCCACTTATTCCAAAAATCCTGATCTTTGCCTACATATCCCTACATATAATCCTCATATACTATATTAGAAATCAAGCTAAAAAAGCTAATTCTTTCATTTATTGACCCATTAAATGTAAAGGAGGTATACTATAGTAATATGACCTCACTTTAGGCACTTTTTCTCCATAAGAATAACATGGGTGAGTTTTTTTAGCCATTTTCTAAAAACCCTGCTTTGGGCCTATACAAGCTCATGCAAATGTTCAATACTATTGTACAACTCAATAAACATTACAAATCCCCATCCATTCCCACGAATATTTTAAAAATCATCAACTTGACGGTGCGAGGTTTGCACGTGAACTCGGGCGCGCTCCCGGCCTATGCTTATCGCTTCTCGTGCGATTTTGATTAAATTTGGCATGAAAATTGAATCACCTTGATTAAGTTTACGAACCACCGATATCGGAATGAAACCTGTTGTTATTTACCTACACATATAGGTATAATATAAATAAATTAACGATACTTACGTCTTCTGTACCATAATGTTAAATTCGCAAAAAATTGATGTTTTTAAGATTAATCAGTGTGGCAGATTGCGTGTAATAAATATAAAGGTTACTTACAGTCTTCGCAATCCTGTTAATTGAGCACTACGGCCGTTTCGGAGATAACTCCATCGTCGGGTGCGTAGTCATTATACACTAATCTGAGCTATTTACATATTTACATTTTTTACGTGGTTTCTTCATTTTCATTGCGTCAAAGTTTAATAAATAGTACATGCACAAAACACGAACACGACACGAAAACATTAGGCATGTGCACGGCTAAAAACTGACGACCGACTGATCGAACTTTAACTGCAAAGGTTTGGTGGACGACTGGAACAGCTGATAACACGTGTACCAACATAGCTGCTCAAATTATACTTGTCCTGTTTGATTTGTATTATTTTCAAAAATTGGATTGGCTGCTGAATAAGTCTGGGAATTAATTATTAAGTTCGGTTCTTTACTGTACTATTTACTAAACTATGTACTATTTATGTACTTTGACGCAATGAAAATGAAGAAACCACGTAAAAAATGTAAATATGTAAATAGCTCAGATTAGTGTATAATGACTACGCACCCGACGATGGAGTTATCTCCGAAACGGCCGTAGTGCTCAATTAACAGGATTGCGAAGACTGTAAGTAACCTTTATATTGATGTTTTTAGCGAATTCCCTATAGGGAAGTAACTATTACCGTAGGTGGCACCGTAAGACCTAGGCCCGTGACCAATTCACTTTTTAATTTTGTATAGATTTATATACGTCCGTGAGTAACTTGAGTAATTTTAGTTTGCTTGTATATGGATATATTTTGATCAAACTTGGCAAATTTATTTATTTTATACTAAGCTATCCACATTTTACTAAAACTCCACTTTAATAGTTTCCTTGTAGCAGCTAACCTAGGTACTCGTTAAACCTAATTTTATTTATATACATTCAATTGAAAATCAATTCAGACAAATGGAAATTCGCTTAGTCGGCAGGTTTGCTGCGGCGGGGGTATTGTCTGTTAAGTTTAGCTAAGTGTTAACACACATTGCAACTGTGTACCTGATACCATAAGGTTTTTTTTTTTAATAACTTTTCACCCGTTTTGATTAACCAATGTTTTCGATGTAGGTGTCCTTGTACATCTTATGATATAGCAGAGAGACGAATGGTAGCTAAAAGTGTCATTTTGGGCTTGCCCCCCCCCCCTCAAGTTATTAATTTATTTACATGGTTAACTTTTTTAGAACATGTAATTATGACAAACCTTTTTATAATGGGGTGTTATGTATGAACCCGTGATCCTTCACTTCGATGTATAACCTTTAGATAACAAACAAAAGACGAAACCATATGGGTCTAAACTATATAACGTTTTAATCACCAGTAGTAAAAAGCCTTTTTAGTCCCTAGGGAGTACAAGTCAACTGTTGTGAACAGTTGTAAATGTCGATTGTAAGCAATTGCATGGTTCGAAATTATTTGTACGACATATCGATGATATAATGTACAGTAGGTCAATTGTAGTAGACGAAATGATTTAAAACCGAGCCCTTCTTTGTGGATTCGACGATGTTCATTCTGCTAAATTCTACTCGAAACTGACAATGACAACACCATTGAGTGACCAAAGGTAACATAAGGGAGTGGGTTACTACGAAAGGTATGGGGATATATACCTCTAGAAAATCCCCCTAATACCAATATGCCGAGCTGTTTGCATTCCACATAGCACCGCAGACTATCCTGGTGCAACTATTTTCTAAAAACTTCATAGGAAAACAAAAGTCCCCCTTTCTCCTAAATTAGTAATGTGATAAGTAGAAATGTCTACTGGTTATAATAATTATAGTTCAGGAAAAATATCTATACTAACTCAATACTGCATGTGGTGGTATACAAGTGTTCTTTTTTATGTGCAATAGTGCACTGCTAGTACAAGTTAATTAGGAGTATGGAAAACGACACTATTTACAAGCAACTCAGTCAAGTAATGTGTAAGTAATTATGACCCTCGTCACTTCTGCATCATTGAACTAATCTAACTCCGCGGCGCTGGAAGCACGATTTAATCCGCGGCGCAAATGCTACTCGGCGCAACTGCTACTACACGGGGCCCGTGACTCGAGCCAGCTATTGTTCACAAGGGTGAGGCCTGTCCCATATTACCACCGCTCGACTTAACTCTCGTGAATGTGAAGGATTTTAACTTCCATGAATGGGAAGGATTTTTATTACGCAAATTTTGTTGATATTAAGATAAATACAAATTAATACTTCGATATTGTGCTTTCTCTAGACATTTCCCGTTAATTTTATACATCAAATGTATAAATCTTACTATTATAAATGTGAAAGTTTGTGTGTTTGTTTGAAGTTCAATCACGCATTAACTACTGGACGGATTGGGCTGAAATTGACATAATAGCTCATATTCCCGAATAACATATATGCATATTCTTATTTCAAAAACCCTTTCGGGCTCCGCCCCAGTGGCTCTGTAGTTCTCCATATTAACCTTATGAGTATTCATATTTAAAGGGAATTAAAGAATTTAGTCAGCTGTTACAACTAACAAAGTTGGTTCTATGATATGCAAAATCATTAAAAAGTTATAAGATTTACCAACAGGTAGCACTATTATTTTGTAATGAATAAAAACAGCTATTGAACTAAGCAGCAACGAACAACTGTGATACGCAATGAGAACTGTATAAGTAGGATTGTTTACAGTTATGTTTATGTTTTAAATTTCATGAATAATTTGTGATATTTTACAAATTTATCGTAATTTATTGTTTTCTATTGTTTAGGTGAAGCGGTAGAACATTATGGCTATCGTAGATGTGTAATACTATAGTATACCGTAAATTTAAGTATGCAAATTTTATCAAACTGTGTCCTCCCCCATTGCAAACGCAAAGCTCGAGTACAACTTTACTGCAATTGGAGTTCGGAGTAACGTACGAAAGGATTATTGAGACTTCCTGTACACTGGTCACTCTAATAAATTCTTTCACCTTTCCAAGTACTGTTTATCAGCTTCCTTTCAGTAGTCAACACAACAATAATATTAAAAAGTTGAACTCACGTATAGGTCTATATTCCACTTAGTAATAATGAAACATAATTTTGCAAACTTCAGTAGCAAAACGGCTTTCTAAATATATACATCTTATAACAAAACTAATTTATTGGTATTTCAACACTGATTGCAAGTAATCTTCTCGATTTAAAGTGATTCTGATATTTTTATTATACTTTCATTAAATTTTGACTCTATTCCAGTGATATGATTCTAGCCTAGGCTGTTTCTGGATTAAGATACTTTTTGGCATAACCTTTAGAATAGATCGTGGCCAAACCTAAAGCAATGCGATTTATTTTTAATACATTTAGAAATTATTATATCTTAAACAAATATGTTGCTTAACAATTACCATAGGGTGTAAGATGAGTTTACTGATGTTGATAAGTATAACTACTATTTTTAATGCAACAGAAAATGTATACGCATTATCGCTGGTAGTTTTTTTATGAATTGAGTATAAAATAATTATTCTTTAAAGTCAAACTATGCTCTTATTATTTAGTTGTCTTAGAAGTTTATACACATCTAAATGTACTGATTGATATTCCACCACAACGTCTGTTATTTTTTCTGTGGAAAAGTGGTTGTCCAAGCGACAGTAATAATGAACTAGCGGCCGCCCTCAGAACAATGGGCTGGGGAGGACGGGCAGCAGGTAGGCTGCCGAGCAGCCCAGCCCTACTAGGGGTAGCGTTTCAGGGGGGGACGATTCCGGGGTGTACATAGGGGATGTCTTGCCGGGGGAACCTTTCCGTTTCTACTTGTTTGAATTAAAATTAATAACATAATTAGTTCATATCAACTAGACTTTGATAAATTACTTGTCAAGCCCTTGGGGGGTACGATTCCGGTCGCGGACATAGATTTTATACCAGCTGGTTGTCTGGTTTCGTGACGTCACGTTTAGCCTGGGGGGTGATGTTTCCGGGGGCGACCATTCCGGCGACCCCTCCTACGGGTGTCACCGTAGTTTACCCACTAAACCAACTACCCCCTCCCTGTCCTTGCTCCCGGGAGGGCGGTCGCAGCGTAGCAGGCTGGTGCTGTGCTGCTTGTTAAGAATTGTGATTCTGCGCCCTGACCTACGTACCGTACAGAATATGCTTGGTGGACGTTTCTCTCAAGACTTTAGCAAACGGTTGTTTTGGAAAATTTACAATTAATAGTTGGCCTCCAGAGTCATGCAGAGACAGATGGATGTCCTGTCCCCGGGGCCTGACACCGCAGTCTGCTTCGTGAAGCGCCGGAATAGACGACGTGGCCAACCTCCCGCAGTGATGCTGGATGCAACGCCGATCCCGTGGAGACATACGGTCAAGTACCTGGGCGTCACGTTGGACTCGAAGCTTTACTCTCGGCATCATGTAAACAGGAAGGTGTCTGAGGTGTCCGGAAAGATGGGGACGAAGAAACTTAGGGACACGGAAACTTGGGGACAAATCGGGTTTTGAGCCGAGGGGGAGGCAAACGGAGGCTGACTAAGCTCTGAGAACGACTCTTTAAATCGACTCGTTCTCTATTGTTATTGTACCTAGGTCTAGTTGTCTAGTAGGTCTAGTTGTTGTAACTACGACACACTTGTTGTATTTATATCTAGTTCTACCTCCCCTTACATTTTTCACCTTGTTTAAATGGTTACTATTTGTAGAGCTTAGGGACAACAGATTTAGTACATTTAAGTGTATTTGTAGGGTTATTTTATTAATCACGGAGTAAACCCGAATTTTAAATGATTATTCAAGCATACATTTTTTTAATCAAAAATGCACTTGAATATTTCTAAAACAGTAGCATCAACTTCGTGATGATGTTATAGCCTTCAATTTATGTTATGCGACCGTGAACATGGACGAATTTCTCTCGTTTGTATTAGAACAATAATACAATATAATTCAGGAACAATCCGTGACTAGCTATTACTGAGAAAGATTAAAGAAATGCCTGTTGTAAAATGTAGTCATAGGCATCTGGTACAAAGTATTCCACCTATTGTTTAATCCAAGCAAACCCAGAAACATTCAGTACTTGGAAAGGTAAAGGAAATATGAGTGAACAGAATACATCGATGTCCCGTTAATCCCCTCTCCGAATCGACTTCATTTGCAATTTGCAGATTTTCCTTTCAAACAGGCCAGTTATTGGGGTGTCAGGTCACTCGGGTCAGTTAACTTTTGTGTAGTTGCGAGAGTGTGATTGACCTCCAATTTCCAACATAATTATTGTTTTGGTTTTACGTGGCAATCGCAAAAGAGGAACTCTAAGGATCAGCTGTTGGTAAAACTATTTTTTTCTGAATTCTTAAAAGTGGTGGTAATTTAGGCCTAATTTATTCCTTCGTCGTCAATATATACTGATTGAAATATTTATATACAAAATTACCCAAAACACTGATTTGTATGATATTAGACACGTTTTCTTCAATTCTGTACTGCGAACGTCACTTACCAAATACCAATAATGTGACGATATAATATTTCGTCTAAAAACAAATGCCGATCTGTTTAGAATTGTGTTCTTCCTACAAAATTGCACTTGTATCTTTAAGTTATAAGTTATTTACAATCAGTGACGTGTTTTGGAATCACTTCCAGGACAATTAATTTAGTGACAAATTTTACACGTTCGTTATCAGTACAGGTTTTTGAAAAAAATGTATTATTGGTTCAAAGTACCAGTAAACAGTACAATCGGTACATAATAACTCATGTCACAGACTCGCAGGCAAGAATAACTCGTAGTAGTGAATCAATAGTACTAAGTCCTACAAAGAAATACATTTTGATCAATTTTTGGTCAGGGAGTAAACATCATTTTTATTCTCTAGGGAGTAAAAATCAGCTGTTGTAAACAGTTGTAAATTACGATTGTGGCAATCGTATCGATATAAATTATTTATCGATCGATTTATTAGGTAAGGGTTTAGCCCATTGTTATCGATTGCTCGACCTATCGATGGTACAATGAACTGTAACACAATCGTAATAGACGAAATGATTGAATCACTTACTAAACAGCTGCTTATTTGCATTGACAGAATTCAAAACAAGCTGGAATTCGTTTTGAAAAGTTATCTTTACATAACAATTATTATGTTTTCTAGCTTTGTTTGTTAATTAATTATGAAATATGACAAAAAATATAGTTCACCGCACGGTCAAAAAGTGTCACTTTAGGCCCTAGCGATGAAATATGCTATTAGTTACAACTATCTATAAGAGAAAATGAATTCGGTCCATCCAACTCCAAGCTAACATCTACATATTAATATGCAAAGCTTGTTTCTTGAAAACCTTTTTTCTCAGCTCGTGTGCATCGCAGGGTAAATCTACGCATACTGTTGAAAAGATATTTTTCCGTAGATGTGAAAAATCCCTTTATTAATTAAAATGGGCTAAAAAAACACAAACAATTTAATTTTAATTTTAATAAATTAATATGGACCTTTTGGGTTGCCATGCTGGTGACGAAATAACGCAAAAAATATTCAAAATCAAAACAAATGGAAAAAATTCCAATCACCTGTTTCATTTACAGCGTGGGTCAATATAGAAAAGTCTGTAAATTACATATTTTTGGTCGAGATTTCGACCACTGGACAACCTATAGTTTATTTAAAACCTTTACATTAAAAAAGTTATAAATTTATTACATTAATTTATTACCTCAGCCTATGTTGGGTAATTTATTGCCGAGAGATATATAGTTTGTATTTTACTTTTAAGTCTAATTTTAAAAGGTTTAGCTTTTAAACCCTCCCCATAAATGAAACAAGCAAATCAAGTATACTGTGAAGTTACAAACAGTTAAACAATAAAATTGGTCAGTTTTTTAAAATGTTCACCAGTTCCACATTTCACATTTAAACATTCAAAACTACTTGAACTCGATAGTATGCGACCGTTATTGCCAAGTGTTCTACGAAATAGACCCCCCAACGGACGACATTCATTATTTCCATGTTCTGCAAATTCATTGAATAGAATACTGAACCTCTCAGAGAATTCGAGATAGTTTTGCCAATGTTAGACCTTCCACGAAATACAGGTCCACTGAACTATACCCCAATCCGTTATGTACACATATTAAAAAAAAAAATACATTGGGCCATTTTCACCAATTTAGTGAATATAAAAAAAAGAGTTTAATCCCGTGGCGGATCCAGCCAAGGATCCCTTGGCCAGAAAATCTTTAACCATCGGGTAATATCATATAACATATTTCGCTTTAATTTTACAAAGCCTTGTAAACCGATTTGAACCCCTTAAAAAAAATACTGAATTTTCGTTGAAAATATATGTCAAAATATTCAATCTTGACCGCGCAGTCGGGCAGTCCTATAATTTTCCCAGAGTAGGCCGCATAAAATATTGTCTTCTTAAGCGTTTCCGAAAAAAAAAATGACAGCGGATCAGAAATTCAGAGATAAAATGTCTATCTGACATAAAAGTAACCAAATACACGCAATGTACAAACAAAAATACAATTTATTTCATAACGTTTATCGTAGGCCTACACAATCACAAAAATATTTTAATTTTAAACTAATTATAACAATATATCTTAACAATGTGTCATAACATTATATTCAGTAATATTATTGCATAGAATGCGTTTATATTTTCTGTAATATATATTCAACTTACCCAAAATGGGTAAAAAAAGAAGCTAGCTAACCTAGGCGATTAGGCCTGGATCAATCAGAACTTGTCTGACTTTTAACATTTTTAGGTTTACTGTTTGGAAATATTCAAATTATGATTTTAAAGTCAATCCCGTTACTGTAGCTAAGCTCTCTGTGGACTGAAACAGGGGAACGATTCGTTCTAAAAGAGTCGTTTCAGAGCCTAGTTCAGCTAATCTCTCCCTCCCCCCCGGTCGAACCCCTATTTGGCCCTAACTTTCCGTGTCCCTAACTTTCCTTGTCCCCATCTTTCCTAAACTCGGTGTCTGAGAATACCGGCATTCTCGGACTGATGTGGCCACTCCTCAAGGTGAGAATTCCTCTGCCGCTGAAGACGAAGATCACCGTGTTTCTACTCCTTGTACGCTCCTGCATGATGTACGCTTCGGAGGCCTGGTGGGCCCTCGCCAGCAGGACCAACAGGAGGAGGAGACTGGAAGCCGTCCAGTCGAGGACACTGCGCCGGATCACCGGCAAGCCCTGGTTCGTCCGGAACACCACCATCAGAGCAACGGCTGGGGTTCCAACGCTGGAGGACTTCACCAAGGCGAAATCAGCGAAGCTCTTCCAGAAGGCTGCGGAGTCGGCGTTCGACCACATCAGGGAACTCTACAGCCACAACGACATCGCAGAGGATCGGGGACCTACTTTGAAGATATACTGTGTGCAGCAGAAACCAAAGAGGTGTTGTACAAAATTGTACTTGAAGTTATCAATGTGGCAAGGAAAAACCACATTCAACTGAATAAGGATCAAATTCAATACTTTGTTGAAAAAGTGCGATTTTTAGGACAAGAATTTGATTGTAATGGCGTTAAACATGACTGTGACAGAATCAGAGCTTTTAATGAACTGGAAATACCTAAGAATAAGACAGAACTTCAACGAATTTTAGGCACTGTGAATTACCTTAGGCCTTTCATTCCTAACTTAGCAGAGCAACCAATTTCGTCTATTGTTGTTATTTATACTTCGTTTTAGTGTTCACTCATTAAAAAAAAACCTACGTGTAGCCTACTTTCTCCGTCATGGATAGATAACAACTTACAAAACAATTTTCGAATTGTATATAAATGTTTTCATTCTTGAATGTGTATTTGTTTCTGACTCACACACAAAAATACAACATATTAACTATATCGTCTCAAGAAACAAATTATTTCTCCCCACGGCACATGTGATTTACCAAGTGTGCGACTATGGCATGACCGATGTCGCGTTAAGTGTACACCTACAACTACATCAGTAACACACAAGTTAAGTCTATTATTATATAACACGAACATTATTTTGTTGGGGTTTTTTATTATTTGCTAAAATAAACCAACTAATCTAATAAACAATATCAAATTTTGATATTATGAATTGACACACACTGACAACCGTTGTTCGGAAAACGTCTCGAGTTGTGTCTAAGACGCGGTGGACATAAGTGGCTGGTGTTGGAACTGACGGATCGCTCAACATGCAGTAGCTGATTTTGTTTAATCCAATGTTTCGCTTAACCTTATTATCGCTCTTTACATTAATCAAAAGTAGCACATTCGGATTACAAACGTTTTTATAACTGCTTACAGTGTTGCGTGGGGGTACTGTCGCAGCGACGACACTATTCAACACGCGATAAAACGTTGTCTATGTCTTGGAATCCACACACTCCGTTACACCAATTAGTAATGTACAGTTTTAAATGAAAACGGAATCTTAATATTTTTATTTTCTTTCGAAAAAAAAAACCAACTGTTAATTGTAAATTTTCCAAAACAACCGTTTGCTAAAGTCTTGAAAGAAACGTCCACCAAGCATATTCTGTACGGTACGTAGTGTTAGATAGTTAAATCTGTAAGTGATTAATTCATCAGCTGATTTATTATTGTTTGTTAGTAAATATTCTGTTTACATTGATGTGTTTAAGAATTAAATAAAATGGTTCTTGTGTATCATAAATATCTTTTAGTGTAATTCTATATTGGCGACGATGAGTAAACGAACCAAAAGAAGAAATAGTTATTTCAACGAAGAAGAGAAGTATGAAACTAAAGAAGACACATTACAATCAAAGATAGAGAAGTTCAAATGTCAAAGCTATGATGAGTCTAGTAGGTGGGACGATTATGAAGCACATTTTCTATTATTATGCAAGGTAAAAGGATTGAGAGAAGACTCTCATAGAGCAGAGGATGCTCGAAGGGATCTTTTGCTTGCATATGTGGGTCCTGCACCATTAAGAAAAATTTCAAACTTTCTACTGCCTTTGAAAGTACATCAGGCTACATGGGCAGAACTAGGTAATGGTTTCAGGTCAGTATACAAAGCTAGAAAAACTATATTTTCAGCTAGAATGGAGTTTGAAAAATGCATCAGAGAAGATAGCGAAAGCCTTTAAGAATTTGTAATACGTTTGAAAAATGTAGCAGAATTTTGCAAGTATGAGAATAAGTTTGATGAAAGAATAAGAGACAGATTGGCAGGAGGTATACATTTTCCAGAGTTTGAAGTAGAAATTAGACAACGATGGCCTGATGGTGTAAAAGAAAATGGTGACAAATAAACATCTGAAGATATTTTTGAACTGGCCACTTCAATGGAAAGAGCTCGTCATGAAATATTCAAGAATAACGATAAAGAGCTGGAAGTATCGCAAGTAAGAAGAAACAATAGGGGGTCTAAGAGAGAAGTGGAATATAACGGAAAGACAAATCATCCATGTAGTAGATGTGGAACAAAACATGAATTTGGCAAATGCCCAGCCTACCAAAAACAGTGTTTGAATTGCAAAAAAAATAGGACATTTTGGAAAGGTATGTCGGCAAAAACGAGTGAATAATTTGCATGAAAAATCAGAAGATAAAGAATCTGAAGCAGACTCTCATGACATGAGGATAAACGATGTTAAAAAGGAAAGAGGACATATTTTTAAAGCACGTATTTATTTAAAGTTAAATAAGGTAGCTACAAACATGGAATTTGACTCAGGAGCTTGGGCCTCAATGATAGGTAAGCCTCTTTGGGAGAAGATTGGTTCACCACGACTTGACAAGACTAATCCAAAATTTGTGGCATATAGGAACAATATTTTAGATATACTTGGTGAATGTTATGTCAATGTTTCAGTAAGTAATGAGACACGTAGATTAAAAGTAGCAGTAGTAAATGGAAATGAGAAACCATTATTTGGTTTACCATGGATATTAGCTTTTAATATGGAACTCCCTCCTGATGTAACTATTAGTAAAGTAAGATGTAAGCAAAATCTAAAACAACAAAAGATGGATGATGTGAGGGTTAAGGAAGTACTAAAAGACTTTGAAGATGTATTCTCTGAAGGACATGGGAAAATCAAGGGTTATAAAGCACAAATTCACGTTCAAGAAGATGCAAACCCCCAACATTTTTCTGCGCGCAGGGTTCCATTTCCCTTGAAAAAACGAATTGAGAGTGAACTTGCAAGACTTGTCAATGAGGATATCATTGAAGAGGTAGATCCTGCTACTACAGCTATTCCATGGGCCACTCCAACAGTCAACGTAGAGAAGGACGATGGTTCAATAAGAATTTGTGGAGATTTTCGAGTCACGTTGAATCCAAATTTGGTCCCAGAAAATGCTATTATTCCAACATTTGAGGAACTAACAAATAAAGTTGCAGGTGGACAAGAGTTTTCCAAGATAGACCTACGAGATGCTTACCTACAAATGGAGGTTGCAGAAGAACACCGAAAGTATTTAGTAATAGCAACGCATAGTGGTTATTATAGATACAAACGTTTACCTTTTGGGATATCATCCAGCCCAGGTATTTTCCAGAGATATATGGAAAGACTCTTAGCTGGAATACCACAGGTTGGAGTTCTTCTGGATGATATTATAATATTTGGAAAGAATAAGAACGAACATCTAAGAAATTTAAGAGAGGTTTTGAAACGAATGAAAGAATCTGGTATAAAAGCAAAATCTAGCAAATGCAAATTTTTTGAAGAGTCAGTAACTTACTTGGGACATACAATCAACCGAAATGAAATATATCCTACTGAAGAAAAAATAAAAGCCATACGAGAGGCACGGTCAGAGGTCGGAGATGGAATGCTAGCTCTTCAAAATGTTCTTTTTAGCTACCGAAACTCGCCTCAGAAAACAACCGGTAGGGCTCCGGCAGAATTGTTTCTCGGTCGTAGACTACCAACACTTTTTGATAATATGAAACCTAATCTTAGGAAAAAGATGGAAATGAAGCTTTGGAAAGAACAAGGGAGAAACAACAAGAAAGTTCGATCTTTTGAAGAAGGAGAAGATGTGTGGATTAAGAATGAACATGGAAATGGTTGGTCAGCTGGAATGGTGAAAAATAGAAATGAACTGTATTCATATGATGTACTTTGTGGAGGTGTTATAAAAAGAAAGCATGCCAACCAGATGAGACAAAGAATGGGAGCTGTAGAGTCTGCGTAAAAAGAAGGAGGGGAAAAGTGTTAGACAGTTAAATCTGTAAGTGATTAATTCATCAGCTGATTTATTATTGTTTGTTAGTAAATATTCTGTTTACATTGATGTGTTTAAGAATTAAATAAAATGGTTCTTTTGTATCTTGAATATCATTTAGTGTAATTCTATACGTAGGTCAGGGCGCAGAATCACAATTCAATATGACTGCATCTCTACTATGTGGGCTTGGTACAAGTCGTTTATTCCCTCAACATCTACATTACGATTGGTATAGTTTTTCCTAGCAGGTTTGTGCAGTTCTTCCGCTATGCCTTCCATGGTGAAAATTATGTATATTAACACCGGTTACGTATAATATAGCTTAGTTTTGGATAGGGTTTGAGAATAAATCCCTACTGGACTGAGGCTGTTTTAGGACTTAGTCCTCTTCAGCCAGGGAAAGGATAGCAGCAGTAGCAGAGACGTGTAAATAACGAGAGAGTGTGTAACTACGAAGCGCTATTCTGCCACCGCTGCCGGTTGAGGTTGGGTTGAGTGGTATTTGTTTTATTGAGGATAGCTTTACGGTTGGATTGTGGTTTTCGGAAAGGGAGGTTTGGTTTTGGTTGGGTCGGGTTGCGGGTTTACATCGTTGATTTGACCGACGATGCTCTAAATTTGTCCCGGTAAGAATTGTGATTCTGCGCCCTGACCTACGTTCCGTACAGAATATGCTTGGTGGACGCTTCTCTCAAGACTTTAGCAAACGGTTGTTTTGGAAAATTTACAATTAATAGTTGGCCTCCAGAGTCATGCAGAGACAGATGGATGTCCTGTCCCCGGGGCCTGACACCGCAGTCTGCTTCGTGAAGCGCCGGAATAGACGACGTGGCCAACCTCCCGCAGTGATGCTGGATGCAACGCCGATCCCGTGGAGACATACGGTCAAGTACATGGGCGTCACGTTGGACTCGAAGCTTTACTCTCGGCATCATGTAAACAGGAAGGTGTCTGAGGCTACCGGCATTCTCAGACTGATGTGGCCACTCCTCAAGGTGAGAATTCCTCTGCCGCTGAAGACGAAGATCACCGTGTTTCTACTCCTTGTACGCTCCTGCATGATGTACGCTTCGGAGGCCTGGTGGGCCCTCGCCAGCAGGACCAAAAGGAGGAGGAGGAGACTGGAAGCCGTCCAGTCGAGGACACTGCGCCGGATCACCGGCAAGCCCTGGTTCGTCCGGAACACCACCATCAGAGCAACGGCTGGGGTTCCAACGCTGGAGGACTTCACCAAGGCGAAATCAGCGAAGCTCTTCCAGAAGGCTGCGGAGTCGGCGTTCGACCACATCAGGGAACTCTACAGCCACAACGACATCGCAGAGGATCGGGGACCTACTTTGAAGATATACTGTGTGCAGCAGAAACCAAAGAGGTGTTGTACAAAATTGTACTTGAAGTTATCAATGTGGCAAGGAAAAACCACATTCAACTGAATAAGGATAAAATTCAATACTTTGTTGAAAAAGTGCGATTTTTAGGACAAGAATTTGATTGTAATGGCGTTAAACATGACTGTGACAGAATCAGAGCTTTTAATGAACTGGAAATACCTAAGAATAAGACAGAACTTCAACGAATTTTAGGCACTGTGAATTACCTTAGGCCTTTTATTCCAAACTTAGCAGAGCAACCAATTTCGTCTATTGTTGTCATTTATACTTCGTTTTAGTGTTCACTCATTAAAAAAACAACAAAAAAAACCTACTTGTAGCCTACTTTCTCCGTCATGGATAGATAACAACTTACAAAACAATTTTCGAATTGTATATAAATGTTTTCATTCTTGAATGTGTATTTGTTTCTGACTCACACACAAAAATACAATATATTAACTATATCGTCTCAAGAAACAAATTATTTCTCCCCACGGCACATGTGATTTACGAAGTGTGCGACTATGCCATGACCGATGTCGCGTTAAGTGTACACCTACAACTACTTCAGTAACACACAAGTTAAGTCTATTAATATATAACACGAACATTATTTTGTTGGGGTTTTTTTATTATTTGCTAAAATAAACCAACTAATCTAATAAACAATATCAAATTTTGATATTATGAATTGACACACACTGACAACCGTTGTTCGGAAAACGTCTCGAGTTGTGTCTAAGACGCGGTGGACATAAGTGGCTGGTGTTGGAACTGACGGATCGCTCAACATGCAGTAGCTGATTTTGTTTAATCCAATGTTTCGCTTAACCTTATTATCGCTCTTTACATTAATCAAAAGTAGCACATTCGGATTACAAACGTTTTTATAACTGCTTACAGTGTTGCGTGGGGGTACTGTCGCAGCGACGACACTATTCAACACGCGATAAAACGTTGTCTATGTCTTGGAATCCACACACTCCGTTACACCAATTAGTAATGTACAGTTTTAAATGAAAACGGAATCTTAATATTTTTATTTTCTTTCGAAAAAAAACCAACTGTTAATTGTAAATTTTCCAAAACAACCGTTTGCTAAAGTCTTGAAAGAAACGTCCACCAAGCATATTCTGTACGGTACGTAGTGTTAGATAGTTAAATCTGTAAGTGATTAATTCATCAGCTGATTTATTATTGTTTGTTAGTAAATATTCTGTTTACATTGATGTGTTTAAGAATTAAATAAAATGGTTCTTGTGTATCATAAATATCTTTTAGTGTAATTCTATATTGGCGACGATGAGTAAACGAACCAAAAGAAGAAATAGTTATTTCAACGAAGAAGAGAAGTATGAAACTAAAGAAGACACATTACAATCAAAGATAGAGAAGTTCAAATGTCAAAGCTATGATGAGTCTAGTAGGTGGGACGATTATGAAGCACATTTTCTATTATTATGCAAGGTAAAAGGATTGAGAGAAGACTCTCATAGAGCAGAGGATGCTCGAAGGGATCTTTTGCTTGCATATGTGGGTCCTGCACCATTAAGAAAAATTTCAAACTTTCTACTGCCTTTGAAAGTACATCAGGCTACATGGGCAGAACTAGGTAATGGTTTCAGGTCAGTATACAAAACTAGAAAAACTATATTTTCAGCTAGAATGGAGTTTGAAAAATGCATCAGAGAAGATAGCGAAAGCCTTTAAGAATTTGTAATACGTTTGAAAAATGTAGCAGAATTTTGCAAGTATGAGAATAAGTTTGATGAAAGAATAAGAGACAGATTGGCAGGAGGTATACATTTTCCAGAGTTTGAAGTAGAAATTAGACAACGATGGCCTGATGGTGTAAAAGAAAATGGTGACAAATAAACATCTGAAGATATTTTTGAACTGGCCACTTCAATGGAAAGAGCTCGTCATGAAATATTCAAGAATAACGATAAAGAGCTGGAAGTATCGCAAGTAAGAAGAAACAATAGGGGGTCTAAGAGAGAAGTGGAATATAACGGAAAGACAAATCATCCATGTAGTAGATGTGGAACAAAACATGAATTTGGCAAATGCCCAGCCTACCAAAAACAGTGTTTGAATTGCAAAAAAAATAGGACATTTTGGAAAGGTATGTCGGCAAAAACGAGTGAATAATTTGCATGAAAAATCAGAAGATAAAGAATCTGAAGCAGACTCTCATGACATGAGGATAAACGATGTTAAAAAGGAAAGAGGACATATTTTTAAAGCACGTATTTATTTAAAGTTAAATAAGGTAGCTACAAACATGGAATTTGACTCAGGAGCTTGGGCCTCAATGATAGGTAAGCCTCTTTGGGAGAAGATTGGTTCACCACGACTTGACAAGACTAATCCAAAATTTGTGGCATATAGGAACAATATTTTAGATATACTTGGTGAATGTTATGTCAATGTTTCAGTAAGTAATGAGACACGTAGATTAAAAGTAGTAGTAGTAAATGGAAATGAGAAACCATTATTTGGTTTACCATGGATATTAGCTTTTAATATGGAACTCCCTCCTGATGTAACTATTAGTAAAGTAAGATGTAAGCAAAATCTAAAACAACAAAAGATGGATGATGTGAGGGTTAAGGAAGTACTAAAAGACTTTGAAGATGTATTCTCTGAAGGACATGGGAAAATCAAGGGTTATAAAGCACAAATTCACGTTCAAGAAGATGCAAACCCCCAACATTTTTCTGCGCACAGGGTTCCATTTCCCTTGAAAAAACGAATTGAGAGTGAACTTGCAAGACTTGTCAATGAGGATATCATTGAAGAGGTAGATCCTGCTACTACAGCTATTCCATGGGCCACTCCAACAGTCAACGTAGAGAAGGACGATGGTTCAATAAGAATTTGTGGAGATTTTCGAGTCACGTTGAATCCAAATTTGGTCCCAGAAAATGCTATTATTCCAACATTTGAGGAACTAACAAATAAAGTTGCAGGTGGACAAGAGTTTTCCAAGATAGACCTACGAGATGCTTACCTACAAATGGAGGTTGCAGAAGAACACCGAAAGTATTTAGTAATAGCAACGCATAGTGGTTATTATAGATACAAACGTTTACCTTTTGGGATATCATCCAGCCCAGGTATTTTCCAGAGATATATGGAAAGACTCTTAGCTGGAATACCACAGGTTGGAGTTCTTCTGGATGATATTATAATATTTGGAAAGAATAAGAACGAACATCTAAGAAATTTAAGAGAGGTTTTGAAACGAATGAAAGAATCTGGTATAAAAGCAAAATCTAGCAAATGCAAATTTTTTGAAGAGTCAGTAACTTACTTGGGACATACAATCAACCGAAATGAAATATATCCTACTGAAGAAAAAATAAAAGCCATACGAGAGGCACGGTCAGAGGTCGGAGATGGAATGCTAGCTCTTCAAAATGTTCTTTTTAGCTACCGAAACTCGCCTCAGAAAACAACCGGTAGGGCTCCGGCAGAATTGTTTCTCGGTCGTAGACTACCAACACTTTTTGAAAATATGAAACCTAATCTTAGGAAAAAGATGGAAATGAAGCTTTGGAAAGAACAAGGGAGAAACAACAAGAAAGTTCGATCTTTTGAAGAAGGAGAAGATGTATGGATTAAGAATGAACATGGAAATGGTTGGTCAGCTGGAATGGTGAAAAATAGAAATGAACTGTATTCATATGATGTACTTTGTGGAGGTGTTATAAAAAGAAAGCATGCCAACCAGATGAGACAAAGAATGGGAGCTGTAGAGTCTGCGTAAAAAGAAGGAGGGGAAAAGTGTTAGACAGTTAAATCTGTAAGTGATTAATTCATCAGCTGATTTATTATTGTTTGTTAGTAAATATTCTGTTTACATTGATGTGTTTAAGAATTAAATAAAATGGTTCTTTTGTATCTTGAATATCATTTAGTGTAATTCTATACGTAGGTCAGGGCGCAGAATCACAATTCAATATGACTGCATCTCTACTATGTGGGCTTGGTACAAGTCGTTTATTCCCTCAACATCTACATTACGATTGGTATAGTTTTTCCTAGCAGGTTTGTGCAGTTCTTCCGCTATGCCTTCCATGGTGAAAATTATGTATATTAACACCGGTTACGTATAATATAGCTTAGTTTTGGATAGGGTTTGAGAATAAAACCCTACTGGACTGAGGCTGTTTTAGGACTTAGTCCTCTTCAGCCAGGGAAAGGATAGCAGCAGTAGCAGAGACGTGTAAATAACGAGAGAGTGTGTAACTACGAAGCGCTATTCTGCCACCGCTGCCGGTTGAGGTTGGGTTGAGTGGTATTTGTTTTATTGAGGATAGCTTTACGGTTGGATTGTGGTTTTCGGAAAGGGAGGTTTGGTTTTGGTTGGGTCGGGTTGCGGGTTTACATCGTTGATTTGACCGACGATGCTCTAAATTTGTCCCGGTAAGAATTGTGATTCTGCGCCCTGACCTACGTTCCGTACAGAATATGCTTGGTGGACGCTTCTCTCAAGACTTTAGCAAACGGTTGTTTTGGAAAATTTACAATTAATAGTTGGCCTCCAGAGTCATGCAGAGACAGATGGATGTCCTGTCCCCGGGGCCTGACACCGCAGTCTGCTTCGTTAAGCGCCGGAATAGACGACGTGGCCAACCTCCCGCAGTGATGCTGGATGCAACGCCGATCCCGTGGAGACATACGGTCAAGTACATGGGCGTCACGTTGGACTCGAAGCTTTACTCTCGGCATCATGTAAACAGGAAGGTGTCTGAGGCTACCGGCATTCTCAGACTGATGTGGCCACTCCTCAAGGTGAGAATTCCTCTGCCGCTGAAGACGAAGATCACCGTGTTTCTACTCCTTGTACGCTCCTGCATGATGTACGCTTCGGAGGCCTGGTGGGCCCTCGCCAGCAGGACCAAAAGGAGGAGGAGGAGACTGGAAGCCGTCCAGTCGAGGACACTGCGCCGGATCACCGGCAAGCCCTGGTTCGTCCGGAACACCACCATCAGAGCAACGGCTGGGGTTCCAACGCTGGAGGACTTCACCAAGGCGAAATCAGCGAAGCTCTTCCAGAAGGCTGCGGAGTCGGCGTTCGACCACATCAGGGAACTCTACAGCCACAACGACATCGCAGAGGATCGGGGACCTACTTTGAAGATATACTGTGTGCAGCAGAAACCAAAGAGGTGTTGTACAAAATTGTACTTGAAGTTATCAATGTGGCAAGGAAAAACCACATTCAACTGAATAAGGATAAAATTCAATACTTTGTTGAAAAAGTGCGATTTTTAGGACAAGAATTTGATTGTAATGGCGTTAAACATGACTGTGACAGAATCAGAGCTTTAAATGAACTGGAAATACCTAAGAATAAGACAGAACTTCAACGAATTTTAGGCACTGTGAATTACCTTAGGCCTTTTATTCCAAACTTAGCAGAGCAACCAATTTCGTCTATTGTTGTCATTTATACTTCGTTTTAGTGTTCACTCATTAAAAAAACAACAAAAAAAACCTACTTGTAGCCTACTTTCTCCGTCATGGATAGATAACAACTTACAAAACAATTTTCGAATTGTATATAAATGTTTTCATTCTTGAATGTGTATTTGTTTCTGACTCACACACAAAAATACAATATATTAACTATATCGTCTCAAGAAACAAATTATTTCTCCCCACGGCACATGTGATTTACGAAGTGTGCGACTATGCCATGACCGATGTCGCGTTAAGTGTACACCTACAACTACTTCAGTAACACACAAGTTAAGTCTATTAATATATAACACGAACATTATTTTGTTGGGGTTTTTTATTATTTGCTAAAATAAACCAACTAATCTAATAAACAATATCAAATTTTGATATTATGAATTGACACACACTGACAACCGTTGTTCGGAAAACGTCTCGAGTTGTGTCTAAGACGCGGTGGACATAAGTGGCTGGTGTTGGAACTGACGGATCGCTCAACATGCAGTAGCTGATTTTGTTTAATCCAATGTTTCGCTTAACCTTATTATCGCTCTTTACATTAATCAAAAGTAGCACATTCGGATTACAAACGTTTTTATAACTGCTTACAGTGTTGCGTGGGGGTACTGTCGCAGCGACGACACTATTCAACACGCGATAAAACGTTGTCTATGTCTTGGAATCCACACACTCCGTTACACCAATTAGTAATGTACAGCTTTAAATGAAAACGGAATCTTAATATTTTTATTTTCTTTCGAAAAAAAAACCAACTGTTAATTGTAAATTTTCCAAAACAACCGTTTGCTAAAGTCTTGAAAGAAACGTCCACCAAGCATATTCTGTACGGTACGTAGTGTTAGATAGTTAAATCTGTAAGTGATTAATTCATCAGCTGATTTATTATTGTTTGTTAGTAAATATTCTGTTTACATTGATGTGTTTAAGAATTAAATAAAATGGTTCTTGTGTATCATAAATATCTTTTAGTGTAATTCTATATTGGCGACGATGAGTAAACGAACCAAAAGAAGAAATAGTTATTTCAACGAAGAAGAGAAGTATGAAACTAAAGAAGACACATTACAATCAAAGATAGAGAAGTTCAAATGTCAAAGCTATGATGAGTCTAGTAGGTGGGACGATTATGAAGCACATTTTCTATTATTATGCAAGGTAAAAGGATTGAGAGAAGACTCTCATAGAGCAGAGGATGCTCGAAGGGATCTTTTGCTTGCATATGTGGGTCCTGCACCATTAAGAAAAATTTCAAACTTTCTACTGCCTTTGAAAGTACATCAGGCTACATGGGCAGAACTAGGTAATGGTTTCAGGTCAGTATACAAAGCTAGAAAAACTATATTTTCAGCTAGAATGGAGTTTGAAAAATGCATCAGAGAAGATAGCGAAAGCCTTTAAGAATTTGTAATACGTTTGAAAAATGTAGCAGAATTTTGCAAGTATGAGAATAAGTTTGATGAAAGAATAAGAGACAGATTGGCAGGAGGTATACATTTTCCAGAGTTTGAAGTAGAAATTAGACAACGATGGCCTGATGGTGTAAAAGAAAATGGTGACAAATAAACATCTGAAGATATTTTTGAACTGGCCACTTCAATGGAAAGAGCTCGTCATGAAATATTCAAGAATAACGATAAAGAGCTGGAAGTATCGCAAGTAAGAAGAAACAATAGGGGGTCTAAGAGAGAAGTGGAATATAACGGAAAGACAAATCATCCATGTAGTAGATGTGGAACAAAACATGAATTTGGCAAATGCCCAGCCTACCAAAAACAGTGTTTGAATTGCAAAAAAAATAGGACATTTTGGAAAGGTATGTCGGCAAAAACGAGTGAATAATTTGCATGAAAAATCAGAAGATAAAGAATCTGAAGCAGACTCTCATGACATGAGGATAAACGATGTTAAAAAGGAAAGAAGACATATTTTTAAAGCACGTATTTATTTAAAGTTAAATAAGGTAGCTACAAACATGGAATTTGACTCAGGAGCTTGGGCCTCAATGATAGGTAAGCCTCTTTGGGAGAAGATTGGTTCACCACGACTTGACAAGACTAATCCAAAATTTGTGGCATATAGGAACAATATTTTAGATATACTTGGTGAATGTTATGTCAATGTTTCAGTAAGTAATGAGACACGTAGATTAAAAGTAGCAGTAGTAAATGGAAATGAGAAACCATTATTTGGTTTACCATGGATATTAGCTTTTAATATGGAACTCCCTCCTGATGTAACTATTAGTAAAGTAAGATGTAAGCAAAATCTAAAACAACAAAAGATGGATGATGTGAGGGTTAAGGAAGTACTAAAAGACTTTGAAGATGTATTCTCTGAAGGACATGGGAAAATCAAGGGTTATAAAGCACAAATTCACGTTCAAGAAGATGCAAACCCCCAACATTTTTCTGCGCGCAGGGTTCCATTTCCCTTGAAAAAACGAATTGAGAGTGAACTTGCAAGACTTGTCAATGAGGATATCATTGAAGAGGTAGATCCTGCTACTACAGCTATTCCATGGGCCACTCCAACAGTCAACGTAGAGAAGGACGATGGTTCAATAAGAATTTGTGGAGATTTTCGAGTCACGTTGAATCCAAATTTGGTCCCAGAAAATGCTATTATTCCAACATTTGAGGAACTAACAAATAAAGTTGCCGGTGGACAAGAGTTTTCCAAGATATACCTACGAGATGCTTACCTACACAAGGAGGTTGCAGAAGAACACCGAAAGTATTTAGTAATAGCAACGCATAGTGGTTATTATAGATACAAACGTTTACCTTTTGGGATATCATCCAGCCCAGGTATTTTCCAGAGATATATGGAAAGACTCTTAGCTGGAATACCACAGGTTGGAGTTCTTCTGGATGATATTATCATAACTGGAAAGAATAAGAACGAACATCTAAGAAATTTAAGAGAGGTTTTGAAACGAATGAAAGAATCTGGTATAAAAGCAAAATCTAGCAAATGCAAATTTTTTGAAGAGTCAGTAACTTACTTGGGACATACAATCAACCGAAATGAAATATATCCTACTGAAGAAAAAATAAAAGCCATACGAGAGGCACGGTCAGAGGTCGGAGATGGAATGCTAGCTCTTCAAAATGTTCTTTTTAGCTACCGAAACTCGCCTCAGAAAACAACCGGTAGGGCTCCGGCAGAATTGTTTCTCGGTCGTAGACTACCAACACTTTTTGACAATATGAAACCTAATCTTAGGAAAAAGATGGAAATGAAGCTTTGGAAAGAACAAGGGAGAAACAACAAGAAAGTTCGATCTTTTGAAGAAGGAGAAGATGTGTGGATTAAGAATGAACATGGAAATGGTTGGTCAGCTGGAATGGTGAAAAATAGAAATGAACTGTATTCATATGATGTACTTTGTGGAGGTGTTATAAAAAGAAAGCATGCCAACCAGATGAGACAAAGAATGGGAGCTGTAGAGTCTGCGTAAAAAGAAGGAGGGGAAAAGTGTTAGACAGTTAAATCTGTAAGTGATTAATTCATCAGCTGATTTATTATTGTTTGTTAGTAAATATTCTGTTTACATTGATGTGTTTAAGAATTAAATAAAATGGTTCTTTTGTATCTTGAATATCATTTAGTGTAATTCTATACGTAGGTCAGGGCGCAGAATCACAATTCAATATGACTGCATCTCTACTATGTGGGCTTGGTACAAGTCGTTTATTCCCTCAACATCTACATTACGATTGGTATAGTTTTTCCTAGCAGGTTTGTGCAGTTCTTCCGCTATGCCTTCCATGGTGAAAATTATGTATATTAACACCGGTTACGTATAATATAGCTTAGTTTTGGATAGGGTTTGAGAATAAAACCCTACTGGACTGACCCTGTTTTAGGACTTAGTCCTCTTCAGCCAGGGAAAGGATAGCAGCAGTAGCAGAGACGTGTAATAACGAGAGAGTGTGTAACTACGAAGCGCTATTCTGCCACCGCTGCCGGTTGAGGTTGGGTTGAGTGGTATTTGTTTTATTGAGGATAGCTTTACGGTTGGATTGTGGTTTTCGGAAAGGGAGGTTTGGTTTTGGTTGGGTCGGGTTGCGGGTTTACATCGTTGATTTGACCGACGATGCTCTAAATTTGTCCCGGTAAGAATTGTGATTCTGCGCCCTGACCTACGTTCCGTACAGAATATGCTTGGTGGACGCTTCTCTCAAGACTTTAGCAAACGGTTGTTTTGGAAAATTTACAATTAATAGTTGGCCTCCAGAGTCATGCAGAGACAGATGGATGTCCTGTCCCCGGGGCCTGACACCGCAGTCTGCTTCGTGAAGCGCCGGAATAGACGACGTGGCCAACCTCCTGCAGTGATGCTGGATGCAACGCCGATCCCGTGGAGACATACGGTCAAGTACATGGGCGTCACGTTGGACTCGAAGCTTTACTCTCGGCATCATGTAAACAGGAAGGTGTCTGAGGCTACCGGCATTCTCAGACTGATGTGGCCACTCCTCAAGGTGAGAATTCCTCTGCCGCTGAAGACGAAGATCACCGTGTTTCTACTCCTTGTACGCTCCTGCATGATGTACGCTTCGGAGGCCTGGTGGGCCCTCGCCAGCAGGACCAAAAGGAGGAGGAGGAGACTGGAAGCCGTCCAGTCGAGGACACTGCGCCGGATCACCGGCAAGCCCTGGTTCGTCCGGAACACCACCATCAGAGCAACGGCTGGGGTTCCAACGCTGGAGGACTTCACCAAGGCGATATCAGCGAAGCTCTTCCAGAAGGCTGCGGAGTCGGCGTTCGACCACATCAGGGAACTCTACAGCCACAACGACATCGCAGAGGATCGGGGACCTACTTTGAAGATATACTGTGTGCAGCAGAAACCAAAGAGGTGTTGTACAAAATTGTACTTGAAGTTATCAATGTGGCAAGGAAAAACCACATTCAACTGAATAAGGATCAAATTCAATACTTTGTTGAAAAAGTGCGATTTTTAGGACAAGAATTTGATTGTAATGGCGTTAAACATGACTGTGACAGAATCAGAGCTTTTAATGAACTGGAAATACCTAAGAATAAGACAGAACTTCAACGAATTTTAGGCACTGTGAATTACCTTAGGCCTTTTATTCCAAACTTAGCAGAGCAACCAATTTCGTCTATTGTTGTCATTTATACTTCGTTTTAGTGTTCACTCATTAAAAAAACAACAAAAAAAACCTACTTGTAGCCTACTTTCTCCGTCATGGATAGATAACAACTTACAAAACAATTTTCGAATTGTATATAAATGTTTTCATTCTTGAATGTGTATTTGTTTCTGACTCACACACAAAAATACAATATATTAACTATATCGTCTCAAGAAACAAATTATTTCTCCCCACGGCACATGTGATTTACCAAGTGTGCGACTATGCCATGACCGATGTCGCGTTAAGTGTACACCTACAACTACTTCAGTAACACACAAGTTAAGTCTATTAATATATAACACGAACATTATTTTGTTGGGGTTTTTTATTATTTGCTAAAATAAACCAACTAATCTAATAAACAATATCAAATTTTGATATTATGAATTGACACACACTGACAACCGTTGTTCGGAAAACGTCTCGAGTTGTGTCTAAGACGCGGTGGACATAAGTGGCTGGTGTTGGAACTGACGGATCGCTTAACATGCAGTAGCTGATTTTGTTTAATCCAATGTTTCGCTTAACCTTATTATCGCTCTTTACATTAATCAAAAGTAGCACATTCGGATTACAAACGTTTTTATAACTGCTTACAGTGTTGCGTGGGGGTACAGTCGCAGCGACGACACTATTCAACACGCGATAAAACGTTGTCTATGTCTTGGAATCCACACACTCCGTTACACCAATTAGTAATGTACAGTTTTAAATGAAAACGGAATCTTAATATTTTTATTTTCTTTCGAAAAAAAAACCAACTGTTAATTGTAAATTTTCCAAAACAACCGTTTGCTAAAGTCTTGAAAGAAACGTCCACCAAGCATATTCTGTACGGTACGTAGTGTTAGATAGTTAAATCTGTAAGTGATTAACTCATCAGCTGATTTATTATTGTTTGTTAGTAAATATTCTGTTTACATTGATGTGTTTAAGAATTAAATAAAATGGTTCTTGTGTATCATAAATATCTTTTAGTGTAATTCTATATTGGCGACGATGAGTAAACGAACCAAAAGAAGAAATAGTTATTTCAACGAAGAAGAGAAGTATGAAACTAAAGAAGACACATTACAATCAAAGATAGAGAAGTTCAAATGTCAAAGCTATGATGAGTCTAGTAGGTGGGACGATTATGAAGCACATTTTCTATTATTATGCAAGGTAAAAGGATTGAGAGAAGACTCTCATAGAGCAGAGGATGCTCGAAGGGATCTTTTGCTTGCATATGTGGGTCCTGCACCATTAAGAAAAATTTCAAACTTTCTACTGCCTTTGAAAGTACATCAGGCTACATGGGCAGAACTAGGTAATGGTTTCAGGTCAGTATACAAAGCTAGAAAAACTATATTTTCAGCTAGAATGGAGTTTGAAAAATGCATCAGAGAAGATAGCGAAAGCCTTTAAGAATTTGTAATACGTTTGAAAAATGTAGCAGAATTTTGCAAGTATGAGAATAAGTTTGATGAAAGAATAAGAGACAGATTGGCAGGAGGTATACATTTTCCAGAGTTTGAAGTAGAAATTAGACAACGATGGCCTGATGGTGTAAAAGAAAATGGTGACAAATAAACATCTGAAGATATTTTTGAACTGGCCACTTCAATGGAAAGAGCTCGTCATGAAATATTCAAGAATAACGATAAAGAGCTGGAAGTATCGCAAGTAAGAAGAAACAATAGGGGGTCTAAGAGAGAAGTGGAATATAACGGAAAGACAAATCATCCATGTAGTAGATGTGGAACAAAACATGAATTTGGCAAATGCCCAGCCTACCAAAAACAGTGTTTGAATTGCAAAAAAAATAGGACATTTTGGAAAGGTATGTCGGCAAAAACGAGTGAATAATTTGCATGAAAAATCAGAAGATAAAGAATCTGAAGCAGACTCTCATGACATGAGGATAAACGATGTTAAAAAGGAAAGAGGACATATTTTTAAAGCACGTATTTATTTAAAGTTAAATAAGGTAGCTACAAACATGGAATTTGACTCAGGAGCTTGGGCCTCAATGATAGGTAAGCCTCTTTGGGAGAAGATTGGTTCACCACGACTTGACAAGACTAATCCAAAATTTGTGGCATATAGGAACAATATTTTAGATATACTTAGTGAATGTTATGTCAATGTTTCAGTAAGTAATGAGACACGTAGATTAAAAGTAGCAGTAGTAAATGGAAATGAGAAACCATTATTTGGTTTACCATGGATATTAGCTTTTAATATGGAACTCCCTCCTGATGTAACTATTAGTAAAGTAAGATGTAAGCAAAATCTAAAACAACAAAAGATGGATGATGTGAGGGTTAAGGAAGTACTAAAAGACTTTGAAGATGTATTCTCTGAAGGACATGGGAAAATCAAGGGTTATAAAGCACAAATTCACGTTCAAGAAGATGCAAACCCCCAACATTTTTCTGCGCGCAGGGTTCCATTTCCCTTGAAAAAACGAATTGAGAGTGAACTTGCAAGACTTGTCAATGAGGATATCATTGAAGAGGTAGATCCTGCTACTACAGCTATTCCATGGGCCACTCCAACAGTCAACGTAGAGAAGGACGATGGTTCAATAAGAATTTGTGGAGATTTTCGAGTCACGTTGAATCCAAATTTGGTCCCAGAAAATGCTATTATTCCAACATTTGAGGAACTAACAAATAAAGTTGCCGGTGGACAAGAGTTTTCCAAGATATACCTACGAGATGCTTACCTACACAAGGAGGTTGCAGAAGAACACCGAAAGTATTTAGTAATAGCAACGCATAGTGGTTATTATAGATACAAACGTTTACCTTTTGGGATATCATCCAGCCCAGGTATTTTCCAGAGATATATGGAAAGACTCTTAGCTGGAATACCACAGGTTGGAGTTCTTCTGGATGATATTATCATAACTGGAAAGAATAAGAACGAACATCTAAGAAATTTAAGAGAGGTTTTGAAACGAATGAAAGAATCTGGTATAAAAGTAAAATCTAGCAAATGCAAATTTTTTGAAGAGTCAGTAACTTACTTGGGACATACAATCAACCGAAATGAAATATATCCTACTGAAGAAAAAATAAAAGCCATACGAGAGGCACGGTCAGAGGTCGGAGATGGAATGCTAGCTCTTCAAAATGTTCTTTTTAGCTACCGAAACTCGCCTCAGAAAACAACCGGTAGGGCTCCGGCAGAATTGTTTCTCGGTCGTAGACTACCAACACTTTTTGACAATATGAAACCTAATCTTAGGAAAAAGATGGAAATGAAGCTTTGGAAAGAACAAGGGAGAAACAACAAGAAAGTTCGATCTTTTGAAGAAGGAGAAGATGTGTGGATTAAGAATGAACATGGAAATGGTTGGTCAGCTGGAATGGTGAAAAATAGAAATGAACTGTATTCATATGATGTACTTTGTGGAGGTGTTATAAAAAGAAAGCATGCCAACCAGATGAGACAAAGAATGGGAGCTGTAGAGTCTGCGTAAAAAGAAGGAGGGGAAAAGTGTTAGACAGTTAAATCTGTAAGTGATTAATTCATCAGCTGATTTATTATTGTTTGTTAGTAAATATTCTGTTTACATTGATGTGTTTAAGAATTAAATAAAATGGTTCTTTTGTATCTTGAATATCATTTAGTGTAATTCTATACGTAGGTCAGGGCGCAGAATCACAATTCAATATGACTGCATCTCTACTATGTGGGCTTGGTACAAGTCGTTTATTCCCTCAACATCTACATTACGATTGGTATAGTTTTTCCTAGCAGGTTTGTGCAGTTCTTCCGCTATGCCTTCCATGGTGAAAATTATGTATATTAACACCGGTTACGTATAGTATAGCTTAGTTTTGGATAGGGTTTGAGAATAAAACCCTACTGAGGCTGTTTTAGGACTTAGTCCTCTTCAGCCAGGGAAAGGATAGCAGCAGTAGCAGAGACGTGTAATAACGAGAGAGTGTGTAACTACGAAGCGCTATTCTGCCACCGCTGCCGGTTGAGGTTGGGTTGAGTGGTATTTGTTTTATTGAGGATAGCTTTACGGTTGGATTGTGGTTTTTGGAAAGGGAGGTTTGGTTTTGGTTGGGTCGGGTTGCGGGTTTACATCGTTGATTTGACCGACGATGCTCTAAATTTGTCCCGGTAAGAATTGTGATTCTGCGCCCTGACCTACGTTCCGTACAGAATATGCTTGGTGGACGCTTCTCTCAAGACTTTAGCAAACGGTTGTTTTGGAAAATTTACAATTAATAGTTGGCCTCCAGAGTCATGCAGAGACAGATGGATGTCCTGTCCCCGGGGCCTGACACCGCAGTCTGCTTCGTGAAGCGCCGGAATAGACGACGTGGCCAACCTCCTGCAGTGATGCTGGATGCAACGCCGATCCCGTGGAGACATACGGTCAAGTACATGGGCGTCACGTTGGACTCGAAGCTTTACTCTCGGCATCATGTAAACAGGAAGGTGTCTGAGGCTACCGGCATTCTCAGACTGATGTGGCCACTCCTCAAGGTGAGAATTCCTCTGCCGCTGAAGACGAAGATCACCGTGTTTCTACTCCTTGTACGCTCCTGCATGATGTACGCTTCGGAGGCCTGGTGGGCCCTCGCCAGCAGGACCAAAAGGAGGAGGAGGAGACTGGAAGCCGTCCAGTCGAGGACACTGCGCCGGATCACCGGCAAGCCCTGGTTCGTCCGGAACACCACCATCAGAGCAACGGCTGGGGTTCCAACGCTGGAGGACTTCACCAAGGCGATATCAGCGAAGCTCTTCCAGAAGGCTGCGGAGTCGGCGTTCGACCACATCAGGGAACTCTACAGCCACAACGACATCGCAGAGGATCGGGGACCTACTTTGAAGATATACTGTGTGCAGCAGAAACCAAAGAGGTGTTGTACAAAATTGTACTTGAAGTTATCAATGTGGCAAGGAAAAACCACATTCAACTGAATAAGGATCAAATTCAATACTTTGTTGAAAAAGTGCGATTTTTAGGACAAGAATTTGATTGTAATGGCGTTAAACATGACTGTGACAGAATCAGAGCTTTTAATGAACTGGAAATACCTAAGAATAAGACAGAACTTCAACGAATTTTAGGCACTGTGAATTACCTTAGGCCTTTTATTCCAAACTTAGCAGAGCAACCAATTTCGTCTATTGTTGTCATTTATACTTCGTTTTAGTGTTCACTCATTAAAAAAACAACAAAAAAAACCTACTTGTAGCCTACTTTCTCCGTCATGGATAGATAACAACTTACAAAACAATTTTCGAATTGTATATAAATGTTTTCATTCTTGAATGTGTATTTGTTTCTGACTCACACACAAAAATACAATATATTAACTATATCGTCTCAAGAAACAAATTATTTCTCCCCACGGCACATGTCATTTACCAAGTGTGCGACTATGCCATGACCGATGTCGCGTTAAGTGTACACCTACAACTACTTCAGTAACACACAAGTTAAGTCTATTAATATATAACACGAACATTATTTTGTTGGGGTTTTTTATTATTTGCTAAAATAAACCAACTAATCTAATAAACAATATCAAATTTTGATATTATGAATTGACACACACTGACAACCGTTGTTCGGAAAACGTCTCGAGTTGTGTCTAAGACGCGGTGGACATAAGTGGCTGGTGTTGGAACTGACGGATCGCTTAACATGCAGTAGCTGATTTTGTTTAATCCAATGTTTCGCTTAACCTTATTATCGCTCTTTACATTAATCAAAAGTAGCACATTCGGATTACAAACGTTTTTATAACTGCTTACAGTGTTGCGTGGGGGTACAGTCGCAGCGACGACACTATTCAACACGCGATAAAACGTTGTCTATGTCTTGGAATCCACACACTCCGTTACACCAATTAGTAATGTACAGTTTTAAATGAAAACGGAATCTTAATATTTTTATTTTCTTTCGAAAAAAAAACCAACTGTTAATTGTAAATTTTCCAAAACAACCGTTTGCTAAAGTCTTGAAAGAAACGTCCACCAAGCATATTCTGTACGGTACGTAGTGTTAGATAGTTAAATCTGTAAGTGATTAACTCATCAGCTGATTTATTATTGTTTGTTAGTAAATATTCTGTTTACATTGATGTGTTTAAGAATTAAATAAAATGGTTCTTGTGTATCATAAATATCTTTTAGTGTAATTCTATATTGGCGACGATGAGTAAACGAACCAAAAGAAGAAATAGTTATTTCAACGAAGAAGAGAAGTATGAAACTAAAGAAGACACATTACAATCAAAGATAGAGAAGTTCAAATGTCAAAGCTATGATGAGTCTAGTAGGTGGGACGATTATGAAGCACATTTTCTATTATTATGCAAGGTAAAAGGATTGAGAGAAGACTCTCATAGAGCAGAGGATGCTCGAAGGGATCTTTTGCTTGCATATGTGGGTCCTGCACCATTAAGAAAAATTTCAAACTTTCTACTGCCTTTGAAAGTACATCAGGCTACATGGGCAGAACTAGGTAATGGTTTCAGGTCAGTATACAAAGCTAGAAAAACTATATTTTCAGCTAGAATGGAGTTTGAAAAATGCATCAGAGAAGATAGCGAAAGCCTTTAAGAATTTGTAATACGTTTGAAAAATGTAGCAGAATTTTGCAAGTATGAGAATAAGTTTGATGAAAGAATAAGAGACAGATTGGCAGGAGGTATACATTTTCCAGAGTTTGAAGTAGAAATTAGACAACGATGGCCTGATGGTGTAAAAGAAAATGGTGACAAATAAACATCTGAAGATATTTTTGAACTGGCCACTTCAATGGAAAGAGCTCGTCATGAAATATTCAAGAATAACGATAAAGAGCTGGAAGTATCGCAAGTAAGAAGAAACAATAGGGGGTCTAAGAGAGAAGTGGAATATAACGGAAAGACAAATCATCCATGTAGTAGATGTGGAACAAAACATGAATTTGGCAAATGCCCAGCCTACCAAAAACAGTGTTTGAATTGCAAAAAAAATAGGACATTTTGGAAAGGTATGTCGGCAAAAACGAGTGAATAATTTGCATGAAAAATCAGAAGATAAAGAATCTGAAGCAGACTCTCATGACATGAGGATAAACGATGTTAAAAAGGAAAGAGGACATATTTTTAAAGCACGTATTTATTTAAAGTTAAATAAGGTAGCTACAAACATGGAATTTGACTCAGGAGCTTGGGCCTCAATGATAGGTAAGCCTCTTTGGGAGAAGATTGGTTCACCACGACTTGACAAGACTAATCCAAAATTTGTGGCATATAGGAACAATATTTTAGATATACTTAGTGAATGTTATGTCAATGTTTCAGTAAGTAATGAGACACGTAGATTAAAAGTAGCAGTAGTAAATGGAAATGAGAAACCATTATTTGGTTTACCATGGATATTAGCTTTTAATATGGAACTCCCTCCTGATGTAACTATTAGTAAAGTAAGATGTAAGCAAAATCTAAAACAACAAAAGATGGATGATGTGAGGGTTAAGGAAGTACTAAAAGACTTTGAAGATGTATTCTCTGAAGGACATGGGAAAATCAAGGGTTATAAAGCACAAATTCACGTTCAAGAAGATGCAAACCCCCAACATTTTTCTGCGCGCAGGGTTCCATTTCCCTTGAAAAAACGAATTGAGAGTGAACTTGCAAGACTTGTCAATGAGGATATCATTGAAGAGGTAGATCCTGCTACTACAGCTATTCCATGGGCCACTCCAACAGTCAACGTAGAGAAGGACGATGGTTCAATAAGAATTTGTGGAGATTTTCGAGTCACGTTGAATCCAAATTTGGTCCCAGAAAATGCTATTATTCCAACATTTGAGGAACTAACAAATAAAGTTGCCGGTGGACAAGAGTTTTCCAAGATATACCTACGAGATGCTTACCTACACAAGGAGGTTGCAGAAGAACACCGAAAGTATTTAGTAATAGCAACGCATAGTGGTTATTATAGATACAAACGTTTACCTTTTGGGATATCATCCAGCCCAGGTATTTTCCAGAGATATATGGAAAGACTCTTAGCTGGAATACCACAGGTTGGAGTTCTTCTGGATGATATTATCATAACTGGAAAGAATAAGAACGAACATCTAAGAAATTTAAGAGAGGTTTTGAAACGAATGAAAGAATCTGGTATAAAAGTAAAATCTAGCAAATGCAAATTTTTTGAAGAGTCAGTAACTTACTTGGGACATACAATCAACCGAAATGAAATATATCCTACTGAAGAAAAAATAAAAGCCATACGAGAGGCACGGTCAGAGGTCGGAGATGGAATGCTAGCTCTTCAAAATGTTCTTTTTAGCTACCGAAACTCGCCTCAGAAAACAACCGGTAGGGCTCCGGCAGAATTGTTTCTCGGTCGTAGACTACCAACACTTTTTGACAATATGAAACCTAATCTTAGGAAAAAGATGGAAATGAAGCTTTGGAAAGAACAAGGGAGAAACAACAAGAAAGTTCGATCTTTTGAAGAAGGAGAAGATGTGTGGATTAAGAATGAACATGGAAATGGTTGGTCAGCTGGAATGGTGAAAAATAGAAATGAACTGTATTCATATGATGTACTTTGTGGAGGTGTTATAAAAAGAAAGCATGCCAACCAGATGAGACAAAGAATGGGAGCTGTAGAGTCTGCGTAAAAAGAAGGAGGGGAAAAGTGTTAGACAGTTAAATCTGTAAGTGATTAATTCATCAGCTGATTTATTATTGTTTGTTAGTAAATATTCTGTTTACATTGATGTGTTTAAGAATTAAATAAAATGGTTCTTTTGTATCTTGAATATCATTTAGTGTAATTCTATACGTAGGTCAGGGCGCAGAATCACAATTCAATATGACTGCATCTCTACTATGTGGGCTTGGTACAAGTCGTTTATTCCCTCAACATCTACATTACGATTGGTATAGTTTTTCCTAGCAGGTTTGTGCAGTTCTTCCGCTATGCCTTCCATGGTGAAAATTATGTATATTAACACCGGTTACGTATAGTATAGCTTAGTTTTGGATAGGGTTTGAGAATAAAACCCTACTGAGGCTGTTTTAGGACTTAGTCCTCTTCAGCCAGGGAAAGGATAGCAGCAGTAGCAGAGACGTGTAATAACGAGAGAGTGTGTAACTACGAAGCGCTATTCTGCCACCGCTGCCGGTTGAGGTTGGGTTGAGTGGTATTTGTTTTATTGAGGATAGCTTTACGGTTGGATTGTGGTTTTTGGAAAGGGAGGTTTGGTTTTGGTTGGGTCGGGTTGCGGGTTTACATCGTTGATTTGACCGACGATGCTCTAAATTTGTCCCGGTAAGAATTGTGATTCTGCGCCCTGACCTACGTTCCGTACAGAATATGCTTGGTGGACGCTTCTCTCAAGACTTTAGCAAACGGTTGTTTTGGAAAATTTACAATTAATAGTTGGCCTCCAGAGTCATGCAGAGACAGATGGATGTCCTGTCCCCGGGGCCTGACACCGCAGTCTGCTTCGTGAAGCGCCGGAATAGACGACGTGGCCAACCTCCTGCAGTGATGCTGGATGCAACGCCGATCCCGTGGAGACATACGGTCAAGTACATGGGCGTCACGTTGGACTCGAAGCTTTACTCTCGGCATCATGTAAACAGGAAGGTGTCTGAGGCTACCGGCATTCTCAGACTGATGTGGCCACTCCTCAAGGTGAGAATTCCTCTGCCGCTGAAGACGAAGATCACCGTGTTTCTACTCCTTGTACGCTCCTGCATGATGTACGCTTCGGAGGCCTGGTGGGCCCTCGCCAGCAGGACCAAAAGGAGGAGGAGGAGACTGGAAGCCGTCCAGTCGAGGACACTGCGCCGGATCACCGGCAAGCCCTGGTTCGTCCGGAACACCACCATCAGAGCAACGGCTGGGGTTCCAACGCTGGAGGACTTCACCAAGGCGATATCAGCGAAGCTCTTCCAGAAGGCTGCGGAGTCGGCGTTCGACCACATCAGGGAACTCTACAGCCACAACGACATCGCAGAGGATCGGGGACCTACTTTGAAGATATACTGTGTGCAGCAGAAACCAAAGAGGTGTTGTACAAAATTGTACTTGAAGTTATCAATGTGGCAAGGAAAAACCACATTCAACTGAATAAGGATCAAATTCAATACTTTGTTGAAAAAGTGCGATTTTTAGGACAAGAATTTGATTGTAATGGCGTTAAACATGACTGTGACAGAATCAGAGCTTTTAATGAACTGGAAATACCTAAGAATAAGACAGAACTTCAACGAATTTTAGGCACTGTGAATTACCTTAGGCCTTTTATTCCAAACTTAGCAGAGCAACCAATTTCGTCTATTGTTGTCATTTATACTTCGTTTTAGTGTTCACTCATTAAAAAAACAACAAAAAAAACCTACTTGTAGCCTACTTTCTCCGTCATGGATAGATAACAACTTACAAAACAATTTTCGAATTGTATATAAATGTTTTCATTCTTGAATGTGTATTTGTTTCTGACTCACACACAAAAATACAATATATTAACTATATCGTCTCAAGAAACAAATTATTTCTCCCCACGGCACATGTGATTTACCAAGTGTGCGACTATGCCATGAACGATGTCGCGTTAAGTGTACACCTACAACTACTTCAGTAACACACAAGTTAAGTCTATTAATATATAACACGAACATTATTTTGTTGGGGTTTTTTATTATTTGCTAAAATAAACCAACTAATCTAATAAACAATATCAAATTTTGATATTATGAATTGACACACACTGACAACCGTTGTTCGGAAAACGTCTCGAGTTGTGTCTAAGACGCGGTGGACATAAGTGGCTGGTGTTGGAACTGACGGATCGCTCAACATGCAGTAGCTGATTTTGTTTAATCCAATGTTTCGCTTAACCTTATTATCGCTCTTTACATTAATCAAAAGTAGCACATTCGGATTACAAACGTTTTTATAACTGCTTACAGTGTTGCGTGGGGGTACTGTCGCAGCGACGACACTATTCAACACGCGATAAAACGTTGTCTATGTCTTGGAATCCACACACTCCGTTACACCAATTAGTAATGTACAGTTTTAAATGAAAACGGAATCTTAATATTTTTATTTTCTTTCGAAAAAAAACCAACTGTTAATTGTAAATTTTCCAAAACAACCGTTTGCTAAAGTCTTGAAAGAAACGTCCACCAAGCATATTCTGTACGGTACGTAGTGTTAGATAGTTAAATCTGTAAGTGATTAATTCATCAGCTGATTTATCATTGTTTGTTAGTAAATATTCTGTTTACATTGATGTGTTTAAGAATTAAATAAAATGGTTCTTGTGTATCATAAATATCTTTTAGTGTAATTCTATATTGGCGACGATGAGTAAACGAACCAAAAGAAGTGATAGTTATTTCAACGAAGAAGAGAAGTATGAAACTAAAGAAGACACATTACAATCAAAGATAGAGAAGTTCAAATGTCAAAGCTATGATGAGTCTAGTAGGTGGGACGATTATGAAGCACATTTTCTATTATTATGCAAGGTAAAAGGATTGAGAGAAGACTCTCAGAGAACAGAGGATGCTCGAAGGGATCTTTTGCTTGCATATGTGGGTCCTGCACCATTAAGAAAAATTTCAAACTTTCTACTGCCTTTGAAAGTACATCAGGCTACATGGGCAGAACTAGGTAATGGTTTCAGGTCAGTATACAAAGCTAGAAAAACTATATTTTCAGCTAGAATGGAGTTTGAAAAATGCATCAGAGAAGATAGCGAAAGCCTTTAAGAATTTGTAATACGTTTGAAAAATGTAGCAGAAATTTGCAAGTATGAGAATAAGTTTGATGAAAGAATAAGAGACAGATTGGCAGGAGGTATACATTTTCCAGAGTTTGAAGTAGAAATTAGACAACGATGGCCTGATGGTGTAAAAGAAAATGGTGACAAGTTAACATCTGAAGATATTTTTGAACTGGCCACTTCAATGGAAAGAGCTCGTCATGAAATATTCAAGAATAACGATAAAGAGTTGGAAGTATCGCAAGTAAGAAGAAACAATAGGGGGTATAAGAGAGAAGTGGAATATAACGGAAAGACAAATCATCCATGTAGTAGATGTGGAACAAAACATGAATTTGGCAAATGCCCAGCCTACCAAAAACAGTGTTTGAATTGCAAAAAAATAGGACATTTTGGAAAGGTATGTCGGCAAAAACGAGTGAATAATTTGCATGAAAAATCAGAAGATAAAGAATCTGAAGCAGACTCTCATGACATGAGGATAAACGATGTTAAAAAGGAAAGAAGACATATTTTTAAAGCACGTATTTATTTAAAGTTAAATAAGGTAGCTACAAACATGGAATTTGACTCAGGAGCTTGGGCCTCAATGATAGGTAAGCCTCTTTGGGAGAAGATTGGTTCACCACGACTTGACAAGACTAATCCAAATTTTGTGGCATATAGGAACAATATTTTAGATATACTTGGTGAATGTTATGTCAATGTTTCAGTAAGTAATGAGACACGTAGATTAAAAGTAGCAGTAGTAAATGGAAATGAGAAACCATTATTTGGTTTACCATGGATATTAGCTTTTAATATGGAACTCCCTCCTGATGTAACTATTAGTAAAGTAAGATGTAAGCAAAATCTAAAACAACAAAAGATGGATGATGTGAGGGTTAAGGAAGTACTAAAAGACTTTGAAGATGTATTCTCTGAAGGACATGGGAAAATCAAGGGTTATAAAGCACAAATTCACGTTCAAGAAGATGCAAACCCCCAACATTTTTCTGCGCGCAGGGTTCCATTTCCCTTGAAAAAACGAATTGAGAGTGAACTTGCAAGACTTGTCAATGAGGATATCATTGAAGAGGTAGATCCTGCTACTACAGCTATTCCATGGGCCACTCCAACAGTCAACGTAGAGAAGGACGATGGTTCAATAAGAATTTGTGGAGATTTTCGAGTCACGTTGAATCCAAATTTGGTCCCAGAAAATGCTATTATTCCAACATTTGAGGAACTAACAAATAAAGTTGCCGGTGGACAAGAGTTTTCCAAGATATACCTACGAGATGCTTACCTACACATGGAGGTTGCAGAAGAACACCGAAAGTATTTAGTAATAGCAACGCATAGTGGTTATTATAGATACAAACGTTTACCTTTTGGGATATCATCCAGCCCAGGTATTTTCCAGAGATATATGGAAAGACTCTTAGCTGGAATACCACAGGTTGGAGTTCTTCTGGATGATATTATCATAACTGGAAAGAATAAGAACGAACATCTAAGAAATTTAAGAGAGGTTTTGAAACGAATGAAAGAATCTGGTATAAAAGTAAAATCTAGCAAATGCAAATTTTTTGAAGAGTCAGTAACTTACTTGGGACATACAATCAACCGAAATGAAATATATCCTACTGAAGAAAAAATAAAAGCCATACGAGAGGCACGGTCAGAGGTCGGAGATGGAATGCTAGCTCTTCAAAATGTTCTTTTTAGCTACCGAAACTCGCCTCAGAAAACAACCGGTAGGGCTCCGGCAGAATTGTTTCTCGGTCGTAGACTACCAACACTTTTTGACAATATGAAACCTAATCTTAGGAAAAAGATGGAAATGAAGCTTTGGAAAGAACAAGGGAGAAACAACAAGAAAGTTCGATCTTTTGAAGAAGGAGAAGATGTGTGGATTAAGAATGAACATGGAAATGGTCGGTCAGCTGGAATGGTGAAAAATAGAAATGAACTGTATTCATATGATGTACTTTGTGGAGGTGTTATAAAAAGAAAGCATGCCAACCAGATGAGACAAAGAATGGGAGCTGTAGAGTCTGCGTAAAAAGAAGGAGGGGAAAAGTGTTAGACAGTTAAATCTGTAAGTGATTAATTCATCAGCTGATTTATTATTGTTTGTTAGTAAATATTCTGTTTACATTGATGTGTTTAAGAATTAAATAAAATGGTTCTTTTGTATCTTGAATATCATTTAGTGTAATTCTATACGTAGGTCAGGGCGCAGAATCACAATTCAATATGACTGCATCTCTACTATGTGGGCTTGGTACAAGTCGTTTATTCCCTCAACATCTACATTACGATTGGTATAGTTTTTCCTAGCAGGTTTGTGCAGTTCTTCCGCTATGCCTTCCATGGTGAAAATTATGTATATTAACACCGGTTACGTATAATATAGCTTAGTTTTGGATAGGGTTTGAGAATAAAACCCTACTGGACTGAGGCTGTTTTAGGACTTAGTCCTCTTCAGCCAGGGAAAGGATAGCAGCAGTAGCAGAGACGTGTAAATAACGAGAGAGTGTGTAACTACGAAGCGCTATTCTGCCACCGCTGCCGGTTGAGGTTGGGTTGAGTGGTATTTGTTTTATTGAGGATAGCTTTACGGTTGGATTGTGGTTTTCGGAAAGGGAGGTTTGGTTTTGGTTGGGTCGGGTTGCGGGTTTACATCGTTGATTTGACCGACGATGCTCTAAATTTGTCCCGGTAAGAATTGTGATTCTGCGCCCTGACCTACGTTCCGTACAGAATATGCTTGGTGGACGCTTCTCTCAAGACTTTAGCAAACGGTGGTTTTGGAAAATTTACAATTAATAGTTGGCCTCCAGAGTCATGCAGAGACAGATGGATGTCCTGTCCCCGGGGCCTGACACCGCAGTCTGCTTCGTGAAGCGCCGGAATAGACGACGTGGCCAACCTCCCGCAGTGATGCTGGATGCAACGCCGATCCCGTGGAGACATACGGTCAAGTACATGGGCGTCACGTTGGACTCGAAGCTTTACTCTCGGCATCATGTAAACAGGAAGGTGTCTGAGGCTACCGGCATTCTCAGACTGATGTGGCCACTCCTCAAGGTGAGAATTCCTCTGCCGCTGAAGACGAAGATCACCGTGTTTCTACTCCTTGTACGCTCCTGCATGATGTACGCTTCGGAGGCCTGGTGGGCCCTCGCCAGCAGGACCAAAAGGAGGAGGAGGAGACTGGAAGCCGTCCAGTCGAGGACACTGCGCCGGATCACCGGCAAGCCCTGGTTCGTCCGGAACACCACCATCAGAGCAACGGCTGGGGTTCCAACGCTGGAGGACTTCACCAAGGCGAAATCAGCGAAGCTCTTCCAGAAGGCTGCGGAGTCGGCGTTCGACCACATCAGGGAACTCTACAGCCACAACGACATCGCAGAGGATCGGGGACCTACTTTGAAGATATACTGTGTGCAGCAGAAACCAAAGAGGTGTTGTACAAAATTGTACTTGAAGTTATCAATGTGGCAAGGAAAAACCACATTCAACTGAATAAGGATCAAATTCAATACTTTGTTGAAAAAGTGCGATTTTTAGGACAAGAATTTGATTGTAATGGCGTTAAACATGACTGTGACAGAATCAGAGCTTTTAATGAACTGGAAATACCTAAGAATAAGACAGAACTTCAACGAATTTTAGGCACTGTGAATTACCTTAGGCCTTTTATTCCAAACTTAGCAGAGCAACCAATTTCGTCTATTGTTGTCATTTATACTTCGTTTTAGTGTTCACTCATTAAAAAAACAACAAAAAAAACCTACTTGTAGCCTACTTTCTCCGTCATGGATAGATAACAACTTACAAAACAATTTTCGAATTGTATATAAATGTTTTCATTCTTGAATGTGTATTTGTTTCTGACTCACACACAAAAATACAATATATTAACTATATCGTCTCAAGAAACAAATTATTTCTCCCCACGGCACATGTGATTTACCAAGTGTGCGACTATGCCATGAACGATGTCGCGTTAAGTGTACACCTACAACTACTTCAGTAACACACAAGTTAAGTCTATTAATATATAACACGAACATTATTTTGTTGGGGTTTTTTATTATTTGCTAAAATAAACCAACTAATCTAATAAACAATATCAAATTTTGATATTATGAATTGACACACACTGACAACCGTTGTTCGGAAAACGTCTCGAGTTGTGTCTAAGACGCGGTGGACGTAAGTGGCTGGTGTTGGAACTGACGGATCGCTCAACATGCAGTAGCTGATTTTGTTTAATCCAATGTTTCGCTTAACCTTATTATCGCTCTTTACATTAATCAAAAGTAGCACATTCGGATTACAAACGTTTTTATAACTGCTTACAGTGTTGCGTGGGGGTACTGTCGCAGCGACGACACTATTCAACACGCGATAAAACGTTGTCTATGTCTTGGAATCCACACACTCCGTTACACCAATTAGTAATGTACAGTTTTAAATGAAAACGGAATCTTAATATTTTTATTTTCTTTCGAAAAAAAACCAACTGTTAATTGTAAATTTTCCAAAACAACCGTTTGCTAAAGTCTTGAAAGAAACGTCCACCAAGCATATTCTGTACGGTACGTAGTGTTAGATAGTTAAATCTGTAAGTGATTAATTCATCAGCTGATTTATTATTGTTTGTTAGTAAATATTCTGTTTACATTGATGTGTTTAAGAATTAAATAAAATGGTTCTTGTGTATCATAAATATCTTTTAGTGTAATTCTATATTGTCGACGATGAGTAAACGAACCAAAAGAAGTGATAGTTATTTCAACGAAGAAGAGAAGTATGAAACTAAAGAAGACACATTACAATCAAAGATAGAGAAGTTCAAATGTCAAAGCTATGATGAGTCTAGTAGGTGGGACGATTATGAAGCACATTTTCTATTATTATGCAAGGTAAAAGGATTGAGAGAAGACTCTCAGAGAACAGAGGATGCTCGAAGGGATCTTTTGCTTGCATATGTGGGTCCTGCACCATTAAGAAAAATTTCAAACTTTCTACTGCCTTTGAAAGTACATCAGGCTACATGGGCAGAACTAGGTAATGGTTTCAGGTCAGTATACAAAGCTAGAAAAACTATATTTTCAGCTAGAATGGAGTTTGAAAAATGCATCAGAGAAGATAGCGAAAGCCTTTAAGAATTTGTAATACGTTTGAAAAATGTAGCAGAAATTTGCAAGTATGAGAATAAGTTTGATGAAAGAATAAGAGACAGATTGGCAGGAGGTATACATTTTCCAGAGTTTGAAGTAGAAATTAGACAACGATGGCCTGATGGTGTAAAAGAAAATGGTGACAAGTTAACATCTGAAGATATTTTTGAACTGGCCACTTCAATGGAAAGAGCTCGTCATGAAATATTCAAGAATAACGATAAAGAGTTGGAAGTATCGCAAGTAAGAAGAAACAATAGGGGGTATAAGAGAGAAGTGGAATATAACGGAAAGACAAATCATCCATGTAGTAGATGTGGAACAAAACATGAATTTGGCAAATGCCCAGCCTACCAAAAACAGTGTTTGAATTGCAAAAAAATAGGACATTTTGGAAAGGTATGTCGGCAAAAACGAGTGAATAATTTGCATGAAAAATCAGAAGATAAAGAATCTGAAGCAGACTCTCATGACATGAGGATAAACGATGTTAAAAAGGAAAGAAGACATATTTTTAAAGCACGTATTTATTTAAAGTTAAATAAGGTAGCTACAAACATGGAATTTGACTCAGGAGCTTGGGCCTCAATGATAGGTAAGCCTCTTTGGGAGAAGATTGGTTCACCACGACTTGACAAGACTAATCCAAATTTTGTGGCATATAGGAACAATATTTTAGATATACTTGGTGAATGTTATGTCAATGTTTCAGTAAGTAATGAGACACGTAGATTAAAAGTAGCAGTAGTAAATGGAAATGAGAAACCATTATTTGGTTTACCATGGATATTAGCTTTTAATATGGAACTCCCTCCTGATGTAACTATTAGTAAAGTAAGATGTAAGCAAAATCTAAAACAACAAAAGATGGATGATGTGAGGGTTAAGGAAGTACTAAAAGACTTTGAAGATGTATTCTCTGAAGGACATGGGAAAATCAAGGGTTATAAAGCACAAATTCACGTTCAAGAAGATGCAAACCCCCAACATTTTTCTGCGCGCAGGGTTCCATTTCCCTTGAAAAAACGAATTGAGAGTGAACTTGCAAGACTTGTCAATGAGGATATCATTGAAGAGGTAGATCCTGCTACTACAGCTATTCCATGGGCCACTCCAACAGTCAACGTAGAGAAGGACGATGGTTCAATAAGAATTTGTGGAGATTTTCGAGTCACGTTGAATCCAAATTTGGTCCCAGAAAATGCTATTATTCCAACATTTGAGGAACTAACAAATAAAGTTGCCGGTGTACAAGAGTTTTCCAAGATATACCTACGAGATGCTTACCTACACATGGAGGTTGCAGAAGAACACCGAAAGTATTTAGTAATAGCAACGCATAGTGGTTATTATAGATACAAACGTTTACCTTTTGGGATATCATCCAGCCCAGGTATTTTCCAGAGATATATGGAAAGACTCTTAGCTGGAATACCACAGGTTGGAGTTCTTCTGGATGATATTATCATAACTGGAAAGAATAAGAACGAACATCTAAGAAATTTAAGAGAGGTTTTGAAACGAATGAAAGAATCTGGTATAAAAGTAAAATCTAGCAAATGCAAATTTTTTGAAGAGTCAGTAACTAACTTGGGACATACAATCAACCGAAATGAAATATATCCTACTGAAGAAAAAATAAAAGCCATACGAGAGGCACGGTCAGAGGTCGGAGATGGAATGCTAGCTCTTCAAAATGTTCTTTTTAGCTACCGAAACTCGCCTCAGAAAACAACCGGTAGGGCTCCGGCAGAATTGTTTCTCGGTCGTAGACTACCAACACTTTTTGACAATATGAAACCTAATCTTAGGAAAAAGATGGAAATGAAGCTTTGGAAAGAACAAGGGAGAAACAACAAGAAAGTTCGATCTTTTGAAGAAGGAGAAGATGTGTGGATTAAGAATGAACATGGAAATGGTCGGTCAGCTGGAATGGTGAAAAATAGAAATGAACTGTATTCATATGATGTACTTTGTGGAGGTGTTATAAAAAGAAAGCATGCCAACCAGATGAGACAAAGAATGGGAGCTGTAGAGTCTGCGTAAAAAGAAGGAGGGGAAAAGTGTTAGACAGTTAAATCTGTAAGTGATTAATTCATCAGCTGATTTATTATTGTTTGTTAGTAAATATTCTGTTTACATTGATGTGTTTAAGAATTAAATAAAATGGTTCTTTTGTATCTTGAATATCATTTAGTGTAATTCTATACGTAGGTCAGGGCGCAGAATCACAATTCAATATGACTGCATCTCTACTATGTGGGCTTGGTACAAGTCGTTTATTCCCTCAACATCTACATTACGATTGGTATAGTTTTTCCTAGCAGGTTTGTGCAGTTCTTCCGCTATGCCTTCCATGGTGAAAATTATGTATATTAACACCGGTTACGTATAATATAGCTTAGTTTTGGATAGGGTTTGAGAATAAAACCCTACTGGACTGAGGCTGTTTTAGGACTTAGTCCTCTTCAGCCAGGGAAAGGATAGCAGCAGTAGCAGAGACGTGTAAATAACGAGAGAGTGTGTAACTACGAAGCGCTATTCTGCCACCGCTGCCGGTTGAGGTTGGGTTGAGTGGTATTTGTTTTATTGAGGATAGCTTTACGGTTGGATTGTGGTTTTCGGAAAGGGAGGTTTGGTTTTGGTTGGGTCGGGTTGCGGGTTTACATCGTTGATTTGACCGACGATGCTCTAAATTCGTCCCGGTAAGAATTGTGATTCTGCGCCCTGACCTACGTTCCGTACAGAATATGCTTGGTGGACGCTTCTCTCAAGACTTTAGCAAACGGTGGTTTTGGAAAATTTACAATTAATAGTTGGCCTCCAGAGTCATGCAGAGACAGATGGATGTCCTGTCCCCGGGGCCTGACACCGCAGTCTGCTTCGTGAAGCGCCGGAATAGACGACGTGGCCAACCTCCCGCAGTGATGCTGGATGCAACGCCGATCCCGTGGAGACATACGGTCAAGTACATGGGCGTCACGTTGGACTCGAAGCTTTACTCTCGGCATCATGTAAACAGGAAGGTGTCTGAGGCTACCGGCATTCTCAGACTGATGTGGCCACTCCTCAAGGTGAGAATTCCTCTGCCGCTGAAGACGAAGATCACCGTGTTTCTACTCCTTGTACGCTCCTGCATGATGTACGCTTCGGAGGCCTGGTGGGCCCTCGCCAGCAGGACCAAAAGGAGGAGGAGGAGACTGGAAGCCGTCCAGTCGAGGACACTGCGCCGGATCACCGGCAAGCCCTGGTTCGTCCGGAACACCACCATCAGAGCAACGGCTGGGGTTCCAACGCTGGAGGACTTCACCAAGGCGAAATCAGCGAAGCTCTTCCAGAAGGCTGCGGAGTCGGCGTTCGACCACATCAGGGAACTCTACAGCCACAACGACATCGCAGAGGATCGGGGACCTACTTTGAAGATATACTGTGTGCAGCAGAAACCAAAGAGGTGTTGTACAAAATTGTACTTGAAGTTATCAATGTGGCAAGGAAAAACCACATTCAACTGAATAAGGATCAAATTCAATACTTTGTTGAAAAAGTGCGATTTTTAGGACAAGAATTTGATTGTAATGGCGTTAAACATGACTGTGACAGAATCAGAGCTTTTAATGAACTGGAAATACCTAAGAATAAGACAGAACTTCAACGAATTTTAGGCACTGTGAATTACCTTAGGCCTTTTATTCCAAACTTAGCAGAGCAACCAATTTCGTCTATTGTTGTCATTTATACTTCGTTTTAGTGTTCACTCATTAAAAAAACAACAAAAAAAACCTACTTGTAGCCTACTTTCTCTGTCATGGATAGATAACAACTTACAAAACAATTTTCGAATTGTATATAAATGTTTTCATTCTTGAATGTGTATTTGTTTCTGACTCACACACAAAAATACAATATATTAACTATATCGTCTCAAGAAACAAATTATTTCTCCCCACGGCACATGTGATTTACCAAGTGTGCGACTATGCCATGAACGATGTCGCGTTAAGTGTACACCTACAACTACTTCAGTAACACACAAGTTAAGTCTATTAATATATAACACTAACATTATTTTGTTGGGGTTTTTTATTATTTGCTAAAATAAACCAACTAATCTAATAAACAATATCAAATTTTGATATTATGAATTGACACACACTGACAACCGTTGTTCGGAAAACGTCTCGAGTTGTGTCTAAGACGCGGTGGACATAAGTGGCTGGTGTTGGAACTGACGGATCGCTCAACATGCAGTAGCTGATTTTGTTTAATCCAATGTTTCGCTTAACCTTATTATCGCTCTTTACATTAATCAAAAGTAGCACATTCGGATTACAAACGTTTTTATAACTGCTTACAGTGTTGCGTGGGGGTACTGTCGCAGCGACGACACTATTCAACACGCGATAAAACGTTGTCTATGTCTTGGAATCCACACACTCCGTTACACCAATTAGTAATGTACAGTTTTAAATGAAAACGGAATCTTAATATTTTTATTTTCTTTCGAAAAAAAACCAACTGTTAATTGTAAATTTTCCAAAACAACCGTTTGCTAAAGTCTTGAAAGAAACGTCCACCAAGCATATTTTGTACGGTACGTAGTGTTAGATAGTTAAATCTGTAAGTGATTAATTCATCAGCTGATTTATTATTGTTTGTTAGTAAATATTCTGTTTACATTGATGTGTTTAAGAATTAAATAAAATGGTTCTTGTGTATCATAAATATCTTTTAGTGTAATTCTATATTGGCGACGATGAGTAAACGAACCAAAAGAAGTGATAGTTATTTCAACGAAGAAGAGAAGTATGAAACTAAAGAAGACACATTACAATCAAAGATAGAGAAGTTCAAATGTCAAAGCTATGATGAGTCTAGTAGGTGGGACTATTATGAAGCACATTTTCTATTATTATGCAAGGTAAAAGGATTGAGAGAAGACTCTCAGAGAACAGAGGATGCTCGAAGGGATCTTTTGCTTGCATATGTGGGTCCTGCACCATTAAGAAAAATTTCAAACTTTCTACTGCCTTTGAAAGTACATCAGGCTACATGGGCAGAACTAGGTAATGGTTTCAGGTCAGTATACAAAGCTTGAATAACTATATTTTCAGCTAGAATGGAGTTTGAAAAATGCATCAGAGAAGATAGCGAAAGCCTTTAAGAATTTGTAATACGTTTGAAAAATGTAGCAGAATTTTGCAAGTATGAGAATAAGTTTGATAAAAGAATAAGAGACAGATTGGCAGGAGGTATACATTTTCCAGAGTTTGAAGTAGAAATTAGACAACGATGGCCTGATGGTGTAAAAGAAAATGGTGACAAGTTAACATCTGAAGATATTTTTGAACTGGCCACTTCAATGGAAAGAGCTCGTCATGAAATATTCAAGAATAACGATAAAGAGTTGGAAGTATCGCAAGTAAGAAGAAACAATAGGGGGTATAAGAGAGAAGTGGAATATAACGGAAAGACAAATCATCCATGTAGTAGATGTGGAACAAAACATGAATTTGGCAAATGCCCAGCCTACCAAAAACAGTGTTTGAATTGCAAAAAAATAGGACATTTTGGAAAGGTATGTCGGCAAAAACGAGTGAATAATTTGCATGAAAAATCAGAAGATAAAGAATCTGAAGCAGACTCTTATGACATGAGGATAAACGATGTTAAAAAGGAAAGAAGACATATTTGTAAAGCACGTATTTATTTAAAGTTAAATAAGGTAGCTACAAACATGGAATTTGACTCAGGAGCTTGGGCCTCAATGATAGGTAAGCCTCTTTGGGAGAAAATTGGTTCACCACGACTTGACAAGACTTATCCAAAATTTGTGGCATATAGGGACAATATTTTAGATATACTGTACTTGGTGAATGTTATGTCAAATGTTTCAGTAGGTAATGAGACACGTAGATTAAAAGTAGCAGTAGTAAATGGAAATGAGAAACCATTATTTGGTTTACCATGGATATTAGCTTTTAATATGGAACTCCCTCCTGATGTAACTATTAGTAAAGTAAGATGTAAGCAAAATCTAAAACAACAAAAGATGGATGATGTGAGGGTTAAGGAAGTACTAAAAGACTTTGAAGATGTATTCTCTGAAGGACATGGGAAAATCAAGGGTTATAAAGCACAAATTCACGTTCAAGAAGATGCAAACCCCCAACATTTTTCTGCGCGCAGGGTTCCATTTCCCTTGAAAAAACGAATTGAGAGTGAACTTGCAAGACTTGTCAATGAGGATATCATTGAAGAGGTAGATCCTGCTACTACAGCTATTCCATGGGCCACTCCAACAGTCAACGTAGAGAAGGACGATGGTTCAATAAGAATTTGTGGAGATTTTCGAGTCACATTGAATCCAAATTTGGTCCCAGAAAATGCTATTATTCCAACATTTGAGGAACTAACAAATAAAGTTGCAGGTGGACAAGAGTTTTCCAAGATAGACCTACGAGATGCTTACCTACAAATGGAGGTTACAGAAGAACACCGAAAGTATTTAGTAATAGCAACGCATAGTGGTTATTATAGATACAAACGTTTACCTTTTGGGATATCATCCAGCCCAGGTATTTTCCAGAGATATATGGAAAGACTCTTAGCTGGAATACCACAGGTTGGAGTTCTTCTGGATGATATTATAATAACTGGAAAGAATAAGAACGAACATCTAAGAAATTTAAGAGAGGTTTTGAAACGAATGAAAGAATCTGGTATAAAAGCAAAATCTAGCAAATGCAAATTTTTTGAAGAGTCAGTAACTTACTTGGGACATACAATCGACCGAAATGGAATACATCCTACTGAAGAAAAAATAAAAGCCATACGAGAGGCACGGTCAGAGGTCGGAGATGGAATGCTAGCTCTTCAAAATGTTCTTTTTAGCTACCGAAACTCGCCTCAGAAAACAACCGGTAGGGCTCCGGCAGAATTGTTTCTCGGTCGTAGACTACCAACACTTTTTGACAATATGAAACCTAATCTTAGGAAAAAGATGGAAATGAAGCTTTGGAAAGAACAAGGGAGAAACAACAAGAAAGTTCGATCTTTTGAAGAAGGAGAAGATGTGTGGATTAAGAATGAACATGGAAATGGTCGGTCAGCTGGAATGGTGAAAAATAGAAATGAACTGTATTCATATGATGTACTTTGTGGAGGTGTTATAAAAAGAAAGCATGCCAACCAGATGAGACAAAGAATGGGAGCTGTAGAGTCTGCGTAAAAAGAAGGAGGGGAAAAGTGTTAGACAGTTAAATCTGTAAGTGATTAATTCATCAGCTGATTTATTATTGTTTGTTAGTAAATATTCTGTTTACATTGATGTGTTTAAGAATTAAATAAAATGGTTCTTTTGTATCTTGAATATCATTTAGTGTAATTCTATACGTAGGTCAGGGCGCAGAATCACAATTCAATATGACTGCATCTCTACTATGTGGGCTTGGTACAAGTCGTTTATTCCCTCAACATCTACATTACGATTGGTATAGTTTTTCCTAGCAGGTTTGTGCAGTTCTTCCGCTATGCCTTCCATGGTGAAAATTATGTATATTAACACCGGTTACGTATAATATAGCTTAGTTTTGGATAGGGTTTGAGAATAAAACCCTACTGGACTGAGGCTGTTTTAGGACTTAGTCCTCTTCAGCCAGGGAAAGGATAGCAGCAGTAGCAGAGACGTGTAAATAACGAGAGAGTGTGTAACTACGAAGCGCTATTCTGCCACCGCTGCCGGTTGAGGTTGGGTTGAGTGGTATTTGTTTTATTGAGGATAGCTTTACGGTTGGATTGTGGTTTTCGGAAAGGGAGGTTTGGTTTTGGTTGGGTCGGGTTGCGGGTTTACATCGTTGATTTGACCGACGATGCTCTAAATTTGTCCCGGTAAGAATTGTGATTCTGCGCCCTGACCTACGTTCCGTACAGAATATGCTTGGTGGACGCTTCTCTCAAGACTTTAGCAAACGGTGGTTTTGGAAAATTTACAATTAATAGTTGGCCTCCAGAGTCATGCAGAGACAGATGGATGTCCTGTCCCCGGGGCCTGACACCGCAGTCTGCTTCGTGAAGCGCCGGAATAGACGACGTGGCCAACCTCCCGCAGTGATGCTGGATGCAACGCCGATCCCGTGGAGACATACGGTCAAGTACATGGGCGTCACGTTGGACTCGAAGCTTTACTCTCGGCATCATGTAAACAGGAAGGTGTCTGAGGCTACCGGCATTCTCAGACTGATGTGGCCACTCCTCAAGGTGAGAATTCCTCTGCCGCTGAAGACGAAGATCACCGTGTTTCTACTCCTTGTACGCTCATGCATGATGTACGCTTCGGAGGCCTGGTGGGCCCTCGCCAGCAGGACCAAAAGGAGGAGGAGGAGACTGGAAGCCGTCCAGTCGAGGACACTGCGCCGGATCACCGGCAAGCCCTGGTTCGTCCGGAACACCACCATCAGAGCAACGGCTGGGGTTCCAACGCTGGAGGACTTCACCAAGGCGAAATCAGCGAAGCTCTTCCAGAAGGCTGCGGAGTCGGCGTTCGACCACATCAGGGAACTCTACAGCCACAACGACATCGCAGAGGATCGGGGACCTACTTTGAAGATATACTGTGTGCAGCAGAAACCAAAGAGGTGTTGTACAAAATTGTACTTGAAGTTATCAATGTGGCAAGGAAAAACCACATTCAACTGAATAAGGATCAAATTCAATACTTTGTTGAAAAAGTGCGATTTTTAGGACAAGAATTTGATTGTAATGGCGTTAAACATGACTGTGACAGAATCAGAGCTTTTAATGAACTGGAAATACCTAAGAATAAGACAGAACTTCAACGAATTTTAGGCACTGTGAATTACCTTAGGCCTTTTATTCCAAACTTAGCAGAGCAACCAATTTCGTCTATTGTTGTCATTTATACTTCGTTTTAGTGTTCACTCATTAAAAAAACAACAAAAAAACCTACTTGTAGCCTACTTTCTCCGTCATGGATAGATAACAACTTACAAAACAATTTTCGAATTGTATATAAATGTTTTCATTCTTGAATGTGTATTTGTTTCTGACTCACACACAAAAATACAATATATTAACTATATCGTCTCAAGAAACAAATTATTTCTCCCCACGGCACATGTGATTTACCAAGTGTGCGACTATGCCATGAACGATGTCGCGTTAAGTGTACACCTACAACTACTTCAGTAACACACAAGTTAAGTCTATTAATATATAACACGAACATTATTTTGTTGGGGTTTTTTATTATTTGCTAAAATAAACCAACTAATCTAATAAACAATATCAAATTTTGATATTATGAATTGACACACACTGACAACCGTTGTTCGGAAAACGTCTCGAGTTGTGTCTAAGACGCGGTGGACGTAAGTGGCTGGTGTTGGAACTGACGGATCGCTCAACATGCAGTAGCTGATTTTGTTTAATCCAATGTTTCGCTTAACCTTATTATCGCTCTTTACATTAATCAAAAGTAGCACATTCGGATTACAAACGTTTTTATAACTGCTTACAGTGTTGCGTGGGGGTACTGTCGCAGCGACGACACTATTCAACACGCGATAAAACGTTGTCTATGTCTTGGAATCCACACACTCCGTTACACCAATTAGTAATGTACAGTTTTAAATGAAAACGGAATCTTAATATTTTTATTTTCTTTCGAAAAAAAACCAACTGTTAATTGTAAATTTTCCAAAACAACCGTTTGCTAAAGTCTTGAAAGAAACGTCCACCAAGCATATTCTGTACGGTACGTAGTGTTAGATAGTTAAATCTGTAAGTGATTAATTCATCAGCTGATTTATTATTGTTTGTTAGTAAATATTCTGTTTACATTGATGTGTTTAAGAATTAAATAAAATGGTTCTTGTGTATCATAAATATCTTTTAGTGTAATTCTATATTGTCGACGATGAGTAAACGAACCAAAAGAAGTGATAGTTATTTCAACGAAGAAGAGAAGTATGAAACTAAAGAAGACACATTACAATCAAAGATAGAGAAGTTCAAATGTCAAAGCTATGATGAGTCTAGTAGGTGGGACGATTATGAAGCACATTTTCTATTATTATGCAAGGTAAAAGGATTGAGAGAAGACTCTCAGAGAACAGAGGATGCTCGAAGGGATCTTTTGCTTGCATATGTGGGTCCTGCACCATTAAGAAAAATTTCAAACTTTCTACTGCCTTTGAAAGTACATCAGGCTACATGGGCAGAACTAGGTAATGGTTTCAGGTCAGTATACAAAGCTAGAAAAACTATATTTTCAGCTAGAATGGAGTTTGAAAAATGCATCAGAGAAGATAGCGAAAGCCTTTAAGAATTTGTAATACGTTTGAAAAATGTAGCAGAAATTTGCAAGTATGAGAATAAGTTTGATGAAAGAATAAGAGACAGATTGGCAGGAGGTATACATTTTCCAGAGTTTGAAGTAGAAATTAGACAACGATGGCCTGATGGTGTAAAAGAAAATGGTGACAAGTTAACATCTGAAGATATTTTTGAACTGGCCACTTCAATGGAAAGAGCTCGTCATGAAATATTCAAGAATAACGATAAAGAGTTGGAAGTATCGCAAGTAAGAAGAAACAATAGGGGGTATAAGAGAGAAGTGGAATATAACGGAAAGACAAATCATCCATGTAGTAGATGTGGAACAAAACATGAATTTGGCAAATGCCCAGCCTACCAAAAACAGTGTTTGAATTGCAAAAAAATAGGACATTTTGGAAAGGTATGTCGGCAAAAACGAGTGAATAATTTGCATGAAAAATCAGAAGATAAAGAATCTGAAGCAGACTCTCATGACATGAGGATAAACGATGTTAAAAAGGAAAGAAGACATATTTTTAAAGCACGTATTTATTTAAAGTTAAATAAGGTAGCTACAAACATGGAATTTGACTCAGGAGCTTGGGCCTCAATGATAGGTAAGCCTCTTTGGGAGAAGATTGGTTCACCACGACTTGACAAGACTAATCCAAATTTTGTGGCATATAGGAACAATATTTTAGATATACTTGGTGAATGTTATGTCAATGTTTCAGTAAGTAATGAGACACGTAGATTAAAAGTAGCAGTAGTAAATGGAAATGAGAAACCATTATTTGGTTTACCATGGATATTAGCTTTTAATATGGAACTCCCTCCTGATGTAACTATTAGTAAAGTAAGATGTAAGCAAAATCTAAAACAACAAAAGATGGATGATGTGAGGGTTAAGGAAGTACTAAAAGACTTTGAAGATGTATTCTCTGAAGGACATGGGAAAATCAAGGGTTATAAAGCACAAATTCACGTTCAAGAAGATGCAAACCCCCAACATTTTTCTGCGCGCAGGGTTCCATTTCCCTTGAAAAAACGAATTGAGAGTGAACTTGCAAGACTTGTCAATGAGGATATCATTGAAGAGGTAGATCCTGCTACTACAGCTATTCCATGGGCCACTCCAACAGTCAACGTAGAGAAGGACGATGGTTCAATAAGAATTTGTGGAGATTTTCGAGTCACGTTGAATCCAAATTTGGTCCCAGAAAATGCTATTATTCCAACATTTGAGGAACTAACAAATAAAGTTGCAGGTGGACAAGAGTTTTCCAAGATAGACCTACGAGATGCTTACCTACAAATGGAGGTTACAGAAGAACACCGAAAGTATTTAGTAATAGCAACGCATAGTGGTTATTATAGATACAAACGTTTACCTTTTGGGATATCATCCAGCCCAGGTATTTTCCAGAGATATATGGAAAGACTCTTAGCTGGAATACCACAGGTTGGAGTTCTTCTGGATGATATTATAATAACTGGAAAGAATAAGAACGAACATCTAAGAAATTTAAGAGAGGTTTTGAAACGAATGAAAGAATCTGGTATAAAAGCAAAATCTAGCAAATGCAAATTTTTTGAAGAGTCAGTAACTTACTTGGGACATACAATCGACCGAAATGGAATACATCCTACTGAAGAAAAAATAAAAGCCATACGAGAGGCACGGTCAGAGGTCGGAGATGGAATGCTAGCTCTTCAAAATGTTCTTTTTAGCTACCGAAACTCGCCTCAGAAAACAACCGGTAGGGCTCCGGCAGAATTGTTTCTCGGTCGTAGACTACCAACACTTTTTGACAATATGAAACCTAATCTTAGGAAAAAGATGGAAATGAAGCTTTGGAAAGAACAAGGGAGAAACAACAAGAAAGTTCGATCTTTTGAAGAAGGAGAAGATGTGTGGATTAAGAATGAACATGGAAATGGTCGGTCAGCTGGAATGGTGAAAAATAGAAATGAACTGTATTCATATGATGTACTTTGTGGAGGTGTTATAAAAAGAAAGCATGCCAACCAGATGAGACAAAGAATGGGAGCTGTAGAGTCTGCGTAAAAAGAAGGAGGGGAAAAGTGTTAGACAGTTAAATCTGTAAGTGATTAATTCATCAGCTGATTTATTATTGTTTGTTAGTAAATATTCTGTTTACATTGATGTGTTTAAGAATTAAATAAAATGGTTCTTTTGTATCTTGAATATCATTTAGTGTAATTCTATACGTAGGTCAGGGCGCAGAATCACAATTCAATATGACTGCATCTCTACTATGTGGGCTTGGTACAAGTCGTTTATTCCCTCAACATCTACATTACGATTGGTATAGTTTTTCCTAGCAGGTTTGTGCAGTTCTTCCGCTATGCCTTCCATGGTGAAAATTATGTATATTAACACCGGTTACGTATAATATAGCTTAGTTTTGGATAGGGTTTGAGAATAAAACCCTACTGGACTGAGGCTGTTTTAGGACTTAGTCCTCTTCAGCCAGGGAAAGGATAGCAGCAGTAGCAGAGACGTGTAAATAACGAGAGAGTGTGTAACTACGAAGCGCTATTCTGCCACCGCTGCCGGTTGAGGTTGGGTTGAGTGGTATTTGTTTTATTGAGGATAGCTTTACGGTTGGATTGTGGTTTTCGGAAAGGGAGGTTTGGTTTTGGTTGGGTCGGGTTGCGGGTTTACATCGTTGATTTGACCGACGATGCTCTAAATTTGTCCCGGTAAGAATTGTGATTCTGCGCCCTGACCTACGTTCCGTACAGAATATGCTTGGTGGACGCTTCTCTCAAGACTTTAGCAAACGGTGGTTTTGGAAAATTTACAATTAATAGTTGGCCTCCAGAGTCATGCAGAGACAGATGGATGTCCTGTCCCCGGGGCCTGACACCGCAGTCTGCTTCGTGAAGCGCCGGAATAGACGACGTGGCCAACCTCCCGCAGTGATGCTGGATGCAACGCCGATCCCGTGGAGACATACGGTCAAGTACATGGGCGTCACGTTGGACTCGAAGCTTTACTCTCGGCATCATGTAAACAGGAAGGTGTCTGAGGCTACCGGCATTCTCAGACTGATGTGGCCACTCCTCAAGGTGAGAATTCCTCTGCCGCTGAAGACGAAGATCACCGTGTTTCTACTCCTTGTACGCTCATGCATGATGTACGCTTCGGAGGCCTGGTGGGCCCTCGCCAGCAGGACCAAAAGGAGGAGGAGGAGACTGGAAGCCGTCCAGTCGAGGACACTGCGCCGGATCACCGGCAAGCCCTGGTTCGTCCGGAACACCACCATCAGAGCAACGGCTGGGGTTCCAACGCTGGAGGACTTCACCAAGGCGAAATCAGCGAAGCTCTTCCAGAAGGCTGCGGAGTCGGCGTTCGACCACATCAGGGAACTCTACAGCCACAACGACATCGCAGAGGATCGGGGACCTACTTTGAAGATATACTGTGTGCAGCAGAAACCAAAGAGGTGTTGTACAAAATTGTACTTGAAGTTATCAATGTGGCAAGGAAAAACCACATTCAACTGAATAAGGATCAAATTCAATACTTTGTTGAAAAAGTGCGATTTTTAGGACAAGAATTTGATTGTAATGGCGTTAAACATGACTGTGACAGAATCAGAGCTTTTAATGAACTGGAAATACCTAAGAATAAGACAGAACTTCAACGAATTTTAGGCACTGTGAATTACCTTAGGCCTTTTATTCCAAACTTAGCAGAGCAACCAATTTCGTCTATTGTTGTCATTTATACTTCGTTTTAGTGTTCACTCATTAAAAAAACAACAAAAAAAACCTACTTGTAGCCTACTTTCTCCGTCATGGATAGATAACAACTTACAAAACAATTTTCGAATTGTATATAAATGTTTTCATTCTTGAATGTGTATTTGTTTCTGACTCACACACAAAAATACAATATATTAACTATATCGTCTCAAGAAACAAATTATTTCTCCCCACGGCACATGTGATTTACCAAGTGTGCGACTATGCCATGAACGATGTCGCGTTAAGTGTACACCTACAACTACTTCAGTAACACACAAGTTAAGTCTATTAATATATAACACGAACATTATTTTGTTGGGGTTTTTTATTATTTGCTAAAATAAACCAACTAATCTAATAAACAATATCAAATTTTGATATTATGAATTGACACACACTGACAACCGTTGTTCGGAAAACGTCTCGAGTTGTGTCTAAGACGCGGTGGACGTAAGTGGCTGGTGTTGGAACTGACGGATCGCTCAACATGCAGTAGCTGATTTTGTTTAATCCAATGTTTCGCTTAACCTTATTATCGCTCTTTACATTAATCAAAAGTAGCACATTCGGATTACAAACGTTTTTATAACTGCTTACAGTGTTGCGTGGGGGTACTGTCGCAGCGACGACACTATTCAACACGCGATAAAACGTTGTCTATGTCTTGGAATCCACACACTCCGTTACACCAATTAGTAATGTACAGTTTTAAATGAAAACGGAATCTTAATATTTTTATTTTCTTTCGAAAAAAAACCAACTGTTAATTGTAAATTTTCCAAAACAACCGTTTGCTAAAGTCTTGAAAGAAACGTCCACCAAGCATATTCTGTACGGTACGTAGTGTTAGATAGTTAAATCTGTAAGTGATTAATTCATCAGCTGATTTATTATTGTTTGTTAGTAAATATTCTGTTTACATTGATGTGTTTAAGAATTAAATAAAATGGTTCTTGTGTATCATAAATATCTTTTAGTGTAATTCTATATTGTCGACGATGAGTAAACGAACCAAAAGAAGTGATAGTTATTTCAACGAAGAAGAGAAGTATGAAACTAAAGAAGACACATTACAATCAAAGATAGAGAAGTTCAAATGTCAAAGCTATGATGAGTCTAGTAGGTGGGACGATTATGAAGCACATTTTCTATTATTATGCAAGGTAAAAGGATTGAGAGAAGACTCTCAGAGAACAGAGGATGCTCGAAGGGATCTTTTGCTTGCATATGTGGGTCCTGCACCATTAAGAAAAATTTCAAACTTTCTACTGCCTTTGAAAGTACATCAGGCTACATGGGCAGAACTAGGTAATGGTTTCAGGTCAGTATACAAAGCTAGAAAAACTATATTTTCAGCTAGAATGGAGTTTGAAAAATGCATCAGAGAAGATAGCGAAAGCCTTTAAGAATTTGTAATACGTTTGAAAAATGTAGCAGAAATTTGCAAGTATGAGAATAAGTTTGATGAAAGAATAAGAGACAGATTGGCAGGAGGTATACATTTTCCAGAGTTTGAAGTAGAAATTAGACAACGATGGCCTGATGGTGTAAAAGAAAATGGTGACAAGTTAACATCTGAAGATATTTTTGAACTGGCCACTTCAATGGAAAGAGCTCGTCATGAAATATTCAAGAATAACGATAAAGAGTTGGAAGTATCGCAAGTAAGAAGAAACAATAGGGGGTATAAGAGAGAAGTGGAATATAACGGAAAGACAAATCATCCATGTAGTAGATGTGGAACAAAACATGAATTTGGCAAATGCCCAGCCTACCAAAAACAGTGTTTGAATTGCAAAAAAATAGGACATTTTGGAAAGGTATGTCGGCAAAAACGAGTGAATAATTTGCATGAAAAATCAGAAGATAAAGAATCTGAAGCAGACTCTCATGACATGAGGATAAACGATGTTAAAAAGGAAAGAAGACATATTTTTAAAGCACGTATTTATTTAAAGTTAAATAAGGTAGCTACAAACATGGAATTTGACTCAGGAGCTTGGGCCTCAATGATAGGTAAGCCTCTTTGGGAGAAGATTGGTTCACCACGACTTGACAAGACTAATCCAAATTTTGTGGCATATAGGAACAATATTTTAGATATACTTGGTGAATGTTATGTCAATGTTTCAGTAAGTAATGAGACACGTAGATTAAAAGTAGCAGTAGTAAATGGAAATGAGAAACCATTATTTGGTTTACCATGGATATTAGCTTTTAATATGGAACTCCCTCCTGATGTAACTATTAGTAAAGTAAGATGTAAGCAAAATCTAAAACAACAAAAGATGGATGATGTGAGGGTTAAGGAAGTACTAAAAGACTTTGAAGATGTATTCTCTGAAGGACATGGGAAAATCAAGGGTTATAAAGCACAAATTCACGTTCAAGAAGATGCAAACCCCCAACATTTTTCTGCGCGCAGGGTTCCATTTCCCTTGAAAAAACGAATTGAGAGTGAACTTGCAAGACTTGTCAATGAGGATATCATTGAAGAGGTAGATCCTGCTACTACAGCTATTCCATGGGCCACTCCAACAGTCAACGTAGAGAAGGACGATGGTTCAATAAGAATTTGTGGAGATTTTCGAGTCACGTTGAATCCAAATTTGGTCCCAGAAAATGCTATTATTCCAACATTTGAGGAACTAACAAATAAAGTTGCCGGTGGACAAGAGTTTTCCAAGATATACCTACGAGATGCTTACCTACACATGGAGGTTGCAGAAGAACACCGAAAGTATTTAGTAATAGCAACGCATAGTGGTTATTATAGATACAAACGTTTACCTTTTGGGATATCATCCAGCCCAGGTATTTTCCAGAGATATATGGAAAGACTCTTAGCTGGAATACCACAGGTTGGAGTTCTTCTGGATGATATTATCATAACTGGAAAGAATAAGAACGAACATCTAAGAAATTTAAGAGAGGTTTTGAAACGAATGAAAGAATCTGGTATAAAAGTAAAATCTAGCAAATGCAAATTTTTTGAAGAGTCAGTAACTTACTTGGGACATACAATCAACCGAAATGAAATATATCCTACTGAAGAAAAAATAAAAGCCATACGAGAGGCACGGTCAGAGGTCGGAGATGGAATGCTAGCTCTTCAAAATGTTCTTTTTAGCTACCGAAACTCGCCTCAGAAAACAACCGGTAGGGCTCCGGCAGAATTGTTTCTCGGTCGTAGACTACCAACACTTTTTGACAATATGAAACCTAATCTTAGGAAAAAGATGGAAATGAAGCTTTGGAAAGAACAAGGGAGAAACAACAAGAAAGTTCGATCTTTTGAAGAAGGAGAAGATGTGTGGATTAAGAATGAACATGGAAATGGTCGGTCAGCTGGAATGGTGAAAAATAGAAATGAACTGTATTCATATGATGTACTTTGTGGAGGTGTTATAAAAAGAAAGCATGCCAACCAGATGAGACAAAGAATGGGAGCTGTAGAGTCTGCGTAAAAAGAAGGAGGGGAAAAGTGTTAGACAGTTAAATCTGTAAGTGATTAATTCATCAGCTGATTTATTGAGCGGAGCGAGCGAAGCGAGCGTAGCTCTTTGGGATCAACTTCAATGCAACAAATAGAGAAACATCACTCAATAACGGCTGAACGCATTTCAGCCAAACTTAACAAAATTACTTAGACTAATAGTGAGATGGTTTTTAAACAAACAAATTTCAATTAGATAATGCTAATGCAATTTAAAACGAACTTAAAATTTCCAAATTTTAACATTAGACTTATGGGACAAAAGTAGCCATATGACAGTTTTTTGTTTACAAAAAAAAATGTAAACAAGAGTACCTTTACGGTATTTCTGAACTTTCTAGACTTTTCTCTTAAACGTTCTTAAACTATTCCTATGATTTTAATAAACAAGAAAATGCCGTTAAAACATTTTTTTAAGGCGCAAAATTCACTGAAAATCGAGAAAATATACGGAACTACTTTCTCAATGCGCGGAGCATAAACAAGGAGCGGAGGGATACGGACCAGTGACTACTTTCTTTGGAACCTATTTGTGTTGCCAGCTGGTTAAAAACAGCCAATGTTAGAAATCAGGTTTTAATAAGCGATATATCGCACCGCATCGAAATCGATATTTAATCCGATAATACATCACAGGTTATATTATGTTGAATTACATCGACGGTGCAGTAAGTTATTACACTTATTAATGAAACGCAGATTGAACACTGATCTAATCTAGGCATGTGGGGAAGGTAGCAAATAAAGCTGAGTTTAACCATGTTTTATCTATGGTTTAACCGATTGCAGGGGTTGAAATGAAGACCAATGTTTATGTTGCACAGTTGAATTTAAATGTCAAATTTCCCCTCCTGTTGTAATACTTTGATACTCGTTTTTTTAATAGTTACTGTTTTTTTTTTATACTTTAATATAGAGCCTACTTTAACCGATTGTAAGGGTGAAAAATGAAGTCCAATATTTTTGTTGTAGGCTACAGTGCTACAGTTGAATTTGAATGTTAAATTTCCTTTCTCTTTTTTATACTTTAATGCCCTTTTTGGATGTTAATACCAGATTCCAACTACTGTAATATTTTCCTGGTCAAAACTACCATAATGCACTTTTGGAAGAGGTATCTGATCTGAATAACAAGATGTAGTAAAAACAAATCTGAATTATTATAATTTTAATCAATAAAACCAGCATTAGTACATCTATTGACTTTTTTACATTTAGTTACTTATACAAATATCAAATCAAGTTTGTTCCGCTCAACTGGCTTTCACCTCTCTGAAAGCAACCCTAGTTATTGTTTGTTAGTAAATATTCTGTTTACATTGATGTGTTTAAGAATTAAATAAAATGGTTCTTTTGTATCTTGAATATCATTTAGTGTAATTCTATACGTAGGTCAGGGCGCAGAATCACAATTCAATATGACTGCATCTCTACTATGTGGGCTTGGTACAAGTCGTTTATTCCCTCAACATCTACATTACGATTGGTATAGTTTTTCCTAGCAGGTTTGTGCAGTTCTTCCGCTATGCCTTCCATGGTGAAAATTATGTATATTAACACCGGTTACGTATAATATAGCTTAGTTTTGGATAGGGTTTGAGAATAAAACCCTACTGGACTGAGGCTGTTTTAGGACTTAGTCCTCTTCAGCCAGGGAAAGGATAGCAGCAGTAGCAGAGACGTGTAAATAACGAGAGAGTGTGTAACTACGAAGCGCTATTCTGCCACCGCTGCCGGTTGAGGTTGGGTTGAGTGGTATTTGTTTTATTGAGGATAGCTTTACGGTTGGATTGTGGTTTTCGGAAAGGGAGGTTTGGTTTTGGTTGGGTCGGGTTGCGGGTTTACATCGTTGATTTGACCGACGATGCTCTAAATTTGTCCCGGTAAGAATTGTGATTCTGCGCCCTGACCTACGTTCCGTACAGAATATGCTTGGTGGACGCTTCTCTCAAGACTTTAGCAAACGGTGGTTTTGGAAAATTTACAATTAATAGTTGGCCTCCAGAGTCATGCAGAGACAGATGGATGTCCTGTCCCCGGGGCCTGACACCGCAGTCTGCTTCGTGAAGCGCCGGAATAGACGACGTGGCCAACCTCCCGCAGTGATGCTGGATGCAACGCCGATCCCGTGGAGACATACGGTCAAGTACATGGGCGTCACGTTGGACTCGAAGCTTTACTCTCGGCATCATGTAAACAGGAAGGTGTCTGAGGCTACCGGCATTCTCAGACTGATGTGGCCACTCCTCAAGGTGAGAATTCCTCTGCCGCTGAAGACGAAGATCACCGTGTTTCTACTCCTTGTACGCTCCTGCATGATGTACGCTTCGGAGGCCTGGTGGGCCCTCGCCAGCAGGACCAAAAGGAGGAGGAGGAGACTGGAAGCCGTCCAGTCGAGGACACTGCGCCGGATCACCGGCAAGCCCTGGTTCGTCCGGAACACCACCATCAGAGCAACGGCTGGGGTTCCAACGCTGGAGGACTTCACCAAGGCGAAATCAGCGAAGCTCTTCCAGAAGGCTGCGGAGTCGGCGTTCGACCACATCAGGGAACTCTACAGCCACAACGACATCGCAGAGGATCGGGGACCTACTTTGAAGATATACTGTGTGCAGCAGAAACCAAAGAGGTGTTGTACAAAATTGTACTTGAAGTTATCAATGTGGCAAGGAAAAACCACATTCAACTGAATAAGGATCAAATTCAATACTTTGTTGAAAAAGTGCGATTTTTAGGACAAGAATTTGATTGTAATGGCGTTAAACATGACTGTGACAGAATCAGAGCTTTTAATGAACTGGAAATACCTAAGAATAAGACAGAACTTCAACGAATTTTAGGCACTGTGAATTACCTTAGGCCTTTTATTCCAAACTTAGCAGAGCAACCAATTTCGTCTATTGTTGTCATTTATACTTCGTTTTAGTGTTCACTCATTAAAAAAACAACAAAAAAAACCTACTTGTAGCCTACTTTCTCCGTCATGGATAGATAACAACTTACAAAACAATTTTCGAATTGTATATAAATGTTTTCATTCTTGAATGTGTATTTGTTTCTGACTCACACACAAAAATACAATATATTAACTATATCGTCTCAAGAAACAAATTATTTCTCCCCACGGCACATGTGATTTACCAAGTGTGCGACTATGCCATGAACGATGTCGCGTTAAGTGTACACCTACAACTACTTCAGTAACACACAAGTTAAGTCTATTAATATATAACACTAACATTATTTTGTTGGGGTTTTTTATTATTTGCTAAAATAAACCAACTAATCTAATAAACAATATCAAATTTTGATATTATGAATTGACACACACTGACAACCGTTGTTCGGAAAACGTCTCGAGTTGTGTCTAAGACGCGGTGGACATAAGTGGCTGGTGTTGGAACTGACGGATCGCTCAACATGCAGTAGCTGATTTTGTTTAATCCAATGTTTCGCTTAACCTTATTATCGCTCTTTACATTAATCAAAAGTAGCACATTCGGATTACAAACGTTTTTATAACTGCTTACAGTGTTGCGTGGGGGTACTGTCGCAGCGACGACACTATTCAACACGCGATAAAACGTTGTCTATGTCTTGGAATCCACACACTCCGTTACACCAATTAGTAATGTACAGTTTTAAATGAAAACGGAATCTTAATATTTTTATTTTCTTTCGAAAAAAAACCAACTGTTAATTGTAAATTTTCCAAAACAACCGTTTGCTAAAGTCTTGAAAGAAACGTCCACCAAGCATATTCTGTACGGTACGTAGTGTTAGATAGTTAAATCTGTAAGTGATTAATTCATCAGCTGATTTATTATTGTTTGTTAGTAAATATTCTGTTTACATTGATGTGTTTAAGAATTAAATAAAATGGTTCTTGTGTATTATAAATATCTTTTAGTGTAATTCTATATTGGCGACGATGAGTAAACGAACCAAAAGAAGAAATAGTTATTTCAACGAAGAAGATAAGTATGAAACTAAAGAAGACACATTACAATCAAAGATAGAGAAGTTCAAATGTCAAAGCTATGATGAGTCTAGTAGGTGGGACGATTATGAAGCACATTTTCTATTATTATGCAAGGTAAAAGGATTGAGAGAAGACTCTCATAGAGCAGAGGATGCTCGAAGGGATCTTTTGCTTGCATATGTGGGTCCTGCACCATTAAGAAAAATTTCAAACTTTCTACTGCCTTTGAAAGTACATCAGGCTACATGGGCAGAACTAGGTAATGGTTTCAGGTCAGTATACAAAGCTAGAAAAACTATATTTTCAGCTAGAATGGAGTTTGAAAAATGCATCAGAGAAGATAGCGAAAGCCTTTAAGAATTTGTAATACGTTTGAAAAATGTAGCAGAATTTTGCAAGTATGAGAATAAGTTTGATGAAAGAATAAGAGACAGATTGGCAGGAGGTATACATTTTCCAGAGTTTGAAGTAGAAATTAGACAACGATGGCCTGATGGTGTAAAAGAAAATGGTGACAAATAAACATCTGAAGATATTTTTGAACTGGCCACTTCAATGGAAAGAGCTCGTCATGAAATATTCAAGAATAACGATAAAGAGCTGGAAGTATCGCAAGTAAGAAGAAACAATAGGGGGTCTAAGAGAGAAGTGGAATATAACGGAAAGACATATCATCCATGTAGTAGATGTGGAACAAAACATGAATTTGGCAAATGCCCAGCCTACCAAAAACAGTGTTTGAAGTGCAAAAAAAATAGGACATTTTGGAAAGGTATGTCGGCAAAAACGAGTGAATAATTTGCATGAAAAATCAGAAGATAAAGAATCTGAAGCAGACTCTCATGACATGAGGATAAACGATGTTAAAAAGGAAAGAGGACATATTTTTAAAGCACGTATTTATTTAAAGTTAAATAAGGTAGCTACAAACATGGAATTTGACTCAGGAGCTTGGGCCTCAATGATAGGTAAGCCTCTTTGGGAGAAGATTGGTTCACCACGACTTGACAAGACTAATCCAAAATTTGTGGCATATAGGAACAATATTTTAGATATACTTGGTGAATGTTATGTCAATGTTTCAGTAAGTAATGAGACACGTAGATTAAAAGTAGCAGTAGTAAATGGAAATGAGAAACCATTATTTGGTTTACCATGGATATTAGCTTTTAATATGGAACTCCCTCCTGATGTAACTATTAGTAAAGTAAGATGTAAGCAAAATCTAAAACAACAAAAGATGGATGATGTGAGGGTTAAGGAAGTACTAAAAGACTTTGAAGATGTATTCTCTGAAGGACATGGGAAAATCAAGGGTTATAAAGCACAAATTCACGTTCAAGAAGATGCAAACCCCCAACATTTTTCTGCGCGCAGGGTTCCATTTCCCTTGAAAAAACGAATTGAGAGTGAACTTGCAAGACTTGTCAATGAGGATATCATTGAAGAGGTAGATCCTGCTACTACAGCTATTCCATGGGCCACTCCAACAGTCAACGTAGAGAAGGACGATGGTTCAATAAGAATTTGTGGAGATTTTCGAGTCACATTCAATCCAAATTTGGTCCCAGAAAATGCTATTATTCCAACATTTGAGGAACTAACAAATAAAGTGGCCGGTGGACAAGAGTTTTCCAAGATATACCTACGAGATGCTTACCTACACATGGAGGTTGCAGAAGAACACCGAAAGTATTTAGTAATAGCAACGCATAGTGGTTATTATAGATACAAACGTTTACCTTTTGGGATATCATCCAGCCCAGGTATTTTCCAGAGATATATGGAAAGACTCTTAGCTGGAATACCACAGGTTGGAGTTCTTCTGGATGATATTATCATAACTGGAAAGAATAAGAACGAACATCTAAGAAATTTAAGAGAGGTTTTGAAACGAATGAAAGAATCTGGTATAAAAGTAAAATCTAGCAAATGCAAATTTTTTGAAGAGTCAGTAACTTACTTGGGACATACAATCAACCGAAATGAAATATATCCTACTGAAGAAAAAATAAAAGCCATACGAGAGGCACGGTCAGAGGTCGGAGATGGAATGCTAGCTCTTCAAAATGTTCTTTTTAGCTACCGAAACTCGCCTCAGAAAACAACCGGTAGGGCTCCGGCAGAATTGTTTCTCGGTCGTAGACTACCAACACTTTTTGACAATATGAAACCTAATCTTAGGAAAAAGATGGAAATGAAGCTTTGGAAAGAACAAGGGAGAAACAACAAGAAAGTTCGATCTTTTGAAGAAGGAGAAGATGTGTGGATTAAGAATGAACATGGAAATGGTCGGTCAGCTGGAATGGTGAAAAATAGAAATGAACTGTATTCATATGATGTACTTTGTGGAGGTGTTATAAAAAGAAAGCATGCCAACCAGATGAGACAAAGAATGGGAGCTGTAGAGTCTGCGTAAAAAGAAGGAGGGGAAAAGTGTTAGATAGTTAAATCTGTAAGTGATTAATTCATCAGCTGATTTATTATTGTTTGTTAGTAAATATTCTGTTTACATTGATGTGTTTAAGAATTAAATAAAATGGTTCTTTTGTATCTTGAATATCATTTAGTGTAATTCTATACGTAGGTCAGGGCGCAGAATCACAATTCAATATGACTGCATCTCTACTATGTGGGCTTGGTACAAGTCGTTTATTCCCTCAACATCTACATTACGATTGGTATAGTTTTTCCTAGCAGGTTTGTGCAGTTCTTCCGCTATGCCTTCCATGGTGAAAATTATGTATATTAACACCGGTTACGTATAATATAGCTTAGTTTTGGATAGGGTTTGAGAATAAAACCCTACTGGACTGAGGCTGTTTTAGGACTTAGTCCTCTTCAGCCAGGGAAAGGATAGCAGCAGTAGCAGAGACGTGTAAATAACGAGAGAGTGTGTAACTACGAAGCGCTATTCTGCCACCGCTGCCGATTGAGGTTGGGTTGAGTGGTATTTGTTTTATTGAGGATAGCTTTACGGTTGGATTGTGGTTTTCGGAAAGGGAGGTTTGGTTTTGGTTGGGTCGGGTTGCGGGTTTACATCGTTGATTTGACCGACGATGCTCTAAATTTGTCCCGGTAAGAATTGTGATTCTGCGCCCTGACCTACGTTCCGTACAGAATATGCTTGGTGGACGCTTCTCTCAAGACTTTAGCAAACGGTGGTTTTGGAAAATTTACAATTAATAGTTGGCCTCCAGAGTCATGCAGAGACAGATGGATGTCCTGTCCCCGGGGCCTGACACCGCAGTCTGCTTCGTGAAGCGCCGGAATAGACGACGTGGCCAACCTCCCGCAGTGATGCTGGATGCAACGCCGATCCCGTGGAGACATACGGTCAAGTACATGGGCGTCACGTTGGACTCGAAGCTTTACTCTCGGCATCATGTAAACAGGAAGGTGTCTGAGGCTACCGGCATTCTCAGACTGATGTGGCCACTCCTCAAGGTGAGAATTCCTCTGCCGCTGAAGACGAAGATCACCGTGTTTCTACTCCTTGTACGCTCCTGCATGATGTACGCTTCGGAGGCCTGGTGGGCCCTCGCCAGCAGGACCAAAAGGAGGAGGAGGAGACTGGAAGCCGTCCAGTCGAGGACACTGCGCCGGATCACCGGCAAGCCCTGGTTCGTCCGGAACACCACCATCAGAGCAACGGCTGGGGTTCCAACGCTGGAGGACTTCACCAAGGCGAAATCAGCGAAGCTCTTCCAGAAGGCTGCGGAGTCGGCGTTCGACCACATCAGGGAACTCTACAGCCACAACGACATCGCAGAGGATCGGGGACCTACTTTGAAGATATACTGTGTGCAGCAGAAACCAAAGAGGTGTTGTACAAAATTGTACTTGAAGTTATCAATGTGGCAAGGAAAAACCACATTCAACTGAATAAGGATCAAATTCAATACTTTGTTGAAAAAGTGCGATTTTTAGGACAAGAATTTGATTGTAATGGCGTTAAACATGACTGTGACAGAATCAGAGCTTTTAATGAACTGGAAATACCTAAGAATAAGACAGAACTTCAACGAATTTTAGGCACTGTGAATTACCTTAGGCCTTTTATTCCAAACTTAGCAGAGCAACCAATTTCGTCTATTGTTGTCATTTATACTTCGTTTTAGTGTTCACTCATTAAAAAAACAACAAAAAAACCTACTTGTAGCCTACTTTCTCCGTCATGGATAGATAACAACTTACAAAACAATTTTCGAATTGTATATAAATGTTTTCATTCTTGAATGTGTATTTGTTTCTGACTCACACACAAAAATACAATATATTAACTATATCGTCTCAAGAAACAAATTATTTCTCCCCACGGCACATGTGATTTACCAAGTGTGCGACTATGCCATGAACGATGTCGCGTTAAGTGTACACCTACAACTACTTCAGTAACACACAAGTTAAGTCTATTAATATATAACACTAACATTATTTTGTTGGGGTTTTTTATTATTTGCTAAAATAAACCAACTAATCTAATAAACAATATCAAATTTTGATATTATGAATTGACACACACTGACAACCGTTGTTCGGAAAACGTCTCGAGTTGTGTCTAAGACGCGGTGGACATAAGTGGCTGGTGTTGGAACTGACGGATCGCTCAACATGCAGTAGCTGATTTTGTTTAATCCAATGTTTCGCTTAACCTTATTATCGCTCTTTACATTAATCAAAAGTAGCACATTCGGATTACAAACGTTTTTATAACTGCTTACAGTGTTGCGTGGGGGTACTGTCGCAGCGACGACACTATTCAACACGCGATAAAACGTTGTCTATGTCTTGGAATCCACACACTCCGTTACACCAATTAGTAATGTACAGTTTTAAATGAAAACGGAATCTTAATATTTTTATTTTCTTTCGAAAAAAAACCAACTGTTAATTGTAAATTTTCCAAAACAACCGTTTGCTAAAGTCTTGAAAGAAACGTCCACCAAGCATATTCTGTACGGTACGTAGTGTTAGATAGTTAAATCTGTAAGTGATTAATTCATCAGCTGATTTATTATTGTTTGTTAGTAAATATTCTGTTTACATTGATGTGTTTAAGAATTAAATAAAATGGTTCTTGTGTATTATAAATATCTTTTAGTGTAATTCTATATTGGCGACGATGAGTAAACGAACCAAAAGAAGAAATAGTTATTTCAACGAAGAAGATAAGTATGAAACTAAAGAAGACACATTACAATCAAAGATAGAGAAGTTCAAATGTCAAAGCTATGATGAGTCTAGTAGGTGGGACGATTATGAAGCACATTTTCTATTATTATGCAAGGTAAAAGGATTGAGAGAAGACTCTCATAGAGCAGAGGATGCTCGAAGGGATCTTTTGCTTGCATATGTGGGTCCTGCACCATTAAGAAAAATTTCAAACTTTCTACTGCCTTTGAAAGTACATCAGGCTACATGGGCAGAACTAGGTAATGGTTTCAGGTCAGTATACAAAGCTAGAAAAACTATATTTTCAGCTAGAATGGAGTTTGAAAAATGCATCAGAGAAGATAGCGAAAGATTTTAAGAATTTGTAATACGTTTGAAAAATGTAGCAGAATTTTGCAAGTATGAGAATAAGTTTGATGAAAGAATAAGAGACAGATTGGCAGGAGGTATACATTTTCCAGAGTTTGAAGTAGAAATTAGACAACGATGGCCTGATGGTGTAAAAGAAAATGGTGACAAATAAACATCTGAAGATATTTTTGAACTGGCCACTTCAATGGAAAGAGCTCGTCATGAAATATTCAAGAATAACGATAAAGAGCTGGAAGTATCGCAAGTAAGAAGAAACAATAGGGGGTCTAAGAGAGAAGTGGAATATAACGGAAAGACATATCATCCATGTAGTAGATGTGGAACAAAACATGAATTTGGCAAATGCCCAGCCTACCAAAAACAGTGTTTGAATTGCAAAAAAAATAGGACATTTTGGAAAGGTATGTCGGCAAAAACGAGTGAATAATTTGCATGAAAAATCAGAAGATAAAGAATCTGAAGCAGACTCTCATGACATGAGGATAAACGATGTTAAAAAGGAAAGAGGACATATTTTTAAAGCACGTATTTATTTAAAGTTAAATAAGGTAGCTACAAACATGGAATTTGACTCAGGAGCTTGGGCCTCAATGATAGGTAAGCCTCTTTGGGAGAAGATTGGTTCACCACGACTTGACAAGACTAATCCAAAATTTGTGGCATATAGGAACAATATTTTAGATATACTTGGTGAATGTTATGTCAATGTTTCAGTAAGTAATGAGACACGTAGATTAAAAGTAGCAGTAGTAAATGGAAATGAGAAACCATTATTTGGTTTACCATGGATATTAGCTTTTAATATGGAACTCCCTCCTGATGTAACTATTAGTAAAGTAAGATGTAAGCAAAATCTAAAACAACAAAAGATGGATGATGTGAGGGTTAAGGAAGTACTAAAAGACTTTGAAGATGTATTCTCTGAAGGACATGGGAAAATCAAGGGTTATAAAGCACAAATTCACGTTCAAGAAGATGCAAACCCCCAACATTTTTCTGCGCGCAGGGTTCCATTTCCCTTGAAAAAACGAATTGAGAGTGAACTTGCAAGACTTGTCAATGAGGATATCATTGAAGAGGTAGATCCTGCTACTACAGCTATTCCATGGGCCACTCCAACAGTCAACGTAGAGAAGGACGATGGTTCAATAAGAATTTGTGGAGATTTTCGAGTCACGTTGAATCCAAATTTGGTCCCAGAAAATGCTATTATTCCAACATTTGAGGAACTAACAAATAAAGTTGCAGGTGGACAAGAGTTTTCCAAGATAGACCTACGAGATGCTTACCTACAAATGGAGGTTGCAGAAGAACACCGAAAGTATTTAGTAATAGCAACGCATAGTGGTTATTATAGATACAAACGTTTACCTTTTGGGATATCATCCAGCCCAGGTATTTTCCAGAGATATATGGAAAGACTCTTAGCTGGAATACCACAGGTTGGAGTTCTTCTGGATGATATTATCATAACTGGAAAGAATAAGAACGAACATCTAAGACAATTAAGAGATGTTTTGAAACGAATGAAAGAATCTGGTATAAAAGCAAAATCTAGCAAATGCAAATTTTTTGAAGAGTCAGTAACTTACTTGGGACATACAATCAACCGAAATGGAATATATCCTACTGAAGAAAAAATAAAAGCCATACGAGAGGCACTGTCAGAGGTCGGAGATGGAATGCTAGCTCTTCAAAATGTTCTTTTTAGCTACCGAAACTCGCCTCAGAAAACAACCGGTAGGGCTCCGGCAGAATTGTTTCTCGGTCGTAGACTACCAACACTTTTTGACAATATGAAACCTAATCTTAGGAAAAAGATGGAAATGAAGCTTTGGAAAGAACAATGGAGAAACAACAAGAAAGTTCGATCTTTTGAAGAAGGAGACGATGTGTGGATTAAGAATGAACATGGAAATGGTTGGTCAGCTGGAATGGTGAAAAATAGAAATGGACTGTATTCATATGATGTACTTTGTGGAGGTGTTATAAAAAGAAAGCATGCCAACCAGATGAGACAAAGAATGGGAGCTGTAGAGTCTGCGTAAAAAGAAGGAGGGGAAAAGTGTTAGATAGTTAAATCTGTAAGTGATTAATTCATCAGCTGATTTATTATTGTTTGTTAGTAAATATTCTGTTTACATTGATGTGTTTAAGAATTAAATAAAATGGTTCTTTTGTATCTTGAATATCATTTAGTGTAATTCTATACGTAGGTCAGGGCGCAGAATCACAATTCAATATGACTGCATCTCTACTATGTGGGCTTGGTACAAGTCGTTTATTCCCTCAACATCTACATTACGATTGGTATAGTTTTTCCTAGCAGGTTTGTGCAGTTCTTCCGCTATGCCTTCCATGGTGAAAATTATGTATATTAACACCGGTTACGTATAATAGGGCCTATAGCTTTGTTTTGGATAGGGTTTGAGAATAAAACCCTACTGGACTGAGGCTGTTTTAGGAATTAGTCCTCTTCAGCCAGGGAAAGGATAGCAGCAGTAGCAGAAACGTGTAAATAACGAGAGAGTGTGTAACTACGAAGCGCTATTCTGCCACCACTGCCGGTTGAGGTTGGGTTGAGTGGTATTTGTTTTATTGAGGATAGCTTTACGGTTGGATTGTGGTTTTCGGAAAGGGAGGTTTGGTTTTGGTTGGGTCGGGTTGCGGGTTTACATCGTTGATTTGACCGACGATGCTCTAAATTTGTCCCGGTAAGAATTGTGATTCTGCGCCCTGACCTACGTTCCGTACAGAATATGCTTGGTGGACGTTTCTCCCAAGACTTTAGCAAACGGTTGTTTTGGAAAATGTACAATTAATAGTTGGCCTCCAGAGTCATGCAGAGACAGATGGATGTCCTGTCCCCGGGGCCTGACACCGCAGTCTGCTTCGTGAAGCGCCGGAATAGACGACGTGGCCAACCTCCCGCAGTGATGCTGGATGCAACGCCGATCCCGTGGAGACATACGGTCAAGTACCTGGGCGTCACGTTGGACTCGAAGCTTTACTCTCGGCATCATGTAAACAGGAAGGTGTCTGAGGCTACTGGCATTCTCGGACTGATGTGGCCACTCCTCAAGGTGAGAATTCCTCTGCCGCTGAAGACGAAGATCACCGTGTTTCTACTCCTTGTACGCTCCTGCATGATGTACGCTTCGGAGGCCTGGTGGGCCCTCGCCAGCAGGACCAAAAGGAGGAGGAGGAGACTGGAAGCCGTCCAGTCGAGGACACTGCGCCGGATCACCGGCAAGCCCTGGTTCGTCCGGAACACCATCATCAGAGCAACGGCTGGGGTTCCAACACTGGAGGACTTCACCAAGGCAAAATCAGCGAAGCTCTTCCAGAAGGCTGCGGAGTCGGCGTTCGACCACATCAGGGAACTCTACAGCCACAACGACATCGCAGAGGATCGGGGACCTACTTTGAAGATATACTGTGTGCAGCAGAAACCAAAGAGGTGTTGTACAAAATTGTACTTGAAGTTATCAATGTGGCAAGGAAAAACCACATTCAACTGAATAAGGATAAAATTCAATACTTTGTTGAAAAAGTGCGATTTTTAGGACAAGAATTTGATTGTAATGGCGTTAAACATGACTGTGACAGAATCAGAGCTTTTAATGAACTGGAAATACCTAAGAATAAGACAGAACTTCAACGAATTTTAGGCACTGTGAATTACCTTAGGCCTTTCACTCCTAACTTAGCAGAGCAACCAATTTCGTCTATTGTTGTCATTTATACTTCGTTTTAGTGTTCACTCATTAAAAAAACAACAAAAAAAACCTACGTGTAGCCTATTTTCTCCGTCATGGATAGATAACAACTTACAAAACAATTTTCGAATTGTAAATAAATGTTTTCATTCTTGAATGTGTATTTGTTTCTGACTCACACACAAAAATACAACATATTAACTATATCGTCTCAAGAAACAAATTATTTCTCCCCACGGCACATGTGATTTACCAAGTGTGCGACTATGCCATGACCGATGTCGCGTTAAGTGTACACCTACAACTACTTCAGTAACACACAAGTTAAGTCTATTATTATATAACACGAACATTATTAAACCAACTAATCTAATAAACAATATCAAATTTTGATATTATGAATTGACACACTCTGACAACCGTTGTTCGGAAAACGTCTCGAGTTGTGTCTAAGACGCGGTGGACATAAGTGGCTGGTGTTGGAACTGACGGATCGCTCAACATGCAGTAGCTGATTTTGTTTAATCCAATGTTTCGCTTAACCTTATTATCGCTCTTTACATTAATCAAAAGTAGCACATTCGGATTACAAACGTTTTTATAACTGCTTACAGTGTTGCGTGGGGGTACTGTCGCAGCGACGACACTATTCAACACGCGATAAAACGTTGTCTATGTCTTGGAATCCACACACTCCGTTACACCAATTAGTAATGTACAGTTTTAAATGAAAACGGAATCTTAATATTTTTATTTTCTTTCGAAAAAAAAAACCAACTGTTAATTGTAAATTTTCCAAAACAACCGTTTGCTAAAGTCTTGAAAGAAACGTCCACCAAGCATATTCTGTACGGTACGTAGTGTTAGATAGTTAAATCTGTAAGTGATTAATACATCAGCTGATTTATTATTGTTTGTTAGTAAATATTCTGTATACATTGATGTGTTTAAGAATTAAATAAAATGGTTCTTGTGTATCATAAATATCTTTTAGTGTAATTCTATATTGGCGACGATGAGTAAACACACCAAAAGAAGAAATACTTATTTCAACGAAGAAGAGAAGTATGAAACTAAAGAAGACACATTACAATCAAAGATAGAGAAGTTCAAATGTCAAAGCTATGATGAGTCTAGTAGGTGGGACGATTATGAAGCACATTTTCTATAATTATGCAAGGTAAAAGGATTGAGAGAAGACTCTCAGAGAACAGAGGATGCTCGAAGGGATCTTTTGCTTGCATATGTGGGTCCTGCACCATTAAGAAAAATTTCAAACTTTCTACTGCCTTTGAAAGTACATCAGGCTACATGGGCAGAACTAGGTAATGGTTTCAGGTCAGTATACAAAGCTAGAAAAACTATATTTCCAGCTAGAATGGAGTTTGAAAAATGCATCAGAGAAGATAGTGAAAGCCTTTAAGAATTTGTAATACGTTTGAAAAATGTAGCAGAATTTTGCAAGTATGAGAATAAGTTTGATGAAAGAATAAGATACAGATTGGCAGGAGGTATACATTTTCCAGAGTTTGAAGTAGAAATTAGACAACGATGGCCTGATGGTGTGAAAGAAAATGGTGACAAGTTAACATCTGAAGATATTTTTGAACTGGCCACTTCAATGGAAAGAGCTCGTCATGAAATATTCAAGAATAACGATAAAGAGTTGGAAGTATCGCAAGTAAGAAGAAACAATAGGGGGTCTAAGAGAGAAGTGGAATATAACGGAAAGACAAATCATCCATGTAGTAGATGTGGAACAAAACATGAATTTAGCAAATGCCCAGCCTACCAAAAACAGTGTTTGAATTGCAAAAAAATAGGACATTTTGGAAAGGTATGTCGGCAAGAACGAGTGAATAATTTGCATGAAAAATCAGAAGATAAAGAATCTGAAGCAGACTCTCATGACATGAGGATAAACGATGTTAAAAAGGAAAGAAGACATATTTGTAAAGCACGTATTTATTTAAAGTTAAATAAGGTAGCTACAAACATGGAATTTGACTCAGGAGCTTGGGCCTCAATGATAGGTAAGCCTCTTTGGGAGAAGATTGGTTCACCACGACTTGACAAGACTAATCCAAAATTTGTGGCATATAGGAACAATATTTTAGATATACTTGGTGAATGGTATGTCAATGTTTCAGTAGGTAATGAGACACGTAGATTAAAAGTAGCAGTAGTAAATGGAAATGAGAAACCATTATTTGGTTTACCATGGATATTAGCTTTTAATATGGAACTCCCTCCTGAACTATTAGTAAAGTAAGATGTAAGCAAAATCTAAAACAACAAAAGATGGATGATGTGAGGGTTAAGGAAGTACTAAAAGACTTTGAAGATGTATTCTCTGAAGGACATGGGAAAATCAAGGGTTATAAAGCACAAATTCACGTTCAAGAAGATGCAAACCCCCAACATTTTTCTGCGCGCAGGGTTCCATTTCCCTTGAAAAAACGAATTGAGAGTGAACTTGCAAGACTTGTCAATGAGGATATCATTGAAGAGGTAGATCCTGCTACTACAGCTATTCCATGGGCCACTCCAACAGTCAACGTAGAGAAGGACGATGGTTCAATAAGAATTTGTGGAGATTTTCGAGTCACGTTGAATCCAAATTTGGTCCCAGAAAATGCTATTATTCCAACATTTGAGGAACTAACAAATAAAGTTGCAGGTGGACAAGAGTTTTCCAAGATAGACCTACGAGATGCTTACCTACAAATGGAGGTTGCAGAAGAACACCGAAAGTATTTAGTAATAGCAACGCATAGTGGTTATTATAGATACAAACGTTTACCTTTTGGGATATCATCCAGCCCAGGTATTTTCCAGAGATATATGGAAAGACTCTTAGCTGGAATACCACAGGTTGGAGTTCTTCTGGATGATATTATAATATTTGGAAAGAATAAGAACGAACATCTAAGAAATTTAAGAGAGGTTTTGAAACGAATGAAAGAATCTGGTATAAAAGCAAAATCTAGCAAATGCAAATTTTTTGAAGAGTCAGTAACTTACTTGGGACATACAATCGACCGAAATGGAATACATCCTACTGAAGAAAAAATAAAAGCCATAGGAGAGGCACGGTCAGAGGTCGGAGATGGAATGCTAGCTCTTCAAAATGTTCTTTTTAGCTACCGAAACTCGCCTCAGAAAACAACCGGTAGGGCTCCGGCAGAATTGTTTCTCGGTCGTAGACTACCAACACTTTTTGACAATATGAAACCTAATCTTAGGAAAAAGATGGAAATGAAGCTTTGGAATGAACAAGGGAGAAACAACAAGAAAGTTCGATCTTTTGAAGAAGGAGAAGATGTGTGGATTAAGAATGAACATGGAAATGGTTGGTCAGCTGGAATGGTGAAAAATAGAAATGGACTGTATTCATATGATGTACTTTGTGGAGGTGTTATAAAAAGAAAGCATGCCGACCAGATGAGACAAAGAATGTGAGCTGTAGAGTCTGCGTAAAAAGAAGGAGGGGAAAAGTGTTAGATAGTGTGACGGGTAGTCACCAAAAATTATTTTCTAAATTTTGGGATTATATTTCAAAAGTAAAAGACCTGGTAAATGGATTTCACAATGCATATACCAGTGTCAGAACATTGGCATTTAGTAGACAGAATTCTTGATGACACGTAGCTTGCTCAATCGACCGACCCACAAAAACCGTAGACTTAGCAATTGTACTTTGGAGAGACTGAGGTCGGAGTTGACCGAAAGGAAGACACTTGGCCCCAGGAATCTCACGGGGACACTTCGCCGGTCTCCGGGTTTTTGGTAAGGCGATTACTTTATTAATATTTCAACTTTATAATATTTGTTATTGTCCAGGCTAACTTAACCTTTTAAAGTCAGTGATTGATTGATACTAATCGTAATCATTTTTATAATAATTGATTTCATTTATAATTTGTGTGAATAAATATAGTGACTATTAAATTCCTGTTTGAATATATTAACGTGTCAAAAAGAATTATAATTATTAGAGTTTGATATATAAATTTCATTTGCTTAGGCCTACTTAAATAAAAGGAGCCTGTAATTATTTTATCATCCATTTTTATTATTGTCTTTATTATTATCTTTATCATATTGTCCATCCACTTTATTTGAATAATGATTAAACATTCTTTTACCTCTCACTAAAGTATTCTAATTATTTAAATCGATCCCGGTTACGCCCCCGGTCACAATTTCAATCGTGGCAAATGGTGGAGACAGCCGTGTCTTAAGTTTTTACTTAAGAATAGTTCTTTTGTGTATACATCAATAATGTCTTTTGGTTGAGTTACATCTTATATGTCTATAATTGTTAGGCCTTTGTTATTATTACCTGGACAATCGTTGTATGTTTTTGTGCATGCTAGAAAGTAAGTAATTTCTATTTAGTGTTGTGTTTTATAAAAGTATTATCTATTTTTGATTTTGGGCGCGTGATAAGCGATTTAAGCCGTTTGATATACCCTCGTTGAGAATAAATAGCTTGACGACAGTGAGCTGCAGCTCATGCTTAATTCTCGTTGTTAGGCCTCTGTATTAATCTAGTTTTAAAGTTTTTAGCCACTCTTTCGTTTTATACATCTTTTACCAAGTATTAGGGCTCGATTATAATAATTATTATTATTACCTTATTTACACGAATATTTTTGTTTTGTATTATTTGAAGATTGCTTATGCGTGTTATTTAAATGACGATTGATAACATGAACGCTGTCTAAAGTTGAATTTTATATCTGTTTATGTCTTTTATTTTGTACCTATTGATAGGATGCGATAGGCTTCTATAGCGAGTTAAAAATTAGTAATGTGTTTCTTTAACGTAGGAATGTGTGGATTGATTTTGTTACATTAGCTCTGTGAATTATTTTATTTAGATAATTTTTTCATGTCATATAACAAAACTATGTGTAATGGCGAGTAATGGACGCACTAAGTTTGTCTGATATTAAAAGCTGTAATAGAAAAGAGGTACTAAACTGGTACAAACATTTAGGGCTAACTTATCCGGTAGACGCTGATCTCGACTATTTAAGAGGTAATCTTAGATTATTGAAACTTAAGTACGATCAAGATTCTAAACTTTCTTTGTATAGTTCACCAAGTGAGTTTCAAACTTATGATTCAGTTAATGAGTCTGATAATGAGATAACTTTAGATAATAGACAACTTCCATCAATTGCTAACCCCGCCCCCGTATATCAAAATACCGACATCCAGACCTTAGGTGCCAGCTCGGAATCGCATACCGTCTACCAGACCAACAGTTCACTTCCTGCGCTTGAACTGTCAGAAGTCGTCATAATGAATAGGGAAAAATCTCCTTTTTATCAACCTGGAAATTTCACGGGAAAAGCTGGTCAGGATATTAACATATTTTTCAACAAATTTGAGCGTGCATCCAAGATAAACGCATGGGATGATAATAAAAAGGTCTTATATCTTCCCATGTATCTGGAAAACGCTGCACTAAGTTTTTTTGAAAATCTTGAAGTTAAAAACCCCCAGGCTACCTATGAAGCTTACAAAACTGCTTTCTTATCGAATTTTGCACCGGTTGAAAACAAAGAACTGCTTATGCTAGAGCTAAACTCACGAGTCCAACAACCTAATGAAACGGTAGCAGAATATACTGCTGACGTTGAAAAACTCTGCCGGCTGGTCGACTCGACAATGGACGAGTCCAAAATCTGCGGTCATATTCTAAAGGGGTAAAATCCTGCGATGTTACAGCAAATATCTATTTTGGATAATACCACTCTAGGATTGATAAAGGCGAACATTGCTAAATTTGAGCATGGTAATTACTTGTTAAGGCGTAGATTTGGGGTATTAGAACCTAAGCAGTCCAATCATGCTGATATTCAAGCCAAATTAAATTCTCTTACTGAAATGGTGCACGAGATACACGTTTCTGCTAAAACCGACAGAGTTGAACGCGATGGTAAAGATAGAGTCGACAACAGATCTCAAGACGACAGCAGGCGACCTCGTAGGGATATCTCGCCCTATACTCCACATAGCTCTCGTAGTTTACCACGTCATGAAGAAAATAGGTCGTCCAGTTCCCAAAAGTATCACCGATCACCCGCCAGATCACCATACCGCGAGGAGAATAGGAGACCAAGTTATCGCCATTCCCCCGCCCGTACCAGCTATAATAATCGAGATGAAAGGGGACGTAGTCCTTACCGATCTGAAAGCCCTTACCACAAATCAAGGTCTTATACTCAGCTTAATTCGTACAGTGATCGTGACCGATACCCCCGCAGGGAAAATGTACATTATGGGGGCCGACCTGGTAAACAGGTGCATTTCTCTAACTTCCCCAGTCAGCCTTGTAGGAATTGTCATAACATGGGACATTTCACTGTTGACTGTCGTGCCCCTCGTTATCAAAAAAACTAATTAGGCCGGGGGATGATGAACCTCCCCCTGCTGGCCAAATACCTCGGAAGTTTAACGACAGTGTACATAGCATAGATAATGATGAGTGTAACATTTACAATCCATGCGTGCAAAAGCAATATCAGCAAAAGCATGTAAGGTTCCTTTCTGACTTTACAAAACAAATGAAAGCGGCAAGTGTTTGCAGCTCAGTTGTTACTCGTGGAATCAAGAAAAGATATCCTTTGCACGTGAACGGACTAATGGAGGGCGGTGAAGTAGCTATACTCTTAGATTCTGGAGCTAATATTTCATGTGTAAATAGCAAAGAGCTCAGGGAATCAAAATATATTATCAAGCCAACTAACGCACTCCTCACTACAGCGGGTAAAACCCATTTAAATGTGTTAGGTGAAGCAGAAGTGGAATTTCGTATAGACTCTAAGTGTTTTGTACATAATGTGTTTGTAGTAGAGGAACTAAATTGTTCTTTACTGCTAGGAAATGATTTCCTGTCTCAGTATTGTACAGTACTCGATTATGATAAGCGAACAGTTGCGTTCTCGTGCCAGGGTCAACGTACAGAGTTGCCGATGCTAGGTAACTGGACACGCACTTCAGCGCGCAATGATGAGTCAGCCGCTACACGTAGTGCCCCAGTACAAATAGTCTCAGTCGATTTATTCGATGCTTCCCAAAACTTTACACTAGGTGCATCCAACGTGACTCATACTTTGGAAACACTTTTCCACGAGCCCAAGCCCCAAAACGTGACTTTAAGCTCAACTTCTAATAGTATCTCTGATGTTGTAGAATCTGATATTCTAACGATAATACCTAAATCGGACCCTCTGCCTCCTAACTTCTCAGGAAGTATAACTGATAGTGACAGGAACAAAATAGATATAAACCCACAGTTAACGCCTTCTCAATTCAAATTAGCACAGGAGCTAATAAATTCTTACAGGGACGTGTTTGCTAAGGACGATACAGACTTGGAGGAAGCAAATATTCCCCCGTACGAAATAAGAGTTAAGTCCTATGAACCCGTAGCCCTACCTCCCTATCGGTTAGGCCCCAAAGAAAGGGAGGAATTAGATAGACAGGTGGACGGTTTATTAGAAGCTGGTGTTATTGAACACTGTCAGAGCCAGTATGCGGCACCTACTTTCATGGTGAAGAAACCTGGGGGGAAGTTTCGTTTAGTACATAATTATAAGAAAATAAACGAACTAATAGTGGATGACAAATATCCTCTCCCCCGAATTGATACTATCCTTGAGACCTTGGAAGGTGCGTCATTCTACTCTCAAATGGACGTAAATCAGGCATTTTTTCAACAGCCAATAGCCCCCGAGCATAGGGATTATACAACTTTCATAACCCACAAGGGGTTGTATCGCTATACCAGTCTCCCTCAGGGAATGAAAACTAGTCCAAATGCTTTCCAGCGATCAATGAACAGGGTTTTTGCGGGATTGCTGTATCACGGAATAGTATTATACATTGACGACTTGGTCGTGTATGGTAACACTTTTGACTCGCAGCTTAAGAATTTAGAAGAGACATTCAAAAGACTTAGGACCGCTCGTTTGAAGCTTAAGACATCTAAATGTCATTTTTTTCTACACTAAAATTGAAATATTGGGGCATGAAGTACAGCCAAATGGTATAAGGCCCCTCCAGGAAAATATTCGGGCCATACAGGATTTCCCCCGTCCCCGTAAAGTCAAGGACGTGCGGAGTTTTCTGGGTACTGCGTCATACTATAGAAAATTCATCCCTAAGTACAGTGAAACCGCTCATCCGTTAACGCAGTTAACCAAGAAAAAGCACTGCGATTCGCGTAGCTTACCATGGTCAGAAGAGCATGAAACGGCCTTTAAGGCGTTAAAAGATGCGTTGACTACTCCACCCTTACTAGCTCATTTTAGTGACAACCTTGACACAGTGGTTATGTGTGACGCAAGTCGAGTAGGAGTCGGCGGAGTGCTGTGTCAGTACCAAGTGGACGGAACATTGCGACCCGTTGCTTACGTCAGCAGAACGTTGAAGAATACGGAGAATCGTTGGACTGTGTCCGAATTAGAACTTTTAAGTGTGGTGTTTGTAGTGAATTATTTCCGTTCGTTGTTACTAGGTAGACATTTTACTATTTACAATGACCACGCTAGTCTTCAGTATTACAAGAACATTAAGAATTTGAGTTCTAGGCTAAATCGATTGGCTATGAAACTGATTGACTTTGATTTCACGATAACACATAGGCCTGGTGCGGTAATGAGGGTCCCGGATGGACTGAGCAGGAACCCCATCAACGTGGAAATAGACAATGAAGCAGTTGCTGAGGAGATGCTGATAAACCTGGTCACTCAAGTTAACATTCACAAACTCCAGTTAGAAGACGAGTACCTCTTAAGCATTCGTAATGCTCTTCACGATCCTGTAGGAGCACGTGGGAAGATTAGGAGAGCCTCTAGAATGTATGTCTTAAAAGACGATATTCTTTACTACAAATCCTACTTTAGGGATGGGAACAAACTTTTACTAGCCGACCACAGTCACAGGGTCTCACGGAGCGCTTCAACGGGACGCTGTTGGACATGCTTCATTTCTACTCCAACAGCCAGCATACCAACTGGAGCAAGTTTGTGGACAATGTGACTTTCGCCTACAACACGTCAATACAGGAATCCACCAGACACTAACCATTCTATCTGCTGCACGCTTATGAGCCTCTTCATCCCATCGATTTGGCCATCCTCCCAACAATCCCGGACAACGACATCTTAGAAGCAGTCAAGAGAATCCACGATGTGCGAGAGAAAATCCCAGACATCCTCCACAAAGCCCAGCAGCGCCAGAAGACCCGTCATGATGCAGGACACACACCACGGCATTACGATCCGGGTGACAAGGTACTTCTAGCAACTCCCCACTCTGGCGAAGGATCAAGGAAGTTGGCCCCCTCCTATCGTGGACCATTTGAAGTGAGGAAGAAGATCTCGGACCTCAACTACGAGATTCATCTTCAAAAGGCGGGAAAATGGACAACAGACGTAGTCCATGTAAATAGAATGAAACCATTCTATGATAGAAGAGAGTAGTTGTAGAGTATTATAGTTATATCAATTAAGTAGGGATTATTATTTGGCGTAAATAAATTGTACTTGGATTATTTACTTAGGTAGTGTAGTAAATGTAATACGTAGAATGAAAGTTTTTATGTTATACTTTAAAGCAAATCTCCTGAAAAAAAGGTAATAGGTAGTTGTAAAAAGGGTTATTCAATAGTAGGTAGATTTAGGTGTAATACATTATAATACATTGTAATCTAATAGGTTAACAATCCACACATTTATTCATTAATTAGAACATTAATTTAGTTTTTGCCCTACTATCACACAATCACTGATCTTCATGAATAGGAAAATTACAACTGCAACAGTTATAATTGGCATATGATTTTATCTCTTTTTACTTTCGAAACTGTTGCTAATAATTAATTATTTTTTTGTTCGCCTTGCCATAAACCCATAAACAAATTTAAAAAAAAAACTTTCTTTATATTTCATAACATACATACAACCACTAACACATGTTGTTTCTTTTCTGTTTACATATATCCATGGGAGCTGAGATGCCAACTAGAGTCAACAACCCATCGCTGAGTTGCACATAGTCCGCAAGGTCGCCACCACACCCGACTCTAGTCCGCTATCTTCGCTGACGCCACCAGTCTTGGCCACAACCTAATCCACAGCCGCTCTACATCTCTACCGTCTTCTCATCAACACCAATTAAGAATCTAAATTTGACATTGTTAATTTTCAATTGCACAGGTTCCTTTTAACAGACATGGGGACCATGTCTAACTGGGCGGGGGTAATGTGACGGGTAGTCACCAAAAATTATTTTCTAAATTTTGGGATTATATTTCAAAAGTAAAAGACCTGGTAAATGGATTTCACAATGCATATACCAGTGTCAGAACATTGGCATTTAGTAGACAGAATTCTTGATGACACGTAGCTTGCTCAATCGACCGACCCACAAAAACCGTAGACTTAGCAATTGTACTTTGGAGAGACTGAGGTCGGAGTTGACCGAAAGGAAGACACTTGGCCCCAGGAATCTCACGGGGACACTTCGCCGGTCTCCGGGTTTTTGGTAAGGCGATTACTTTATTAATATTTCAACTTTATAATATTTGTTATTGTCCAGGCTAACTTAACCTTTTAAAGTCAGTGATTGATTGATACTAATCGTAATCATTTTTATAATAATTGATTTCATTTATAATTTGTGTGAATAAATATAGTGACTATTAAATTCCTGTTTGAATATATTAACGTGTCAAAAAGAATTATAATTATTAGAGTTTGATATATAAATTTCATTTGCTTAGGCCTACTTAAATAAAAGGAGCCTGTAATTATTGTATCATCCATTTTTATTATTGTCTTTATTATTATCTTTATCATATTGTCCATCCACTTTATTTGAATAATGATTAAACATTCTTTTACCTCTCACTAAAGTATTTTTATTATTTAAATCGATCCCGGTTACGCCCCCGGTCACAATTTCAATCGTGGCAATGATTCTGCGCCCTGACCTACGTTCCGTACAGAATATGCTTGGTGGACGTTTCTCTCAAGACTTTAGCAAACGGTTGTTTTGGAAAATTTACAATTAATAGTTGGCCTCCAGAGTCATGCAGAGACAGATGGATGTCCTGTCCCAGGGGCCTGACACCACCGTCTGCTTCGTGAAGCGCCGGAATAGACGACGTGGCCAACCTCCCGCAGTGATGCTGGATGCAACGCCGATCCCGTGGAGACATACGGTCAAGTACCTGGGCGTCACGTTGGACTCGAAGCTTTGCTCTTGGCATCATGAAATCAGTGAATTACCTTAGGCCTTTCATTCCTAACTTAGCAGAGCAACTAATTTCGTCTATTGTTGTTATTTATACTTCGTTTTAGTGTTCACTCATTAAAAAAACAACAACAAAACCTACGTGTAGCCTACTTTCTCCGTCATGGATAGATAACAACTTACAAAACAATTTTCGAATTGTATATAAATGTTTTCTTTCTTGAATGTGTATTTGTTTCTGACTCACACACAAAAATACAACATATTAACTATATCGTATCAAGAAACAAATTATTTCTTCCCACGGCACATGTGATTTACCAAGTGTGCGACTATGCCATGACCGATGTCACGTTAAGTGTACACCTACAACTACTTCAGTAACACACAAGTTAAGTCTATTATTATATAACACGAACATTATTTTGTTGGGGTTTTTTATTATTTGCTAAAATAAACCAACTAATCTAATAAACAATATCAAATTTTGATATTATGAATTGACACACACTGACAACCGTTGTTCGGAAAACGTCTCGAGTTGTGTCTAAGACGCGGCGGATATAAGTGGCTGGTGTTGGAAGTGATGGATTGCTCAACATGCAGTAGCTGATTTGGTTAAATCCAATGTATCGCTTAACCTTATTATAGCTCTTTACATTAATCAAAAGTAGCACGTTCGGATTACAAACGTTTTTATAACTGCTTACAGTGTTGCGTGGGGGTACTGTCGCAGCGACGACACTATTCAACACGCGATAAAACGTTGTCTATGTCTTGGAATCCACACACTCCGTTACACCAATTACAGTTTTAAATAAAAACGGAATCTTAATATTTTTTTTTCTTTCAAAAGAACCAACTGTTAATTGTAAATTTTCCAAAACAACCGTTTGCTTAAGTCTTGAAAGAAACGTCCACCAAGCATATTCTGTACGGTACGTAATGTTAGATAAATAAATCTGAATAAATAAATCTAAATAAATCAGAATGAACATGGAAATGGTTGGTCATCTGGAATGGTGAAAATAGAAATGGACTGTATTCATATGATGTACTTTGTGGAGGTGTTATAAAAAGAAAGCATGCCGACCAGAAGAGACAAAGAATGGGAGCTGTAGAATCTGCGTAAAAAGAAGGAGGGGAAAAGTGTTAGATAGTTAAATCTGTAACTGATTAATTCATCAGCTGATTTATTATTGTTTGTTAGTAAATATTCTGTTTACATTGATGTGTTTAAGAATGAAATAAAATGGTTCTTTTGTATCTTGAATATCATTTAGTGTAATTCTATACGTAGGTCAGGGCCCAGAATCACAATTCAATACGACTGCATCTCTACTATGTCGGCTTGGTACAAGTCGTTTATTCCCTCAACAACTACATTACGATTGGTATAGTTTTTCCTAGCAGGTTTGTGCAGTTCTTCCGCTATGCCTTAGATGGTGAAAATTATGTATATTAACACCGGTTACGTATAATATAGCTTTGTTTTAGATAGGGTTTGAGACTATCCCCTCATTAAGTGAGGCCAGGTTAAGCGTTTATAGCCAGTCCAGATTACCTGGTAGTCGTTATAAACGCCCTCACCCTTACTTTAACAAAGCTTTTTTTGGTCAAGTCTATAAATTTAGTTATAACAGTTACACCAATTAGTATTGTACAGTTTTAAATGAAAACGGAATCTTCAAATGTTTTCTTTTCTTTCTAAATGTAGCTGTTGCCGGGGCCGGTGCACTAGTTGCCGAGTCTGTCTTCTCTTCTTCGTGATGTTCCAATCCAGAGAGCTGAAACCCTACTGGACTGAGGCTGTTTTAGGACTTAGTCCTCTTCAGCCAGGGAAAGGATAGCAGCAGTAGCAGAGACGTGTAAATAACGAGAGAGTGTGTAACTACGAAGCGCTATTCTGCCACCGCTGCCGGTTGTGGTTGGGTTGAGTGGTATTTGTTTTATTGAAGATAGCTTTACGGTTGGATTGTGGTTTTCGGAAAGGGAGGTTTTGTTTTGGTTGGGTCGGGTTGCGGGTTTACATCGTTGATTTGACCGACGATGCTCTAAATTTGTCCCGGTAAGAATTGTGATTCTGCACCCTGACCTACGTACCGTACAGAATATGCTTGGTGGACGTTTCTCCCAAGACTTTTGCAAACGGTTGTTTTGGAAAATTTACAATTAATAGTTGGCCTCCAGAGTCATGCAGAGACAGATGGATGTCCTGTCCCCGGGGCCTGACACCGCCGTCTGCTTCGTGAAGCGCCGGAATAGACGACGTAACCAACCTCCCGCAGTGATGCTGGATGCAACGCCGATCCCGTGGAGACATACGGTCAAGTACCTGGGCGTCACGTTGGACTCGAAGCTTTACTCTCGGCATCATGTAAACAGGAAGGTCGCTGAGGCTACCGGCATTCTCGGACTGATGTGTCCACTCCTCAAAGTGAGAAGCCCTCTGCCGCTGAAGACGAAGATCACCGTGTTTCTACTCATTGCACGCTCCCGTTTCAAAACTAATATACATAGGCATAAGCCTTAACTTTTGTATTAAATACTGGGTACATCATTAAGGTAATTCGGTTAGGTTGCTTTTTATAGCTAAATGAATAGTTTCATGAATCACTAATAGCCTACCATATTTCATCTAGCCTAGGTGGGTTCAGTACAATATAATGACACTCTCAAAATAAACGGTATAAGCATTCTGACACATACTTTCTCCCATAAGTTTGTCAACAACCTTTATCATGTGTAAGCTGTGAGAGTAAATATCGGAAATGGGATTTGTTGGTACTCGCCAACAAGGATCAACCCGGCAAACGTTTACCCCTTAGTTGAGCTAGACCTAGCCTATGTCTAGGCTACGTGTTGGCTTAGCTACTTTACCATTTTAGGCATATGTCATGCATGGCTAAGAGGAGGCTTAGCTCAGGCTCTACGTTTAGCTATGTACAATTTGTAAGATATAGGTATACTTAAATAGGTTATACGTTTTCAAACTGAGCTAAGTTTGGAAAATTGATATGATATAGGTTAAGTTAAAGCAAAGTTTTAAAATAGTGGCGCAGTATGCGTCGCCTGTCAACAAATTTTGGAAACCGACAAATGACACAGCTCAAATACTAAACCTATTCATGGCTTTATCCAAGGAAGCCAAGCTTATGTACAACGATATATAGATACACCATTGAGGCAAATTCATTTGATAATGATAGACTTCAGCATTGTACTACTTCATTGTAGGCCCACATTAGATGATGATTTATAAAATGTCAAGAGATTAATTTTTTTCTTAAAATAGCTAATACCTAAGTCAACCAAGATTGGCTTGTAAATACTGTTTATAGAAAAAGGGTAATATAAACCAAACCTAATAAAAATTGGATTATAATGTGTTTTCTAACTGAGTTCTTCTTGCTAAATCAAAAAATGTAATTGTTTTTAGTCGGAAAGAGTCATGAGTTTCCGAAAAATAAAATTGTAATTTATTACATTTTAAAAATGAAGTGTAAATTAAAGGTTCTGGTAGTAGTTTCGGAGGGAGCCCAAGTTCTTGCAGTGACTAATACATACGTTATTGTATTAATAGTCAAAGCTAATACTTAAAAAGGAAGGAAGGTGAGAAGATTTGTTTACTGCTGATAGCATTTTTGAATTCAGCGTGAAAAATACTGGTTATTTTTTGTAGTTTGGGCCGTTAAGGGGAACCGAACAAATGGTTACAACCTCTTCTTTCTAATCATTTCAGTAAACTATATGATATTATTATTTTCATATAAGTTAAATAGATGTAAAGAAAAGATCGCAAAACGATATGTTTGGGATCGATTTACATTGGCCAAAGAATACTCTCAGAGTATAGTGATAAAGTTCCCCGAGCAAAGCTCGGTCCCCAGGTACTTAGTTTTTAAATCTACAAGTATAAAAGAGGATGTTTGTATATATATTGGCAGTGATAAACTCAGACACCGCTGAACCGATTGCCGCGAAACTTGGTACATACGTGTAGAATTTCATGGAATAGATTTATACACCATCAATTTCGTGATCCGTCCAATCGGCTCCGCCCCAGTGGCTATGGAGTTTCCCAGAAATGGAATTAATGAATCTTAACAGCTGTTTCAATTAAACAAGTTGGTTCTGTTCTATGATGTTCAATAGCATTAAAGTTACAAGGATTACCAACAGGGTGCAGCACTATTATTTCTTTTACATTTATGACAACAGCTAATTTGCAACCAAAAGGTGAGTGAGCATAGCGAACGAACATCAACCTGGAGGCGAGTTAGCGTAGTGAACGAGCTAACCTGATGGCAAGTGAGAGTAGCGAACGAGCTAACCTGAAGGCAAGTAAGCGTAGCGAACAAGCTCCAACCTAAAGGTGAGTGAGCGTAGCGAACGAACTTCAACCAGAACGTGATTGAGCCCAATAGAAAGACCAAAAATATTGTCTACCCACTAGCATTAATATAAGAGCAATAATAAAGAATCGGTTATACTTTGTACTATATGTGTTTCATTAGTTGTCGTACGTATTTTAATTTAGTTATAATCACTTCATATACAATAAGACAATTAAACGTTACGGTACTTAAATTATAAATAGTCAAAGGCAAGACAACGTCTGCCGGATTCAGCTAGTAACTCCTAAAAATATTTTGGTTTAATGAGCAACTATATTTTAACATTAAACAAGCTACTTTGTTCCTATCGAATCGACTATTAGTTCTTATCTAAAGAGCACTGAGGAGGCTTGGGATTTGAAGAAGAAGAAGCCGCACCGATGTACCGTTCCGATTCCAATTCCGCTGTCCCACGGCGCGGTGGTGGTGGGTTGTGTCCTCCATGAACAGTCTCGTGAGACATGACTGTCCAAACACCGACCGGTTGGTTCGCTCGAGACACGCGTCTTCTGCGACACGAGTCGCAGGCAACGTGTCTGGGACACTGGTGTGTATAGCTCCATAAGTTAACATACGTTGGTTTTCGAGGGGCATGTCGCAGGCACGAAAAATATCTGCGACATCATGTCGGAGATACCGGTGTGTCTGCTTTTGACGAGAATTTACAAAGGTTTCTTCAGGTAGCTAAAAAGTATTATTTCCCTTTGAACGATAAAAAGTCCAAGTATTCTCTTAGTTCAATAAAGCTGTTAGGTTATTTGACATTTAATAAAACCATGAGACCAGATCCGAACAGACTGAAACCGTTGTTGAGATGCCTCCTCCCAAAAATGCAACATCTCTTAAGCGTGTTGTGGAAATGTTCGGAAAGATTGTAAAAACTAAACAAATCCAAACTCATTCCTGGGCCAAAAATCCTCCTCTTCCAAGTAAGGTTATAACGGTACATTGCAAAACGAGAAAGTTGGAATTCTCAGAAGTCATCTGAAAGTTCGTCTACCCCTGCGCGCATCCCTTGCAGTGATTCAATTCAATGGTGTCAGACTCCAACCAGTTTGTCGTGAGCCGAGTGCGTGAAACTGTGCAAATTGGACTAGTAGACTAGCAATTCATAACATAAGTTTAAATATTTAATATCTCTAAGTATTTAGTTTTATTTCAGCGAATTTCCCATTTGAATAAGATATTCTCGAAGTACTCATGGTAAGTCCCGGGAGCCGGGACCGATTTCCTTTTTTGTCTCTAAGTCTTTAGAGGCCAAAAACGCCATCATTCATCCATTTGATCCATTCAAATTCATAAACATATTCAAACATAAACCATCATTCAAACATATGTGTCCGCACCAGACCTCCGTAGCGTCACAGAATATATACTACTATTACCTATACTACTATTCTGTGGTAGCGTGCACGATAACTAGGGCGAAAATTATCCGATTTTTATGAAATTTGGTATAAACATGTAAACCTACATTTGTTCGAACGAGTTCGCGAATCAGCATAAACGGACTATACTATGGAAACGGGGGTTTATGGGGGGTTTAATGGAGTAAACATTGGATTTTCTAATGTTTCACCCTAAAACATAAAAGTTAACAATTTCTTTTCAAAGCATTTCGTAGAGCTAAAAACAAGTTATTTATCTATATGTTACTTTTTTTGAGAATAGTAAACTGATGTAGTTTGCTTGTTTATGAACATATTTTGATTAAACTTGGAAAATGCAAAAATATAGTTTATTTCATACTTACATACTGTACTGTATTGTTTCACAAAAACACTTTTACATGCATAAAAAACGGCCGTTTCTGCTGCAGTATGACGAAAAATATATTATTGACACTGGATACTGCTAGTACACATTTAATTTATGAGAAACAGATTAAACATAGACTTTGGTTCCTGCAAGTAAATAATTCTTTTTGTATTAGGGCTATCAATTAAATGTTTTTGTTTTTTTGTTTTTAATTCAACGAGGATATCATTTTGGAATTTATTTAATTACTTAATTGTAATTTGGTTTGCATTCAAAAGGTAAACAGCTTTGGACCAAGTATAATCTTATCTTATTAGTGTTTCATTGTGTGAGCTGTTCACACTACACCTTTTATAGACTACTAGCTGGCCCGACAGACGTCGTCCTGTCTTAATGTGTTTTTATGTCAAATGCTCGTTCATTTTCAATATGAGCTCGTTCGCATGGCTCAATCAAGTCCCGGTTCAAGTTCGTTCGCTATGCCATTGACTTTATATCTACACTAGGCATCCTATCGTGTACTAAAATCCATCGCCAACGATTTCAGCCGAACTAGTAGAGTAAACCCTCTAGGCGGGGACACACTTGTCATACACTTTTCCGATCCTACTACGATCCGATTTGCGGGATTCCAGAAGGATCGGTGCGGGATCGGAGAGGGTGAACACACATGTCATACACGCTTCCGACCCATGCCCGATTTCCTCCACCGGTCGATCAACACTTGCCTGTCTGATTTGTAAACTACGTGCAGCAGAAGGTGGTAAACATGTTCAAAAACTTTGGACTTCAGGATTCAGCCATGATGGCGGTTTGTCTAGATGAAGAGGAAGAAAGTCAGACATCTCTGAAGGGCAGTGGAAAACAAAGAATTTGGGTTCATTCTGTATGGAAAGAAAGTTAGGTGGTTTACTTAAGTGTCCATCTTATATATTAAGCACATTGGGTTTTCTCTCTCGAGTTCGTTTGGCTCTTCTACCCGTCCGATTTTCATGATCGAGGTCTCAAATTGAAGGTATGCACGCACAGATTTCACATCAAGCATCGTCATATATTTATCTTAAACCATTATTCTTAAATCTTAAGAATAAAGGTGATTTTTAAGAAACAACCCATCCTGCATCCGACAAACGAATAGACTGCAGTGTCGGTGCGTGATCGGAACCAAAATCGGAGTAGGATCGGAGTATGACATGACGCGTGTCGGAGAGGTGTGAACAACGGCGTTCAATGTTATGTACCATTCCCCTCTCCGACAGTCGTACCGCAGTATGATCGGAGTCGGATCGGAAGGGTGTATGACAAGTGACAAGTGTGTCCCCGCCTTCTATGAAGTGTCGCTCCTAGCGGCCGTGGCTTGAAACTCGGCCTTGCTCCTCCTCCAGTGCAGCGCGCGCACACGCAGTGGCATGGCGTAACCGACGTGCGTATACCTCCCCCCAAAACCCTCTCAACCCTCCCCCCACAACCACTGCCACTGCACCTGCCCTACGGACGGCCCGGCGAATGCGCTCTGCAACACTACAACGCAGCGTCGCCAATATGGGTAGCCAGTGGCGACGGGGCTCGGTAGCCAGTCGGTCGCCAAAGTGTGGCTGCGTCGCTGGCTACCCTCGTGTCATCCATAAGAATCAATGCCCCATGACAAGCTGAGTAGCCAGTTTGATCGCTGGCGACGTCGCCAGGCTACCTCGTGTAATAGGGGCCTTATTCTTTGCAACACGCCGCCGGTGTTTTTACTCTCCGAGCCCAAGCATTGCGCTCGCTCGATCGCACCCTGTCAAACTTACCTCTAACCTACCTTACCTTTAAGAGTACAATTAATTGGTTATATTTTTAGACCATGAAATTCCTCAAGTAGTTCGTATAAATTATTATAAAACTGGAAGAAACGTTTTGATATAAATAAAATAATGATCTATTAATAAGCTTGGTAACTGTAGGCCTATTAATAGATATGCAAATTATGGGTCATTTAACGGATATGCAAATTATTTCACTTCTCAACTTTTTGAAAAAAGAGAAGGAAAGTAAATATTTTGACATGTTTTAATTCATATTGGTAGCTTTTGGTTCACCATTAATGTTTGACTGCTTAAACTTTGTTTGGATTAGGCCCGAAAGTATTGATGTTAGTGATGTGGGCCGGGTAAATACCCAGTGGGTAGGTAAATATAAATTGGGTATTTACCCGGGAATTTACCCCAGGCCCGGGTAAATACCCAAAAACTGGGTATTTATAATTTTTATTTAAGTTATAGAAGATTGAGATGTTTTTTTGCAATTATCACCCTGTAAGGATAGTAAAATGATGATAAAATGTGTTAATTAAAATTTCATATGGTCACTACTAGCATTTTACTTCTGGGTACAATCGCCATAAATACCCAGGTCTGAGCATATAGCATAATCGGCATAAATACCCTGGTCGCATGGTTGCACTGGTCCTGACCTGTTATGATTTTTTAATTTCTATGATGGATAGATGAATTTATTTTATTGAAAGTGAAGAAAAATAATTTGCAAAGTAATAATTATCTATTTTTATACTTATTTAATACGCAAGCAGATTTTTTGTGACAATTACTCCTCCGAAAACTACTGAACCGATTGTCATGTTTTTGGTGTCATTGGAAAGAGAGTTACGTGAACTTGTGCAGGAAACTTTCTTTTTACGGAAATACTGAGAGAGTGAGGCCCTGAAGCCCTTTAAAGTTTTTAATTTCTCCATAAGATTAACATTGGAAACAAAAATTGTTATGAAACTCCAGCTGTTGTCAGAAATCAAAAGTGAGAAGAAGAGCATGTTAATTATAAACAGTTAATAAGTTTGCTAATTTAACAGTACCTACATACATTTGCTGACTTGGTTGAAATTCGTTTTAAAATAACGCCTATAATATTGCCAGCAATTGCTCGAATTCGAGCAACAGGGACACTAGTTAATTATAAAAATTTAACCTAGTAGTGGCCTAGGCGTGTAAACAACTTAAGAAAATAATTCAAACTCAATCTGTAGGATGGCAGGATTTAATAATATTTTTGTTCTAGATCTTTTGTTGGTATCAATGGTATCAAAAAAAAAAAAAACTAATTTCATAAACTTGTGATACAAAACATTTAAATCTATAGCACAATAAATCTTTCAAAACTATATTAAGTTAGACCAAAAAAGAGGAGATACATTTTTTTAGTAGGTTTATCCAAATATATTATTTTTTCCAACTAAGCGGTAACACAGAAAATTTTAATTACTTTTAGTATTCTGCCATTCTGCCTTAGGTCTCTCTAGCTTTCCAAGCCATTTATACGATAAAATTTTTTAACCATCATAATTTAATAACAGTAGAAGTAGGTTTAGGTTCATTATTTCTCTGATGAGGGGTTGTCTTGATAAAAAAATGAAACCCCATTCTTATTTAGTTTTATTTAAAAAAAGTGCTAAATCATTAAATAAAAGGTACTAGCAAAGCTTCAAGTTACTGTAAAAGGTGTTATAGACTATCCTAATTTTTCATGTAATGATAACAATAACATATTTAGGGGGGAATATAAATTAATTTCAATTGATTTCATAAATACCCAAAATACCCGGGTATTTATGGATTTTGGGTATTTACCCGGGTAAATACCCAGGGTATTTACCCTGAGTTTTAAATACCCGGGTATTTTACATCACTAATTGATGTCATAAAAAAGTGATCAAGAATCATCAGGAATCACGATTTTAAATTTCCACCACAATCTCAGACGGGTTTATCCAAAGACATACACATAGATGACATAGATTAATTATTATATAGATTATATAGATATATATATATATAATTTATATAGATTATATATAATTATATGATTATATAAATACCCCTGCTGCAGCAAACCTGCCGACTAAGCGAATTTCCATTTGTCTGAATTGATTTTCAGTTAAATATATTTTAATAACATTAGGTTTAGCGAGTACCTAGGTTTGCTGCTACAAGGAAACTAATAAAGTGTGTTTTTGAGTAAAATATTGATAGCTTAGTACAAAATAAATAAATTTGCCAAGTTTGATCAAAATATATTCATAAACAAGCAAACTACAACATTAGACAATATTCTCCATAAGAATAACATGGGAATTTTAAATTTACAATTTTTTTAATGTTCTCCGTTACTAATAATCGAACAAAAATACTTTTATATACTAAATTATTTGTTTTTTTAAGCTCTTTAAAAAGGTCTAAAGAGAAATTGAGAAATTTTGTGTTTTGAGGGTCAAAAGTGAGAAAAACCAATTTTTACCCCATAAAACCCCCCGTAAAGCCCCGTTCCCATGGTCCGATCGTGCTGGTTCGCGAACTCATTCAAGTTTATCCCGCTTTACACCTTTAAACCATATTTCATCAAAATCGGACAAAAATTACTCAAGTCATCGCGTTCACGGACGTATATATATTGTACGTACATATATAAAAATTTGAACGAATGGTGTTTTTGGCCTCTGGGGACATCAAAATGAAAAAGTAAATCGGTCCCGGGTCTAGGTCTTACCGTGCCACCTACGGTAATAGCTACTTTCCTATAGGGAAATTCGCTAAAATCTAGTGGTGTCTGTCAGTATGTGTGTTACTAATAGGCGCATAAACTATTGAACTGACTGGGCTTAAATATTTAAATTAAAGATTAAATTTAAGATTTTAAATTAATCAAAATCAAAATAGTGGTATCCACTACTTACCAGATTTAAAAGTCATAACTTAAACGTTTTTATTAAGGCCATAAAAGTTTAATTTTGTTTCTAAAAGCGTTGGTGAATGTGTATAACCAGACTGAGGAGTCAAGAATCAAGAATCAAGAATCAAGAAGTTTATTGGCCATTAAATACAATGTACAGGAATACATTAGCGTACAATAGGCTTCGTCAAATAGTTTTAGTACAAAAAATCTTAAGTTTCTAGTCTAAGTCTGAAATGTACATTTAAGGTATTCTTCAATGCTATAAAATGCTTTTTGCTTTAGCCAGTTTGAGATAGTTTCTTTGAATTTTACAAGAGGTAGATTTCTTACAACTAATGGTAACTTGTTAAATAACAAAAATTGCTGGTAACTGTGACTTCTAAATGATTTGTGAAGGCGAAAGTAAGGTGTTACAAGATTATGTTTGTTTCTCGTGCTGTGTTCATGTTGATTACATTGTTCACTAAAATTAACTATATTTTCCTTAACATAAACCAGATTACAAAAAATATACATACATGGTAACGTCATTATTTTAAGACTAATAAAACTATCTGTACAATGTTCTTGATTGTTTTCTAAGCCTACTATGCAACGAATGACTTTCTTTTGCCATATGAATACTCTTTTTGCATCAGCGCTATTTCCCCATAAGCGCAGGCCATAGTTCAAATGAGAATTGAAAACACCATAGTAGACCATTAATAATACCTCAGAACTGACACACTGTTTGAGTTTCCTCACTAAACAAGTAGCTCTAGCAAGTTTTTTACATACAAGGTCAATATGGTTACTCCAGGTTAACTTGCTGTCTAACACAATTCCTAACAGCTTAACAGGTTTTAAAAGATCTTCATATTCATGACTAATACTATTTTTGAGTGTGAAGAGAATGTTTTCAGTTTTATTTTCATTCAGGAGTAGGTAGTTTGCACCATACCAAACTTTGCAGCAATCTTTTGAGGAACTAATCTGCTTTAAAACATTATGGATATTTACACCTTTTTCAAGAATAGTTGTGTCGTCAGCATATAAAACAGAAAAACATGGAACATTTACAGCAAAATCATTGATAAAAACTAAGAATAAGAATGGCCCAAGGACCGAGCCTTGTGGAACACCTGCTAATACTGACTTTGGTTGAGAAAAAACATTATTGACTTTAACTACTTGAGATCTATTGCTAAGGTAACTTCTAATTAAAGCTAGTTCCTTATCTCTAATACCATAATACTCTAATTTCCTGCAAAGAATAACATGTGAAACCATATCAAAAGCTTTACTTAGGTCTAACATACTACAGCCTGTGGCAAAATTGTTTTCAAAACCATTGAGGATATAATCTACAATGCTCTCTACAGCCTTGGTAGTTGAAGAATTAGGCATGAAACCAAATTGGTTAGTACTAAGCAACTTGTTACTTGTAAAATAATCATACATTTGCCTAAATAAACAAGTTTCGATTATCTTACTTATAATGGGGACAACAGCAATTGGTCTGTAGTTCTCTGGTAAATCTCTGCTACCTTTCTTAAAAATAGGGCTAATTATTGATTGCTTCAAACAATTTGGGAAAACACCTGTAACTAATACTAGGTTGACAATGTAGGTGAGATGTACTAGAATAGGGTCTATAATATTCTTCAATAGGTAGTTCGACAGTCCAAAACAATCTTCGCTGCGAGAGGAGCTTAGACTAGTTACTATTGATTTCACAGTTTTCATATCAACTTTTTTTAATGAGAATTTATTTGAGTTGGTGGTAAACTTTAAATTACTAAGTAGTTTATAATAGTCTGGTAAATTTGAGTTCTGATTGTGAGTCATACTTGTTGGTACATTAACAAAAAAATCATTAAAGGTGTCAGGCGAAAGACATATTTCAGTCGGTACTTTGCTCTGCCCTGATTCACTTCTCACTATCTTCCAGGCCGCTTTGCATTTGTTTGTTGATTTATTAATTAGTTTGTTGTTTGCAGAAATTCTTGCCTCATTCATAGCTTTTGTGTAAACTTTCTTGGCATTTTTAAAGTTCATTTTGTCATTAACATTACCACTAGTCTTCCATATGTCATAAAGGTAAATGATATATTCTCTCATGTTTGCAAGTTCAGGTGTAAACCAGTTACTAGGTCCTAGCTTGGTTTTTGGTCTACAATTATTATTTACAATTGGACAATAAACATTGAGATAATAACAAAGTATATTTATAAACATAGAGATCACAGCATCAATATCACAGTTGTTATATAATACTAACCAGCTAAGATTTGAAAGACAATAATTAAAATCAGCTAGCCTATCAGTAGTAATCAGTCTCCTCTTAAACGATTTAGTTTTTACACCAGCCTGGCTTTTATTATCATCCAGCTTAACATTAACAAAAATACCTGCATGATCAGAGATGAGGTCTTGTCCGTAGAGCCAACATTCATAGTGGTCAGAAACGAGGTTGGTGAATATATTGTCGAGACAGGCTCTTCCTCGGGTTGGGTAGGAGTGCACATTGTATAAGTTAAAAGATCTAAGAAGATTTAGAAACTCGATTACTTCTTGTTTATGTTGCTCAATTATGTCGATATTAAAATCACCAGCAAGTATGATAGAAGGGCTTGATGCAATTGCTGGAAAATTTAAAACATTTTCCAGACTACCTAGAAAGTCTCTAAAATTTGAATCAGGAGTTCTATATACACAAATCACAATACTGTTTTTACAGACAAGTTTCACAGCCGATATTTCACAGATTTTATCAAGACAAAATTGACTTATATCAATAGAACTGATTTTAATAGTGTCTCTGACTAGAATAGAAGACCCCCCGTGTGTTAGGGGATAATTCCTGCAGTATGAAGCAGCTAAGGTGTAACCATTTGGGACGTAGAATTGAATTTCATTCTGGTTCAACCAATGTTCATTAATGCATGAAATATCAACACAGTTGTCGTTCAAGATCGTTTCAAGCTGATTCATCTTATTTTTCATTGAACAAATATTTATAAAAAAAAAGTTTATACCATGTTTGTTACTAGGCCTAGGCGCAGGAACAGAAATGCAAGTAGGCCTAGGCTTATTGGTTGATATATAGGTTTCTTCTACACAGGCCCATTTGGCTTGTGATTTTTTACCAAAAAAGACCCGTTGTCACTGACAGCGGAGAACTTGCCTGGTCTGGGAGCACGGTACTTGCCTAAGATACAACCCTCAGGCCAAAGGTCCGGTGAAAGGAAAGACTCAGACATATCAACAGGTACCCCCACCTTAAAAGAATTGTAGTTGGAATATCGGGATTTAATTTTCTCACACACGTATTGTTCATCTTTAACTAATTTAAGGAAGGAGATCACATCTTTGTCGCTCACTGAGGTATCAAGGCCAGAAACAAAAAGCCAAAATAGCCGTTTGGCTGCTTTCAGGTTACTGTTACAGCCTTTACTTGTGCCGTGGATCACATTTGTTCTAGGTTTATTGGATTTTAATGCCTCGCTATAGGATCGGTTTTGGGTTAATTGTTGTCCATTACTTGTTTTTATAAAAGACTTGGAATTTTTTTCTGGAGACAAGTAACTTGGCCTTTGAGACCCTAGCCTAGGCTTACCGTCCCTCCTTTTGGTCTTTTCCTGAGATTGATTCCGTTTGCTATAGTTTACATGTGTCCAACTATAATTCGAGTTTGTATACACCCTTCCACTAGAATCGAATTCGGATTCATTGCTTGCATGATTTTCTTGAACTGTTGAGGTTAAGTTTGTAAGGTTAGGATTAGGACTAGTCTTCGTTTGACGTTCAGCACTTCTACTTGGCCTAGAAATGGCTGTGTCGGTGTCATCTTGTATGTAGCTGTTTGATTTGGCAGACAGACCTTCAGCATTGAAGTCATCATCAATCGTCAAAATTGAAATGTTATCAGCCTTTAAACCAGGCGTTGTCACACTCGAATTTGTAATATCATTCTTCTTAATCTCCGTTTTAAGGTTAGAAATATCAGATGATAACTTTAGATTTTGTTCAGTGATATTTTCTAAAGATTTATGAAAAAGTAAATTGTCATTTGTCATTTCTTTAACGATTTGAACAAGCCTACTTACTGTTGAGTTTAGGTTAATTACATCTTCTATGTCCACAGCATGATTGACCAGCTTGTCGATCTTCTTCCCACAAGGGTCACAATACCATCGGGTTTTGTCTCCCAATTCAGTAATATAGTCATACTCACTTTTAGAAATTTTTACACATTCTACATGATACCATGTTTTACAAAAACCATCACATTGGATTGCATCTTGCTCGTCAGTTACTAATGATTTACATGGCAAACACTCGTAGGTTTCATTACCTTTCGCCATCTTGAACTTGAAGCAACTTGAAACAAACTTGAGTATGTTTTATCTATGGTATAACTATTATGCAACAGATGTAAAGATTAAAATGTTTCTATTTTGTGTCCTCTTCCCGTTGCAAAGCACGGATACAACAGCTAGTAAAGTATATGTTAGGTTTGAATGATTAGTTTAATGATGTCAGAACGCCAACGTTAAATTATGTGTGCTGTGAAGTTTATTTTCGTTTTATTTTATGGGGTTTCTATTCAGACCTACTGGAAATTGTGTACAGTATGAGTAATTGTATTGTGGTGATAATAATTATGGAAGAGGCAGGTATGCGATGGAAGGTGGTATCGTTGACTAGGCCTATACACATCTCAATTGATAATTACTCTTTCTACCGTAGGCTACTTATTGTCAGTGTGCGAATTAGCCGCAAACTCACTTCAACGCTTTTCACATCGTCACAATTGCTGTTTTATTGTAAAGTTATCGGATTTAAAATGCATATCGCATAGGAATATGACGGGATATCAACATATTTGGTCACGCAACATTTGTTCACAAGATGATTTTTTACATTAAATCTGTAATAAAATTTGTCTTTATACGTGTAACCTAGCTGTTCTGAATTATACACAGTTTTGATTGAGTACTTGATTACCGTGCGTAGGATGGGCTAACACCTCGTATTTATTTTTATTAAATTTTGAGAACAGGGATCGCAATAGGATAACGCGCAAAACAGTTTTGGCGGGGGCGAAGAATCTTCACCTTCAGTGCATGTGGATGCGCATGTCAAAACTCTTGGCCTTGAGACTATTCTTCACCACGTTGGGGGTGAGAAACTTACTGCTGACATAGTTACATTGTTGCAGCCGTTATCAATTACGTCTACAGCAGTACCGGTACATTGGATTGTTATTCTGCAATGGGTATTAGCATTGACTAGATAGGGCCTAAGTTATTTATTTATGATTATGTTACTATGTTAGAGGAAGTCTTGAATCATACTCCAAATACTATTTTACAACAGACAAGATACTCCGTTTGCCTTTTATCCAAACTATTAAACACAGTTTTTTTTTTTTTATAGTTTGGATGCATAAATAATATTATATGCAATCTAGTATGTTATATTTATAAATAATAATATTAGGCCCCCCGTACTTAGTTCTGAATCCTTTTGAGGTTTGTTGAGTTTGTCGTTTAATGCTGAATCGTACTTTTCTATTTTTTAAGAACAGAGTGCAAAGGCTCGAGTAATGATCTGCCAGCAAGATCATTGATCAGTCCCCAAAATAGTTTAGGATTTTAACTGTACTGGTTGAGTCTTTCCCTGTAAAAATCTCTTTTGGCTCTTTTTAATAAACTGCTTAGGTTGTGTCTGTAATTCCGGTAATAAGTTTTGTAGATTATCATTAAATGGTTGACGGCGTGCAGCTTTACTTAATTTGTCTCTAGTACGTATTGATGTGACCAAACTGTCTGTAATCCACGGTTTAATTCTCTTACGTCTAGACGAGCTTGTAGTTATTGGTTTTTATGCATTTTTATAGAAAATCCAAGGTTTTTGTAAAAGAGTTCGGAGCACTGACATCTAGACAGTTTAGGACAGGTCCCCAGTCCGTCTGAGAAAGATTTTGAGTGAGTAGGTGAGTAGGTGTGATCAAGGTAAGTTTGAGGAGGTCCGGTTGCAGTGTGAATGTTGAGTGTGTGTGCATGTGTGTATGCAGTGTCATGTATAGTGAGGGCGGTGGCATCGGGTGGCATAGTGGTCGCCGGTCGGTGAGGCAGTGTGATAGCAGCGCGCACAGCAGTCATGTCACAGTACCGTACAAATATGTGATCAATGCAGGAGGCAGTGTCCTGTGTAACTCTAGTCGGTCTGTCCACACACTGTACAAGGCCGGAGCCAAGTAAACTGGGAAGTAGAGGTGGTCAATTAGTATAGCCTTGCTTTTCCATTTACATTTACTGACTTGGTAGAAATGAAATATTTACTATATTTGAATTTGGCTTGGCGTAAATATTACAATTGAAAAAAGCGAGAAAGCCTGGACAATTTGACATACTACAAAGAAAACTGAATTAACTCTGTGCTGCATTTCATGATCGATTATTGAAAGAGCCGATTTGAAAACTATGGAAACATAGGAAAGACATAGAACACCACCAAGTAGAAGAAATATAAATAATGTTTTTTTAAGAATTCATAACCGTTATTATGGACAACCTAATGCGGCTATGAGTGGAAAATATTTATAGAAACACTAAAAAAACAAGATCAGCCTTTGAAAAATGATAAGATATTTACAGGAAATGTTGAATATATCGATCTGTTATGTACATCGTGAGTATTTCCATAATCTTTGTGTCGACTCTTTTAAAGTCATCAGAAATTATGACTGTTATTCGTTTTAAAATAACACGTGTAATATTTCGCAATTGCTCGAATTCAAGGAACAGGTACACTAGTTACTTAAGAATAGGCTTAAGAGTGGGTCCCAGTAAAAGAAGAACTCCGAAATTGGCACACTAGCGCGCGTGGAGTGGAGCGGACATTTGTTGAACTACGTGCGTGGCAGTCTAGACGTCACCGGCATGTATCGATCGATAGTGACTCACGGCGCGGGCGCGGTGTTGCCGAACCATCGCCAGGCGCTAAGCAATGTATGGCAACGCCGCATTAGCACTGGCGATGAACGAACTGTGTCACTGGACTGAACGGCGATTCGGCTTTGCTCGGAGTGACGGAGTGCACTAAAGTCACTTCCATCGCTTATTTACTTAGAACACTCGATTTTGCTCACTGCTCATCGTTGTTAGTGGATTCATCTAGGATGGTTATTTAGCCTGTTACAATTTTATATCATAGACAAAGTAATGTTATTGGAAAATAATCAGTTTTGATACAAAAGTTTTTAAGTGGAACAAGGATCATAAAAAATTTGCTAAAGCAATAATTGAAATTTCTTATAAAACCCCTATAGTTTATCATGATAGCGGATAGAACATGCAATTTAAAAACTTTTTTATACGTGATATTTATTACATAAACACACTAGTTTAGGAGATATAGCCTATGAAAAAATGACTTCCGGTCTACTTTTTGTAAGATACAGCATCTAAAAGAGAAAGTTTAGCGCAAAAATGCGAAGAGTAAAAAAGTGTTGTACGAAAGAAAAATCATCAACATCACAAAATGAAGTTATTTGCAATCTGTTATTTAGCGTACTTATTTTTTTATCGGGAAAGGTCCTTCTCTGTGTCACAATTCATGTATTTTACTGTAAAACTACTTTTATGAACAAATAGGCCTAATATTTTAATCATATAGTATTGTATAATATACAGTATACTCATTATATTAAATATAAGATAGTTTTTTATATGGATAATTGTAGATAAACTTTACATTTATCATCTATCATAGAGGATTATACTTTTTTAAATAGAGTTTGCCAATTTTTGAGCTTTCCTTGTTCTTGAGCCAGCAAAATATGGTCTGGTTCTCGAATGGATAGACAACTTTGTCTTGGGTCGATGAGTTCAGGAAGTAAACATCTATACAGTACTATTATATAAAAATCTAATGGTGTCTGTCTGTATGTGTATTACCAATAGGAACAAAAACTACAGAAACCGACTGGGCTTAAATTTTACAAAACTATAGCTACCATACCAAGGACCATTATAGGACTATTCACACTTTTATCTTTGGCTTTAAAAGATCTGAGGTGAGGATTTTAAAAGTAAATATTGATTTGTCTCTCTCCATGGCTGCGATGAGAACACTAATAATGTTTGTTTACATTTGCTTTGACATTTCAATGTAAACAAGAAGAAATGTTAAATTACATATTTCACAATTTCAGACAGCTGATCAAAGAAATTAAATATAATATTTTCCATAACTGAGGTAGGTTTATTTTAATCTAAATATTTATCATGCATTATTTATCCTAAAACTATGTCAATGATTATAGAAAAAAATAAGATTCTATAACCGTTGCTGTATCAACTCCAGCTCTGCTTTGAATTTTTTGAAGCGTCTTAGTTATAAAATAATGTTATTGAAATGTTTTCATGGTAACAGTATGAAAATTACAATGTATAAGTTAGATGGTTTGTATGAATTTGGAGGCATTTTTTTTTATAAATTCGAACTGCTTAAAATATGGTGGATTCACTTAAAATAACTTGATGCACTTCACATTGTTTTTTTTTTTTTATATTTAGGTTAATTTAGTAAATTGTGTTTTGCTACACCACTGATTAAATCAAACTAAGGAAAACACCATAAAACTTATAGCTGTAGGCCTACACAGTGTTCTTTTGTTTCTAAAATCAATGAAATATCTTATGAGTTACTCTGTTTACTGGTAAGTGTGTGAAAATGTAAAGGCAATGGACTATGGAACTAAATAAAAGAACTGATTTGTATATTATTTTGTTATTTGATATTTTTGTAGAGTAAAATCATACATGCAATGAAATATATACCGTATTACTATTATTTGTTTTTCGTCCTTTATGTTTTGATAATCATTAGTTTTGTCTGCCATCTTAAATGCTCAATTTTATTTGTAAATTAAATAATGTGTAGTAATTTATGTGTTGAGGGTCCTTGAGGGTCCCTGAGGTGTATTTCAGGTCCTCTTCCCGTTGCAAAGCACGGGTACATAAGCTAGTTTCATATAAAAGGTTTCAAGATTTTCTTTCATGTTTACTTCCCAAAAGTCATCGTCCCGATCAAGTTTTACAGTTTTCAGACCTTTTGGTGTCCAAATGGCAAGGATGCAGTATTTTCGTTTCGTTATATGCAGCTGTCCTTGGATTTGATATAAATAGGGGTGGTTTGATTTAATATCAAAACTTACATGACTTTTACTCTTTTGAAACACGTTACCTATCAAGCCAACACTATTTCTAATCACTTCCTCAGGCGTAATATTTTCTGCGCTTGATGGACACTTTACCTCTACAATTCTTACATTTGTAAGTAAATAGCACTACGAATTATTACTGGGGAACTCTAAACGTCACTGGACTTGTGGATACAGCAGACTAAATAGGTTGCTAGCCTACAACATAACCTCACAGTTCACAATAATGTCTAGGATGGAATTGGCGCGTCTTTTCAACATTATCACGTGACTTGCGAAAATAAGAAATACAAGGCGTAGAGATGTAGGTGTGGGGCGAGTGCAACATGGCAACGCCTCGTGGTTGTACAGTGTACAGTGTACACTGTAGGCGCAGGTCTGGTTCCACAGGATGCGGAATCTCCGCCATGCGGTGCGATTTTTTCCGCTGCGGAATTAAAACGACACTGGTTTAATGGAGTTCCCATGTATGCGGTTCCACTGACTTGCGATTCCGCATCCCGAAATTTCCGTTCCGCATGGCGGAGAAATCATACTGGTCTGAGAGCAGTAGCAGTGCGGATTCCGCCAGCGGAGAAGAGCCATCAAATATTGTGACCGTGCAGTTTCATTATGTCTTGTGCTGTAATAATTTATAAATAAAAAACTTTTTTAAAACAAAACGTTTTTAAACGCACTAAAAAGTAGAAAATAATTTATAAATATGTGGAGAGAATAAATACTTGTAAGATTTAAAACGGAAAACGTGGGGTCCATGCAATGGATATTTTACAAAACTTTACCTATTGAACTAATGTATTATTATCAATTGCACGCACCCCACGTTTTTCGTTTTAAATCTTACGAGTATTTATTCTCTCCACATATTTATAAATTATTTTCTATTTTTTAGTGTGTCTAAAAACGTTTTGTTTTAAAAAAGATTTTTCTATTTATAAATTATTTCCTAGTTTTTAGTTTTAGTGTGGAACCATAGCTACGGCAGGGCAGAGACGTCGGCCAAGGTGGGAGGGGGTAGCTATCTATGCTGTGATCGACCTAGAGGCTTAGGAGATTCCCACTCCCGCAGTTGTCTCGGTGGTGTAGTGGTTAGCGCATCGGAGCTTTGTTTTACAGGTTCCGGTTCGAAACCTCTGGCGACACAAACTTTTTGATTCGATTTCTTAATATTATCGTTATAGCTTATAGTTTGGTTAGGTTATGACGGTTTGATTTTATAATTTTAAATTATAAAATTGAATTTGAGGCATTTAAAATTTTACTAGTGAACCTGTGTGGCTCAATGCCCCGCAAAAATACATAAGAATTTACCTCCCCTGAGTAAATACCCGTGAAGTAGATGATTTGTTTGATTTGTCGATCATCTGTTTTGACGTTTTGTTTCAAATGAATTAATAATGTCAAAGATTTGTGATTTTAAATACATAGATTATTATAGCAAAGTTTTCTAAATCATGGTACCGGTAACTTAATCTCAACTAAATTTTACTATTCTCAGGATTTTAAAAAAAGTAGTAAGTTCCATTATGAGTAAACTTTAAGGTATACAATCCTTAAATTGAAATGTAGTATACATTAACTGTCATAATACACAGCAATTATTATGTATTAGACTTTGACTATGTTCAAGTAACAAACATATGTTTCTGTAAATACAAATTATATCCTATGTTATCCTTATCGGGAAATGCGAAATTTTAGGGGGCGCCAGCAGGGCCTCACTCTCTAATTATTTCCCTAAAAAGAAAGTTTCCTGCACAATTTCACGTTATGCTCTTTCCAATGACACCAAAAACATGTCAATCGGTTCAGTAGTTTCGGAGGAGTAATTGTCACAAAAAACCTGCTTGCGTATTGTACTGTCTTTAAATACCATATTTAATTGTAATATTTATCAGCTGACTTTTTGTTTGTTTTTGTTTATGTGATGAGTTTTTGGAAATTGGTATTAAAACAGGGTTGATCTTATCTTGGTTTTATTTTATCTTCAAACAATTTACAATGGCGACGAGGATGAGGAAGAACGGTAGAAAACATCAGGAACTAGAGGAGGAACGCATAGTGATACCGAACAAACCAATGTTTTGTTCTAATTTTGATAAATTCGATGAAGACAATGAGACATGGACATCCTACATGGTGAGAATAGAAAATTTTTTTGACTTAAATGAAATTACATCAGAAGTAAAGAAAAAGCAGTATCTGATAAATTTGTTAACACCTAAAGTATTCCATGATCTAAGGATTAGCCTAAGCCCATCGAACACAGAAGATAAAAGTTACAATGAATTGTGTGAAACTTTACAAATATTACTTGAGCCTAAAGGTAGTATTATCGCGGAGCAACACAAATTCACTAAACGAGTCCAGAAACCTTGTGAATCTGTGAGTAGTTTTGCCAAAGACCTAAAAAACTTAGCCAGTAAATGTGATTTCAAATGTCCACAATGTTTATCTTCGACAACTGACGTCCACTTGCGGCAGCAGTTTATTTCGGGGCTTCATGATGAAAAGTTGTTGTCAAGATTAATGGAAATTCATGAAAATAAAAACTTTAACCAGTGTATTGAAATAGCTAGTAACTTTGAACAGATCAAAAGTGAAACTGCAAAAATCCAAGAATCAAATTTGTATTCAAAAGTGGAAGAACAATTTCAAATTCAAGGAAGGAGGAACACTGGATATTCGCAAGGAAGAAAGGGTACTACAGCTTGTTTCAGGTGTGGAGGAAACCATCACGTTAGTATCTGTGAAATTCCTAAAGACATAAATTGTTGGAATTGCGACAGAAAGGGACATCTCAGCAAAGTTTGTTGGAGAAAGAAGCAAAACATGCTACAAACCGACGACGCTTCACCAGATAATGAATATGACGATGACGGTGAGTGTCAAAATGTACCATTCATGTCTATGTTATCCATTGTAGATAGGCAGAAAAAAAGTAGTAAACTATCTAAACTGTGTGATAGTATTTATCAACCAGAAGCTGTCAACAGGCCGAGGAAAATTATGTTAGAATGCACCATTGATGACAAGCGTAACTATTTTGAGTTGGATACTGGTGCTGCGGTCAGTACAATACCTTTACATCTGTTTCGAAAATTATTTCCAGAAAAGATTCTAAATAGAACAAGAATACGGTTAGGGACATATACAGGAGAAATGATTCGCCCCGTAGGTTTTGCAACAGTCAAAATTTGTTATAAAGATCAGATGTCTGTGGGCAACCTATACGTTATTCGGGGACATGTAGACAGTGTATTTGGAAGGGAATGGTTGAAACTATTCAACATTGAGCTTCAGAAAGAGAATGACCACAGAACTAAGAAGGATGGAAACATAGTGGAATACAATAAGTCATTGACAGGAGGCCGGTACCATGATAGGAAGGGATTTAATCACCCGGCACTAGACCAGATATCCAAATAGCCTGAGACTCGATTGGCCACCAAGAGACAGGCGAGAGATGAAGCTAGAGAAATCAGGACGAAGGAACTAGAAAGTCACCAGCTTTACAGCAAATATAACTTTAAAAACCACGATGTATACTCCACTCCAAATAGAGCTAGCTCTGCCACCAATAGTAGATCTCAGCTGTGCTCAAAGAACAGCTATAAATCGTCAAATTGTACTTCTGAGGACTCTACGGAGGAGGTCAACAGCATGCAAGTTGCCAGTATTAATCCAAGGGAATGTGAGTAGAAGTTCAGCAAAGCTGTGGTAACCAAAGCACATCTGGACAGTGTGAAGAAGGCTAGAGTAGAGTACCAGAGTGATATTTCCAAGGAAAAATACAAGGATTTTGAGAAACATCTTCAAGTGTTGAAAGAACACAAGGATGCCAAACCTCTGAAGAAAGTTCAAGAACAACTAGGTGAAGAGCAGAAAACTCTAGAAGAACTAGAAGGTGTCCTACAACATAAATATGGGTCTGTAGATATTCGATTGAAGCGAGTCCTAGAAGAATGTAATGGGTTGTTGGATGAGCTACGAGGACTCAAGTTAGAGTTAATGAAAGGGAGAGCTGCATGAGTTCTACACTGATGACAGGGACGATATACAGTACAACAAAATAATTAATAGAGCTCAGGTTAATTTTAAGGGGGAAGTGTTGTACTGTCTTTAAATACCATATTTAATTGTAATATTTATCAGCTGACTTTTTGTTTGTTTTTGTTTATGTGATGAGTTTTTGGAAATTGGTATTAAAACAGGGTTGATCTTATCTTGGTTTTATTTTATCTTCAAACAACTTACACGTATTAAATAAGTATAGATTTTATAAACAGAACAATTTTTATACCAGCAGACTTATTCGTTCTAATACATATGTAAATATTAGTTAAATTATGAAATTTTCCCGTTATCACATGAAAATTTAATGCCTTAAATGTCTATATTGTATTAAAACATTTTATATTTCTACTAAACTGTATCTCGTTTCCAATCATTGCGTGGGACAGAAAGGCTCTGGCATTTAATTTATATTGATTGTACACATGTTGGTTTTGTACTTATTATAACAGTATATAACTGAGAAATACTATTTTATAAATTGACAACATATTTTATACGTGTATTCATATTTAAAATGTACAATATTCAACACCACACCATTTCTCACTGTCCCCAGTTTATTTCCTTTCTTTCAATAACTATAACTATGACAACAATAATCATAATAGTATTTCGTAACGATATTTGTTCCACATTAAATAAAAAAAGTTATAAAATTAGCAGCGCAGGATGAATGTAGAACCATAATAACCTGATTTGAACTCCCGCCAAATGCGCGAGCGTGCTGCTATCTCACGGAGATCTGCCAGACTACTACGCCGAATTACCGCCGCGATGAGCAGCAAAAACATGCATTTTCTTAAACCATATCACGTGCACAGTTTACGTCGGATCTTCTTGAAACAAATTTTATTCGATAGATAATTAAATTTTGTAGGGGGTTTGCTTTTTCGAATTTCAAATATTCCCTTAGAAAAACCTCCACAAATTTGTAAACTTAAACAAGCGTATTTTTTCTATAATTATTTTAATATTTCTTTAATCAAAAAAATAAAAAGCAAACCCCCTGTAGAATTGTATTCTCTTTCCAATGACACATCAAACGTAGTTCTATGTTAAAAAACAACGGCGCTATATGGTTCAAAAGATTACATTGTTCTTATGGGGCATCAATCCAATATGGCCGACTGCTACTGCCCACTCTTAAGGCCTATTCTTTAGAAGGTGGCCTAATAATTAATTATCGTAATGATTATTACTTCATCAAATTATTTAATAGATATACAAGTTTTTAAACACTTACAATTTGCTACTTATAACTTATTTTCTGCGTCATACGGTATTTGATGTTACATAAAATATATGAAGCAAATGATGATTGTTTTACAGATTTTCCTAATGATTGTATCAATGCTAAATGTTCTTTGCTTCCCTTTAAAAAAGCATTGAGAACGTACTGTAGTTTCATTTTAAGATCATTATATTTTAGGTGTTACAAATTCCTTAGATGTTATAAAGTAAGTAACAATATGATCAAATTACATTTTTACTACACTACTATGAGTTGGGCTGTTTTCGTTATGTGTTTATAATTACAAGACTGTATACAGAGTCCTTGCCACACTAATAAATTAATAAATTATAACATGTAAATGAACTTGATTATTATTATACTTCCTCTTAAACAAATTAGGTACTTTCATTTCAGACGGTGAAACTCATAGAAAAAATTACCTCAACAACAGCTTTGGAGGTTTGTTCTTTGTTACCAAGAAGACCAATCGATATTTACTATTGAAACTCTCGCCTCAGAACTTTGAAAACCCGCGGGGCAGCAGAGTCCTGGCCCATAGGTTAACATTGAAGCGGGAATATGGCTATGTATCCTCGGAGCTGTAGCTTTGTTTTTGTGCAGTTTGAGCGCAGTTGTTTCAGTAGTTTTAGCTCATACAAACACACAGCCAGACAGACACAACCTCTTCTTGGTAATCGTTTAGATATGCAGTATAGATATATATATAGTTAAGCATTCAATCTATGATAAGTTTCTTTGAAAATGATTTTCTCTATATTATGTTTCATACAAATTATCGTATTTTCTTTTGTGAATCGAGTATTATTTTGTCAATTGCTGTAAATATCCATCGACGACGAACCCGTAAACCCACGTACAAATATCATAACATATCTAGGATTAGGCCTAATTGTCAATTAACGACCCAACCTCTTTTGGTATTATAATCATGTATAATTTTAGTAAGGTTATCTGATCTAATACGTTGCCCACTAACGTAATAAATCTACTGGAAATTCCATGCTTAAAATATTTATTGTCTAATTATTTTTATATAAGCCTAACAAAACCAAAATTTTTTATTTTGCCCACATCGTTATTACTAGGATACTGATAAATGGTTTTTATATGTTAAGAAGTTTAGAAAAATATAATGAATTTACTGCAACATTAATTTAATGTTGGTTTCAAACAATTCCAAAAAGAATTATTGTTTGAAACCCGTTAGGAGTTTGGTGTACTAACAATTTGCCTCTGTTCCAACAACGTGTTGTGGCCACACAGCTGCATTCAGTACTCGCATCGGAGTCGGATCTAGTAACTATAGTGGCATTGACTATGGCCCCTCGCCGACGTGTACGGCGCCGGCGGGCGGCGGACGGGCGCAGTGGCAGTGGCAGCGGCTGACGTCACGGGAAGGGAGTGAGAGCCGTAGAGCGCGCTATCTTGTAGCGAAGAAACGAACTAAGACCGAGCGCTGCGCTCTTTCAGAGGGTCAGACCAATGAATACAAACCACTATAGTGGTTACTGGTTTGTATTCATTGGTCAGACCAACTAACTGAACCACCGATTCTGTGTCAAACGGTGTAGGCCTATAATTCAGAACAGCTAGTTTACACGTATAAAGACAAATTTTATTGAAGCCTACAGTAGAAAGAGTAAGGTAAATCAATTGAGAAGTGTATAGGCCTAGTCAATGATATCACCTTCCATCGCATACCTACCTCTTCCATAATCAATATCACCACAATACAATTAATCATACTATACACAATTTCCAGTAGGTCTGAATTGAAACTCCCTAAAATAAAACGAAAACATCCAATAAAATTCACAGTACACATAATTCTAACGTTGGCGTCCTGACATCATTGAACGAATCGTCCACACACATCCTTTATGTCAATTTCACTGCATCAATTGCTAAATAAATAAGTGTAAACACAACAACATATTAGTTTGTTTTGTAAACAGCTGAGTTAAAAATAATATTCATTTGAACAAAAGAACTGGTCACATGTTGAAGGAATTTAAAAAGTAAAAACGCTAGTAAAGCTAGTGACGTAATTAATTGTCTATGTTTATTATCCATTCCGTTATCAGTTCCAATATTGGGATAATTAAACCACCCTCATTGAATCAATGTACATCATAATTCCCCATATTCATTTATTTAAACTATAAAATATTCAGCGCCACCAAACGTAACCACAACTAAACACACGCCAAGCAACTTTTTCCGATTTCATAAAAAAAGGATGGTTAGTCTAATTGCAGTATCCTAGGTCAATGATGACGTTGTGTTCAATCTATGTCATTCATCTGTATATCTTTGGATAACACCCGTCTGAGGTTGTGGTGGTAATTTAAAATCGTATTCCTGAGGATTCTTATCTCCATCTTTATGACATCAATATTTCCGGGCCTAATCCAAACAAAGTTCAAGCATTCAAAAACATTGATTGTAAACAAAAAGCTGCCAAGATAAATTAAAACATGTAAAAATTGTGATTTTCCTACCCTTTCCAAAAAAGTTGAGCAGTGAAAAAATTTGCATATTTTTTTTATTTAACTCGTGTACAGAGCCTCGACTTGTACACATCGATGGTGTTACTTATCTCGGTGGTCTACTAATCTTACTTATTTTCTATAATCAATGACAAAATCAGAGTAAATAACCTCATAGTTCTATTGGACATTTTTATAAACCAGCTGTTAGTTAAAACAAATTATATTGCTCTAAAACAAATCGAAGATTACAAAGATTGCTTTAAAAAATAATTTGAACATCCTTGTATTTTACTATGTATATTAAATTAATCTGTCATCCTCTTACAGAAGAATTGAACGTATCAATAATTAGCATTACACATAGTATAAATAAGTCAACCCTAAGTATGTCTTTACATTTTTATCCAAATGCTGAATTTGTGACACAAAAGCTGAATGTTTACAGCTGTTATGTTAAGCAAATTATTTTATGCCAAAAGCTAGTTTAGAATCTTAGCGCCGGCTGCTAGACTTTTCAAGAATTAAAACTTAATTTCTAAAAAACTGGGACCCTAAACTAAAATTATGGCTTCGACATTCCCTAGTTCTCAAAATTATCTTTCTTTCAATACAAAAATCCAGAAAATCCGTCGAGTGGTTGATTCAGAATCGTGAAATTAAAAAACACTGTTTCGTTTTAATATTACAGATACTCATAAGGTTAACATGGGGAACTACAGAGCCACTAGGGCGGAGCCCGAAAGGATCTTTGAGATAAGAATATGCCTATATGTTAATCGGGAATGTGAGCTATCATTATGTCAAATTTCAGCCCAATCCGTCCAGCGGTTTATGCGTAATTGAACTTCAAACAAACAAACACACCAACTTTCACATTTTTATAATACTAGCAGAGTACCCGTCCTTCATACGGGGTTGGAGTATAAGTATAAAATGCTTATTGCAGTTATACTCAAGCTTTGCGTTTGCAATAAGGGAGGACACAGTTTGATAATTTTCTTTTTAATTTACCATAGCCATAATGTTCCACCACTTTACCTTAACAATAGAGAAAAATAAATTATCAACAATTTGCAAAATATCACAAATTATTATTTATAAAATGAAAAACATAAACATAACTGTAAACAATCCTAGTTCTCATTGCGAATCAAAGTTTTTTGTTGCTGCTTAATTCAAACTAGTAAACACGTTGCTCGAAATCGAGCAATTCCAAAGCCGTAAAGTAGTTATTTTAAAACAAATAAAAGCCATCATCATTTCCGATGAGTTTAAAAGACTTTGTATTGAAAAATAAATAACAGCAATTAAATTATACAGCTGATCAAAATGTAAACAATTGTGTTCTCCATAAGGATAACATGGGAACTTTCAAAGCCAATGGGGCAGAGGCCAAGGGACTTTTTCAAAAATGTAAGGCCAGTTTGCAAATCTACGCGACACGCTCTTTCCAATGAGACGTCAATGGATAAAATCGGCTAAGAAATGACGGAGGAGTTCAACCGACAAAGTTTCATGTAGCGTATTAATTATATAGATTAGCTGTTTTCATAAATGCAAAAAAAATTTAGTGCTGCACTCTGTTGGTAAATCTTATAACTTTTTAATGCTTTTCCACATCATAAAACCAACTTTTTTAGTTGAAACAGCTGACATTCATTAATTCCTTTTAAATATGAATACTCATAAGGTAACATGGGGAATTACAGAGCCACTGGGGCGGAGCCCGAAAGGATTTTTGAGATAAGAATATGCCTATATGTTAATCGGGAATGTAAGGTATCATCATGCCAAATTTCAGCCCAATCCGTCCAGTGGTTTATGCGTGATTGAACTTCAAACACACAAACAAACAAACAAACAAATTAGAAATAGGTATTTACCTTCGTCTACAGCTCAATCTGTTGTAACTTGAGTTACGGCCGTTTCGGCATTATAATGCCATCGTCAGAAGTTGAACATTCAAAACGTTGTAGAATTGAAAAAAGACCCCACCAAAGTGTAGCAAAGGAAAATTAGGAAACTTGTAAATAATAGTAAGGTACTTTTTAGCGACGAGGAAATAAAGCGCCTGATGGTTACCAACCCCACTGCACCAGTGTTGCGAGGATTGCCTAAAGTGCACAAGGAAGGCGTCCCAATAAGACCGTTGGTGGACCACACCTCTGCACCAACTTACTCACTCGCTAAAAAGCTAGAACAAATTTTAAGAAACCAGATCCAATTCCAGAATAATTTTAGTCTAAAAAACATCTATGATTTTATTGAAAAAACTAAAGATTTAAACATAAGGATGCATGATTTATTGGTTTCATTTGACATCGTTAATTTGTACACCAATGTACCGGTGGAGAAAACTTTGGAATTAGTCCAAGGTCACCTGACTTCCAGTTCAAATATGTTGCCAGAAGCAGTCGATGAATTTTTAGCCCTTCTGAAAGAAGTAATTCAACAGAATTATTTTAAGTTTGAAGAAAAATTCTACTCACAATCTGAGGGCCTAGCAATGGGCTCCCCTCTATCTTGCATACTCGCCGACATTTATTTGAATTATATCGAAATAGTATATTACGTTACTAGTCCTGAAAATAAGTGTTTACCGGACGAGTGTGGTCGTTCCCGTGCAAGACGAAGTCGAGTACGGGATTACCATACGAGTCCGGTAAACACATTTTGGACGAGTTACGTACGATAGTTTACGCCATACTACTAAATCTCTACAAATCCTTATATATTACCACCAACTAAAGGACTAAAAATCACTAGTCATAACCTCTAAGCGAGGTTATGTTTTTGTCTACAACCAAACCACTCATTGCCACCCAAATACAGTATAATCAGCTGATTGGTGTCCGGTAAAACTCATTGCATAACAGTAGTACGCAATGAAACCCCATTTGATTAAGCTGGCGGCAAACAGCTGTTTTCTGGACTAAATACTTGCGTGGGAAGTTCGTTAAAACAGTGTAGTATGGCGTAAATGAATTTACGGCACACTACATTATTTTGACGAACTTCCCACGCAAGGATTTAGTCCAGAAAACAGCTGTTTGCCGCCAGCTTATTCAAATGGGGTTTCATTGCGTAATACTGTTCTGCAATGAGTTTTACCGGACACCAATCAGCTGATTATACTGTATTTGCGTGGCAATGATTGGTTATAAACAAAAACATAACCTCTCTTACAGGTTATGACTGGTGATGTTTAGTCCTTTAGTTTGGTGGAAATATATAAGGATTTATACGAATTAAGTAGTATGGCGTAAATTATCGTACGTAACTCGTCCAAAATGTGTATACCGGACTCGTATGGTAATCACGTACTCGACTTCGTCTCGCACGGGAACGACCATACTCGTCCGGTAAACACTTATTTTCAGGACTAGTAACGTAATATACTATTATACTATTAGATCGTAACAAACAGAAACAAAAAATACTGCAGTACCACCGATATGTAGATGACACTATTCTTTTGTTTAACGGTAACAACTGGAATTATTACACAAATATCTAAACAATATTGCCCCAAATTTGAAATTCACGATGGAAATTGAGGAGTCAAACAAAATGAATTCTCTAGACCTGACAATAGAAAAATTGGACAATAGATTGGATTTCAGCATTTATCGTAAGCCAACCACGTCAAACCAAACCATCCATAACACGTCATACCATCCACCATCACAGAAATATGCCGCTTATAATAGTATGTTATATAGATTGTTAAATGTTCCAATGTCAGACAACAATTTTAATAAAGAACTCAATTTGATAAAACACATAGCGCTATCTAATGGGTACAACAGCAATATGATTGACAGGTTATTAAGTAAGATGAAAAACAAAAAGTCTGGAGACGTCCAACCACAAAAGAAGAAGTAGGTATGTGTAGAGTACTCACATTCAATTCAGTACTCACTTACGAAAGAATTGAAAAAACATGGTATCGAATTGGCGTTCAAGACCAACAACAAGACAATTAATAAATTAAACGTTTCTGATCGTGTAATCGACAAAAGTGAGAAGTCAGGTGTATACAAAATTAAATGTGCTAGTTGCCCGAGCTTTTATATAGGAAAAACTGGACGGACATTCGGAACCAGGTACAAAGAACATCACTCATGTCCAAGAGCCGACAAACAAAAATCATCCTTTGCTCAACACCTGGTTGATAAAAACCATGACATGTATGATCTGAACACTGGCCTCGATATACTCCACACAAGCAAGAAAGGAAATAAATTGGACACATTAGAAGAATACGAAATTTACAGAGCCTATACAGAAAATGATTTTGATGACACAATATTAAATGACAAACTACAATATAAATCACACATCATTTTCAATGGTATTTTAGACCAGGACAAGAGACAAGAGACAAAAGGCAGGAGTACAAAGGTCAGCTGATAACACCACTACGCAAAGAACGATGCAGGATTAACCTCTAGTCGGCATCCAGTTCAGATCGTGGCAATTTCAACCGGTACCGTGTGTGCGACAGGCCTGTTCGTTGTGTCTTCGTTAGTAATTGTAAAATGTTATTCGTGTTCGTGTTATGTGTTTCAACTATGACGACGCTACTTCAGCTGAATGTTCAACGTCTGACGATGGCATTATAATGCCGAAACGGCCGTAACTCAAGTTACAAAAAATTAAGCTGTAGACGAAGGTAAATACCTATTTTTAATTAATATCTCAGCTCAGGGGCTAAAAATGGATTTTAAACAAACAAACACACACACTTTCACATTAATTATAATATTATATGTAGTAAGATAAGATATACACACCAAACAAGGTAGGTATGTCGGTCTTGAACAGTATAAAATATACCTCACACTAATAAATTAATAATCACCATTATATTTTGATATGGGCATCGTGGGGTTCGATGCTAGTCTTTTAAAAACGTGGTCAATAAATTATAGACAATTATATATTTTTTATGTAATATGTCTCAAATTCAATATGAGCTAATTCAATACTTTGTAGTAAACCTACTTGTTGAATTATGAATCAAGAAACATAAACTCGTACTGAATACTTGTACGTAAATATTTAACTTTCATTGTGCGCAAAGGATTTTATTTAATTAATTTTATTTTTATTTGTTTATAATAACAAAGTAATACGATAACTGGTGTATGAATAATTATAAATTACAATATTGTAAATGATCTTACAAATCGTCCCCATCATTATTATCATTAATATTATCATTAAAATTATCATTATCGCACGAGCTGTGTGATCATGTTAATGTAGGCTAATTAAGGGTTCCATACAGTACCGGATTTGACGGTGATGTGTCCTTATGATCGCAGCCCGCGGAAGACATTTAAGATAAGCCGCTGTCGCAAGTTGTCAATGATGATGTCCCCGTGATTGTGGCCTGCGGGAGACGTTCACGATTTAGCCGCGGCCGCGGGTAACTGTGATGTGTCCTCATGATCGTAGCCCGGCCAGACGTGGCGCTAGTCGCCACAATCATATACACTTGGACTTGGACGCTGAAGACATTAAAGAATTAGCCGCTGTCGCGAGTTGTCAATGATGATGTCCCCGTGATTGCAGCCCGCGGGAGACGTTCACGATTTAGCCGCGGCCGCGGGTGACGGTGATGTGTCCTCATAATCGCAGCCCGCTGAAGACATTCAAGAATTAGCCGCTGTCGCGAGTTGTCAATGATGATGTCCCTGTGATTGCGGCCCGCGGGAGACATTCAAGAATTAGCCGCTGTCGCGAGTTGTCAATGATGATGTCCCTGTGATTGCGGCCCGCGGGAGACATTCAAGAATTAGCCGCTGTCGCGAGTTGTCAATGATGATGTCCCTGTGATTGCGGCCCGCGGGAGACATTCAAGAATTAGCCGCTGTCGCGAGTTGTCAATGATGATGTCCCTGTGATTGCGGCCCGCGGGAGACATTCAAGAATTAGCCGCTGTCGCGAGTTGTCAATGATTATGTCCCCGTGATTGCGGCCCGCGGGAGACGTTCACGATTTAGCCGCGGCCGCGGGTGACGGTGATGTGTCCTCATAATCGCAGCCCGCTGAAGACATTCAAGAATTAGCCGCTGTCGCGAGTTGTCAATGATGATGTCCCCATGATTGCGGCCCGCGGGAGACATTCAAGAATTAGCCGCTGTCGCGAGTTGCCAATGATGATGTCCCCGTGATTGCAGCCCGCGGGAGACGTTCACGATTTAGCCGCGGCCGCGGGTGACGGTGATGTGTCCTCATAATCGCAGCCCGCTGAAGACATTCAAGAATCAGCCGCTGTCGCGAGTTGTCAATGATGATGTTCCCATGATTGCGGCCCACGGGAGATTTTCACGATTTTACTGCGGTCGCAGGTGATGCTGACGATGATGTCCTCAAGGTCACAGCTCACGGGATATGATCACGATTTCGCCGTGGTCACGAGTGTCGAGGGTGATCTCCTTTTGTTGCAGCCCGCGGGGGATCTTTACGATTTTGCCGCGGTCACGGATACCTATGATAGCTTTGACTTGGTTTAGGAGAGATGCCCACGATTTCATCCACGATCACGTGTGTCAATGATGATGTCCCCTTGATGAATATGAGATATTCACGATTACTCCCGCAATCGCAAGGACTTTCCACCACGGGGGGGGGGGGGGGGCGCTCAAGTAATTTGGCCTAGGGCTGCAAGTACCCTAAATCCGGCACTAGTTCCATAACAAAAATGAGTATTTTCAATAAATATCTAATTTTTTACCTCATAAAGAGGAATATTAAAATGTTTATGAACGGAGGATAGCATATTTATAAAATTCACTATATTACTATTAAGAGTATGCTATTTTAATAGGCTACTTCAAAAATAACTCTTTAATTAGCCGATTTTTCGTGGGCTAAAACAAGTAGGCCTACAAATAATGCATTACTATTATACGAAACTATGGCTTAAACATACCTTTGAAATGTATTTTCACACCACTAACTAATTAAGTTTGAAGAGAATCGAACTGGCATCCCGAATGTTTTTGAAAAAGAGTGTATCCGCGATGTTGCTCGGACATGGTGAGAGCGCAGACTGATTTTCGGCGTACCCCCACCCCTACAAAACCGGTCCAGAGCCACTCTATCAGAAAGCACTCTGTGCGCTCTGCACTCTACCTACCCACCCTCCCCCCCTACCCCAAAGGGCTTCACCACACCAGGAAAAACACGAGCTCTAACTACCCCAAGCGCGTGACCCACATTGAGATAAATAGATTATAGGTAACTGGAATCACTACTCTCTGGTTGAACATTAGAGAAAACCGTGCCACTGTTTTTGCTGGTTTGTTTTCGTTGTTTCGTATTGTTAGGTTGGCCGTGTGATCGATTGGTGGGATGCTGGCAAATTCAATTCATTCTAACGCTAACCTAACCATGCTATTTATTTGGGGTCATCCATTATTTGATGGACTTCAACTTATTTAAGTTATTGAACGTTAAAACCTGTGTATTTAAAGTTGTTTCGAAACATTATCAATTGTTTGTTATACTAATTTATTTTCAAGTAATGATTAATGGTGAAAATAGTTAAGTTTCCTGGTACTGTAATTATTTTTACTACGCCTAGCGTAATTATTTTTGTCAATGCCCTACTAGGCCCACCTACTTAACTTATATTGAACCATCGCGGTTGTATTTATGATCTTGTTAAAATGGGTTGCTCGTAAAGTAAATAAATAAACTTATATTGCAATCATATTCATCATATATCATATGTTGACATATTTTTGTTTACTATTTAAAAACAACAGGATGATGCCATCGCCTCTAATTTGACAAGTCCCACCAACCGCCAACCCACCAACCAAACCAGCCAACCAACCGGTGTCGCGAAGTTTGCGTACAGCGAAATTTGCGTACAGTTGGAATTTAACGAAGACTGCGTACAACCCGCCAAGTTGATGTTTGACGAGGGTGAGACAAGGCCTGACCTTTGAGGAAGTGTAATTTGACATGCAAAGTTTGCGAACACCACCAAGAACCTCGGCTAGGTGTTGACTATAAACATTTGACTTAAGTAACAGATAAGTTCTTACCGATTACATAAAACTGATAAAAAAGTATCGAGCTTTGAAATTACTATGTAGATAAATAAGTATGTGTAGATTTGTAGATATAACAGCCGCTCATACATTGTAAAAGGGAGATGGATATTTACATTTACATACAGATTTACTGATATTACTGAGTACTATCAGTAATACTATTCTATTCTAAGTTATATGTATCCTCGGAGCTGTTGTAGCTTCATTTGTGTGCAATTTGAGCCCAGTCAGTTCAGTAGTTTTTTTTAGATTATCTCATACAAACACACATACCTTCAAACCAAATGTCATCAAAATCGGACAAAAATTACAAAAGTTATTGAATTCACGGACACACACACACATATAAACATATACAAATTTGAACGAATGGTGTTTTTGGTCTCTGGTGACATCAAAATGAACAAGTAAATCGTTCCCGGGCCTAGGTCTCACCATGCCACCTGTCGGTAAGCGTTTTAGAAACAAATCAACCACTGACAGGTAGCTGAGCTACCAGGGCAGATGGCCCAACTAGTCCATGAGCCATGACATCAAAAGACGTCGAAGCTCTTCAAGTAGTGGGGAACTCCCCACAGTCAACAATCGGATCGGATCGGAGACGGCGGATGTTTCTCCCTGGGAACACATCAGGGACCTGGTCGCTGAGGATGTTCCACAGCTCCTCCCCCAGATCAACGAGTAACCCCCAGGAACGACGTTGACGTCTACAGGTAGCTGAGCTACCAGGACAAGACCCACAGCAGACCGGAAGTATATGCTCCTAGCGAGCAAGCACTTCCCCAGACGTGGCGCTAGTCGCCACAGTCATATACACTTGGACTTGGACTTCACAAGAGAAGTGGCGCAAGGCGCAAGTCGCCACAGTCAACAAGACTTGGACTTGGACCTATAGGGAAATTCGCTAAAACACTATACCTTATAGATATTTATCATGCAACAATGCTTTTAACATCTGATCGACAATGAAGTAGGCTAATGATAATAGGGATACCAGCATTACCATACGCTTGTTTTGCCTTTATAAACAGTGTTTTACAGTAGGCTAGCATATGCTTGTAATTTGTGTTGTATGTTTTTAACATCCCGTAATATAAACATTAAGGTAGGATTTTAAATTAATCCATTACCGGTACATATATTATACGTTTACCTAATCACTCTAAAAATGAGAACACATTCAGCCTAATACTTTGTGGACCACCAACATTAAACTAGCTTGGAACTTGGAACCAAATCCATTTAGAAAACAATTGAAACCTTAAGGACTAGCAAAATAAATTAAGAACTTAAACCTCCCCCCGCCATAATAATATGTAAATGGTTGTACAGTACCTTTTTCCCATCTTTGGCAGGCAGGTCTCGTAGTGTAGGGGATCAAGCGAAGTATACATTCTGGCAACAAAGTCTCTGAGAATCACAAAACGCCTTAACTTCTGATCACGATTCACGATTAACACCACATAAGTGAATTTAAAGTAAATTAAATTGTCACAATCACTGAACGAGGTTACCAAAGTATATTTCACTAAACAAACGTCGCACAATATTTTGGGAACAGAACGGAGCGGCACGCGTATCGTCCGGGCAGCTGTCAAGCAGTTTGTTTTGTTTGGACTGACGTCTGACTAGTTACTACCGAAACGAACTGAAGAGAAGAAGAACAGTGCGCGACTGCCACTGCGCTTCGACACCCGCGTCACGTGACCTGCCGCAGCGCCAATCACATCTTCTGTCATCACACTACCCTCAACCAACACTCAACAGCCAACGCCAAAAAGACACAATACACAGTTTTGCCAACATGACAACCCTCCGTCAACAACCGCGACTGTGCTGTAGGCCCTCTGCAGTGAACACTGAACTGACATTGAACAGTCGCCGAGTGGGCAGTAGCAGTCGGCCATAGCCCATATTGAATTGATCCCCATATCTTTCTACTGGGTTACTTTGTGGATTATAAACAGATTAATGGATGTATTTTATTTTCAATTTATCTAGGCCCTCATACCATTTATTTGACTCGACTACCGTTATCACTCAATATACATTCAACCATGTAATCTCTTGAACTTGAACCATATAGCACCTTTATTTTTTACATAGAATGTATTTATTTATTAACGGAAAACTCCAGTTTACATATGCATACAAAGATGGCAAAACGTCAAATTTCAGGCTTATACATGTCATACATGAAGATAGAACAGACTAATAAATCAAAATATAAAATCTTACTACAATCAACAACAGATTGATATGGTTGAATTAGCCTACGTATTTTAGAAATAACGTTTGATGTGTCATTGGAAAGAAAATATAATTCTACAAGGGATTTGCTTTTTATTTATTTTTTTTATTTAAATAATTATGGCAATTTCCTGTACGTTTAAAGTTAGCGATAGTAGTCCCCTTATACACAAATCTGGGTTAAGCACAGAGAAGTATTTACTTCTCTGTTGGTTTTTAAAGTAATATTTAATACGTTTTGCGTATTCTGTCTGGACTCAAAAATGTTGGTGTATGCTATGACAATCTTTAACACATTTGAGTGAAACATTTTTTTAGCAAACCATCATGAATTATTTACACTACGTTGTTTACGTAAGCTATCAATAGTTCGTGGCCTGTTTATTGTATATTACCAATCTCTTATATTAATACGTGAGGGCTGTTTTTTGTGAACACTACTCCTCCCTTATTTCTATTTGTGGACCAATTTCAACGTTTAAGGTGTCAAAAGATTCGGCCCAATTCGTAGTTTTGCATTAAGGTTTTATAACTTAAAAGTTCCTACCCTTAAGGGCGGGAGACCCTTTCAAAGGTCGGGTTTTCATCTTAAGAATTACATTGAACACATTTTAAAACAAAAACAGCTGTAGGCTATATAAAAAGAAACTCACCAGCTTCTTGAGAGTAAAAATTATCAGTTTGTAATATGGTAATATTCAGGAGGTTATAGACCAATCCAAACAGTTAATCAGTTTTGTTGGAAGAACAAACAATTTCTTGAGCTTAAAGTTTAAAGAATAAATATTGAAAACAAGAGGAGGTTAAGAGGAAATCTTATATGTACGAGAAGAGTAGAAGAGAGGCTTGGTCTAACAGTAAGGAATCTAGATACACAATCACTTGGAGAGATGAATAATTTTTATCAGCTCTGCTATGCAACTTATTTTGCAAGTAAAAATTCATGAAGAATATACAAATCATGTTGTCACAGTGGTAAAGAAAACCTAACTAATGTAAGATCAAATGAATACAAGCAGGAAATGTTTACTGGTATCATCTATAAGTCGGTAAAAATGTGTGTAAAACATAAAAAAATAAGGCCGGCTTCTAAAAAAATATTTTGTATAATTAATTATTTTTACAATTAATAAGTGTTTATTATTTCAACCCGTTATTAATAGAGTGAGTATTTCAATTAGTTACATAAGCTTGGAGTCTTTTAAACTTTTCGAAATAAAAAATTATGACTGTTATTACTGCAGTTTTAAATAACGCCTGTATAATAACGGTACTTGACAATTGCTCAATTTCGAGCAACAGGCACACTAGTACAAATCTAAACTGTGTTTAGTACTTTATTTCATACTATAAATATAGCAGAGTATTCCTTCGTAAAGGAATACTCCAATATCTCGAATATCCTATCGTAAAGGAATGGCACGACCTATTCCTTCGTACGGGGTTGGCATATAAGTTTAAAATGCTTATTTCAGTTAAGCTTTACATTTGCAATGGGGGAGGACACAGTTTGATACAAATTTGCATCTTTAACAAAATTTACGGTATACTATGGTATTACACATCTACCATAGCCATGATGTTCTACCACTTGACCTAAACAATAAAGAAAATATCAAAAATTCGCAAAAATCACAAACTATTCATTACATTAAAAACATAAACATCTATACTTATTTAATACGCAAGCAGTTTTTGGGACAATTACTCCTCCGAAACTACTGAACCGATTGACATGTTTTTGGTGTCATTGGAAAGAGCGTAACGTGAAGTTGTGCAGGAAACTTTCTTTTTAGGGAAATAATTAGAGAGTGAGGCCCTGGCACCCTTTAAAGTTTCATATTTCTCCATAAGGATAACATAGGAGATGATCTTTATTTACAGAAACATATGTTTCTTACTTTAACATAGTCAAAGTCTACTACAAAATAATTGCTGTGTATTATGACTGTTAATGTATACTACATTTCAATCAAGGATTGTATACCTTAAAGTTTACTCATATTGGATCTTACTACTTTATTTCAATTCTACGAATAGTAAAATTTAGTATTTAGTTGAGATTAAGTTAACACGATTTAGAAAACTTTACTATAATAATTATTTATGTATTTAAAATTACAAATCTTTGACATTATCAATTCATTTTAAACAAAACAGGTGATCGACAAATCAAACAAAAAATCGTCTACTTTATGTGAATAATGTTGTTACACAAAAATAGGTTACACAACCAATAACTTGATTATTCTTTTACTTGTGGGTGCATTTTGAGTTTGCAGTTAGCACCAAGCCAAGTAACTTAACACCTTCCTGAAGGTAAGGTAACTTCATGACTAAAATCGTAGTATTCATGGAAGTGCTTTTGTGGTTAAAATATTGTTTTTTTTAGTGTTTATTTGTTTAAGTGTTTTCTTCAAGCAGCATTTTTTTGACCCTCAAAACATGCTAAATAGGCCTATTGGTTTGATATGATAAAAAGTTTTTTTTTTAATATGTTTTTAAAAATCTTTAAAAATAACTACCCTATAACATACTTGAACACTTATTAATTTACAAAATAAAATGCACATACAGCTAGAAAATGGCTGGACTGCTTCTCTTATAAGGATTTATTATTACAGTATTTAATTTTTGACGTTGAACCAATATATAACACGATGAATTTGTTTTCTAAATTCATATGTAATTTTGCGGGGTGTTGAGCCGCACAGGTTCACTAGTAACTATAAAAAATCCTACTTTGACAGTTCTCATTGCGTATCACAGTTTTTTTAGCTGCTTAGTTCAAACATAGATAAAACATATATTTTTATCTTTTATCTATGGTTCAAATGAGCTGTTTACATAAATGCCAAAAAAATTATAGTGTTGCACCCTGTGTGTAAATCTTATAACTTTTTAATGCTTTTTCATATCATCATAGACAAAAAGAAATTCAATTCAGACAAACGTAATGATTGCGTTTGTGATCAGCTGCTTGTTTTAATATTTTCTTGGTAAATAAATAAATACCTACGTCATCGCCGTCTTCTATTGTGACGTCATGATTGGCGAGCATTACGTCCTGTTTTTTTAGTCATGTAGCCATTGATTTCAATTTTAATATTATCAGCTGTTTCAAATATTAGTGTAGATTTAAAAGTTATTAATCTGTTCAAATTTAAACGTTTTCTCCCTTACAAACAATAATGTTAACTTTAAAGGCCACTGGAGCAAAGCCCTGATAGAATTTCAAAAATGTTTTGTTTTATGTCAAATCTACGTGCCACGACCCATGGTGGAAGTAAATATAAGTATAAGTATATGGAAGTAAATATTTACTTCCACCATGCCACGAACTATACAACGGTGATCTGATGCGATTTGGTGATCTGGCGCGTAGCAGCTTTAAAAGAATCAAAAAGTTCATGTTGGCCTATCTATATAAATAAAATTAGAGTGTTGTCTGTACAATGCTCAGAATTATATATTTTTAGGTTATTTTTACGTTTTATACATTATAGAAGCGAAACGAGTCCTATCTCTATTTCTGTCTGTCTGTCTTTCTTCCTGTCTGTCTGTAACACTAAAAATGGCATTTTACGCTATCTTGTCCAGGAAAACGAGAGTACCAAGTCATTTTAATGTATTCACTGGATTGGCGAGAGTGTCTTTAGCCACTAAAATATGGCCTCACTACTTTGTAGATAAAATTTCAACCTTTATCACATAATCATCTATGAAACAGCTGTTCAAATCAAGATATTTTTTTCTAGCTGTCACTGATATGTTTACAAATGTTGTTTACAAAAACCGCAACCATTTTCGGTTACGTTTTGAAAGCAAATCCTAACCAAGTGAGATCAAAAATGTTTTTCTTACATAACAGATTTGATAAATTGCAAGTGCAATAATATAGTGTAATGATGTACCCGTAAATGAAATTAAATAACTAGGCATCATCCAGGTCAGGAACCAGAATTTCTTTGTGTATAAAATTGTTCTTGAGTTTTGATAACCAGAAATAAGACCTTGAATCAGTGTTGTATATGGCTGGGAAACTAAAATTTAATAATGATCGTCGCCAATAGCTTACTAACAAGGTATCCACTCATTGACGGCGCTTCAATGGCGGTTGTGTAAAGTGTAAAGTAAAAAATCATAACTGCAGTGGGGTGATTGTAACAAGAGGTTTACGGATGATGCTAAACTCGCTTTTTTTCTGTTGCTACCATTGACTATACAGTATATAGTCAATAGTTCCTACTCACCTACCCAATTATTCATAACAAACTTTTCGACGACGATCCTTGATACCGGTACTTTTCCCTAGAATACGCGGCCTACCACTTAAGAAATAAAATTACAGTACAAACGTCCAAAAACCCAACGTTGTGTGATTTTTGTCACATTTCCTTCTAATGTTAATAGATAGCCTATAGACCTTTTTTTTCTAATAATCATTGTTTAGAGGATACGTAATCTTTAAATAACAAAAAGTTGTTTGTATTTGGTTTTTGGTACTGGTTCTTTTAGAACCGTTGGTAGCAGCAAGAATCATATTTACGTACCAACACATCACTGTAATTTACAAATTAGTTATCGTTGCTGTTGCAACTTATTTATTACAGGCGTATTCAATTTAATTGATGTCTTAACTGTTGAAGTTTTGTTTTTTCTGTCTGGATTCCAAAATGTTAGTTTATGCTAAGAAAACGATAAGCTAACGCATTTTAGTAAAACATTTATTCAGCAAACCACCATGAATTGTTTACACTTTACGTTGTTTATGTATCAATAGTTCGTGGCCTATTTTGGTAATTTTTATTTTAAATTACCAATCTAAATCGTCTGTAGTACTTCATTTCATATAGTAAGCCGTCATTTCGACAGCATTTCGGGTCATCTTCGGTCCAAGCAATTATAAATTGTTATGATAAAGTTTTATGACATTAACAAAGATGTCAAATACTAATTTTATATGTACTTTGTTATGCTTAAAGCGTAGCAAATTGCCTAATTAAGTACTGTATTTTTGTGTGTATGTCTGTTGGTAACGCTTTAATGTCCTTATTTCTTAGTGTTTCACGGAAAGGACAAGAGCAAGGATGGTGGAAATGTCAACCCGAATGAAGTGTTAAATTGTGAGGTTGAGGTAGTACCTTAAATAATTTTAACCATTGCGTAAAGTAACTTTCAATTATATGCCTACCCAAGGGCTATGCATCAAAGATCTATAAAGCATTTTTAGTTTAGTCATTGGATTTAACATATGGACCAACACGATCCGGGTTACTTTTAATTTCGAAGCATTTGTTTTGGCTTAAAACTTTAAAAATATTTGAAAATAGTTTGCTAAGCATTTATATAGTATTTACGAAGGTTTATATATATTAGTTTTGCCAGCATATCTGAAAATATGCAAACCAACTGCTGTTCTTTATATAAGAATGTTTCAACTGATTACGAAAAGATCCCCGTGCGTAGAACGGGCACACAGCTAGTTAAATATATAGATATAGACGTAAGTAAAAGACATAACTATTGTATTTTATGAGAGTCCATATTTTTACTTTAATATGCTGGCAATTTTATTAACAATCAAAAGTGAACACAATAAAACAAGCCTTATCGTTGTTATTGCGGATGCGCGTGCAGATCGTAAAATGAAATAGTTGTTGTATTGCGGATGCAAATCGTAAAATGAATATTTTCATTTTATGACTGAAGCCCCGTTTACACGCTCCAATTTATTTGCGCAAACCTGGTTTGCACAAACCATCGTAATGGTGTCGTTGTCGTGCTATTTCAGCGCCTGTTCGTACAGTGCAGCTCTCGTGGGGTCCATCCATATTTCCAGGAAGGACCTAGCACTTCCTTCCAAATGCAATCCCTAGAATACCCTGCGGTAGTTTGGAATTGCTGTTGTCTTACAGTACATATTTTCAAGTCCCAATATCCCAACCCTGAATACCTGCAGTATGGTGGCAAAGGGGTCGGTGCACCCTGTCACTTGGAATTACCAGCTTCTTTACAAGGTTCAAAGTCCAAGCTAGGGATTGACAGTAATATTCGTCGATCAGTTAAGGCTTGTGAATTACGCTGATTAAATAATATTAAAGCGGTCTCCAGAAATCCAGCATACTTGGCGAATTGGACAACACGTCCCCATAAAAGGTAGTTTTAACACATCCAAAGCTAAAAATGCAGAAATATGCTGAACCATAGATAAAACACACTCCCTTGTGATGGTTAGTCTATGGTTGAACATGCGATTACGTATTATTGACTCTCCCAAGCGGCCTTGAACATCAAGCGATCCTTACTACGATTTTGGTGCTGGGGTTATCCTTTATAACTAGTAAAGAAAGCTTAGTGGCTTAAAAAAATAAATTGACCTTATGTTGTTTAAAAAATAACTCATAGGCTATTTGAATATGAATTTTGAAGATTCATTAAACCAACAATTATTATATTTTGAATTTCCATTGAACAATATTGCTGTTTCATTTTTCTTGCTCCCACTTTGATAGTCTTACCATTGACTATGAATCCTTAAGGATTCATAGTCAATGGTCTTACTCACCCAGCGATCACAAAAGACCAATAGATGGAGCACTCCTATATACCTACTAGCATAGCATTACGAGTTGTGAAGCCATGTCAGCCATCTTGGATATGTCTAGAAACACCAAAAATTGCACTGTTCGTGCTTCAAATACATCGTCAATTAGCCCACTTAGGATCTAGATAAAAACGACATGTATCAACATAAAAAATGTTTCAGTAACATGGTGTAGCCTACATTTTTACTGGACCAGAAATGTAATAGTTTTAAGTAAGTGATTTCTAATTTTGCTTTTGTGCGATGAAGCACTCTGACGGTTTTACAATAATGATGATGTCTAACATTAAAATATTTTTACAAATAGCTTTAATCAATACAATTACGTAAAAGCTCAGGCTCTTGTTCAAAGCAATGTCCACCTGGGAACAAGTTTACTACAATACACTTATTCAAAACAGAAATGACCAAGCTATGCAAGTCATTGGCATTGTAGTGCAGTGATCACATAAAGCATTGTCAATCGGTGGCTAAATGTCCATGTACATCCCTACTGCAGGAGTGTCAAGTGGATGTGATGTGGTGAACACAGTGTGTGGTGTGAGCGCTCGCTACTAGCATCATCGCCCGGCTTCAACGGCCAGCCCCATAGTCCAGGAGCTGAGGGGGTTTGAGCATGCATGAAAGTAGTACGCAATGTTATTGCTGATTAATGTAACATGGACTGTGGTGATCAAAATTACGTATGTCGCCTTGTCGCCTATTTCAAAAGTGGTCGATAAGGTGGGGGGGAGGGGGCAAACATGGCGGGTTGCACTATGCGTTAAAACGCTGATATTTCGAAAACGGTAAAAGATAGAACATTGGTTAAAACGTCTTTGTAGTCCTAATATTATTACCTACAATAATGGTTATTAGGTCCGAGGTCGTATCCAATCAAAAAGTTATTGTATAAAATATGTAAATGGACTATTCGTGTAGTTTTTGTTTCGTAACCGAAAGTTTAATTATTTGTGAGTGTCGCAAAGAAGTAATATCAAATATCTTTGCTGATAGTTGTAATACGGACTGTAGTGATAAAAATTCACATGTCGATTGTCGCCTACTCAGGTGGTCGAGAACTTGGGATAGGGGGACAAAGATGGTGGATCGTGCTATTCATTGAAACGACTCTCATGTCGAGAACGGTACGAGATGGGACATCAGTCAAAACGTCGTTTTAATCCAAAAAATATGGCAAATAGAAAAGGTTATGAGGTACAAAGTTGTATCTTAAGTAATAAAAAAGTTATAACAAAAATATGTTTCACAAAATCTACATTATGCAGCTAACTTTCTAAAAAATCATAGGAATTGTTGATAAATAGTAATGTAATTAGTAAATTATAACAAAAACCTGTACCAATATGTTAAATCTCTTATGGATGTGGTTATATTGACCTAAATATGGTTCCTATCGATTCACCGTGTATACAAACCTTGAAAACGACTTCCTAAATGACTTCAAATCGTGAAGCATGAATTATATCAAAGTTTCCCCTCCCCACCCATTAAAAACCATGTTCCCCCATCGGGACTCTTAGGGACTCATCGGATCTTGACTTCTATTGGTAAAACTAAGTGAAAACTAAAGTTTCATTCCTGAACTATTTTTTTTCTTTTTCATTTTTATTTAGTATTTTTCCTGTACTAATAGTATTGTTTTAACATGTGTAACGAGGAAGTCAACGTGCTGTATATTATGTCAGTTTTTGCAAAATTCTGGACTAAATAGAAAGAAAACATTGGGTTGGCAATCAATCTGATGATAGACAGCTTTCCTCTCGGAAATTAAATCATATCCAGGGTAATTTTACAATTATTGCCAAATTCCTATACTATTTTATTGACGAATTTTAAATACCGTAAAAAATATTATTAGATAATGTCGTGATATAAAATAATGATTAACACGTTACCTACCAGCCGTCACACTCCTCTGTGTGAGCATTCTTGTGCGACCTGGTAGTGAATGTGTTAATGAAATGAGTACCTAACCTTGGTAATTTCTTAATTATTTTACTACTTTGCATGGGCTGTATGATTACTAAAGTGGTAGCAAGAAAAATTAAACAACAATATTGTACGTGGAAATTGTTCAATGGAAATAAAACTTAAAATATAATTGTTTCAACGAAGTTTTAACGAATCTTCGAAATTAATTTTTCAAAGAGTTATTTTTTAAACAACAAATGATCAATTGCATTTTGAAAACCACCAAGCTATACTAGTTAAAAGGGATTTGGCGCATGTGCAGAACGTTTTGCTCCGTAAGGCCCAGCGCACACGGTGTGACTGTTTTACAACTTTCAATAGAACATAAAATTACATGGGACGCTCGTACCCAGCGAAACATTTTGCCTAGCAACAGCAACACTTGCTTCAGGTGAAATGCTGGATCAATGTGCGGCCGGCATACACATACAGACAGACACCATTAGATTTTTAAATAATAGTATAGGCTAGATTATATATGAATTTGAACGGATGGTGTTTTTGGCCTCTAGGGATCTTAGAACGAAAAAGTAAATCGGTCCCGGGTCCAGGTCTTACAATGAGTACTACGGTAATAGCTTATTCCCTACATGGGAAACTCGCAAAAAGCTGGCTCAATTATTCAGGGCTTGCAGTCAAAAATACGTAGGTCCCTTGGTCAAAGCAACGAATAAAAGTTAATTTTTGAGGCAGATTAACAATTACGATCGCATTGACAAAGTCTATGAAAAATCCACACAACGTATGTACCGTACTGTACATGGTGTATCACACAAACCCTTTATAACCTAACTTTAAATGCATTAGGGATTTGCGTGGTGGATCTGCTCCTGGTATTGATGGAATTATTGGAATTTCGGCGATTTTATTAAAAAAATTATATTCCGGCACTGATACCTCTACTCAAACACCTAGTTAATCTAAGCATTCTGTCTGGACAATTTCCTGATTGTTTTAAGATAGCGAAAGTAGTTCCTTTGTATAAATCTGGCACAAAGCAAGAGTTTAACAATTATCGCCCAATATCCCTGTTGAATGTTATATCTAAGATTTTAGAAAAAATGTGTCAAAATACAATTGCACTGTTATTTGGAAGATAATAATTTGTTATCAGAATTCCAGTATGGTTTTAGGAAGAGTAAAAATACTAGTGATGCTCTCTTCGCTATGAATAAATATATTTCGGAGTGTATTAACGGAAATGAAAAGGCATTGACCATGTTCATTGACCTAAAGGCATTTGATTCCATTGACAGAACTATTCTTTTAAATAAAATGGAATGCATCGGAATTCGTGGTTTGGCCCTAAAATGGATTACTAGTTATTTGAATTTAAACGAAGCCAGTTAGTTTCTATTAACAACAATTTTAGCGATATACGTGAAATAGACTATGGAGTTGTCCAGGGCAGTACGCTGGGACCATCCTTTTTTTTATTTACATAAATAATTTAGACAAATTTCCAATCACAGGAAAGCTCTTTTTATTTGCCGACGACACTGCAGTTATATTCAAAGGTAATAGTTGGGACCAAACATTCAATGTAGCGCAAACAGATATGTTCCTTATTGAAAAATGCTTCTCCCAAAACGTATTATCAATGAATGTTTTAAATAAAAACAAAATATATGCCAATTTTCCTCAGACAAAGTAGTGAGCCTCCGGCCAACCTCAGGCTAGTGATGCATGTTTGTGGAGATCCAGGTAACTCTACCTGTGGTTGTTTACATTTGGAGAGAGTAGATTATTACAAGTACATTACTTGGGAGTGATATTGGATAGTAGGTTAAGATGGGACCCCATATTGAATATTTGAAGACAAAACTTAGAAAATTAATTTATGTTTATAGAAACGTAAGCGAAGTTATTTTCATTAATTATATAAAAATGTTATACTATGCATTTTTCCAATCAGTACTTCAATATGGAATTATAGTATGGGGAGGAGCTAGTAGTAATATTTTAAAGCCACTGTTTGTCATACAAACACTAATTAATTATTAAAATAGCTTTTCAATTCAACAGGCGTTTCTCTACAAATTTATTGTTCAAAAACACTCAATTACTTTCGGTGCGTCAACTTTTTATCAAAACTTTACTTGTATATACCTACTCCAATCAAGATTTGATAGTGCCGCCAATCACGCATAACTATCCCACCAGAGTAGCTGTAAATGTAGGTATGCAGGTACCCCGAGTTTTCAAGTCTGCAAACTTTAGCAATGCTTTTTATATTGCGAGTTTTTTTATAGGAATATACCATCATCAGAGATTAGAGATCTACAGGTATCTCTTCCAGTTTATAAACGTTCGGTAAGCAGTTGGCTGTCGGAGATTGGGCTCGATCAGTCTGAGACACATAAGTGTCTGCTGATAACTGATAACAGTTCAGTATACAAGGTTATTGTTCAGTTTCCACAACTCACCTAGAGTCCATGCCCAAAGATCGATTTATACTGACAAAAACTTGCTTTATGACGGTTTAAAATGCGAACTGTTTAACAGCTGCTGTTCCTTCGAACAGTAAGGCCGGACGCACACAGATCAAGCATTTCACCTGAAGCAAGTGTTGCGAGGCAAAATGTTTTGCTGGGTACGAGCTCCCCATGTATTTCAATGGGACGCCGCACACTGATCAATCAAACGTTGCGAGGCGCCTCGCAACGTCTTGAAACATTTGAGCAGTTGCTCGACGAATGAATCCCATACAGCACGATGTTTGATGTTTCAAGGAGCAAAACGTTCTGCGCATGCGCCAAACCCCTTCTAGCTTATTAGCTTTCAAAATTCAATTGACCGTTTGTTGTTTAAAAAATAACTCTTCTTTGAAAAATGAATTTTGAAGTTGCGTTAAAACTTAAAACAATTATATTTTGAATTTCTATTAAACAATATTGTTTTTTTATTTTTCTTGCTACCATTTTGGTAGTCATACAGCCCATGCAAAGTTGTAAAATAGTTAAGAAATTACTAAGGTTACTCAGTTCATTAATCATTATTTATATAATCATCACAACATTATCTATAGTTCGGCCGCAAAAAACGACGCCTTAGAAAACGACCTGCGAGCTAATGCTAAACCAATGCTGGAGGAGGTCGCTTTCTACGCGGCCGAACTATAATAATAATTTCTTACGGTATTTAAATCCCTTCATATTAAATAGTATAGCAATTATCGACTATGATTGTATTTCTATTTAGTCCAGCATTTTGCAAAAACTGACATTACAGCAATAGTTGACTTCCTCGTCACATATGTTAAAACAATACTGTAGTATGAGACCAGTTAACATAATATGTAATTCTAATATTTATTTTTCTTAATTTTGCTTGAAACCAAATGCTGAATCATGCTTGAACCTCCCGCACACTGGAGAAGCAAATCGCTAAACAAAACGCTTCAAGCAAATCGTTGTGCAACATTTTGCTTCAGGTGAAATGCTGGATCAGTGTGCGCCCAGCCTAACAGTTGAATGTAAAACTACCTACTCAGATTATAAACTAGGTATATGCGGCCTCAGGTCCGCCAATTGAGCGGAGGGTAATACAGTACCAATATGTTTTCTGTGGTAATACTGAACTTATACGGCTATAGACTTAAACCAACACAAGTAGACTTCCCATCTATTGTTCATTTATTCAACGGTTATAGCCAATACAGTGAAAGTACATATTGTTGTGCATGCTTAGTAACAAATCAACTACCGTATAGATCAAGAGTAAATATAGTGGACGGCTGTTCAATAAGTTAATACTCTAAAAAAAAATAAATAACAAATAACAATGAATAATTAACAACAGTGAGTTGTAAATTTTGAAGCTCGCTTTTCGTGTCTAGTTCATGTCCGGTGACACTGGTGGCTAGTGTCGACAAAATTTTGTTTCCATTATGCCATTATGTTAGAATTAGTTTCATGGTTTGTGCTTAAGTTATTGTTTATGATTATATCGCTTTATTTGGTTAAACGGGGGTTTGAATGGCTGAAATAACAAGAAACAAATTGTAAACAAAACACGACATATAGGCTACAGTCCACCGGACGGAACTAACGATAAAATTGGCTTCAGCTGTTCCATACTTCCATAAGCATAAGGAAGGATGGAAAATCTACTAAGGGAGTACGTTTTATCTATGATACTACTTATATTATATTGCATTTTTTACCTTATCTACCAAAATAAGACTATTTTAAAGGGACACGGTGCAACTGCGCAGGTGATTAAGAAATTAGGATGTCTGTACGCTGAATATTGTTTGGTGTACTTGTGTTTATTGTTAGGTATTGTATACGGTATATCTTGGTATATATGACAATAATATCATCGATGACACTCACCTAATGGTGCCAGCCAAGAGCCAACGTCTCTCACTACTTTAAATCGCTACGCTTAACCATCGATGTATAATTCGCGCTAAACACTACCACACTACGCACATTAACCCGCCCGGAATAGTGTCTCTACTTCTTCCCACTGTCACTACTGTACCACACCACACTACCACAGTCAACCCCTGTCGCCCTGTCAACACTCACGAGCGCGCACGTTCCCTGTCACTTCACTCACTACACTCGTCGACCCGACCGTCGTCAGTTCAAGTTCAGTTCGTTTCGTTTTCGCCACTAGATACTCTCTGCTGCTGCTCTGCTGATTGCTGATCGGGCCGTTTGGCAAAGTCGCTGGCACGGAGGTGGTGGCGCGCCAAGCGTCATTCTAGAAAACTACTTTTCTTATACAAACCATTCAAACACAACCTAAGGTCCTCTTCTTTGCAATGCATACTCCCCAAGACGTGCAAACTGGTATGGCGATTTTACTAAAAACTATGGTCAAAAAAGAACAATAAATTATAGCTAAATACGCTTTTCATTAATTTGTTGAGGGTTATAAAAAAAATTACAGCTGCCTACTGCTACTGCACTGTAAAGTACACTGGTAAAGTTACTGTACATGCTTGGACTAGTGTGTTGGTTAGTAAAATATTAATAGCTTATGGTCGCCGCTGTTTGCTTGTATGTATGTAGGTATGTATGCTTGCTAGCTTGCACCAAGATCTCGAAAACGGCTCCGACGACTTCCTTCAAATGTTGTAAATAGTTTATTCCTGCCCTAAAAACGAGTTTACTGCAGTTAGAACTGCCAACAAAAATCTAATTACGTAGAAAAAATGAATCTGAAAGTCAATTTTTTTTAACATTAGTCTTATGGGTTGCTAAAGTAACCAACTTGGCTGAATTAAATAAAAAGGAAAAAGTAAACAAAAGACTCGTAAATTGTCTATCCGCAGTATACTAGGATAGATAAAAGGAGTATGTCTACTTCTTTTAATCTATGATACTAGCAAATTAAAAATACAGTACAAAAGGAAAACATCAGTTTGTTGTTACTACAGTATTGAGCAAAGATTATACTGGAGATTACTCGATGTAGTAACACTTCGGCCCAGTCAGGCGCACACAGGCGATTTTGAGTCGCGCAACAGTTGCCCGACTAAAATGTTCAACATTGTTTTAAATTGGAGTGCGCACACGAAGGAAACAGTCTGGGGACAGTCGCGCAACTGTTGCAACCGATGTTCCCGGACCCAATTTGCCAGCGACTGCTCTGCGACTGAATTGTTGCGGGACTGTCGCTCCAGGTTTGGTATCCATTGAAACAAGTGTAGATGCGCACACATGCAACTAAATAGTTGCTGTGTCGCTCAGTCTCACCCCAGGAATTCAACTACTCGTGGCCAGAACTGTCACTAGTGTTTGCTCTCTTGTTGTGTGAAGATTTTAGAAAATTGCAAGTATGAGTGTGCGTGGTGAGGATGTCGAACAATTAGTTGATGAAGTTGAGAAGAGGCCGACTATATTTAAAGTCATTGACTCTGTCCTTTCACAAGTCGCTCACTATATATATGGGATGAACCCAGTATCTTCTCTTTTTCTTTCGCGCGCGAAACTTCAGCAACAAAGCACATACTACGGCTGTATCATTGAAATCCATTCGGAACGCTGTAACGAATGTATTTCCAACACGTCTCAAGACTAGATCCGCGACTAAAAAGTTGCCTGTGTGCGCACTCCAGCTCAACTGTCGCTAGACTTCAGAGTCTCCGAGAGAGTTGCGCAACAGTCCCCCGATTAGTCGGGCAACTGTTGCGCAACTCAAAATCGCCTGTGTGCGCCTGGCTAACATTTCGGCCAAACTCAAATTTCTTAGAAAAACAGTAACACTTCGTCCCACTCGCTTTTACAGATGATTAAATAAGCTAATGGAGTAACATTTCGGCCCGACGAAAAATTGACAAGGGTTGAGGAACGCAGTTCAGGTAGTAAGAGGTACATGACCTGTATACTTTGCAACAACCCTCTGGTGGAATGTCGCCCAACCGTCACCCCTTCCATCCTCTGACCTCACATGACGGAGAATCGGTGGAATCTTACCTAACCTAACCTAACCTAACCTGTCAAATATTTTGTTGGGACGAAGTGTTACTAGTGGGCAGGTAGAGAGTTGAACCGTAGGCCACATCTGAGGGTTTCGGGCCGAAATGTTACTGGGCCGAAGTGTTACTTGGGCCGAAGTGTTACGACACGGATTACTCAATACAATCACAGAAAACGTACTACTATAACCTTGGTTACAGTATACTATAACCTTGGTTGGTTATAGTAGTACGTTTTCTGTAATACAATGTAGTAAAGGTGAGCAGTCCGGAGTGTGGGGGGAAGGCCCCCTTCACACTGGGCCACCATGGTGGTGTCACGACACCGGTGGCGACACCATGGTGGCTACGTTACATTAGCATTGATTTAAATGGGACATCTTCACACTGAGCTTTGGTGGCACGTCTGGCCGCGCGGCCAGACGTGCGGTGGCTCGGGGTTGCGATTTTCAAAGACACCAGTCTGGTGGCGCCACCACGTCGCACCATGGTTTCTTATCGGACTGTTCACATTGGAGCGACTGGCAGCGCCACCCATCACTACCAGTGGGCATTACTCAATATACTAGTTTACTTATCTTTTGAAGTTGTTAAGGTAATAAATATGGGGAAACGATTGATATAACAAAATTTATACTCTTTTTCATTAACATCTTTTCGTCATTGCAATGTATACATTGAGTCAAGGTATTACAGTGTTACATATTAATAAATGGTATATTAACTATGTTTTTATTTAATTTTCCACAACGTTAGTATCAGTTTCTCTTCTGGAGATATGCTGCCCCACAGTTTCGTAGATTGTCCTGATATTTGATCTTTCAGACGTCCCAGAAGCTCATCAAAACTTAAAACACTCATTATTGAGTAAGTGTGAAACGTGTCAGGGTTATTTCTAAGGTCTTGGTAGTGAATGAAAAAAGTCTTTCTGGTACCGGTACTTATCTATATTTATAAAAGAGGAAGTTTGTATGTATATATATATATATATATTTGAACGTTATGAGCTCAGACACCATTGGACCGATTGCCACGAAACTTGGTACATAAGTGTAGAATTTCATGGAGTACGTTTATACACCTTCAATTTCGTGATCCGTCCAATCGGCTCGCCCTAATGGCTCTAGAGTTGCCCCATGTTAACCTTATGAGTACGTATATTTAAACGGAATTAAAGAATCTTAACAACTGTTTCAACTAAACAATTTGATTATGTGATGTTCAATAGCATTAAAAAGTTGATAGGTGTACCAACAGGGTGCAGCACTATTATGTTTTTAAATTAATGACAACAGCTAATTTGTACCAAGCAGAAACAAAAAGCTGTGATACATGGAATGGATGGATTTTTTTACAGTTACGTTTAAGTAGCTAGGTAATACTAATAGTAAATTAATATAAAGGTCTATCCACATACAGCAGATCTAGGGAACATAATAATTGTTTTATTTAGCGTTCTCAAGCTGCTTGCATTATTTTAAAGGGACCAAAATTGTCTCTTCCGCATCTTGACCCCGTTGCAAGGCACGGGTATAGCGGCTAGTATCTCATAAAAACGGATGAACCAAAAAACTATGTTTTTTCTTATGTTTTTGCAATAAAAAAAATATATATACGCTAAGCACCTGCCTCTTCGACGTCCAACTGTGAGCTTTGTGGCTGCAGCTGCACTGGTGGCTGAGCTGGTGGTCCATGCGCATTTTGACTGGCCACCAGTGTCACCACCGGTGTCGCCACCATGGTGGCCCGGTGTGAATAGGCACGAAGGAAGGAAAACAGGTCCGCGACGTAGGAAATGGCGAAGAAAGTAGTCAAGGCGAGCTGTCCGGAGTCTGGGAACTGTTTATGACGATTAGATTAAGGTATCTGCAATCCAAAAATGCTATGGAAAGGGAGGAAAACAGGTCCGCGACGTAGGAAATGGTGAAGAAAGTAGTCAAGGCGAGCTGTCCGGAGTGTGGGAACTGTTTATGACGATTAGATTAAGGTATCTGCAATCCTTAAATGCTATGGGAAGGTAGGGAAACAGGTCCGCGACGCAGGAAGCGGTGAAGGAAATAGTAAAGGCGAGCAGTCTGGTGTGTGGGATGGGAACTGTTTATGACGATTAGATTAAGGTATCTGCAATCCAACCCTAGCAGTGGCCAATGTTAGAAGTGGGGAATGGCCAACCCATTTTGGCGATTTTGCAGACTTTTTTTAAAAATCTGTAAAAATTACAAATATGGACTCAACCTATCAATGTTTGTATTCATTTTATTCAGAAAAAGCAGGAGAATCTGAATATATAAATAAAAATTGAATCTGAGTTGGTAACTTTTTTGCAAAATAAAAAAAATAAAAAAATTATGTTTGAAATTTCAAAAGTAAAGTCTTGTTATTATTACAGTATAATTTTTAGACCAAAACCATTATATACATTTTGTAGTAAATTCAATTCCCTACATAGAAATGTATAACACATGGAGGAAATATTTTTTTTACAAATGTTATGTAAGAAAATGAAGAAAATTCAAATTTTGTCGCATAAGACGAATAATTAGTAACTCGGAGATAACTCATGTAAGGTAATTAGTGATAATAATATAGTACACATATTCTTGTAGGTTATAAACTAAGGAATACAAATATGTCACATTGTAGGCAGCAAAAAATTTTTGATTACCCGTTTTTGATACAAAAAACCAAAAATTTACCGTTTACATAGAAAAAAAATTCAAAGACATTTTGTAAAAAAATTTTGTACAGATTTTTGTAGGCCAAACATATTATAAAAATGTTATAGTACATTCAATTCTCTTTATAGAAATGTAGGTATAACACATGGGGGAAATATTTTTATTTACATGTGTTATGTTATGTAAGAAAATACGAAAAATCGCAAGGTTTGTCACGTAAGACGAATAATTAGTAACTCGGAGATAACTCATGTAAGGTAATTAGTGATAATAATATAGTACACATATTCTTGTAAGTTATAAACTAAGGAATACAAATAATGTCACATTGTAGGCAGTAATAAATTTTTGATTACCCGTTTATAATTAAAAATACCCCCGCCGCAGCAAACCTGCTGACTAAGCGAATTTCCATTCGTCTGAATTGATTTTCAGTTAAATATATTTTAATAACATTAGGTTTAACGAGTACCTAGGTTTGCTGCTACAAGGAAACTAACTTAAGTGTGTTTTTGAGTATAATATTGATAGCTTAGTACAAAATAAATAAATTTGCCAAGTTTGATCAAAATATATTCATAAACAAGCAAACTACAACATTTGACAATATTCTCCATAAGAATAACATGGGAATTTTGAATTTACAATTTTTTAAATTTTCTCCGTTACTAATAATCGAACAAAAATACTTTTATATACTAAATTATTTGTTTTTTTAAGCTCTTTAAAAAGGTCTAAAGAGAAATTGGGAAATTTTGTGTTTTGAGGGTCAAAAGTGAGAAAAACCAATTTTTACCCCATAAAACCCCCCATAAAGCCCCGTTCCCATGGTCCAATCGTGCTGGTTCGCGAACTCATTCAAGTTTATCCCGCTTTACACCTTTAAACCAAATTTCATCAAAATCGGACAAAAATTACTCAAGTTATCGCGTTCACGGACGTATATATATATATATATATATATATATATATATATATATATATACATATATAAAAATTTGAACGAATAGTGTTTTTGGCCTCTGGGGACATCAAAATGAAAAAGTAAATCGGTCTCGGGCCTAGGTCTTACCGTGCCACCTACGGTAATATCTACTTCCCTATAGGGAAATTCGCTAAAAAATAAAAATTTACCGTTTACGTAAAAAGAAATTCAGATATTAGACTTTCCAGTTTATATTCATGCATAAAGATTACTGTTAGGCCTAAAACACAAAAACATTACTAACAAAAACACTACATAACTACAAAATCCGAAATTAGAATGATTCCCAAGATATTCGCCGAGCAATATTTACTTTCAAAACGTAAGTCAGCTGATCCGCACAAAACAAACAGAGTAACTTGGTCAGATGGCAATGTCTTTTGTTGCTGACAGAACACAGAAATTACAGTGAGCAGGGCTGCCATTTCTCAACACTAAATTATTCTACGTTTCCTACGCTACAAAAGGATATTATATTTGAATAGTTATGAATATTCCATTATATACAGGGTGTCCCGGAACTCTCTACCAATATTTTAGGGCATTGATCCTGGGTAAGAAACGTACCTAAATATCACATTTAAATTGTCCAGAAGTCCTTAGTTACTCACACAGCCGCCATTTTGTTTTTTTTCAGTTATTAATTTTTTTCTAAAGAATGGTTAAACATACGAAATGGAAACTTTGCACAATCATTTATGACAAGTAGACAAAACTACAAAAAAATTATGAAGATTTTTCAAATTCATAAAACAAAATGGCGGCCATTTAAACTTTCTTTCTTAAATAACTAAAAAACCATTGATTTGACAAAAATTTTAAATGGCCGCCATTTTGTTTTTAAATTTGAAAAATCGTCATAATTTTTTTGTAGCTTTGTCTAGCTGTCATAAATGTTTGTGCAAAGTTCCCATTTCATATCTTTAACCATTCTTAAGAAAAAAAAAATTAATAACAGAAAAAAACAAAATGACGGCTGTGTGAGTAACTAAGAACTTCCGGACAGTTTAAATATAATATTTAGTTATGTTTCTTACCCAGGAGCAATGCCCTAAAATATTGGTAGAGAGTTCCGGGACACCCTGTATATATCTCGACTTTAGAAATGGTCCTTGCGGGACCATTGGCCATTTGTTAATTTTTGTAAAATTACGTGTTTTCTAAAAATCATATGTTCTTTGCTATCGATGTATTGATAAAATAATCTATACCAAAATATTCAGCAACCCTACTGCTATCTAGTGGTATAACTCGCATCCAGATAGGGAATAAACTAACCTTGCTATGATTTTCTAAACTTTATGAGTTTAGCGCTTACGCAACACTACAAGTGGAAGTAGATTCGCGCGTAAATTTTCATTCAAATTTCAATTGCAATTACGTTGACATATTGACGCTAGAAGGTTCGTTTATATAATAAAATGAAAGTTTAGAATGTCATCTTTCGAATGGTATATGAATTATCCACTTTAAAGATAATTATCAATTAGTTTTTAGCGTTAAAAAATGTTTGGACATAAATGGTCCCGGCGGGACCATGGCCATTCTAAGGGTGCACGGTGAAATGGTCCCGCCAGGACCATTGGCCACTGCTAGGGTTTTTGATTTGTATTATTTGTAGGTTAATGCTATGGGAAGGGAAGGAAACAGGTCCGCGACGTAGAAAGTGATGAAGGAAGTAGGGGTGTCCGGGCAAATGCGGACACGGAATATTGGGGACACATAATTAAAGAGGGCATAAGCGGACACTAGAGATTACTGCTACCTGACAAGGGGTTGACAGGTCTCTGCAAATATTTCAAGGTTGGAACATTGCGGACACATGTATCTACGATGGGGAAAAAGGTGCGAGGGAGAAAGGCCACGGGTATTTGGCAGTTTAAATCTTTATCTTTCTATTTATAGCTAGACTCTCCCTATACTATTATACGCGTTACGTTTGTGCTTACAATGTTTTAAAAAAATGCTCCAAGGATTTCCAAAACTGGAACTAATAGCCTTCAAAAAATGTTGTAATTTATTATGAATATTTTGTGGAGTTTACTGTTAATAATTAAATTTTCATTAGAGATCGCTTGCCAGATTGACAATGTTTGTTAGTTAAATAAAGAATAGAGACAGGGCATCGCTAAGAGATATTGGTTTTCTTTATTGAGTATAAAATGTACTAATGTTTCTGTGTAGTATGATGTCAGGTATCGTACGTTACTCGCCCGATAAGCTTCACTGTTCTCGCACGAAAATCCTGTGAAAATCCGCAAACCGTCGTGCTTGCACGGTAAAACACCACTTACCAGGCTAGTAGTGTAATATACTATTCCTGTAGGCCTGTCAGAACTGTACAACGTGTCTATCGGCTTGGCAATCAATTGACAAAGGTAACCCGATGTCAAATATGAGCCTATAAACTATGATATATGGTATGAGAACTTTTATAACATTAAGCCTTGTATAGTTTTAATGTTGTCCAGCTTCAAAAAGCGCGATATATATATAAAATTTGGCATTTTTATTTGATGCATGTTTATTGACAATAATTTGTAATGAATAATTGACAAATGATAATGGACAACACTCTATCTACTTGTTATAACTAATCCTATAGAACTCGATAATAGAATGATGTTCAACTTATATTCCAGCTTTCAATAAGTAATTAAAATACAAACAATAGGTCTTTTTATAAATAATACATTAAACTTAAGTGATATTTATAATGTCAGATATATTGGGGGTCGATGTAGGCTATATAAACATTAAAAATGGTAGAGAAATTAGTTTACACTAGTGTACTTGTTGCTCGAATTCGAGCAATTGCTAAGTGTTACAGGCGTTATTTTAAAACGAATAACAGTCATAATTTCTGATGACTTTAAAAGATTCGATTTAAAGATTATGGAAATACTCAAGATGTACATAACAGATCGATATAATCAACATTTCTTGTAAATAAGGTATCATTTTTCAAAAGCTGATCTTGTTTTTTAGTGTTTTCTACAAATATCCTTACTCATAGCCGCATTATTTTGTCCATAATAACTATTATAAATTCTAAAAAAAATTATTTCTATTTCTTCCCCTATGTTTCCATAGTTTGCAAATCGGCTCTTTCAATGATTACTAAGAAATGGAGCAAAGTGTCAATTCAGATTTCTTTTTAATATTAAATTATCCAGGCTCTCTCGCTTTTTTCCATTGTAATATTTACGCCAACCAAAATTTAAATAGTAAATACTTCATTTCAACCAAGTCAGTAAATGTTTGTAGCAAACTGTTAAATTAGCAAACTTATTGCCTATTTACAATTAATTAACATATGTTCTTCTTCTCACTTCTAATTTCTGACAACAGCTGGAGTTTCATAACAGTTTTTGTTTCCCATGTTAATCTTATGGAGAAATACGAAATTTAAAAGGGCCCAAGGGCCTCACTCTCTAATTATTTCCCTAAAAAGACAATTTCCTGCAAAACTTCACGTTACGCTCTTTCCAATGACACCTAAAACATGTCAATCGGTTCAGTAGTTTCGGAGGAGTAATTGTCACAAAAAACTTGCTTGCGTATTAAATAAGTACGAGAGGTCGTCCAGTGGTCGAAACTCGACCAAAAATATGTAATTTACTCACTTCTTTATTTTGGGAGACGGAGGTCGTCCCATAATCCTACCCGGGTATTGTTGAAGCTAATCGCCTGATTTATGGCCTTTCCTGGCAGTTGAGGGGTAGCAAGCGCTAGAGTGGGGGTAGAGCGAGATAGAAGATGGAGTTTGTTGCCCCAGCGACACCGGACGTCTGACGTTCCCAGAAGGATAGGGTTGACCAATTCGACGCAAGAATTTGAATGGACTTCCGTTAACAAATAATGCAATGAAGGGAATCAGTGTTTAGTACTAGGAAAGGTAAAGGAAATATAAGTGATTAGCGTACAAGGATTTAATTTGCTATTTCTTAGATATTCCTTACGTAGGGTCACTCGGGTCACTTTGCAGGGAAGTAACTGCGAGAGTGTGATTGACCTCAATTGCAACCTAACAATTGTTTTGATTTTACGTGGTAGCCTCATAAGCGAACATCTTTAACACAAAAACTAAGGCAACGCTGGTGATACAACTATTGGTCATAGTTTATTTCGTTGAGTCGTAAATTAAGACTTATTGAAAGATTTGTTTATACAAAATAATAAAATCACAGTTTTGTACGATATTGAACAAGTTTTATTCAAATCTTTACTGCAAACGTCACATTCCAAATACCAATTGTGTGACGAGAAAATACGTCATCTAACCAGTACTCCTAATGATGTTGATGAAAATATATTTCTGGTCATTTATGATCTAGTAGTGAGTTTGTTATAACAATTCTGTCGAACTATAGGGTGTTAAGTAACTCTGTACCAACCTTTTAGAATATAATTTCTGTGTTAATAACGAATGTATAAATACAGTATCACATTTAAAGCACCTGTAAATCAATGGTTACACACAGAGCCACCATTTTGTTTTTTTTTATATCCATGTTACTTAAAATTTTAAATTGTAAATAAATGTTAATGCTAGTTTAATTAGTTTTGCAAGAATATATTACAATTTATAAATTTAAAATTTAATATGGCAGCCATTTAAACATTTTTAACAGTAGTAACGTTATACCAGTAAATCTTAAAATAAACACAAGAATGCTTTTTACTGTAAATTCTGACACAAACGTAATGACACATCGACGTAGAAAATCCAATTAAAAATGACCGAGATATGGCATTTTTGTGGTCTGTGTCTAAAAAACTATGATAGTGCGTGTGGTATAAGTACTTGTCTGCAACTATGTGACCAACAAACCAATATGATAGAATCATAAGAACTAAATATATACTACGCGACACAAAAACAGTCATACCAGTGTTATTTTTTATCAGGTTTTCTATCTTTATATGTTATTGCGTTTGTCTTGAAGGTAATAAGGTACTAGTGGAACCCCGTCGAAATCGACGGTTAATCTTGAGGTTTTATGTAAATTCAGCTAACTGCGTTGGATAGAGTGAAGTCATTAAAATCTTAGTTATATGAAGGGACGATAAGCAATAATAAGTATGGCGATTGTGTTCCCTAAAAAACGTGATTGATGAATTCGTTTAACACAATATTTCCTACCTTTCTTTTTATCGGCTTTAGGTTGCCTAAAAGGTTTTTTAGGAGTCTTATAATTGTTTCTTCATGAGTTTGTTTCATACCAAAGCCACTTTCACTATATGGGAGAATGAGTTCATATAATTAGTCTATCATGTTACGGAAAGAGTCAATATTTATTACTGACCATTAATTCAATCTGCTTTAGGAAAATCATTCAGATTGTATCCGGATTTATAAGTAAATCTTCATCACTTTTTTTTATAAAAATATCTGATTCTCCAGAAAGCAGTAACATTCTTACTTCGATCTCAGCAATTTTAAATCCTTCTCTTGCCACATCGACCTATGTATTTAATTATCCTGTTCTTACTTTATAGTTCATTAGCTTATGGGGTAGTTTTGCCTTGGCCATATAGATCACATAAAGCTGTGCATGTATTTCGTGGATACGAATGAACCATAATTGTAAGAAATTTTATCACAAATCTTGAACATTTGCGGAACCAAATCCATAACCTAGTCCAGCATTGGTAACACATTATGCAAATGCGATGAGATGTGATGACACTGTTGTGTTTCCGAATGTTATGTATGTAGTGAGGTTTAGATGCGTTGTTCAACCTAGCTACATGTGTACATCAAAGTAAAAACTGTGTACACATTTTTTTTAATACCTAAATTGACATAGTTCATCTACTTTATCAAAACCATAGACTCCGTAGTTAGTCTATTCCAAAACTTGATCACAGCTCTCATCCTCATCGCACTCATCTATGATACAATTTTCAACCCGATTATAAAAAACTGTTATACCAATAAATTAATCTCAGGCGTTCTTTCTTGAATTTAAAAATAAATGGTGATTGAAAGTAGGAAAAAAAGGCAAGTGCCAACCTTACAATATGTATAAGCTAACCCGATAAGGAATAGTTATATGTTCCTTTGAAATTTATAAGTCACACTTATTTCATAATTTAAAATTTTCTAAGAGCAATAAAGCATTGATTTTTGAACAAAACATTTCAAACGTATCATAAATTCATCATTTTGTTGAAGTTATAAAAAACTTGCCATGCAGTGGAGAATCCATTTAAAATCATAAATAGTAATGTAAACATTTAATTTTGACAGTTTCAGTAGACCTTTGAATACAATTTTAATATTAACAGCTGGTTCATTAAAAGTAGTGTAAAATTATCCATATGGTTGAAATGTAAACAAAATTGCAGAGTGAACTTTAAACTTTACTTTATCGTTTCTCTTTTGAGGGCTCACCTACAGACTAATACCTTTCTTTAGACACCCCTACCAAGTTTCTACGCCCAGCCGTTCTCTCAAATTAGCTGTGACAAAAACCTCGTTTCCTCCATAAGAATAACATGGGATGGGAATTTAAAGGCCACTGGGGCAGAGCCCCGAGGGAATTTTCCATGTTTCTCTTTTGATGGCTCATCTACAGACCAGGACCTTTCTTTAGACACCTCTACCGGGTTTCTACGCCCAGCGGTTCTCTCAAAATAGCTGTCACAAAGAAAAACAGTTTCAAATTAATATATAGATTTTTTGTGAAATATTAATTGTTTAGTATAAATGTAACAAATTTGCCAATATTAATTAAACTATCAATTAACAACCATCATCAAGGCAAGCCAACTATGAGTCTACTGTATTATTCTCCATACAAATAAAATAGCAATTTTAAATTTACAAATCGTCACTAATAACCCTACAAAAACACTTAAATATATATATTATATTAGTTGTTTTATAAGATTTACAAACGTAACCATTTAAACAAAAGTTCGTATTAAATAATAAAATATTTGGCTTTTTTATGAATAAAATACTTCTTTTTCAAATTTGACCATAATTTAACCATTATATTAGTAATAATTTGTGCATAAAGAATCAACAGTTTACTTAAAGCACAGAATGTATGTACTGGGAGGTCTAAAACACTATTGATACATTTAGGCTATTTACACAATATACTGTTAACTCACAATACGGTAAATAAATATTACCGCAAAGGTCCTCCGCAACAGTTCTTTTTTTCCTTTTACAGTAGATATTAGGTACTATTTGCCTACATAAATGGAGGCAAGTGGTTATTGATTTAGATTGAACACTCCAATCATCAGGCCGCCTAATAGGCGAATGACGCCACTGAACACATAAAAAATTATAAACACCATTGGATCACAATGTAATGGGGTGAGTTGTTGATCAGTTCGATCCTTATGGCTGAATTTTTACCTCTTTCCTTCTCTTCACCCTACATCACTTTCACTCTCTCCAACTCGCACTAACTTCCCCTACATTGGCGTCTCACCCCCTCCACTGCCCTACGCTTATTCATCTTCAACCCCAACGCAGGGACGGGTAGCGGTGACAGGTCAGCCGAGCGTCACTAATAGGATTATCGTATGGGCAGAAAGCCTACACCCCTTTATTTTCACCCCACACTGTAAATAAAACATGTGATTGGAGTTTCTTCCATTTGTTTTGATTTTCTGTTTATATTTCGTTGTTATTTCGTCACCAGCATGGCAACGCATAAGATCCATGTTAATTTTTTCAAATGTTTAAACTCATTTGTTGTGCTTATCTTTGAGCCTATTTAAATTTATAAAGGGATTCTGCACACCTACAGGAAAATTGCTTTCTAATGGCATGCGCAGATTTACCCCACGATGCACACAAGCTGAGAAAAAAGGTTTTAAAGAAACATGCTTGCCTATTAATATATAGATAGATTTGTAAACCTAATATACATGTAGAACTAAAGCGAAACATATCAAATATACTTCTGAACAATATTATCAATACGTTAGTTATAAAAACTTAGTTTCAAGTAAATTGATTAAGTTCACTGGTATTTTTCTGTTTGGAATTTTGCAAACGTACAATTCACGGGGCGCGAATGCCAGAGTAGGGGTGTTACTGGTATTTTTCGTTTGGAGTTTTGCAAACGTACAGGGCGAGTTTACCTGGGTAACTATTAGATGTCAGTTTGCTTCTTACCGTCACAGTGTACGCATCGTTCGGTATGGAAGTTATAAAAAATTGTTTAGATTGTGTATATAGGGAATAATCGTTTACCGTGATGCGGCACAACAGGATAGGCATATAGGAATAGCACAAATAGAAATTCGCTAAACATATGTCTCATGGCAAGACCTAGACCCGGAACCGAAACAGATTTTATTTTTTTTGTTTTAAGCTCCCCAGAGGCCAAAACAGTTCGTTCAAATATGTATGTGCAATCTATTTGTCTATGGCAATATAGAGATATTTGTACATGCGTCCATTACCACTATAACTCAAGTAAGAAAAATACGATTTTGGCAACATTTGAAACAAACGTGTAAAAATCTACGTTTTTTCAAAGGAGATCGAAAACCAGCATGGCCGGACTAATAAAGTTAGAAAACCAAATGTCAATCTGGCGAGCGATCTCTAATAAAATATAATTATCAACAGCTTTAAAATCAATGTCTGAACATTTGTTGAAGGCTATTAGTCCCAGTTTTGGAAATCATTGGAGCAATTTTTAGAAACATTGTAAGCACAAACGTAACGCGTATAATAGTATAGGGAGAGTCTAGCTATAAATAGAAAGATAAAGATTTAAACTGCCAAATACCCGTGGCCTTTCTCCCTCGCACCTTTTTCCCCATCGTAGATACATGTGTCCGCAATGTTCCGCCCTTGAAATATTTGCAGAGACCTGTCAACCCCTTGTCAGGTAGCAGTAATCTCTAGTGTCCGCTTATGCCCTCTTTAATGATGTGTCCCCAATATTCCGTGTCCGCATTTGCCCGGCATTCGGAAGCGTGTAGTAGCAGTTGCGCCGAGTAGCATTTGCGCCGCGGATTAAATCGTGCTTCCAGCGCCGCGGAGTTTGATTAGTTCAATGATGCAGAAGTGACGAGGGTCATTATTACTTACACTTTACTTGACTGAGTTGCTTGTAAATAGTGTCGTTTTCCATACTCCTAATTAACTTGAACTAGTTGTGCACTATTGCACATAAAAAATGATTAAACACTTGTATATCCCCACATGCAGTATTGAGTTAGAATAGATATTTTTCCTGAACTATAATTATTATAACCAGTAGACATTTTCTACTTATCACATTACTAATTTAGGAGAAAGGGGGCTTTTGTTTTCCTATGATGTTGTCATTGTCAGTTTCGAGTAGAATTTAGCAGAATGAACATCGTAGAATCCACAAAGAAGGGCTCAATTGTCAATCATTTCGTCTACTGCAATTGACCTACTGTACATTATATCATCGATATGTCGCACAATTGATAAGAATGCAACAATAAGCTACAATAAAACCTTTCTGAAACCTCTAACCGAATAAATGAATCGATAAATAATTTCGAACCATGCAATTGCTTACAATCGACATTTACAACTGTTCACAACAGTTGACTTGTACTCCCTAGGGACTAAAAAGGCTTTTTACCACTGGTGATTAAAACGTTATATAGTTTAGACCCATATGGTTTTGTCTTTTGTTTGCTATGTAAAGGTTATACATCGAAGTGAAGGATCACGGGTTCATACATAAAACCCCATTATAAAATGGTTTCTCATAATTACAGGCTCTAAAAAAGTTAACCATGTAAATAAATCAATAACTTGAGGGGGGGGGCAAGCCCAAAATGACACTTTTAGCTACCATTCGTCCCTCTGCTATATCATAAGATGTACAAGGACACCTACATCGAAAACATTGGCTAATCAAAACGGGTGAAAAGTTATTTCACAAAAAACCTTATGGTATCAGGTACACAGTTTCATTGTGTGTTAACCCTTAGCTAAACTAAACAGACAATACCCCCGCCGCAGCAAACCTGCCGACTAAGCGAACTTCCAATTGTCTGAACGAGTACCTAGGTTAGCTGCTGCGAGGAAACTATTAAAGTGGAGTTTTAGTAAAATGTGGAAAGCTTAGTATAAAATAGATAAATTTGCCAAGTTTGATCAAAATATATCCATAAACAAGCAAACTAAAATTACTCAAGTTATCGCGTTCACGGACGTATATAAATCTATACAAAATGAAAAAGTAAATTGGTCACGGGCCTATTAATAGGTCTACGGTGCCACCTACGGTAATAGCTACTTCCCTATAGGGAATTCGCTAAAAACATCCATTTTTGGCGTATTTAACATTATGGTACAGAAGACGTAAGTATCGTTAATTTATTTATATTATACCTATATGTGTAGGTAAATAACAACAGGGTTCATTCCGATATCGGTGGTTCGTAAACTTAATCAAGGCGATTCAACCTTACACATTCATGCCAAATTTAATCAAAATCGCACGAGAAGCGATAAGAGCATAGGCCGGGAGCGCGCCCGAGTTCACGTGCAAACCTCGCACTGTCAAGTTGATGATTTTTAAAATATTCGTGGGAATGGATGGGGATTTGTAATGTTTATTGAGTTGTACAATAGTATTTAACATTTGCATGGGCTTGTATAGGCCGAAAGTAGGGTCATCAGAAAATGGCTAAAAACTCACCCATGTTATTCTTATAGAGAAAAAGTGCCTAAAGTGAGGTCATATTACTATATTATACCTACTGTACTTTACATATAATGGGTCAGTAAATGAAAGAATTAGCTTTTTTAGCTTGATTTCGAATATAGTATATGAGGATTATATGTAGGGATATGTAGGCAAAGATCAGGATTTTTGGAATTAGTGACAAACAAATGATCCCCATGTTATTTTTATGGTGAAAAACGCCTAAAGTGGGGTATCTTTGTGGTATTGCCACTACACGTTTTAGAGAGTTATTTTGTAAACTTAATATGTACTTGTATTTCTAGACTTAAGATAAACTTAAATTGATATAAGGCCTGTCTCAACTCCCAGGCTTCACGAAGCGCGATGTTACTACCAAACGTGGTACAGAAACAAACTATTTTTTTTCGGAATTTCCTCTCTTTTGAGTTATTGGTAGTTAATTGGTTTTAGGTAACCCTTATACTGAAACGGCGGAGTGTACTGTGTATTGTTGTCAACCAGTGAACGATATTTTTGGTGGCATCAATTTTGCAGTTAGGCCTATTAGATCATGGTTGCCACCAACCATTAAAACCTTGAAAAGCTTGAATTATGCATGAATTCTTGTGACCATGAAAAAAGGCATGGATTATGCATGAATTTCTCCATTGGACCATGAATTTTCAAAATCAGGAAAAATTGTTCTACTAGTATCATTAAATTTGCCAAAATTTCATATTTAAAAACAGTTAAGTAAAACGAACACCAAGAGAGAATACCATTTGGAGACGAGTATTTAAAATTTTCCACGTTCAGAAACAATTGCTTAGTTCATTCCAATTCATTTTGTGTTAGGTAGATGCTGATGTCAGCTAAGTCTTCCGATGTATGAGATCTTTGACTGTATATGGTTCGAAAAATCATTAGGTGGCCTACCCCCGCGTATGGGTACAGGGGTATGGGGACTTTAATCACAAAAATAGAAGTTTTAGACCAAGCACGAAATTGAAACGGGGCACATAATAAAACAATAAAATCGAATTTCTGGCTCTCACGCCTGATGTTTTTAGCTTTGTGGATAAAACCATAGGCAATAAACCATTAATTGTGTCTATAATCTGTGATAAAACCAATAAGTACATTGTGTAATAAGATAAACCAGAACACAGGATATTTCATGACATTCATATTGGGGGAAAACAGGACTTTTTGGCCGAGTGAACGAGATCAAACTCAAAATTAGTGTAACCAAGCGGTCAAACATGCTTAAAGATAATGTTCGTTTTCAAGCGGGCATTCGAGGACTGTTTTCCACAGCAGCACGGACTCTATCGAATGTTAGTTGTCTGACGTCCGATCTGACTTTGGACGGTTTGTCAGCTTCTTTTTGAACGCAGAAACCATTGTTTTATAGTTGATTGTCTACCACATGATTGTACCACATGACGGAATCAATGTCGCCCTAATAAAAAAAAATCACCAAACCGCAGCTGAGTTGCAAGGACTCATTATGAATCATTATTTTTTTAAATTTGACTCGAGAACAAACGCACGATGCTCAGGTGACTACTGCTCTATGACCACAGATAATAACATCGTGTAGGCTTTCCAACGAGCCTAACCCCACCACTCTCAGACGACATGTTGCTGAACAGTATAAAATAGATCGTTTTTTTGCCGCAACTTGTATGAGCGTATTGACTATGAATTTTTTCAAACTATCAATGAAAACCATGAATTCTGCATGAATTTTGTCATCTCACTATGGTGGCAACCCTGTAGATTTAAAATTATGTGTAACCATTAGCATGGGTCACGAGGTGACTGCATGCAACCACTTTACGCTGAAAGTAAAATGTGGTAGGAACATAAGTCCTCAATAATCCTATTAGTGCAGATGATTGGTTCCGCCATTGTTAACCTGTCAAAACTGCTAACCCTCATTTAATTAGCTGGCACGGCGCTGGTGCTACGCGGCGCAAATACTACTCGGCGCAAATACTACTCAACCATTCGGAAGGGCCACATACAGATTGGCCAATGGTTTAAGGGTCGTTTCTAACATACAGATTGACCAAAGGTCCTAATGAGCAGGGGCAAAAAATGGGGGCGGAGCTTACAGCATTAATGTCCCGTGGGGGAGGAGCTTGTCTATTCAAGTCAAGTGTTTGTTAACTTTTTCTAATCTATCCTGTCACAGAGGAGGCCAAGCTCAAGAGACGAATTTTACTTTTTAAAACACTAAGTTTTATGTAAACTGTTAAGTAAACAAATAAGGTTTTTAAACTCAACTGTAGCTTAACAGTGCGGTATTCTAATACAAATAATAGGCTATAAAATCTAACTAATTGCTTATTAACTCACTATCATTTTTTTTAAGTACACAAAGTACATTTTTTGGGAGGTCGAGTTGGCTACGAAATTGTTAGTTTGTTTGCCCTAGTTATAGCAATAGGGATAATGTTACCATTTAAAAGCCCTGAAGTATTCTTTCAAAATTCAAAGCATAAGCATTCTCGTTTTTATGTGTTTACCCGTTGTTTGAAAATTACCTTGAATATCTGTCTTAGTATTTCGCACACGATGTTCATTTTTAAGTTCACAAAACCAATCTAGCAATATTCATTATAGGAGTAGCATTTTAACAAAAGTTAAAAAAAGAAAAAGATATTCCATTGGAAGTGAAATAACCTGAATAAAATGTTCTACAACAGAGTATAAAAATCTACTCTTTTACCGTATTCAACATTTACGTAAACCAAAAATTAAAATTCTAAACTTCAAATAATTTTTTACATTTTGCCTTAAAATCCTGAAATAAATAATAATTTGTTAATAATATTCAGTCAGCTACATTTTCAGTTGCCGCTAAAAGAAAATAATAACTCAAAATTGGAGGTATTATTCCGTTTGGATGATATCCCATGAAAGCATAATATAACCTCGTCATATTAGCTTTTCAAATTGCATAGTTTGTGCTGAATTCTGTTGTCAATCGTCTGAACTTGTTTAAGTTTACAATGACATTTTGTTTACATCAAAACATATGTCAATAGTACAATTTTGTTTACATCCATACGAAAATTGGGTTATCTGTAAGTCGGTGATGTTTAAGTTAAATTAAGAAAATGTTGTATTATCTATACTACAGTATTATATAAAAATCTAATGGTGTCTGTCTGTATGTGTGTTGCTAATAGGTGCAAAAACTACTGAACCAACTGGGCTTAAATTTTACAAAATTATAGCTACCACAACAAGGACCATTATAGGACTATTCACATTTCTATACTGACCGTAGGCATTGCCCCTTTGGCTTTAAAAGTTCTGAGGTGAACATTTTAAAAGTAAATATTGATTGGTCTCCATGGCTGCAATGAGAACACTAACAATGTTTGTTTACATTTGCTTTGACATTTTAATGTAAACAAGAAGAACTGCTAAACTGCATATTTCACAATTTCAGACAGCTGATACATAGAAATTAAATATAATAGTTTCCATAACTACGAGGTAGGTTTATTTTTAATTTAACCTTTTATAATGGATTATTTATTTTAAAACTATGTTAATGATTATAGAAAAAAAAATTCTATAACCGTTGCTGTATCAACTCCGGCTCTGCTTTGGATTTTTTAAAGCGTCTCAAGTTATGAAAATAATGTTATCGATATGTTCTCATGGAAACAGTATGAAAATTACAATGTATAGATGTTTTGTATGATTTTGGAGGCTACTTTAAATAAATTCAAACTGCTTAACTTGTGTTAGATTAACTTAACATAACTTGCACATCACATTGTTTTTTTATATGTAGGCTATATTTAGGTAAATTAAGTTATTGTGTTTTGCTATACCTATGCTTAAATTAAACTAAAGAATGTCATCAATAACTAAATTGTACGTCGTTGATTTTTTGAGTGGAGTTTTCTAAAATCTGTTGTATATGTGTAACTATATTTAATTATCAAATGGTAATACAAAATACTCTTTTTTATCTTAACATAGCTTTCAGTTCACATTTAGTCTATTTGATACATTTATTATTTGTGTTTTGCCACACCAATGATTAAATTAAACCAAGGAAAATATCATAAAACTAAGCATTACACAGTGTTCTTTTGTTTCTAAAATCAATGAAATATCTGTTACTATGTTTACTTAATGGAAAGTGTGAAAATGTAAAGGCAATGACCGATGGAACTGATTAAAAGAACTGGTTTGTACTGTATATTAAGTTGTTTGTTGATATTTTTCATAGAGTAGAATCAGAGATGCAATGAAACATATACTGTATTTGCTATTATATTTTTTAGTCCTTGATGCTTTGATAATCATATTAGTTTTGTCTGCTGTCTTTAATGCTGAATTATTTGTTTAAAAATCTTTATAGTACCTATAGATATAGCTTCTTTAATATTTCAAAAGACTGTATTGATAAGGCACAGCAATATTTCTAAAGTTTATAACAGCTGACTTAGTTTTGCTAATGATTTAGCAAATATTAGTGCAGTAGAAACTGAAGATGGATTTGTGATTTAATATAAAGAAGAGTGATTAAAAAAAAACTGTTCATTTAAATTTAATAATTAGTATTTTTGCAACTTCAAAACTGATATTTAAAATGTCAATAGTAAATTAAAAGATATTTAATTAAGGGAGATGAAGGTAAATCATATATGTCAAAGTTGTATTCGAAGATTTTGTCAGGTTTTCTCTTATCAGCCTACACAAGATTTAAAATTAATCAAAACCAAAATGGTGCTATCCGCTACTTACCAGATTTAAAAGTTATAACTTTAACTTTTCTATTAAGGCCATAAAAGTTGAATTTTGTTTCTAAAAGCTTTTGCGGATGTGTAACTATTATATACAACAGATGTAAAGATTAAAATGTTTCTATTTTGTGTCCTCTTCCCGTTGCGAAGCACGGGTACAACAGCTAGTTTTCTATAAAATGTAAAGAAGAAAATGGTTTACGTTAGCTTTTTTGTTTTCATAGTATGTGTCATTAGTATTATTAATATTTCTGAAGTTTCGTTGAAGAGATGGCGCACGCAATGAAAATAATAGATATATGATGAGACATCATGTTTTCACCCTTAAAAACTACAATATATCGTAGTACTAATATTGTGAAATTTTGTGAGTTTGTTCGTTTGTTTGATATCCAATCACGCATTAACTACTGGTCGGATCGGGTTGAAATTTGGTATGAAGATAGCTCACATTCCCAATTAACATATCTAGACATATTGTTATCCCAAAAATTATTTCATGATCTGCCCCAATGGCTCCATAGTTTCCCATGTTAACCTTATGAGACCACCTCTGTATCTGGTAAGATTAGAAAACGTTAACAAACCGTTTACTTGAATAGACTAGCTACTCACCCACGGGACATCACTGCTGTTAGCTCCGCCCTCATTTTTTGCCCCTGCTCATTAGGACCTTTGGTCAATCTGTATGTTAGAAACGACCCTTAAACCATTGGCCAATCTGTACGCGCGCATTCGGAAGTAGGCCTAGTAAAGGCGAGCAGTCCGGAGTGTGGGAACTGTTTATGACGATTAGAGTAAGGTATCTGCAATCCTAAAATGCAATGGGGAAGGAGGGAAACAGGTCCGTGACATAGGAAGTAGTGAAGGAAGTAGTCAAGGTGAGCTATCCGGAGTGTGGGAACCGTTTATGACGATTATATTAAGGTACTGTATCTGCAATCCGTAAATGCTATAGGATAGGAGCATTGACTATACACCTCTAGAGGTGTATAGTCAATGATAGGAGGGAAACAGGTCCGCGACTTAGGAAGGGGTGAAGGAAGTAGAAAAGGCGAGCAGTGTGGAGTGTGGGAACTGGAAAAATTTGTAGCAGTTAGAATAATGTATCTGCAATACTGAAATGCTATGAGAAGAGATGGATACATGTCCACGAAACAGGAAATGGTGAAAGAATTAGTAAAGGCTAGCAATGCGGAAAGTGGGGAATGGATTCATGTATCTGCAATACCAAGACTGCTTTCAGAGTAAACTAACGATTTTCCCCTAGCAAAGCTCGGTCCCCAAGTACTACGTCTATTTTATGGAAATATTTGAGTAAAAATGTAATCAGACAAGTTGAAATTCGCTTAGTCTGCAGGTTTGCTGCGCCGGGGGTATTTTACTTTATACTATGTTATTTATATTTTAGTAAAAAACACTTAATTAGCCTTCCTGAAGCAGCCAACCTAGGCACTCGTTAAACCTAATGTCATTTAAATAGATTAGATTGAAAATCAATTCAGGTAAATGGAAATTCGTTTAGTCTGCAGGTTTGCTGAAGAGGTGGTATTTGCAGGTACAGAATATCCAATATAAGCATATTCTAATCTATAATACTGTATAGGGCTCTAGCTCAAACCGGGAAATTCGTCCTCACGGTCTGGTAAACTTTATGATCAGTGTGACAAACGAATTAAGGGCAGATATGCAGCGGGCGCTCCCATGATGAGCAGGTTTTTGACGAGGGTATGACAGTTTTGTGAGCCCAAGGGTTTAACCAAGTTTCGCAGTCGCAGACTTGAATGTTCGCTTTCTGGGCGTGCATACCCTTGAGTACTAGCCGTCCTAAAATTTACGCCCCCACAGCCCACAACTTTCAGCCGCTGCACTGACGGCTTGCCGTGTGGGCCAGATGTTTTTGGAAACGAGCAATAAACACTCCCCGCCCAAGCGTGGACGTGCGCACAGACTAGTTGGTCCAAGGCAGCACCCTTGGGCCTATTCTGTTCTTTTATACATTAATAACATCTCCAAGTTAAATATTTTCAGAAAAGTTTTCTTATTTGCAGACAATAGGCTAGTCTTATTTTCCTGCATGTAAAAACTTGGTCCGAGGTTCGAGATAAGGCTATGCATGATCTTACGATTGTAAAGAAATGGTTAAATCAAAACTTACTTTCATTAAATATTAATAAAACAAAATACATGCCAATTTGTATTAATAAGATTACATATTACAATCTACATGACCTTATTATTCACGAGTGTGGTGATCAATATAACATTGCATGTGATTGTGAGTGCATGGAAAAAGTAAATCCGTACAAATACTTGGGTGCTTGGGTGTATTTTTTTACGAGCGTTTGAAATGGGACGTTCACATTAATGATTTAAAAAACAAAATAAGAAAATTCATTTTTGCTTTTAGACAAATGAGTGACGTTCTAACATTCAAAGAAATAAGAATGACATACCACGCCTGTGTTCAATCATTGTTGTCTTTCGGTATCATAGCATGGGGTGGCTGTTATAGAAGTATTATGGAACCTTTAAATGTTGCCAAAAAACCCATAGTAAAAATAGGATTTGGAAGATGCAGACGATACCCGTCAGTCGCTTTATTTGAGGAAACGTCCCTTTTTTCTATTCGCCAACTTTACGTAAAAATATATTAATTCATATTTTGAAAAATTACAATAACATTTTCCATGGAATTGCACATTCACACAACACATTTTAATTCTTCAAGAGTTAATATCACTACATTACAAAAATTATTTGTTTTCTTCAACTAACTCCTTTTACATTTCTCATATACTCTTTCGTAACATCGGCTCTCATTTTAATGATTTAGCAATTTTCGATTCATCTTCTCTCAATTTATTTAAAATCAGTGTTAAAGAATTCCTTCCAAATCTAGGTACGGGTGAGGCCGAAGTTATCATCTCAGCTGATTACCAGCGTGTTTGACCTGAATATGTGTTATTTGCCACCATTGATACTTGCTACCACTCTAGAATTGTGTCATTTGCCTTCACTGTACGACGGGCATTGCTAGCCGTGGCCCAAAACCTCAGTCCATGTTGTATGTTTCTGTGTAGAATAGTATGTTCGAAGAATGGTGTTACCCTATTAATGATTTTGGTATATGGTGTTGTATTAATAAAAATGTCAGTTAACCCCCCCCCCTCACAACTCATGATAATAAATAAACTCGCAACACCCAACCCAACCACGACTAAAACACCCAGCCAGAAAACCACAATCCAACCGTACACCCATCCTCAATAAAACATAAAACCACTCAACCCAACCACAACCGGCAGCGGTGGCAGAATAGCGCTTCGTAGTTACACACTCTCTCGTTATTTACACGTCTCTGCTACTGCTGCTATCCTTTCCCTGGCTGAAGAGGGCGAAGTCCTCAGCCTCAGTCCAGTAGGGTTTCAGCTCTCTGGATTGGAACGTCACGAAGAACAGAACAATACCTGGCTAGGGTGAGTCATCAGCGGACTTGGACCCAACCCTTGTCCGTCGGTCATCACCCCTCGAGGCACCGGCCGATGGACCAAGGTATAAGGCCTTTTCACACCGGCGTACTGGACGTACTGTACGTACAGTACGGCCAGTTCGTACAGTACGCGGTCCTTTCACACCGCACAGAAACTTCCAAAACGTACACTTGTTCGTTTGCAGTCAGACAAGTAACACTGGCTCAGCACGTGGTTTTGAAGTGTTCACTGCGCATGCGCGAGCCCATGTACGTTTTAGAAAAATCGCTCTCCGAGCGATTTACACAAAACCATTGCGTACGTACTGTACGTACAGTACGTACTGTACGCGCGGTGTGAACGAGCTCATATGATAACATGGGCAGCGATTTGTTGAAAAAAAAACGTACAAAACGTACAGTACGTCCAGTACGTCCAGTACGCCGGTGTGAAAAGGCCTATACCTATGATTCACACAATCACCTCTCCTGCAACATTTTCTATAGGTTAACATCCATCGCTCTGCCTATAAGTAGAGTAATACATGACGGCAAAAACGCATACATATTTGTGGGTTTCGTGTGTAAACTACATGGTTAACTTGGTGTAGTTCTCGCCGAGCTATACTTACCTTACTATTGTATTAGGTACTTTACTATATCAGAAACTATCAGAAATAGAGAAAACAATAAATACTGAACTATTTTCTTTATGACATGAACAAATATGAATTCCACTTTTAAAAAAACCGCGGCCATCCTCCAATATGGCAGTGAACTTTAAAATTTCTTATGGCGCAACTTGGATTTTATTATGATTTTCGAATGTAATAGCTATTTACATTACACGTGTAGTAAGAGCGTTTTTACATCACGCAGGTGAATGTTCTGCAACGAGCGGAAGCGATCTTAATTCGTCCATAAAGCTACTATAACTACTATATAGTTGAGGAGTTACAGCATGTTGGTTACATTTGGGAAAGAGTGGTTTTTTGCATAAATTCTGCATGCTGTAGCTCCTAAAATACAGGGATTTATTCATAAGAAATTTGAAATCTAAACTCCAATTTTGGTAGCTATTTTGTAAAACTAAAACGTGTATATTTTCAATGTGTTTATGATCTTTTTAGAATTAAGATTTAATTTTAAGACTAATTTATTCTTTGTATTTCTTCTCCAAACTTACTTATTGAGGAGCTACATCATGCAGAATGTACAAAAAGTGACCTTTGGCAAATTGTAAAACACGCTGTAACTCCTGAACAAGTAGATTTAGAGAAACATTTAACGGATACAAACGTTTAAATTTAATTTACTGTCTAAAATTTTTAAAAAAATACAAGATGTCACAAATACCGTACTTTTGAAACTGCATATTGAAAAATATCAGCCATTTAAAAAAGTGGAATTTTTATTTTTATGTAAAAAGTTCCGAATACAATCATATACCAACGAATACAATTGTCTATACTGAACAATGTTGAGTCTTATATGAGCAATGTTTTATGTATGTATGTATGTATGAATGCTTTCATGCTTGCAAGATCTCGAAAACGACGATTCCCTTAAAATGTTATAAATAATTTATTTCTGACCTAAAAACATGATTGACGACAGCCTGCACAACTAATTTTAAAATTAAAAAAAATAACTTTGGCCTTATGGGTTGCTAAATAACTATGGTTGTTAAAACAATAACAAGGAAAACGGAAACGGGGACAAAAGACATGTAACATGTGTTTATAACGAGCCACCCACAGTGTACTTGCAAATGACAATATACAGTACAAAGGAAAAAACATCAGTTTTATTATTGAAAAATTATTACAGTACACTGAAGATTTAGTCTACTCAATAGAGGAAAACAGTTGCGATTAAAATCAAATACTGATTATTTTACTTGGCTCTCTCCTACACAAACTTAATCTTTGAAGGACTGCGGAAACTGTCTGCAAACTTTGTTCGAACCGTGAAATAAATATTCAACAATAAGGGCCCTATTACACTAAGTCACCAGGCGACGTCACCGGTGGGAAGGGAAATAGGGAAGACGACTCAGTGAAAGAAAGCCAGACTAGTGTATAGTGGTGAAAAAGATACCAAGAAAGGGAAAACCAAGAGGATTGTGTTAAAGAGACATTGACATTAAGTCCACTCACTCACTACACTGGCATTACAATCTGAACTTACAGAACACAAAAATACAGTGGTGACGCAACCGCGGTGACTGTGTGTAATATGTGCCATTTGATTCAATGCCCAGCGACAAATCTTGGTCACCAGTGGTTACTCGTCTGGTCACGGGGCAGAGTCACCGGTCAGTCACCAAAGGCTGGTGACGCAACCGGTGACCCTAGTGTAATAGGCGCCAAAAGAACCAGTGCCCACCAACCAGTCAGGTCACCGGTGACGCCACCGGTGACGTCGCCTGGTGACCTAGTGTAATAGGGCCCTTAATGTGTTGTGGTTGCCACGTTAAAATGCAGGGAAGGACTTAGGACTTCGGAGGCCCCGGGCAAATTTGCCAATGGGGCCCCCAGTATGATTATACGAGAACATGCGGTACACAATATAACCCATATTACATGCACACAACCTGTTAGAATATATAGTGTGCTGTATTTTGCATAAACTAATTTTATGTAATATTTTAAGTCTGAAAATAGCTACAATTTACGGTGTTATGTTTTGTTGTTGTTGTAACTGTATTTATAAAAATGTAATATACCTAGCAGGTACCTTACACATTTTTTGCAATACATTAAAATGTAATATCCCTTGCAACAAATAATGAAAACTATAAATAAAATAATTAGCCTATTTGATAACTTACTACTATGATTTTACTAACAAACCTTTTACTACGTTTATAAGATACAAGTCAAAACAATTTTAAAGTTTACTTTTTATAGATTAATCATTATAAGGTTTAGAACATAGTTATTTTCCCTATAAATATCACTACCCACTCTGATACATTGGCCTGGCAATTAAAACCCCATTTCCCCCTACCTTTCTTGGCGGCACTAAAAATATAAAACCATAAAATATGACTTATGTTTATTTTCATAATGGTTTTGGTGTGGAAGTCTCATTTGTATAATATGTTAAAGTCCTAGCATGAAAAGTACCATTAAGAAGAACTTTAACAAGTTTGAGTTTTTCCTTGACGAGTTAAATGTTGCAATTCAAGTCTAAAATAACCAGCCAATCACAAGCATTTATAAGTAACTGAAAATGTTTAAATGTACCTATCCAATATCATTGATTAATACAACACAAACTTTCAATACAACATTACTAACTTCAGCTTTGTGCTTTCTAGTGTTTGCAGAATTATTAAGAATTAAAATGCAACACAAAATTACGACAATGTCAACCAAAAACACAGTGATTTAAATTGTTTTGGATAGGCGATAGATAAGGCATTGTATGTATGTGTATGCGCGTGCGTGAGACAGACAGGACTAGACAGGATCCCTTATCAGCTCATTATCATTTATTGTTGCAGCTGCTTCTGCTTATTGCTTGTTTACGATTTCAGTCAACAACGCTCGCCCGCTCCCAATAAATGTATTTTTTGTCAATCAGACGACCCTAGTTATAAAATGTATATCTATATATATAATTCTGTAAGACCAAATTTTTACCAGAAAATTGTGGACGTCTGGTAAGTCGCAGAAAAGTGGGAGCGGTCTTAAATTAAAGGTCTTGACCCCAGGGACTCGGGAAAAATAGCAGAATTCCCATAAAGTTACCAGAAAACGAGATATAACGTAAAGTGTTCTCCATAAGAATAGCATTAGAAGCCATTTACTGCCGATTTTTGTTTACTTTAATACAGCTGATCGTGATTTATCATCAAGCCAGTACTCAATGTTAACATTTGGATTACTTATTTGCCAGTCAATTCAGCAAAGTACTATATAAAAAACAAGGGATAACTTTACCTATAATAATTAAGACTTTTTAGTTACGTTATATAATGTTGAAATAAATTATTTTACTGTGAAACTTTTTAAATTTGTGTATTTTTACGTTTAAAATGAAATAACCACATTGACTAAATAATTAACGATTTATGATTAAATGGTAAACTTCTGCTTTGTTTTGATTTAAAAACATATGTTCAAGATTTATTCTACACGTTCTTTGTAAATTTATTTACATTTTAAATCTGAGATTTATAGTGTTTAATCAATATTTTGTATGAAGTGGAATAAACTCGATGGCCACTTTTAGAAGACAACCTGGGAATAAAGATGAAATAGGTTCGTACAGGAAATTTATATTTGTTAGTTAAGTAAGTTTTATGACAAGTTCCAATGGGAGGAAAACAATATTGTTTGGAGATTTTTAAAAGGCACTGTGTTGCTCTAAGCAAAAGAGGATAAAATAATATAACCTAGCATGGATTGTATATAATAGCAAAGGGAGCATCCACATATACAGTAAAACCTAGAGGTAGTTCCCGTTGCTTTTCGTTTCTCAAACGAACCAAAAATATACATGTCATTGATAGGTCCGTGAAGTTGGCGTACCCATATTAGCGTATCCACTTTGATGATGAAAAGTAATGACGTTATTGGTTTCGATAACTGGGTAATAAAACCCTAACCAGTCGCAAAAGGGTTGAGAATCAGCCGATGATTAGGCCTAATTTGATGGAATATGTAACGTCAGTCGCACGTTGAGGAATACCACCACATAATTGTACACTAACTTAATTGTAGTTTTTTTATGTTGACCAGAAAAAATCTAGGGTTAAGTTTGGTCAATGGGATGCCTTTACGTTACACTAATGTTGTTAAACCTTAACAAAAGGAGTATAAATGTAGAAATATTAACTGAGTAGGGGATGCTAATTTAGCGGGGTTGGCCAAGAACTAAGCTTATTTCAACACGCCTTTATTTGTTTTTTTTTTTCATATTTGACGAAGACAATTTCCAAAATTCCGATCAGAGAATTCTTTTTTTATTACCATCAACCACAAGACCAAAGCTACCTTAATGCACCAGTATTTATTCACAAACAATTATATGTTCGCTGCTTTTAACAGAGTTGAACCTATGTAGTGATTCAAATTATTTATTGAAAATAATATCAAAAAAGGCAAACAACAAACTGTTTTTTGCACAAAAGATATGGTGTACAGGGATATCTATTCTGACACATGGATAATATATTTCTGAGTTTGTTTAGATGTATTAGAATAATTTGTTTTACATTATTGCGCTTAGGGACTTATGTCCCTACAAGCCACTAGTATAGATTATTTTTTTAATCGTACTGGTGCTGTATGATTTTGACTCTAACTACTAAATTGGAGATCCAAATTTCGACGTATAACTTAATTACTATTTTACAAAACCTTTTAATTGAATGGTTAATATAATATTTCTGCCCCTTAAAATCATCATTGGTATATACTTAGAGGTAAAAGAATAACATTTAATAAAACATAAAACAGAACAATGTTTTTATTTTTCAAAAGTATTGAACGCTATTGAATCCCCGCATTTAACCCAACACAATTGTACAAGTTACGTTCTACGTTAGAACAAGAGTTTTTATATTATTTATTGTATTTTTTGCCCCAAGCGAATGGGGGGCCCACTTCAACTCGATCGCCGCGGTCGTACCGCACGTTTGTGTGAACGGCTTCATTGAAGTTGAAACTGAAACTGGTCCGTCACAGCCACAGCCTATCAGCTATGCTCGTGTAAAAGAAGGCCATTCGGTAAGTGTCTGATTAATTTTCGAAGTTATTAATAAACACTACTGTGCAAGGGGGGCGCTCGCCCCGTCCGCCCTTAGGTAAGTTCGGCCCTGTAAATTTCCATCATACAGTAATATAAATTGAAAGTCCGTAGTTTAAAGAAGTCCGTAGTGAAGTCCGTTGTAGTTTGTTTAAAGCTACATCACTAGACACAATAGTTGATGAATTGTTAAAGTGATTAATTTTCCGATTATCAAAAATGAAAAATTTAAGGTGAACAATGGTTGCCTCTGAGGTGTAAGTTTTGTATCCGATACTTTGACTGGATATTGTAACCTCCATTATCTGGAGTTGACCACTGCTCCGAAGAGCGCTGTGCATCTCAGTATACATGAACTAGAGATGTCTGACAGTATTAATGAGTTGCCTCATTTGACACCTAGAAGCTTCGGTCCACCGGCAGTGCATAGCAACCGACCAGTATATATGCCGAGTGAAGGACGCAACTTCCCTGTGAGAATCGAAACTTATAGTTACGTTTTAAACCTCTATATGAATTTCATACAGAGTATTCAACCAGTAATGTGTATGACTGCTGTGTAAATTTTGTTGTGAAATCCACAAACAGTCGATTGGGCTTTTTTAATGAGTTGTTTATTAGTAATCGTGGGTTTAGAATCTACGCTACCGACTCTACTCTAGTTGCGCGAGTGTTCGCTAGGTAGCGCAGGGTGTGACTAGCGAACCAGCAGGACGTTGTATATGATTTGTTTTACGAGAATCCTAATTATAAACTCTGAAAATGTTTATCTTTATTTCGAGATTTAAATGTGTTGATAGTCCGTCAATAAAGACGACAGTTTACCATAACAATTAAAGGCTAGAAGAATCAATATTGTGCATAAAGGCAGTTTTCTATTAATTATTGTATTTAAATTCGAGATTCTAGTTTTCTAATTGATTAAATTTATCCTATGTGTAATCATTTTGACAGGATATAAAATCGTACGTGTGATAAATAACCTGGAATAACAAAACCTATGTAAATACAAATCAAATGTTTTCTGCAGTATTTCTTCATGGGGAAAATGTTTAAGGGTTTTGGATGACAAACTAATTTAGAATAATCAATCATCTAATATTATACTACTTTACACGATAAGGGGGTTTCGGGTTTCTCTGTTACATCCCCCTTTCAGCCCTCATACTAAACGGCCTTTTAGCCCTCATAAAGATATTGGAAAACACAAAAAAATACTGTAACTACTGTATTTTGTCTTTTTAATTAATTTTACCTTCAAATGTTTCCATTTATTTTTATTTTAATATAGGCTAGTCAGCTGTTTCAAATATTAGTGTTAATTTCAAAGTAGGCTATTCATAATCTGTTCAAGTGTAACAAACATTTTCACAATAAGAATACATAACATGAAATCTTTGAAGTTCACTGGGGCAGAGCCCTGATGGAATTTCAAAACTGTTTTGTTTGATGGCAAACCTACGTACCCCGACCTATCTATAGCAACACCTTCAACATAGTGATCAAATGCATGGCAGCTAAGGCAACTTCAAAACAACTATCACAAAATTCATGTTGGCCCATTAAATATACAGATAATATTTATTTTATATCAATTACTAGCTTACGGTACCTCATCGGCTCACAAAAATTTAAGTTAAAGATATGTGACCGCTAAGAGACAACTTCTTCATTTACAACAATAACTGTCCCACTACCAGGAGCTTAGTACTGTTCCATTAGTACTGTCAGATTTCCCATAACTTAATGGAAAGTTTTATTTATCTTAGCCTAAAGTAACACAAAAACCTTGCACTGTTATTGTGGTTCTTTCTTATAACCCCAACAGGCCCTAAACAGTTGCAGGTCTACAGAGTCTATGATGTTTTCACCAAAGGGGAATGTACTCACATAAAAGTGGCTTTTCTCACCTTTCCAGTAAAATTAATAATTAACACTTGATATCATGCATACTGCTCTGTGAAAAAACCATAAAAAGCTAATACTTTTTACATAATCCACCAAATACTTGAACTAGGAAAACAACATCTGTAATTGCACGATTGTGAAATGTTTATTAACCTAGGGATGGAAGTGATTAAACTTATCAAGCACTTCTGATCTTCTCTCTTGAGCACCCATTAAATAATCAAAAAGTAGTGATAGAAGACAAGGGATGCTATCCCTTAAAATATTAGATGAAACTTGATTGCAAATGAATTGTTCCTTCAACATTTGTTTGGAACACATTAAATAATATACAGTCCACTCTTGGTAATTCATACACTCAAGAAATCAAAACTTTCGATAATTCAAAATAAAAGCTCAGTCCGTAGAGAATCTCCCAATATTTTAAATTTTTACCATGGTTTTTTGATACACTCAGTATTTTAAAGTCCAAATTAAAGGCAGGCCAATTTGGAACACGCAGTAATTCAAAGTTTCGTCAGCAAAACACTCAATGATTCAAAGTCACGCAGTAATTCGAATATTTGTCAGCAAAACATTCTATAATTGAAAGTTAGAGCTCCCTTCACGTTATAAATTATTTGTTATTTTATCATGGAACCTAAGCATAAATACAAACCGCTTTCAATTGCGGAAAAAAAACAGTTATTGCAGCAGTAGTAATGTGAGAAGTTTTAGTAGAACTCTCTGTAAATAGAATGGATTATTTTTTCCCTGATAAATCAAACTCTTGATAATTCAAATTGATTTGCTTGGCCCACCAATTTCGAATGATCAAGAGTCTACTGTACTGTTATTTAGTTGCTGAGAAACAGATTTTGAAAACTTCAACAAAATAGTTAACATATCTTGATTTATGAATTCATTTGACGATTAAAAAAAGTGTTATGCAGTAAAACACAAATTTTCAAGCTACAAAATAATGCAAATATTTTTTTAAATTTCAATCAAACAAATACAAACAGCTGTTCCCTTAGTCCTACCATAGACAAATCCTATACTCTAATAGGAGCAATGTTTGCTTGTATGTATGTATGTATGTTTGCACAAAGATCTCGAAAATGGCTTCTTCAAATGTTGTAAGTAGTTTATTTCTGGCCTAAAAACGAGTTTACTGCAGTTAGAACTGCCAACAAAAACAAAAATCTAATAAATTATGTAGAAAAAAGAAACTGAAAGTCACATTTTTGTAACATTAGTCTTATAGGTTTCTAAGTAACCATGTTGGTTGAATTGAATAACAAGGACAAAGAAAACAAAGACTTGTAAGTTGTAACATGTGTTCATAAAAAGCGATCTACCCACAGTATACTAGCAAATTACAAACAGAACAAAATAAAAAACATCAGTTGTTACTATAGAGCAAAGATAATACTGAAGATTACTCAATACATTGTAGTTAAGGTTAGCATTGCGGAGTGTGAAAAGCGTCTGCGGCAGTTGGATTACGTATCTAAAATACTAAAATACTATGGGAAGGGAGAGGAACAGGTCTGTGACGTGGAAGTGGTGAAGGAAGTGGTTAAGGGGAGCAGTGGGAGCCGTTTGTGGCAGTTGAAAAAATGTATTGCAGCTCCACGACGTAGGGAATGGTGACGGAAGTAGTAAAGGCAGGCAGTGCGTGTGGAAACCGTTTGTAGCTGTTAGATTATAGTATCTACAATACTTAAATGCTATGGGCAGGGATGGAAACAGGTCCGTGACGTAGGAAGTAATGATGAAAGTAGTAAAGGCAAGCAGTTCAGAGTGTGGAAACTATTTAAAACTATTACGTTATGGTATCTGCAATCCAAAAATGCCTTTGGATGGGAGGGAAACAGGACCGCGACGTAGGAAGTGGTGAAGGAAGTAGTAAAGGTGAGCAGTCCGGAGTGTGGGAAATGTTTAGGACGATTAGATTAAGGTATACGCAACCTTAAAATGCAATGGGAAGGGAGGGAAATAGGTCCGCGACATAGGAAGTGGTGAAGGAAGTAGTAAATGCGAGCTGTCCGGGGTGTGGGAACTGTTTATGACGATTAGATTAAGTTATCTACAATCCTAAAATGCTAAGGAAAAGGAGGGAAACAGGTCCGTGGCGTAGGAAGTAGTGAAGGAAGTAGTAAAGGCGAGCAGTGTGGAGTGTGGAAACTGTTTATGACGATTAGATTAAGGTATACGCAACCTTAAAATGCAATGGGAAGGGAGGGAAACAGGTCTGCGACATAGGAAGTGGTGAAGGAAGTAGTAAAGGTGAGAAGTCCGGAGTGTGCGAACTGTTTATGACGATTAGATTAAGTTATCTACAATCCTAAAATGCTAAGGAAAGGGAGGGAAACAGGTCCGTGGCGTAGGAAGTGGTGAAGGAAGTAGTAAAGGCGAGCAGTGTGGAGTGTGGAAACTGTTTATGACGATTAGATTAAGGTATACGCAACCTTAAAATGCAATGGGAAGGGAGGGAAACAGGTCCGCGACATAGGAAGTGGTGAAGGAAGTAGTAAAGGTGAGAAGTCCGGAGTGTGCGAACTGTTTATGACGATTACATTAAGGTATCTGTAATTCTAAAATGCTATGGGAAGGGATGAAAACAGGTCCGAGACGTAGGAAGTGGTTAAGGAAGCCGTAAAGGCGAGTAAACTGGAGTGTGCAAACTGTTTATGAAGATCAGATTGAGGTATCTGCAATCCAAAATGCTAAGGGAAGGGAGGGAAACATGCCCGCAACGTAGGAAGTGGTGAAGGAAGTAGTCAAGTCGAGCTGTCCGTAGTGTGGGAGCTGTTTATGATGATTAGATTAATGTATCTGCAATCCTAAAATGTTATGGGAAGGGAGGGAAACAGGTCCACGACGTAGGGAGTTGTGAAGGAAGTAGTCAAGGCGAGCATTGTGGATTGTGGGAATTGATTAATGTATCTGCAATAGACTGCTTTCAGAGTAAACTGTGTTTTCGAGCAAAGCTCGGTCCCCAGGTACTAGAATTAGATACCGGGTGACAAAAATGTCTGGAAACGGCTCCATATTTTTTTAGCTAAATCTGATATAAAATTGAATCCTTTCACATCAACTAATATGTATGAAAACTACTTTTTACCAACATTACCATTTTTTGACCGTCACCAGGTGACGTGGGGAGTAGGTACATAATCTTTAATGTACCGGTAAACATAAGTTGATTGCACATCATTTTAAAGGGTTAGTCAAGTGGAGTTCATTGCCAGAAACCGTGTCTTAAAAGGTTCAACCGTTACAAAATGGTGGCTGTCCAAAGTTCTGGTGGAAAATACCTGCACAGGCCTTAGTATTGGTAAATACTCATAGTCAACATTAGCTGGAGAGCTGAAATTGTATTTAAAGTCAACTAGCCCATAGACTAACATTATTCAATTTTCAAAACAAATTTTACCGGGTTTCAGCTTTCCCGGTTCAGCATGTAATCTATAAGGCCAAACTAGTTTATCCTAGGGCGATCAGAAAAAACTAGATCGTCCTAGTCGAAACTAGTTTGTCCTAAAATCGTGTTTGTCCGGTAATAAATTAATTCAGCTAAAACTGTTCATCATCATGATTCTACGCCCAGATGTTCTCTCAATTTACTAGAGACAGACTAAAACCACTTTCCAATTAAATGTATGGATTTAATAATCATCGATTGCATGTTGTTATCTGTTTAATGTTTATACTCTTCATTACATCACTCCAATATGGCCCATCAACCTAAAAAGCAATACACATTTTATATACCCTTAATACAGAAAGAGTTTCTCTGTAACATCCTTTTTTTCGCCCAATATAATTATGGTACAATTTTTTAAAATTAAGGTGTCATTGCCACAGCTGCAACATAGAAAAACATAGAAACGGAAGGGACAGTTTTTGTTAAATGCTTTCCGTGTTATTAAATTGAAACCATTACACCATATATGACACAAAACGACACGACACTTTTAGAATTCTAGCGCAATAGCATACAACCGACATTTTCTTGTTTTCATTTTTATGTTATTTTGGTAGAGGTGGCATGGCTTCAATATGTTTTATGCAGGAATGGAAAAGGAAAGGACCACGGACAGAAATTTTTGCTTGGGTACTTCTGTGACTGCTCAATAATCCACGAGTCTAACAGGTGATTGGCTGTTATCTTCAACACTCAGATACTTCCTGTTAATGCCTGGTTGTTTTCGTCAGTGCTCGGCTGTTTCCGTTAGCTTACTTTTAAGTTCTAATGTCAAACACAGTGAAAATTTTCTCATGCCACTTAACCTATATTCCCATAAAGGAACACATACAACATAAATCTTATACCTATTAAATGCAAAGCCGACACTGACTGACTAAATGACTCACTCACTCATTCCAACTACTAATCACTAATTCTCCTACTTCCCATTTCCCTAGGAGGCTAAAATTTGGTACACTGATTCTTTTGGCATTGAATGGGAAAACTAAGTAGTTTTTATTCAAATCTTTTTATATTTAGAATCTCTCGGGAACAGAACCTGTACCTCTTAATCTCTGCTCTTTGAACTGTCAAATTGAAGTATTTACAGCTGACTTCAAAATTGATACATTTAACTATTTACATTCTTTCAAAATGTAAACATTGATACTTTGGAAGCCCATGAGGCGTATACCAAGGGAAAAATGAGAATAAAATTATTTATATTGTATCGTCATCCATTTGTGGGTTATGTTTCAAGTTTCAAGTCTCTAGCTCATCGGGAAGTTGGTTTAATATAGATTGCAAAATTTGTACCGGACAAGAAAGCAAGCTAATAAGAACGTTTTAAACCTAACTTACTGAGTTTGTTTTACCCCAAAGAAATTTCTGGGAAACGGATTAGAGTGTTAATAATTTTAGTGCATTACTGATCAAGTCAATGACTTGGATGGAGAAGACTAATATTAGAGATATGAATGATGTCAATAAAGTAATTAAAAACTTATTGACCAATTGAGCTGATTTTTTCATGATTAGAGCCAATATAACCATAGGCTGAAAGGACATAGTCATCTTTTATTTTATATTATTTTGATACAATCAATAGTTTTATTAACTAAGTTTTATTTTCTATTTGCTTGAAGTCAAACGGGGCAAAACCTGCGGGTAACAGCTAGGGATGTTATAACTTAGGTAGGTGTATGTACTATGATTGGCTTCATGTTTCACGAAGCAATAGTATTAGCAGTTCAGGGTTATCCATAACATAAGAAAACTGAAGTGCTGGGAGGAAATTGCCTCCTAACCCCAAAAAAGCACATAATATGCAAGTGTTTGTAAATGCAACCCAAATTAAAAGTACTGTGAGTTACTTAATTACATCAATATTTTCTCTCATTGGGTAACAATCCAATTAAGATTTTTAATCCAATATTTCTCTAACAGTTTTCCTTCCATTATGCGTGTTGCCATATCATCTACAATATACAAAAAGCCTTTATCAATAAAATACCCCTGCCACAGCAAACCTGCAAACTAAGCGAATTTCCATTTGCTTTGCCTGAATTGATATAGCATACAATTAATGCAATCTATTTAAATATCATTATTACAATAGGTTAAACTGCTACAGGGAGATAAATAAAGTGTGTTTTTTGGTAAAATATTAATAGCTTAGTATAAAATATATAAATTTGCCAAGTTTGTAAAAAAAATCAATAAACCAGCAAACTACAACATTTTACAATATTCTCCATAAGAATAACGTAGGAATTTTAAATTTAATTTTTTTTATTTTCTCTATAACCAACCGCACAAAACACTTAAATAGGCTATACTAAATAATTTGCCTTTTAGAAAAAACAATTTTTACCCCCGTAAAACCCCGTTCCCATGGTCCAATCACGCTGGTCGTGAGCTCATTCAAGTTTATCCCGCCTCACACTTTCAACTCAAGTTATCGCGTTCACGGACACATATATACATGTATATACATATATCAAACAACCCTCATAGTAATAACCATCACTACCGACAGCGCCTCAAAGCCCAACAACTTTATGCTATTTTATAATTACATCTCTGTAATTTTTTACGCCTATTCTGTACTCTATGTTCAAGAATAAAGTAATTCTGATTCTGATTCTACATATATACAAATTTGAACGAATTGTGTTTTTGGCTTTATTTTCTGGGGCTGACATCAAAATAAAAAAGTAAATCAGTCCGGGGCTCAAGTCTTTCCATGAGACCTACAGTAATAGCTACTTCCCTAAAGGGAAATCCGTTAAAAGTAGTTTTGTGTAAAAATGGCAGCTGTGCGAATAGTTTTTGAGTTTGGGAAAATTTAAAAGTGTTTTTTTTTTTTTTAGGAATGATACCTTACAAGGTAGGTAGTGAGTTCATGGACAACCTCTATTTGAATTTAATGGTGCTTTGGACTGTAGGGACATCGAAACGAAAAAAAATTGATACCAGGTCTAGGCTAATATGTAGCCTAGGTATTTGGGTAAAACCTTTGTAAAACCAACACATTTCCAACTTCATTTCTTGTACAAGACAATTAATATATTTTTAATCCGGAATAAAGGATAAATAAAAAGATGTCTAATTTGATTTAAAATATAATCTCAAGTAAATTAATATCGGTAGTCCATCAAAAAGGAATGTATACTTTACAGTTGGCATGGAATGAAATGTTGTTGTTCAGCCAATTTGTTGGGAGTATTGCAGTCAGTTTTCAGTCTCTTGGATAAAGGAATGTACTGGAGCTGGGACTTTATCCCTCCCTTTCAAATCTGTCAGCTCAATGATGACCAGACATTCCACAACTTTGGCCTTCAACTGGGAGATCAGCTGGCAAGAGGCTGCCAAACTACCTGTGGACCAAAATTAATTCAAATCAAACTTTTTTAACTATGCAGGTAAACCTTATGTTTGCCAGGTTCTTAAAAAAGGTATGTTTTAATGAAGCCCGATGTAGGCCTACTGTTGTAATCTAACGTCTCTGATCGATTTACAATGCGGGAGCAGGAACCTGAGCTTGCGAGATCATGCCCTGACCAGAGACGTTAGATTTGTCTCTGTCTGACTATTGAGTTGATCTGGTAATGTTGGCTTGAGGTATGGTTGGTGGGTAAGGGGATGGGGGTGAGATTGTGATATTAAAACTTTCACTAAAACTACAATGTTAAAAATTGACTGCAACGTTGCCAGAGGATTTTTAGACTTCTTCTAATTGGTTTACGAGATGAAAAGTTAAAAATTATTGATTCTTTTTTGTTTTTATTGATGGATTCAACTATTTGTATTCAAGGGAAACAAAAACCACCAGAAGAACATTGTCAGGCCCTCTAAATCTACATTTTTTAAATCAACATATAATTGATGTTTTTACAACAACCACCCAAAATATTGTCAATTAACGGAAACAAAAATTAATTGTGATAGACACATAATGTAGGAAATCAGGTAGTATTTGTGTAATGCACAAATGTAGGCTACATTGTCAATGACAGTGATGGAAGATACACAAGCACAAACTTATGGATATGGGTAAATCAGGAAACGTGTGTAGAAAAAACTATAGGCCTAATTTTAACAAGAAATGTTGATTAGGCCTATATCAAACTTTTATAAACAGATTGGGTATTGCTTTTATGGTACTGTATTTCCATTAGTTATATAATCTTTGAGTTAAGTGACTTAAGCTCATAAAAAATTATGACTGTATTAGTTTTGAAATAACTCTAGCATTACTTAACAATATTCCTCGATTTCGAACAACAGGTACACTAGTTTTTATAGAGGGGAGCAAGCAAAGCTCTTTGGGATCGGCTTCAATTCATTCTAACACTTTCTCTCGATAACGGATGAACATAGTTTAGCCAAACTTACCAAGGTTGTTTTGAAAAATGTTCGGATGATTTGAGATGAACCAATTTCAATTTTTGATATGCTTATATAATTTAAAAGTAACTTAAATTATTTAATTTCTAACATTGGCCTTATGGGTTGCCATGATGGTTACAAAATAACAACTTAAATGTAAACAAAGAACCATAGCATACTAGTGTGCCTGTTGCTCGAAATCGAGCAATTGTCAAGTGCCTATACAGAAGTTATTTTAAAACTACAGTAATAACAGTCATAATTTCCGATGAGTTTAAAAGACCCGACTAAATGCTTATGTAACTAATTGAAATACTAACGCTATTTAATAGCGCTTTGAAATAATAAACACTTCTTGTAAAAATATTTTAGCATTTTTTGGACCCGGCCTTATTTTTTAGTGTTTTCTACAAATGTTTCCCGACTTAAAGCTGTTACCATTAAACATTTCTTGCATGTATTTATTTGATCTGACTTTAGGTAGGTTTACTTTACCACTGTGACAACATGATGTGTAAATTCTAAATTTGTATAACGTATAAGAGTGTAATATTAAGGACAATTTCAGAATGCATTCCCAGAGAGTGCCTGCTATTTGGAGAAAATGAAGACGAGCAATAAATGCACTACACAACCTACTTCTGGCAATGTGTTGAGATAGTTGAATATAGAACATATGTTTGAAAACAATGCTTTTCATATGTTAAATGTACAAAATTTAAGAAAACAGACCCTATAAGGTATAGTGAAATGCGCGATTCTTTCAAAGCAGGCAAGTCTTTAAAAAATTACATCTGCTTATCATATGGATCCATGCAGGATTATTTCTTCCTGAATTGCCAAATCTGGCCAAGATACAAAAATATAATGTCGATTGGTCGGGTTCAACCATAACTGTTGGTTCACCAGATGACATTACCACGCAAACATAAAAAAATAATGATACAAAGGATATGTGTAATTTCCACATCTTTACTTACGAAACTTGTTATAGTTCTGAGACAAGCTGGTAAGTTAAATTGATGAAATAGTTGTATTATATCTATTATGGACATAATAGTTTATAATAAACCTTGTTTTAATTTATTGCTTTGTTAAAAACCTTGAAACGTGATCAACTGACTTTCACTGCTATGAAAGCAATCCTACGGTAGGTCCAGAGTGCACGCCGATTCAGATTAAGATTTTCGGCGCTTGGTTAATCTGAGTCAGATATTTTGTTGATGGCCACATTGGAAGCAGGAAAAATGCCGCCGGTACTAACTCGGTTAGCAAAGAAGCAAGTCATTCATTGTTATGGAATTGTCGGATGAGGGGTTAACGTGTAAAATTATAGCGTCTGACAATGTTGTGAAGTTACAGCCAGTGAAAAATGGTGTGCATGATAACATATAATATAACTCTTTTCCTACAGCAAAAAATGATAGAAGTTCTTTCTATATCAAAATCTGAATTGGAATCTGAAACCAGAATGAAGAATTCATTCTGGTAAGCAGGTGCCTGCACGCGGGCTCGGAAACCGGCAGCCACTACGGCCACTTCTATACGAATGCAAGTGCCATTCCTGCTGCCAAAAATCTGAATCGGCGTGCACTCTGAATGTACCGCTAGTATAATAGAGTATCCCATGAAGAGTTTGCTATTTAAAATAACTATACCAGACGCATCGAACACGCTGTAAACTTGTAACTCCACAGTTATAATAAATACATATATAAATACACATGTCGATAGGATAATTAATTGTTCTTCGACAACTACTTTTTGAAATAATGGAATCATTGGTATATCATTTATATTAGCTAGTATTTATATTAGCTGGTTATTTTACATTCATATTTGCCGGTTTGTTTAACTTTTAAAGGAATAAAAAAAATAATCACCTCCTGTAGCTAACAAGTCATCTAGAAGCAGCACTCCTTGGTTAGGAAGAATACTCTCGGATTGGATTTCAAAAACATCCTAAAAGAAAAACGAATAAATGGATGTAGGCCCCTAAAAGTTTCTTTAACCTAAAAAAAATAAAAAGTGCCAGGAGAACCTCACTAATCTATTGCCAATGGAGCTTGTAGCAACAACTAACACTTATATAGCTTAGGATAAGCCTAGTTAAAATAGTAACCGGTAATAATATTTCGTGACAACATTATAAGTCATGGCAAGACAAACATTTTGTTAGCACGCACCTATTTATTGTATATATAACTTCAATCCAACGACTGTACAAGCTAGTGATAGATGACAATTACCTAAGGCGGGGTTTTCTACTAATTGCCAAATACGGCTGCGTTTTTTGGCAACAATACTTCAGACAAGGGTCAGATACAGCTCTTATCTCGTATCTTACGAGCTATAACATGAAAAACAAAGGTTGCATGCCATTTCCTATGCCGTAACCGTTTTTGTAAAGTAGGAAAACTCGCCTTGTAATAGTTACTTTTCAATTGCTGGTAATATTCATTGATATTAATTCTGCAATATTAAGATATATCCATAATTATTCAAGATTCTCATTCCCAGTAAGAGATACGGCAATTTCACTATAACATTTTAATCTCTTGTTAACAACAATCATAAAAATTAATGGTTTCTGTGAACCATCCAGAAAGTCAGGGCAGGATCTAACATTTTGGCGCCCCAATGCCCTATAATTTTTCCCTGCTGCAGCAAGTCCAATTTTGTAGTCATCCCTTAAGATCTACACACAATTAGAAGACACAGTTTTATTTTATGTGTGCGTGTAGTCTTTATTTTTGTGTTTTTTTTTTTATATTAAACAACGACTCAGTCTATTCCCTCACCAGAGGGTCAACGACAAAGGCCAATGAATAATGAATCTTTGAAATCCACCACCAGACAAAAAATTTGTGGTGACCAACCTATTTTTAACAGTAACCTAATAAACCAAATCCCTTAAAAACTTTTAAGAAAATGTTCCCTGGTTGTGAAATAGGTAAATCCCCATTAGTTTCCCCATGAGAATAGCTAAATACTATAAAGGGAATTAGCTATTCTCATGGGTTCAACCAATTTTGTCCACCATTTCATCAAACACTAAACTAGGCCAACCACCTTAGTCCTTTTTGTTAAATTGGTTCAACAATTTTTACAGTTAAGTTAATTCACCACAGTCTCACGCAACATTTACTCATCACTCCTTAGACATAGGTAACAAAATCAGACATTGAATTTTGATTGGCTTGTGATTTTTTCCCAACAAAAGTGCAAAAAGCACTTGTTGTGCTCGCTACAGTAGCTCAATGACTTTTAGATGTAATAATTTTAAAAGTCAGAGATCTAGGTAAAGAAAATTGTAGCATAAATTTATTGTTTAGGCCTACTATTTAACTTAAAAATTGAATTGATTGTAATATGCTAATGGACTTTTATTGGAATAATAGACATTGAAAACTAGTTAAACCTGTGTGGAATTTAATAATAGGCCTAGCCTATTAAATTTTTTAATACAGTCCCCTACTTAATTACTTGAATCTTGATATCTCGAATTCAGATATCTAAAACTTGTTAATCCCCTTGAAATCCCCATGAATAACAATGTTATAAAAAACCGCTATAAATAAGTTGATGGATTTCAACATTGAACCAAAGCAAGTAAACGGATTTTGATCAATATAACACAACCTCTTTGACAGAAATTTTTCTGTTGAGCCTTAAAAACTCAAAGTTTACCTTTATAAGCCGAACCTTTCACAATGAGCTTCAATAACTCTAAGTTAAGCTGTACAGTGCAAGTCACCCTGTGTTTTGATTCCTGTTGAGACGTTAAAATCCAACTTTCTTTGTTTGTTTGGCAATGGTTATTGGCTAATAAGTCTGCCAGGTATTAGGATTATTTTGTATGCATCGGACGTCATGTCATTAGTCAAATGTAGAGTAAAATATTGACATAATAAGACGAAAAAAGAAGAGTGATTAAGGCAGTTGACAGTAGGTTGAAGAAAAAGTTGAAATCGCCAGGGAATTTGTAGGATTCTGCCTATCACTTGATGGAGGATTTAGAAAACTGTGGAAAGTATGAGGGCTAAAGGTGGATTTATCAATAAAGAAGGATGTAAGAACGACGAGTTTGAAGACGTGGGAAAATGTGTTTTAACAAGGTTAACACAGTGTCGAGATAAAACATTGCCATATCAAGAGCGATTTTTTTCAATAGAATGTAATTCAGTATGCCTTTCGTTTGCATGATAAATAAGCTTTAGTTTTATTTATTTTGCTTCCACAGTTACCCTTAACACGTTCGCTGCTGCCCATCAAATGGCAGGCCTAGCCTCAGTGCGGCGCAGCCCGCAGCGTCGAACAAGCTCGATTGCCGGGCTATTGGCTTTCATATTTCGGTATGACGAATATCAAATAACGTTTGGTGATGTCCTGTTTCATGACAAGAATCAACGTAGTTTGCTAAACACCCACAGTAGATGCCATTATTTTACAATAAAACGAAATTAATATAGCACAAAATTACAGTTAACAAACGTAATGAGTGAGTCAAAATCCACCAGGTATAGTTTCGGAACGCGTAACGATAATTACAAATGGATTGCACCACAACACTGCCACTGTCGTACACGAAGCACGGACAAAAATACTCCGACCTTCACCGGAGTGCGGCTGCACTCAAACGGAATAAGTTTGGCGGGTGCACATTACCGCCCGCGTGGCGCACCGCAGCGTGGCATAGCGCGGAGCTACCGCCCGGGCGGTAACCCGCAGTGAACGTGTTAAGTAGCTTGAGCTAGATTTATAAAGGCTTTGCACGTTTAAAAGTTGTGATGTAACATCATTGTCAGAATCCAACACCTTGGTATCTCAAATTTAAGGTATAGCACCTTCATAACTTATTGGAATACAACTTTGTTGAAATTATATACCTACTGACTTTTCCAATTGCAATGTAATATCGTTTAACGGAATAAAGAATTGTCTATTGTCCAAAAAGACTTACTCCTAAGCCTTAAATTTGTATCATACCCCCGCCAGATTTGTGATACCAAGGTCCTACCAAAATTTCCAAGGATAGTAATTTACTGAATTTATTTAAGCTGTACTTACTTGGCCATATTCTAATGTAAAACTGACTTGTTCTACTTTTCCCGGGAGTTTCCCTTTTTTCCTGATGGGCACAAACGGCAATCCAAGTTCTAGAGCTACGACGGGACCAAATAGGAATCCTCGGGATTCTAATGCAGCAACCACATCCACTCTTTCTAACGTTTTCACATGATCAATTATAATTTCTTTCAGAGCACAGAATGCCTTGTAGTTTCTCAACACAGAAAATATATCTCTGAAAAATTATATTTAGTTGTAGTTTATCAACACAAAAGTTAGTACCGGTACCATTCTTATAAAAATCATTTTTAAACTTATGCAATAAATCTTAACTTAGGCCTAAAATGGAAACTCCAAATTTACAATACAAAAACTTAATTTTATTCACTGAAGATTTATAATAGGCACAGTAACAAACATAAAAGGTGGATTTACAATCAGGGTTAACAATATAGGGAGAATTTACCAGTACTTGAAGTTACTAGGCTAATACAATGTTCTCAATTTAGACCTGGGGTTTGTTACCTGTAGGCCTACTCTGAATCTCGGGTTGGGGTGATCGCTCGGCGTCGTAATTTAATCTTGTGATTTAGGTAATTATTTGGTTACTTCAAATAGTTTCTTGATGTTAAAACGTAGTATGAAATTTAGAAAAAGTTAAGTTATGGCCTAAAATTTTCTAATATGGCTTCCAAATAAAGGTTTTACAGGAGTAATCTCACCCAATTTAGATGTCTTCTTCAAAGGTCAAATACTTCTTGATGTTTATAAAAATGACATTATATGACTCGTGAGTCTTCTTTTATAAAATGTTCACTACCGGGTACTTTGTTGTTAAAAATATACTTTTATGGGGACAAAATTTTATGTAGCCTAACAAAAATTTCTTGTTTATAATATGTTAACACTAGTTCAGCTCTCTTGGAAGTGAGAAAGGTTTAGTTTAGGGCATTGTTGCACTCAATTCACATGACAACGCTGACTACCATATCTAACGTAGGTTTACATGTATAGGATTCGGGGAACACCCTTTAATCTTTACTTACTTCTGGTGGGAAAAAAATTTCTGTTGTAAACATTGAGAAATTGTTTCTAACATCAAAATGTTTCTTTTATAAGAAGTGTGTTTTTTTATAAACATTTGGGTACACTTCTATATCTGTTGGCACAAACAACAGAATGAGTAGGCCTAAAATTGACTACTCGATTGTTTAACTAAATTTGATATATCGTTTGGTACGTTAGGTTAGGTTAGCTTTACCTAACTAACCAAACGATATCGAATAATTGATATCAACATTTTAATTCAGTTGATTGTGCCAACAGATACGGAAGTGTACCCGCCTACCTTAATGTTCAGTTGCTAGCCTAATCTAATTTTTAATCTAATCATTTTTTTATGATTATAATTGATTTGATTAAGTGGATCCTTTCATTGGCGGATCAAACATCAAAAACAAAACCAATCAAGGTGAAGGCACAGTTTATTCTAATAAGGAACTAACTTAGAGACTAGGGTTATGTTATAGGCCCTACTTACATAAATGTTATTCCAGCTTTAGGAAAGTTTGGAAAGCGCTGGATATTTTTCTTTATTAGCTCCAAGTCACCTTTCTTGTCACACATATTAAAAAAATATTAGAGTAATGAAGTGTCTTGTAACGTATCTGCTGTATGCAAAATTACGTAATGCAGATTAGATTGAAGTGCCCTTCAATATTTTACTTAGATAAAATAAACAAACAACAAACATAACCTCAACTCAGCGCGGAGGGAGGACCAGCTCCCCAGCTGATTTATTTTGATTCAGCTGATCGAAGATCGAAGATGCCAACCGCCAAGATTTATTCTACTGATCCCAGTCTAATCGCTGTAGCATTGATTATGGGTTTTCTAGTTCTAGGTAACGTATTTTGACTTAAAGTCTCCAAACCTCCGTCTGCGCTGTATCACGGCCACCTTAAATACGGAGTTAAAGGTTAATGTGAGTTAATGTGTCATCACTCGTCATTGATCGATGGACGATGTTTGACTAACAGTTTGACATGATTCCTTAAAGAGATCCTTTCTTTATTAGTAACTAAAAATATCAGAACAAATCATAGCTCATTGTCAACATTTATGTATGTAAATAACAAAATTAAAGTGTCAACACCATTCTCCTGATTAATATCAAATAAACTAAGAAAAAGACTGATAACCACAAAAAGTGAACATTGGGGCCTCATGAATTTTAATCAAGGCCGTCACATTTGTGACATTTAGAAAAAAAAGAAAGAAAGAAAAAAGTTAGGTTATGTTGTTAGTTAGTTGTGACTTCACTTCACTTGTGTTCGTGTTGTTGTGTAGTGTTGTTAGTATCATAGTTGTTTTGTTTGAGTTTGACATTTTCTGTTCTGTTGTCTAGTCAGGATTGATTAGATAGATGCACATTATAATGTGTCATAAAGCAGCGTTAGAATTAGCCGTTAGACTTAATTCAAACACTTTCAAGTTTTCAATCCTCAGTAAATATTGTAATCTATCCTCAACCAACTATGAGGCAAATAAACTTGTTCTTAGTAATGTCACAAGGAAGTTCAGTGCACTCGTCCCGCAGCAATATCAATATAAAAACAATGACACCTCACAAATAGCCAGTTTAAATTTACTAAGTGAATCTTCAGTTAATAATCGCTCATATTGCTCCAAAAGAGAACGCGAACTGCCGAAAATCATGCAGTTTCCCCAAGTTGTATGGCCTAGTGTTTTTAAAACCATCCGTAACTGGGTCCTTTCAAATTTTATAATAATGCGTTATTTTGACAGCGACTTCAGTTTACCGAACTTTGTCAATGGCTCTAAACAGGTAGGGTAATAATCCTAAGGACTTTAGGCCTAATAATTTAGATTCAATGTAGTCCTAAGTTATTTGGCTATTTTAGGCTGCACTTTACGTCCTCCACTCATTCATATGAATACATCAATCTAAGATTATTTCATTCGATAGGTCCTATATCAAGTTTGGTTAGTTAGGTTAAAACCTAACCTAACTAACCAATTAAATTAATCGATAACTGACATTGATATTTTTCATTCAAATTGAGTGTAGGACGTAAAGTAAAGTGCAACCCTATTTTAGTGTTTACTAAGTTACCACGGCAAAACCTAGGGAAGCTTATAGGCCTAGTCCGTTCACATAATTTAGGCAGATCGAGGGAAGTTCCTCCACTACTTTTTTGCTTAGGCTAATGTAACTTATATGTTGCAGCTAATTTACGGCTTGGCAAACCTCAGCTGTTGTATTTCTACACCTAAAGCCACATACATTTTGTGAATGGGGTTACTTATAATATCCTCGTCAGTGGGACTGGCTTTTAAAACTGAACTTCCCAGAATACCTATGATATGCCTAGATTCTACAATATTCTACCAGAAGAACTGAAGTCTGTGTGTCCCAACCAAGTGAAATCTCATTTGAAGCAGTGGCTGTCCCAACGTCCTTTCTATAGCCTACTGTTAAAGAATTTATGAACTGGAGAGACCCTGTTACCTGAAGTATACGCCCTACACCTGTTAAATCTCACCTAACTTATTATAACAATAACATTACCTTGACGCCTGTTTTTGAAAGTGATTGTCTCTCTCTCTCCCTCTATGTCTATAAAATAACAGGTCTGGTGTGGAAAACTGTTAGTAGGCCTATGTAGCCTAATCCAAAAGTGTTACAGTTAGGCCTACCTAAGTTAGGTATGTGCAGCAAAATATGTTACCTAAATAATTAAAGACACCTTTGTGTCATGTCACATGATATTTTACCTACTTTCCTGTACCTTACTTTAATCTTAAATGGCGACCATACGAATGTAGGCCTAAGGTAGCCTGTATTAAGTAACTTATGAATGGAAATGAGTGGCGCAATATTGTAGTCTTGTTAGTGACTAAGACCCACATTTTTCCTTAGACACAGCTTTTTATTAATAGCCCATACAGCCAATGGCAACTAAGGGACCTACAGTTTAGAATTTGATAGTGTTGGTAGAAAAACCCTTTTTCAGCCAGTATAAAAGAGTGGCTCTTGATCGCCAATCAGTTCAAGGTGATCGCTGATCACACACCTAGAGATATGCCTTTACTAAAAACCTTATGGGATAACCTAAAGAAAAAAACAAACGTTTTAAAAATTCATTACTGTATCTAAGACTTATATAAATTTTGTCTTTAATTATTAAAATCATTAACCCTTTCTCGTATCCACCTAGTTCGGCAAGCAACTTAATCTACTCTTCATCACTATCCCTTTTAAAAGCTAATTCTTATTGTATGTTCTTCTAGCATTTGGCCTTAACATATAAAACCTAAAGCCAGCTGAGATTTAGCCTACTTAACGAAAAAATTAAAGAATTTAACCAAACCGGTCAAAATTGGGCAGTTAATTAAATCTTATGACGAGTTAATCTAAACTAGCTCTAACGGCGAGTATTGAAATCTTATTTTGTCAGTTAAGAGTTAGCTACCTACAGTTAGAGCATGGTTTAATGGTGGTTTAGTGTTTGATGAAATCGGGCCTTAATCACACAATATTTTAAGCTGTGTTTGTAATTAACAGAAACGTAAACATTGATGATGCCTTTGTATAATCTCAAATTATGCGGTCTAATTTGGTACCTACCTAACAATTATACTGATTTCCACAGTATAAGGAAATTGTTGCCCATCAAATGGAGTGAAAGTGTCTTTTTGGTACCTACTTAAGTTAATCATATTTCCAAATACGATTCAGCTGCGCCATGCTTGTAAAATATGATTGCGTAACAAAAAGAGCTACTTTTGCTCCTGGTGATGAAAACTACTATTACCGTACTGAAACTGTCAAGTCAACCTGGTACTGGGATTTAATAAATAAGTACCGGTGTGAAGTTTGTCTCCCACAAAAAACTACATACAATGAAACACTAGGATGCACAATGTGTCATTAGGATGTAGAGAACTATAACTGGCTTCTTGATCCAGTAATGTTTCAATGAGTTTATTCATATTTATTAGGTAACATGACATTGTAATTTAGAATTTAGAATTTTATCATGTTGTGTAAAAAAGTGCAATTTTATCAGCAAAAGCAAAAATATTTCTGTTAAAAGGCAGATTTAAGAGCTCGTTAATAAACACTAAAAAATACCCCCGCCACAGCAAACCTGCCGACTAAGCAAATTTTTATTTGTCTGAGTTGTTATACAATTAAATCTATTTAAATAACATTAGGTTTAACGAGTACATCTAGGTTTGCGGCCACAAGGATACTAATAATGTATATATTTTTGAAAAAGATTATTAGCTTTAGTATAAAAATATAAATTTGCTTAGTTTAATAAAAATATATCCATAAACAAGCAAACTACAACATTTCTCCATAAGAATAACATTTTAATTTTAAATTTACAATTTTTTGAATTTTCTCCGTTACCAATAACCATACAATAACACTTTGATGTACTAAATTATTTGTTTTTTAAGCTAATGTTCTAATGAGAAATTGGGAAATTTTATGTCTTGAGGGTCGAAAATGAGAAAAACCATTTTTAACCCATAAAATCCCCTGTAAAACCCCGTTCCCATGGTCCGATCATGCTGGTTCGGGAACTCTTACAAGTCTATCCCGCCTTACACCTTTAAACTTTATTTGATCAAAATCGGAAAAAAATTACTCAAGTTATTGCGTTCACAGACGTATAGGCTGTATATATATAAGTTATATACCGTATTTTAATATTGGTTTTATAAATACATATTTGAATTTGTTAATCATCCACTGGTTCTCATTCGCCTTTTGTTATCTCAGTTCTGGTACTAGTATACTTTCATTGAAACAGGTTTCCATAAATAATACTTAGGCTAGTTATTAAGAAGCCACTACAAAAGTGATACCTTGAGTACAACACTATATTTAGTGTGGTAGTGTGCAAACATAGAGTCAGTGTAGTTTAAAGATTGTTTCAGCTTTTGGAAGAAATAAACAGTACCAGGGACATCCCATAAGGACATGTGGGGATAACTTTACTATACAGGGTCCACTGAATTTTTATTTAACATCAAGCTTCCACTGCCAACGCTCTGTTGAAATATTTTTACCTAACCCACCATGTTAAACTTTGCTATCCCAAGCGTGATGTATACAACTTCCTTACTTCTCGAGTGTAGTAAAATATCAAAAACTCACTCGGTGATGTAAAGAAACCCATTTAAATAACATTGAGTGCTTAACTTAAAAAATATACCTCTATGGAGCCAACGACATTCAACGCTAGAAATCAGCTGTGCACTTGAATGTTATTGTTATGCTTTAAAGTGTTTTCCTAACCTAGCTTTTGTTTGTAAAAGAACGTTACTGTTAGAAGATGAGTGAAATGGATAGTGAAAAATATTGTATTGTAACCCTATGTATATTGTCGGGTCAGGTAAAATCTTGTACGTTACACGTTAGGCCTACGCAAGAGCGTGTTTACATCACTTAGGTGAATTACATCACCTGCGTGATGTAAAAATGCTCTTACTACACTTGTAATGTAAATAGCTATTATTCACTCTGTTCTTCCAACCCAGGGGAAACCAAAATTTGTAAAGAATCAGTCAATTTAGAGTTGTGAGTACTAACTAACAAACAATTGTGTGTTAGTGAGGTGTGAATAACAGGTGTGAAAGTAAATATTATTCTTTGAAAGGGAAATCAACAAGTTTCTGATTTTTCTTTACAAATTCTTAAATAATTGTTTGGCTTTTTAGTTTTTGCTGTCTTAAGCCATAATTTAGATAATAGTCCTTTACCCGGTATTTGTATATTTAAAAAAAATGAACAGTATTTCCACTCTAAAAATGTTTTCTTTTCGTCAACTATTCCCACACAGTCAGGTAAATACTCTGTGTATTTAAAAAATACATCACTGACAACCAAGAACCTGGAAGGTGGTGTCTCTCTTTTTTCACAAACAAAACAAACAAATGTGGGTCAAGGAAACATCAGCACTAAAATGGCCAAGCACTTAAGGTTGCAACATTAAGGTTTACCTTATTTCTGTTTTAGGCGGTAGAGATTGTGTCTGGTTTCATCGCCAAAGGAGATGTGGATAGCTTGGTGGGTCTGGTTACACCTGAAGTCATTACGCAGGTGCGAGAGACAATGCAAACACTCTCACTCAAAGAACGACAGGAGTTTGCTATCCGACAAGATGACATATTTTTCTGTTTTCCGTACGAGGTCGGGGTAATGTTCCCTAATGAAGACAGTGAGTGTTTAGTTCTACACTGTACAGTTAAACCCCGCATTCTTAAGTGCTGTTAAGTGATAATTTATTAATATTACCTAGTGAATCAGAAACACAACAGTAAATATCTCATTGTTTAGCCTAAACTGTGAAGCAGATTTGTTGAAAAAAGCTTGCAATGTTTCAAAACTAATAAATAAATATAAAACACTAAACAACTAACTTAAATTGTACTGAACAAAGATAACTTTTTTTTCCCAATTCCAAGGTGACCCTTGGAAGGTGAAGCCTCCCATCATGGTGTGTTCTACGTTGTATGATCTCATCCCGGACAGAAAGCCTCTCGCACAGAGTAGTACTTCCAGGCTACAATTGATATAAAACATGTTGTATTATGTATTTATTTATTTTGATGTTTGGCATGTTGCACGCTTTGACAATGTTGCCCTCGCAATAAAATTAGTCAGCACATGATGATGGAAACTATGAACTACAGACGGAGGTAATATAGCCTATTTTGTCATAAAGGAGTTTGAGCTATAAATATGGATTGTTAGTTTGTTGTTTCTTAAGTCCATTAGTGGTCAGGGTTTTTATAAATGATTTAAAACCAGTTGTTATTTTCATCTATATCGCACTTTGATGAACACTTTGATAAGATCCATTATATACTTCTACACCAGCTTGCTCAGGCCCAAAGTTTACATGTGATGCACTATAGACCTACTATGTCATTGTGGCCTCCTCCTACCCTTCCTTGCACCCCCAACAAACCTAAAACCTCTTGCACCCCTGGGTCCGTGGCTATTTACTTAAGAGTCGGTAGGATTCAATCATTTTGCATTGTTGTTGCCTGTCAGATGCTAAAAAGTGGTCGTCTAAGCACCGATCAGAAAAAACATGCATTCACGCTAAAGCATATTAATCATGCACCGTAAGCTTGATTATTGAGCAGAAAGTTTTATGCGATTCTTAAATATATTTTCCATGTGAATTTCTTTTTGGATTTTTAAAATTTTTGTTTTAGAGGTTGAACAAAAAATCACAGTATAAGCCAGTGGCGGATCCAGCTTTAGATTGAGGGGGGCGAGATAAGAGGTGAAGTCCCCCCCACATCGTCATTGTCTCCTGCGGTCACAGGAAAACCCTGAATTACTCCCGCGGTAATGGTACATCATCATCGTCTTCTGCGATCGCGGCAAAATCATGAACAACTCCCGCTGTCCTGTATATATTATCCGTCCATTATCGTCGTCATCAGCACAGCGCGCACTTAGTCGACCGTCCTTTTTAACTTTATTGATAAATTCACTTAGAAATTTATTAGAATCCTTAACAAGTTAAAAGTTAATTATAACAATGAAATAGAGCTAACTAAGTAGGGTCAGGTACCTTTACTCTGTGTTAGCTATGTCCCTACCCTAACATAAATTCTTGTATCTTAATATTGTTGCTTCTAACTCAGAATTTAATAAACGAGTGCTTTTTAGTGATCAAAGTTAAAAATTTGTTCAACGTAGGCCAATTATTTCATAGTTATAATTTTACAGAAAATGAAGGCGAAAACCAAAGCAGATTCGTGGAGATAACAATGTGCTATCACGCGTTGCTCGGACTGAGAGAGCTACGAGAGTCAGGCACTGAGATACCAATAAACATCGGGGTTCAGCCAGAGTTCAGTGATAAAATCTTTGTCCTCAACTACCGTTTCATCCGAGAGTTCACTAAGGGAGTGCAAGACGACTGGACGATCAATGCCATCAATCACTTCAAACCTTCTGTACATATGTAGCCATAGCAATAGTTAAGTTTGTAAAATAAATTATATAGCTATTACAGATTGTTTTTCTAAAAGCCCTAGAAGGATCTAAGAAAAGAAAATACCCCCGCCGCAGCAAACCTGCAGACTAAGTGAATTTCCGTTAACCTGATTGGATTTACACTCAAATGCCTCCATAAAAATATCACATTTATATCCTATTTAAATAGAATTAGTTTAACGAGTACTTAGGTTTGCTGCAACAGGGAGGGTAAAAGTATCTTTGTAAAATGTTTATAGTTTAGTAAGAAATGAAAGTATTTTCCTAATTCGATCAAAATATGTTCATAAACAAGCAAACTACAACAGTTGACTTATTCTCAATAAGAATAACATGGGAATTTTTAATTTACAATTTTTTGGAATTTTCTCTGTAACCATTAGGCGCACTACAACGCTTCAATATACTAAATTATTTGTTTTTTTTTAAGCTCTACAAAATGGTTTGGAAATAAATTGTAAAATTTTCTGTTTTTAGGGACAAAAATAGGAAAAACCTATTTTTACCCCATAAAACCCCATATAAAACCCAGTTCCCATAGTCCGATCATGCTGGTTCGCGAACTCGTTCGAATAAATGTGGGTTTACACGTTTATACCAAATTTAATGTTCAGTATCTGACTTAATCATAATAAAAAAAAAAAAAATAACGGTAACAAATGTAATTGATCAAAATAGTAATTTTAATAATGAGATGCTTTTTTCTCTTACAAAATAATTAATACTAGATAACCTGTTGCTCGAAATCGAGCAAAACTGCAACTTGTAATAAAATAATGAAGAACAAAAAAAATAAACAGCGAAACCTCAATCATAGAGTCGCTCTAAAGTAATTTCTATGAATGATTATAGAATTTATGTGAAAAATATTTACTGCTTTGGTTATCTCTTATGTACTGTAGGCGGGTACCCTCTATGAAAACGTAGATGTCACCCACACACTGTAAAGTGAGCTTTTCAGACTTATAGTAGCAAGCTAAATGCCTATCTTGACGCCAACCAGTTTTGACTCGTACTATAGCATTGTTAAATTATTTCTACAATATGTTATGTTTTAGGCGTGTTTAAATTAGGTGCCCCAACCCAAGTCTCCGGTTGGGAACATAAGAGTAAATTTAAAGACATGTCTAGAACGGATTCACTTAAGTAACACTATTAGTAAAAACAAATATTTTTTCCAGGTGGTGCTCTGTTTTCAGCTTTAAAATAGCTGCGACATTTATACAGGTAGCATCATTGTAGCGAGGAAAGTAACTTCTTTTGTCTCTTACTATGCACATAAGAATCTAACTTGAATCCTCCCTCGGAGCTCTCGTCCCTACAAATTTCTGCCACAGTTAAAAGATTGGGCAAATGGGTTGGCACTGTGACCCTATTTCCCGCATATTTATTTTCATTGCACTTTTTGTATGAATTGTTTTACATGCGCTGTAGGGTTCCAGTGCCAACGTCGTACCGATGATACTTATAGATCTGTGCGTATTCAGGATCATGATCTTCTTGAGGAATTAGATTACCTAAAAGGTAAACGTATCATGGATCTTAAAATTTTAGATCCCCTGTGTGACCCTCTCATCAAAATGAGCTTCAGAGCTGACCATGACAAAGGCGGAATTGAATTGACAAGTTTTATCCATATAATTGCTGGATTCAAGCCTCACAGTCCTGTTTTTAGATTGGGAGTTTCCAATAAGTTCCTGAAAGTATGGAGAATTCCGCAAATGATGTAAACGAACATATGAACCTTTCATTTAAGGCAACAAAGAGTAAAAATTTAACTGTCTTGGTCAATCTTTTCATGCTTAAAATGTAAGCCACCACAATGTAAAAATGTAACGTTCGTTTGTCCGAGATTGTATGTATCACCACGGGCGGTACTGCCACTCTGTATCCGTCAAATTGGGAGGTTCGGTGCAAGCAGTCACGTTTGTGTTCCCTCCAGCCACTCACAGTTCTTCGTCTTAGGCCTACTTGGGGGCATTTAATTTTAAATTTAGATAAAATACGAAAGTTAACCAATCAACAAAAAACACTACAAAGGAATTTTGATACACATTGTAAATTACATGATAATATGGTAATGTAACAGGTAACTGCACTGTAAATAATCACTTTCAAACATTCACTTAATCACACCGAACTGTAACCAAAACTAAATGAATTCAGTAAAGTACGATGTAAGTTAAATAGATTCAACTATTACAAACAATTTGTTGTCAGGTCTTGCTAGGAAACTCTTTTTTTATGAACCAGACTTAGTTAATAGATGTTTAAATAAAAATATAAAATTCCGGCTTAGCTCTGGAAGTAATAAGTCCTGCAGTCTAAAAACTATTTCAAACTACGTCCATATGTTTAGTTGTAAACAAAGGGAATTGAGTTTGATGGTTTGATCTAATGTCAACAGATAGCGCCACCGTTCCCAAACTTTAGCCCTAAACTGTACTTAACTGATGTCCTTTCTTAATATTCTGAGACGTATTTGCACATCTACGTTAAAATACCTTTAATTTGACACCTCAAACGTTAAAATCCGTCAAGCCGTTATTGAGTTATGACTGTGAAAAGAAAACTGCTTCGTATTAATATATAGATTAAAGGAATTTCATACAGAATGTCAACTTTACCTTTGCAATGTGTATAGTGTAACAATTTAAAAGGAAATGGCACTACCAAGAAAGTGAGAGACAAAAAATCTAATTTAGTTTGTAAAAATAATTATATTTAAAACAAAAACAATAGTTTTCATGGTAAAACAGCAAAGTTAAGAATACATTAAAAATATGTCTGATGCAACTTAACTATGAACAATTTGAAAACACCTACTATTACAAAGATTCAAAAAAATTGGATGAATCTTACCTCAACACTTCATTAAAACCATGATTACTGATGTGTAGAAAAAATTTAGAAACAACTACAATAGTATGCTCTCTCTTGTTTGGTCCGGATGACAATAAGCATGATCCAAGAAGGACTCTCTTACAGACGGCTACTATGCCCATAAAAATTTTATTCACAACCCAATTGTCTAGCACATTAGGTTGTACAGATCTTGTCACTGGTTTTCCTTTTTTTAGTTTGGTCAGTTGTACCAATGAATACAAACCCTTTAAGAAGCTAAATGCTTATAGAGAATAGTCAGACTGGAATTTTGCCGCAAAAATGAGCTTCGCGCGGCCGCCGCTACTGCCGCTCGGGTGGCGGCCGCACTTATCCCTCTCTCTCTTAAAGCCAATTCTATGTCTCATTCTCTCTCACTCAGTCAGCTGACTTGGCCGCTGGAACTATTCGAAATTCAAATATTACCAGACTGAACTTAAAACAAAGGCATTGTGCTTCTTATAGGCCTTGTATTCATTGGTTGTACTGTACTTATGAAAATGTTTGCTAGCTTCTGATGGTTTACACTTTTTTAATGTTGACAAGGTGGATTTTTTTCTGAACGAGAGGGAGTCTACTGTGTATATACCTTATAAATGTTATCACTAAACATAAAATCACATTGGATGAGAATCTGGAAGAGACAAAGAGTTATGACCCCAGCATTGTTGGGTTGAGTATGGGGTCGTAAGTCCCTGGGTTGTGCCACAGCTGTCTCTGTATGATGGGACAGTTGAGGGTAAACTCACAACTGTCGTGAGGTCCACTTACAAATCCCTCGTCTTCTCTTCTCAGTCCGTTGATGAAGACAGTGATGTACAAGCAACTCTAAAACAAAGCAAAAAATCTTGTAAGTGTTAGTAATAGGTGTAATGGAAAGAAAATAATCATATCAATCAGTAATAGGCCTGTCTAGTTTGCTAGTAATGGAACTGTATAGTTTGTCAAATGTCAGTAAATAGTACTGTCTGGTTTGCCAGTGCAAGTAATAGGCATGTCTGGTTTGCCAGTGCAAGTAATAGGCATGTCTAGTTTGTCAGTTAGTAATGGAACTGTCTAGTTTGTCAGGTGTCAGAAAATAGCCCTTTCTGGTCTGGTTTGCCAGTGTCAGTAATAGGGCTGTCTAGTTTTCCAGAACCAGTATAGGTAATGAGTCCGTCTAGTTTGTCAGTAATAGTCCTGTCTAGTTTGCGGATTATTGACGTCCAATTAAGAAACTATGTCTCTTCTGAGGCTGTGGAGAGGAGGGGTTGCCACAGGGTAAGACCTGGAACCAATCCTTTTCCTTTTGTTCATCAATCTACCATCTACCATCTAGTGAATGGACAATAAATGCCTATTCACGGACGACACTTGCCTAACTATGTCCAAACCTTGTATGTAGGAACAGGAACTTGTCACCTTTATTGAATCAAATTCTCTTCTTCAGTGGTGTGAGGAAAATAACCTAAACTGGAATGCTCAAAAGACCCAAATCGTCCAGTTTTGTATTTCTAACCGGCAGTCAAAACAGTCCCACCAGGACTTCAACATTCTCCTTAACGATACCACTATCCCTCGTTCTGAAGAAGTCAAACTCCATGGTCTAGTCCTTGACAAAAACCTTGCATTCCACAGCCACATTGAGTATGTCAGCAAGAAAGTATCTGTGAATGGCTTCATGCTGAGAGTCCTTAGCCAGTCAGCCACCACTTATGACCTATTATCAGCCTACTATGGGTTTATTTATCCTTATCTGACAAACGCTGTTTCTCTTTGGAGATGCTCGAGCGTGAGGACTTAGAAGGGCAATCCGAATTGTGTTTTTTCTTCCCAAACATCAATCATGCAGAGATAATTACAGATCATTTAAAATTTGAGCTTTCCCATACGTTTACATCTTAGAAACTTTTATCTTTCATCCTCAAGAAAAGTATTTTCTCTTTCTTTTCTACAATAAACTCCAGGTGTATTCATTTTGCAACATATTAAATTTACTCACTCCTGAGTATTTCCCCTTTTTTCCCAAAGAATCTACCACTACAATTCTGTTAAACAGATCTATAGTCTCCTGCCTCGAGTGAAGGCTGAAAAAGATTTCACAAAATTTAGGAGAGGTCTAAAAGGTCCTTGAAGTTGAACGGAACTTTCTACAGTGTCTGTGAATACTTCAGTGGTCAAATACACTGACTTTATAATATGTATCATAGTTATAGTTTTGAGTAGGTTTCAGTGTCAGTAATAGGCGTGTATAGTTTACCAGTGTCAGTGTATGATCCAGTCTAGCTTATCCGTGTTGGTAATAGGCCTGTATAGTTTGCAAGTGCAAGTGATGGGTCTGTCTAGTTTGCAAGTACAAGTGATGGGTGTGTCTAGTTTGCAAGTGCAAGTTATGAGTCTGTCTAGTTTGCCAGTGTCAGTAATGGGTCTGTCTAGCTTACCAGTGTTGGTAATAGGCATGTCTAGTTTGCAAGTGCAAGTGATGGGTCTGTCTAGTTTGCAAGTGCAAGTAATGGGTGTGTCTAGTTTGCAAGTGCAAGTGATGGGTCTGTCTAGTTTGCCAGTGTCAGTAATGGGTCTGTCTAGCTTACCAGTGTTGGTAATAGGCATAGGCATGTCTAGTTTGCAAGTGCAAGTAATGGATCTGTCTAGTTTGCAAGTGCAAGTAATGGGTCTGTCTAGTTTGCAAGTGCAAGTAATGGGTCTGTCTAGTTTGCAAGTGCAAGTAATGGGCATGCCTAGTTTGCAAGTGTCAGTAATGGGTCTTCTAGTTTGTCAGTGGCATAAAAAAGAGCCCGATTGTTGCCTATTACTGCGCTTAGGAGGGTCCAGCATTAACATTAACAATTCTGTAAAATATCTTGGCCTAACCATCAGTTATAATCTTAGATGGCACCAACATATCGATAATACATCTGTGAGACTTTTGGCAGTTTGCTATATGGTTCGAAGGCTCCAGTCACTCCTGGAAAAAGAGGTGCTAATGAATATATATCATGGCTGATATCACAGCATCATTGGAAAATATTTTCGCCATGAGGAAACAGCTCAGCTGCCCAACAAGAACTTTCTTTTGTATATTTACCGTCTTGTGAGTAACAGTATAAGCGTAAATATATGTTTTAAGTGTTATAAGACGTATCTTATACTTTCCACAACAAGAACTTGCCTTACACAAATTAATAAAAGGACAATTTTCTAAGAACCATTTCTCGCTCATTGTAAGCCATTCATTGTTTGGAAAGGTCAAGGTTCTCACTATGACATACATTTTCATAGCAGAGTCAACACTTAGTATTAAAAAAAACTATTAAAAAAAAATTCAATTCCAAAACTACAGTACAAGGTAATGCCCTAACGTCCACCAAACCCAAGTAAATTTCATCTTAGTAGAAAATGGCTCTAAGATGTGCTCCAAGATGTTGACCAAGATCTCAAAAGAAATGATATACATTGAAGATGTAGAAAAATTCAAGATTCTATTCAGGGAGTATCTATTGAAGAGGCAGTACTACTTACTGGCAGAGTACTTTGGGAAGAATGTAAATAACCACTATTTTGACTACCACGGCGCAGTGATGCTTCCAGTAGGAGATCTTCAAGTATCAAGTAAGTAACAGGTCTGTCTGGTTTTCCAGTGTCAGTAATAGGCCTGTCTAGTTTGCCAGGGTTATCATAGTATAACACTGATAATATGCCTATCTAGTTTTTCCATTGTTTCATAATCTTTATTGCATATTATGTTTATGAATAGGGTAAATGAAGAGTGAATCGCCAAAGCTGATAAAAAGATTAATGTTCAAGCATGGTGATTGTGTGAGGCCAAAACACAGTGTATTGTATACTACTGAACAACTGCCAACGACGTATTGAACACATTTTTGTGGGTAGTATAATGCATTTGAAAAAATGTATTTAAACTGTTTAGATACAACATCAGAGATGAATAATTCGGATAGCAGTGTTCTCCATTTGATTATGTGTAAATCAGGGTCATTCAATTTAAGTTTACAGCAGCTATTATAACTGCTGTTAGTTTGCCAGTCAATATATAAATAAAATATAATAATGATATTACAGTACATACCTTAACCCTTTGTAGATTGTGTATTGTAACTGTTCTATGCTCTACAGCCAACTTAACATCCTGAAAAAATCATGAAAGTTGTTTAAAAACGAGTTAACATCATTTTCACAACAGAGCACATTCAGTATAACTTTTAACAGTATATACAATTCAAAGAGGCATTATTTATTATTTATATTATTATTATTATTAATTATAATATTATTTATCCGGCATAACTGACTTACTTGACTTTTGCTACTACACAAGCCTAGTGAACGTATTAACAGGGGCAAGTTTAAGTATTCAAGCGATAATAACTAACATAGTTTGGGATTAAACCTTACCTGGGAGTTGATTTCAACAGAAAAGTTGTAAGTAAAGTCCTCAGGGAACTGCAAATCAACTGAATTCAAGAAACAATTCTTGTTTTTGGTAATGTAAATGGTGAATCCTTTGTTGATCCTTTTGAAATAAATCTTTTTCTCTACCTCAAAATCAACCTCTGATCTTAGTTTTTCTTCTAATTGTGCATTCTCTGAAACAAAATTTGATTCTGGTAATGGTAATTTAAAAACAAACACTATCTATTTAAATATAGTTAATTTTTACAAGTAAAATCATTATTACAAATAAAAAGCTGCAAAAATAAATATATTCATTCATTTTATATTAATTTAATTAGCTACATTTTTATTGGGAAACAATTAGAATCTTACCAACAACAGGATCGGTGAGGCTGCAATTGTCAGCTCCACTAAAGAAGATGGTTGGCTGTTGTTGTTTTTCCCTAAAATCTGACAACAGATAAAATAGCATAAGCTTGAAATCTTAAAACAAATATTCAGTGCCGGATTTAAGCATGGGTGACATAGCCGCACACCTAGAGGCCTGCACAACGATTACAATAATGTCACTTGTTATGCTAGATAGTTGATACAAGACCATGATTGTGAATGTACATAGTTGATGCATTCACAATGGTTGATGCGAGGAGCCACACCTGCAAGTGTGTGAGCAAGTTTTACCTTACATAACCTGAGTCATAAATGAGTGATGAACGATATTAAACTTGTCTAATAATTTAAATTTTCATGTCTATATGGGTCCAAACATTATGAAAAAACTAACAAAGCATTAATATTTAGAGGCCAGACAGTAATAACAAATTCGTACCAGTTGTTTCCAAATTTTCTTGGGGGAGGGCTGCCTTTTCATTGGATGCTATTCTTTACCATATGGGGTTTTGAGTGAAAAGGTATAAATATGTATGGAACACTTTCCTCAGAGATACAAATCAATAAAACACCTGTGATACAGCAATTATTTTTAGCATTAAGTGATTACTTTGTCTCAAACAAAACCCAAAATTGCTCATTCTTACTCTTACATACATTTATACTGGTACTTGCCTCTTTGATTAGCCCGCAGCACCTCTATGATGGGTAGATTGTCTTCCAGATGTTCTCGTAAATGGTTGACAAACAAGCCATTGGCGTCTGCATCGCTCTCGTAAGCGTTCTGATAGTTTCTGGTTGCAGTTCCTAGAACAATGTTGCAGTTGCCTAGGTCATGCTCAAACTCAGTCCTCCCGATAGATAAATCTCTGCAATAAAACAGCTGTTTAACAAATGCTATCTATGCAACAGCAGCGAAAGATAAAAACATCTCCATTGGACGCTGGTGCTGTGCTAATAGAAAGCTGAAACAAACAAATTTAGTAAATAATTTGAAATGCTTTTATGTAAAAAAAAATCTTCCTTAAGGGATATTCCTTAAAAATTTCCTTAAGGGTAGGCTTATCACAGTATAGTTTCGCTAAACTGAACCCTGGCTCTATCTTGGTGAAAGTATCTTGTATACTAAAAAAATTTTGCAAAATATATGACAGCTGTCTGGCCATACTAATGGACCGAATTACACGCGGTTGGTACCAAATGAGATATTTTCGTATAGATATGCAGAATCCCTTGCAGAAAATATGCAGAAAAATAGGCTAAAAAATAATCACAAAAAGAAAAAATGGATTTAAAATATAAAAAAAATTAACATGGGTCTAATGGGTTGCCATGTTAGTGACGAAATAACAACAAAATATAAACAGAAAATCAAAACAAGTGGAAGACATTCCAATCACATGTTTTATTTACATCGTGGGGTACGAGTTTAGAGAAGTTTGCACAATACATACTTTTGGTCGAGTTTTTGACCACGGAGCAAGCTCTCGTATTATATTAAAAACAAAACAGCCAGACAAATTCATATAAAATAATTATTCATTAAATTGATATTATGGCTTGGCCAGTAAACAAACATTGAACCTGTAACTGACAAAAATTTTAATCTGGTAATGAGTTTGTACAGAATTGATTCTTTATCCTCGGTTTTCAGTTTCATACTATCTTCATTCATAGTATTTATAGAAGCCAAAACAAACAATGTATGAAATACAAAAACCGAGTTTTATTAAAACAATATTGAAATTGGACGCAATTGAACATATAGTTATTTATCAGTGTACCTTGACTCTACAAGACAGCAGTCAAACAGCATGACGAGTAGTTGCAGTTGCTCTCCTTGTGCTAAAATCTGAGTCAGCTGTTCATCACACAGACAATCATGAAGCTGAATCTCCTCTTTGGGACAGTCTATGGGCATCATGAACTTGGATGCTAGCTTGGAGAACCCGTGCCCAGCAAAGTAGAAGAAGGCTGTGTGACAAAAACTAGTTTCATGAAGGAATCAAAATACTTTTTGAGGCACATAAAACACAGAGAGCTATTTTAAGGTATTGACCTAATAGACTACTGGACTGTAATCTTTCTGGAAAGAATGTCTGTTGTTTAGTTCAGTAATAATATCAATCCCTCAGATACTTGGGCTATGCACTAGTAAGAGCCTAGCTGTCATCTAAAATTAAAATTACATTTTCGATTTTACCATAGTGATCGTCTATGTTAGTTAAATAACAAAGTGCTAATACCCACAGAGAAGTAAGAAACATTAGAATACACTTAAGTGGTGCCTAGCTAGCACCAGGCACTAGTGTTGAGAGTGAATTCTATTTGTCCTCCCCTCCTGCTCCCCTTCCCACCTTCGCCATCACGTACTACAGCGCTCATGCTGAAGGAAGACCTGTGCCCTTACAACCAGGGCCGTACTTAGAATCTATGAGGCCCCCGGCGGCTCTTACCAGAGAGTCCCCTCTCCTTATTCTGATTCTTTAAAGGTTATAATTTAAAGGCTTATAAATACACGTTATATTGCTTCAACTTGATGAATTTCATTTTTGTTTCCAACAATTGGATAAACAAAAAGACCTAAGAGACTAGCTAATAAATAAGTCTATTAATTTTTTGCGCGAGCGCTTAGACTTAGTCTTAGTCTCCGATCACGGCGGAATCACGAACGACTCATGTGGGCACGGAGAAGTGGTGAACATCTTGTGCGATCGTGGATAAAATCATCTTCATCTCCTCCGACCACGGTGAAATCAAATAAGGTGATGGCCGCGGAGAAATAGTTAGCATCTTGCACGGGCGCTGAGACGTCATCTTCGTTTCCTACGATCCCGAAGGAATCATGAACGACTCATGTGGCCGAGGAAAAATGGTAAACATCTTGCGTGATCGCGAAAATATAATCTTCATCTTCTCCGTTCATGGTGAAAACATGAACGTCTCCTATGGCTGCGGAGAAATAGTTAGAATCTTGCTCAGGTACTGAGACGTCGCTTCGTCTTTTCCGAGCGCGGCGGCCACGGAGAAATGGTTAACATATTTCACGGCCGTGTAGACATCATCTCCCGCAGTCACGAAAACGTGAGTGTCACCTTACGCAATAACGGTGAAATCATGAACATCTCCTGTGGCCAGTTAGACATAATCATCGTCTCCCGTGTTCACGAAAACTTGATCGTCATCTTCCACGACAACGGCAAAATCATGAACACCTCCCGCGCCCGTGTTAACATCATCTTCGTCTCCTGCGGTCTTTGAATTTAACCCCTACTTAACAAATTCTCTGAGCCTTTCCCCCCCCCCCCCCACAATATAGGCCTACTCGTCGGACCTACAGAGTCAATCTAAAAGTTAGGCAAAATTTCCAAAACCGAAGGTGAGGATAACGAAAGCTCCACCTGAGCTTCTGCAGGATATCCTGAGCACCTCTAAAGCTCTGAACCTTAATTTGAATTAAAATAATTAATAAATTAATTAGTCAAAACTGTGGAACAACCTTTGTATCTATCCCTGGATTTTGTCGGTTCTTTCTGAGTACTCCGGGGAAGAAATTAGAGTGTGGCTTGGTCCTAGGGGTAGGCCTAGCCTGTTCAGTAAATACAATTATTGTATTCCCCACTCAGAATTTACGTCAAAAACTATTTTTACTCTAATACTGATTTGTTGACTAAATCTATTGCATGCACCCATGTTTGAATATGATAATTTAAAATTTGTTGCTCTTGATATTATAACTCACTCCACTAACCATAGGCGTTCTCTGGAAGAATGCTGCAGAACCAGCGGAAAGCGTTGTACATTTCTGTCCGAGTTAGGTTGTGCAGTGCTACAACATGGAAGCCGAGACGGGACAATATTGAGGCGAGAACTGCGACGTCGTTACTGGGAGCATGCAGCCCTTGCAGTTCTGCATCGAGGTAATCCTCGTTGCCTATCAGCAAAGCCACCTTGGCACTTGCTAGTGGACGGATAAAATATTTAAATTTACATTTTATATTGAACATTGGGTTGATTTACTTTTACAATTCCCTTTGGTTCGTTAGTGGGACTTTGATGGAACTGCACCAGGTGTTTAACAAAATATCAAGACTATTACAATCTTCATTTCTTTGCGACGACAAAGTGGTCAGTGACCATGAAACATATAAATTTTGTGTCCAAAGATATGCCTGCTTTGCCTAATAAAAACTAAATCAGACCTGCATAATAGAGCCCTTTAACAAGAATATCCAACTATCAAGTGAATTTTATCTTTGAGTATAGTTGCACTCCTCTGAAGTAAAACTACCATTTTTATTTTTAGCTGTGCTTAAATGTTTTATTGTCATTAAATGTCGTTTCTGACTTGTAGACAAACTCTTTAAAAATGTCCATCTAAAGACACATTAGTGTGAACTGAAGCATCGTAAAAATAAACACAGTAGGTATACAAAACCTTAAGAGAGAATAGTATTTTTATATTGTATACTTCATAAGTGAATGGAGACTAATTGACATTCTACACTGATACTATGACAAAATAAGAAAAGCAAGAGCTGGCAGTTTTAAATAGGCATCACCTGTTTCTTTGGTTTTGATTAACAAGAAATATAGTTTTAACGATTACATACAACAAATGCTTTTCAATTTTATGTAAGATAAACAACTCTTACCTAAGTAGTCATCTGGAGGTCTTTCGAATACCTGTAGAAGGAAAAATAAAGATAAACTGTACGTTAAATAGTATATTTCGTACCTAGGGCCGAAAATGAGGTTTTGCCGGCTCGAGACAGTTTTTAAACAGCTGCAAACCCATTTCGGTCCGTGGTACGAACGCTATTTTTCACCACACTTTACCCTATTACCACTATTCACCACTATAATAATGCACACTGATAGTCAACACAACTACAACTTTAAGGTTATGTGAAGAAATAATTTGAGGAATCAGCAAAAATAAAAATAAATAGTTGCTAGGCAACGGTGACAATAACACAATTATATTGCAACTAGTGGCTTGTAGGGGCAATAGCCCCTATATTCTATAGTAATTACTTTTACAAATTATTAGTCTCATGGGTTACCCTACCTACCTTGAATTATCATTTAACTTTTTTTATTATGATATGTATAATAGTTATTACATACCTGCAAAATGCGTTTTGATGTCTGCTCTATTTAAAATACAAAATTCCAAAGGACATGTGGTGTGTTTATAATATAAACTTTCAAATCATAATACAACTAAGGAACATTTTCCAATAACATTCTTCATGACTATTAAATAAATATATATAGATTTCTTTAAATATAGACAAATTCACTTAGAAAAACACATAAAGAGATAATGTCATCATCCAAATTGTAAAATGCTAATTCATCTAACAAAATCTCTCTGAAAAAACATTTGTTGTATAGTATCCATTTTGATCTGTTAGTACTATAAGGGAGTATGTTTTATCTATGGTACTATTAACATCATCCACGCTCTTTACCCATCTAAAAGCAACATAAAGTTAACCATGGGTAAACACTGAGATTTTCAAATTAATGCCAACTTTTGTGAAGGTTCGGCCTTCCGCCACAATTTCACCAAATCAAATTGCGCAATGCACTACAATGAATGCACCCATAGTTCATTGGCCCTACGCTGTGTAATGCAATCTCACATAAAAGTGGTAATCTATACACAGGAATAACTTCATGGTTATCCGATGCTCATTTATTCTTCTTCCATTAATATCGTGCCAAATCTGGCGCCTCTAGTTCTCATTTCGAGGAACAATACCTCTGAGTGGTAGTCTTCTGACATTATACATTGTTACTGTGCAAGCCATTTAAGTTTACAGTTTTTAAGTTTTGTGGTTATATTTTTTCAATTTATATAATCACAGCTGTGTTTGCACTAAATAAAAATACATAAAATTAGATTCCCATGCTATTTAAATGTGAATTGTTTTTATTCCGTAACAACCTTTTTGTGCATAATTAAGAAAAATGAATAATTTTCCCCAAAATTTCATGCCCAGACCTTTAAAATGAGACCTCTTCCAGCTTTCTACCGCCTCCCGTTCGCTCACAATTTCATTGTAAAATTTTGGGCTTACGGAATTAGATATATAGATACTATGGATTTTGATTGTGTATTTAAAATGCATTCATGTTTTAAGTAAGTACGCGGACAGCTGATTTTGCGGCCCCGGCCTGTAAAAACCTGCTCGGTCACCAAATTACGATGACAGCTGGCATGGCCAGCAAAACGTAACTTTCAGCCACCAATTAACGTATGTAATACAGACAAAAACATCATAGTGTGGTGAAAACAAAATAACTCCTCGGGTTGTTTATAATAGCCTATCTTGACTGAGCTACAAACTCCACAAGATACGCCATGTTATACAAGACCTAAAAATATCTGTAAATTCAATTATTACCGATGCTTATTAATGATAGTCATCAAAGTGTTAATTTTATATATTTAAAAAAACTAGTGGTCGTCCTGTGGTCGAAACTCGACCAAAAATAATTAATGTACAGACTTCTCTATTTTCTCCTTACACTGTAAATAAAAACATGTGATTGGAATTTCTTCCATTTGTTTTGATTTTCTGTTTACATTTTGTTGTTATTTCGTCACCAGCATGGCAACCCATAAGATACATATTATTTTTTCAAATTTGTAAACTCATTTTTTGTGCTTATTTTTTAGCCTATTTTAATTTATAAAGGGATTCTGCACATCTACAGGAAAATATCTTTCCAACAGTATGTGTAGATTTTCCCTGTGATGCACACGAGCTGAGAAAAAATGTTTTAAAGAAACATGCTTGCCTATTAATATATAGATTGCCTAACTTTTAGAATGACTTGTAGGTCTGACAAGCATTCTACCCTGGCCAATTTCATAAAACTAATCCTTGTGCACTTCTTTATTATTTAGGCGAGGAGGGGGAATGATCAAGGAATGTGCGTTTGATAATTTAATGAAAGATTTTAATACACAATTCCTACAGTCATTGGGTGCCTGATTAGAATGTATAAACACATATTTCATTGTGATATGGAGGAAATAATGGAATATATAACTCAAAGGCCCAATAGAATATTAGGGAAAACTGATTACTCCTTGAAATAAACTAATTATAAAATATCAAATAATTTAAACTACTTACAGAGAGTCTGCATGTACTGGAGAAGATTTCCCCAGCTTCATTATAAACTCTACAACAGTAAAGACCTTCATCATATAGTCCTGCATTCTTCACCTAAACAAAAATGTTGAAAGAATAACAATTATTGCTAAGAAAAAAGTTATAATTTTGTTACATCTGTTTCTATTGAAGTTTAGACGAGTTTTCGGTTTCATCATTTACTTACATTTTTGGCAAATTTCCCATATGCCAAAACTGCGGCCTATCACCACGCACCTGTTTTGCGCATGCCAAAGTCAAAGTTTCCTCCCTTGCCACACGGGTTACAAAACTTAGTAAGCTGTTACCATTGGTCTCATGGTAAGACTTGGACCCAGAACCGACTTGCTTTTTTGTTTTTAGGTCTCCAGAGGCCAAAAACACCATACGTTCAGATTCATATATCAGAAATATGAATCTAGTGTGTGATCTATTTCTACACCATTTTGTAGAAGCATTGTTATGTGCCTAATAGTTAAGGGAAAAAATGAAAAAAGTGCAAATTAGAGTTTTTAAGTTATTTTATTTATTTTTAAGAATTAGTGTTTTCTCACTTATGAATTTATTTGACCGAATTTGGAAATATAAGTTATTCCATACTAAACTATTAACATTTCACCAAAAACACATTACTAACTTCCATGTGTCAGCAAACCTAAGTAGTATTCATTAAAAATAATGTTATTTAAATAAGGACTAAATCTGACACAAGGTTTAGCTAAATTATTTCCATACAAGCATTTTTTTTTACATTTAAAGGCAGAAAAACACAAAATTAGACATCTATTGTGCTACTTTTGTTGCATCTATTTTTAAGCATATTATTCTTGTATACAACAATTCTTAGATATAGCATAAATATTAATTAGAATACCTCAATCAAGTTGGACGACTCATTGAGAACAATGTTAGGCATTGCACAGTCATCATCAGAGCTGCGGAACCACTCATAGTGAGGTGCTGGGTAACCTTCTGCTTGGACTGTCAATACCAGAGTCTGCCTACTAGGTACAGACCTGACACGAGGTAGGTCTACCAACAACACAGGACGAACTGCCATCAGGTCGACCACTACCTGCAAACAATCACTACATGATCAGAGCTGCGGAACCACTCATAGTGAGGTGCTGGGTAACCTTCTGCTTGGACTGTCAATACCAGAGTCTGCCTACTAGGTACAGACCTGACACGAGGTAGGTCTACCAACAACACAGGACGAACTGCCATCAGGTCTACCACTACCTGCAAACAATCACTACATGATCAGAGCTGTGGAACCACTCATAGTGAGGTGCTGGGTAACCTTCTGCTTGGACTGTCAATACCAGAGTCTGCCTACTAGGTACAGACCTGACACGAGGTAGGTCTACCAACAACACAGGACGAACTGCCATCAGGTCTACCACTACCTGCAAACAATCACTACATGATCAGAGCTGTGGAACCACTCATAGTGAGGTGCTGGGTAACCTTCTGCTTGGACTGTCAATACCAGAGTCTGCCTACTAGGTACAGACCTGACACGAGGTAGGTCTACCAACAACACAGGACGAACTGCCATCAGGTCTACCACTACCTGCAAACAATCACTACATGATCAGAGCTGTGGAACCACTCATAGTGTGGTGCTGGGTAACCTTCTGCTTGGACTGTCAATACTAGAGTCTGCCTACTAGGTACAGACCTGACACGAGGTAGGTCTACCAACAACACAGGACGAACTGCCATCAGGTCTACCACTACCTGCAAACAATCACTACATGATCAGAGCTGTGGAACCACTCATAGTGAGGTGCTGGGTAACCTTCTGCTTGGACTGTCAATACCAGAGTCTGCCTACTAGGTACAGACCTGACACGAGGTAGGTCTACCAACAACACAGGACGAACTGCCATCAGGTCTACCACTACCTGCAAACAATCACTACATGATCAGAGCTGCGGAACCACTCATAGTGAGGTTCTGGGTAACCTTCTGCTTGAACTGTCAATACCAGAGTCTGCCTACTAGGTACAGACCTGACACGAGGTAGGTCTACCAACAACACAGGACGAACTGCCATCAGGTCTACCACTACCTGCAAACAATCACTACATGATCAGAGCTGTGGAACCACTCATAGTGAGGTGCTGGGTAACCTTCTGCTTGGACTGTCAATACCAGAGTCTGCCTACTAGGTACAGACCTGACACGAGGTAGGTCTACCAACAACACAGGACGAACTGCCATCAGGTCGACCACTACCTGCAAACAATCACTACATGATCAGAGCTGCGGAACCACTCATAGTGAGGTTCTGGGTAACCTTCTGCTTGGACTGTCAATACCAGAGTCTGCCTACTAGGTACAGACCTGACACGAGGTAGGTCTACCAACAACACAGGACGAACTGCCATCAGGTCTACCACTACCTGCAAACAATCACTACATGATCAGAGCTGTGGAACCACTCATAGTGAGGTGCTGGGTAACCTTCTGATTGGACTGTCAATACTAGAGTCTGCCTACTAGGTACAGACCTGACACGAGGTAGGTCTACCAACAACACAGGACGAACTGCCATCAGGTCGACCACTACCTGCAAACAATCACTACATGATCAGAGCTGCGGAACCACTCATAGTGAGGTGCTGGGTAACCTAATGCTTGGACTGTCAATACCAGAGTCTGCCTACTAGGTACAGACCTGACACGAGGTAGGTCTACCAACAACACAGGACGAACTGCCATCAGGTCTACCACTACCTGCAAACAATCAATTCATGATCAGAGCTGCGGAACCACTCATAGTGAGGTGCTGGGTAACCTTCTGCTTGGACTGTCAATACTAGAGTCTGCCTACTAGGTACAGACCTGACCCGGGGTAGGTCTACCAACAACACAGAGTGAACCGCCATCAGGTCTACCACTACTTGCAAACAATCACTACATGATAACCAGTTAATATAACAATTATGCCAAAAATTTGAAAAAAGCTTAATTAATTTTAACAGGATTTTTATCTTATTTGTTGTTTTGTATAATAATAACTTTTACTTGATGTCAGTAGTAATAATTTTTGAGTTGTATAAATTTATTAGTTATAGTATTTTTTTATTTTATTTTGATTATGACAACACTCCTATCCTTGTACGTTGTACTTTTTAAGATGTTTATGAGTGAATAAAGAATTTGAATTTGAATTTAAATTTGAAAAGCACGACTTATTTTAGACGTCAAATACATTTTGATTGTTTAGAGAATAGAATGGAAACACAAAATATGCCTAACATGCATAAATTTGGGTCAGACAAATCTTAGGCTGTTGCTGATTCCACAACAACAACAGTATCAACTAACCTCAGAGGAATGTGTTTCATTGATGTGTCCTCTGATTTCCTGGCGTAAAAGGCACCAGTAAACACCAACATTTTTCTCACTGAAACACAAAAGTTAAACTCAAACAATACAAACACAAGCCAAATTCAAAGTGAAATAAAATGTCCACAATTTCTATTTAATTTACTAAAAATACTATTTTTATAAGGCTACTAAAACCTACATATCTTGAATAGGTTCATGCTGAATTTTGAGTAACTGTATATTTTCAATAACATGAAGGTATCCTTGCCTTGGTGTGGCGGTGGGGCTTGCGTGCTCTGACAACCTCGAGAGCTATGCCGGCGGTAGCGTAGCTACTGGTAGGGCCTCCCTTGCCGGACAGGTCTTCGTGAGGTAGGAGCCAGACGAAAAGGGATACCCTGGTCCTCCAGGTTGGGGGTTAAGCGTTGGGTTGACAACCCGCCTTGTAAAAAAGCCTTGTTACGAATCACCAACAAAGAACAGCCTCGGAAACTGGACAGAACAAACGGTTGAAGACCCGGATTCGCCCAAAACAACTTCGATTTGGTACGTGGAATATAAGGACACTAGCTATACCAGGAGCAAGTGACATTTTAGCAGAAGAACTTGATAAGTACAACATGGATGTGGTAGCACTTCAGGAAATTCGATGGCCTCTTGCAGGAAGAATAAATACAAATAAATACTTAATTTACTATAGCGGCTGCGATGATAATAGATACTATGGTGGTGTAGGTTTTGCAATAAATAAGAAACTATCAGAAGCTGTGATACATTTTGAGGCAATAAACGAAAGGTTGTGCAATATTAGGTTAAGAGGAAAATTTTATAATATATCTCTAGTCAGTATATACGCACCTACCGAAGACTCAAGAGGATGAGGATAAAGACCAATTTTACACCCTATTAGATGAAGTGGTGGGAAAGTTACCAAGGTTTGATCTAAAAATCGTCTTGGGGGATGCAAATGCCAAAGTAGGGAGAGAACAAATTTGGAAACCAGCCATTGGGAATGAGAGCCTACACCAAGAATCAAATGATAATGGATCCCGTCTGGCAAGTCTTGCACTTGCAAATGATTACAAAATTTCCAGTACAATGTTCCCCAGAAGAGACATACACAAGTACACTTCGACATCACCAAATGGCGTGACCAAAAACCAGATTGATCATGTACTTGTAGATCAACGACATAAAAGTTGCATTACAGATGTAAAGAGTATTAGAGGAGCAGAATGTGGGACTGATCACAGTTTAATCCTAGTCAAGGTAAACCAAAGAATAGCTGTTGAAAGGAGGAAGGAAGAAATACAAGAAAGACGAATAGACACCGAAAAGCTTAAGGTTAAACCGATAGCTGATGAGTTTAGAATAAAACTAGAGAATAGGTTTAAGATTCTAGAAGACTTAGATAAAGATGAAGATGTCAACAGTACCTGGAATAATTTTAAAGAAGCAGTCCTAGATTCGGCAGAAGAAGTATGTGGAAAGAAAAAGAAAAAAAGCAAAAAACCTTGGTTTGATTGTGAATGTGAACAAATGTTGGAAGAAAGGATTAGGAGGAAAATGTATGGATGAATAGCAACAATGAAGAAGACAGGTTGATGTACAACCAGTCAAATAAGGAGACAAATAAATTCCTGAGGAGGAAAAAGCAACAATATATTAAGAGTTTACTAGATAGGGCTGAAGAAGAAAACACAGCAAACAATGCAAAAGATTTTTACAGGAAAGTAAGATTTTTTAAAAAAGGATTCACCCCTTGTACATATGGAATAAAGAATAAGGAGGGACAACTACTAACTGAAAGTGTCAAGGTCCTTGAAAGGTGGCGCGAATATTTTGAGGAACTGCTGAATGTTGATGAAATCACCCCGACAGAAGAAGAAAATCAAAACAATGAGGACATTTACTTTTATGTTGAACCCTTTATCGAGACACCAACAAAAGAAGAAGTACAATATGCAATTAAGTCCCTGAAAAATGACAAAGCTCCTGGAAGAGATGAAATAACAGCAGATATAATAAAGAGAGGAGGAAACATAATAGTGGAAAAGCTGTGGAATTTAATTACAAAAATATGGGAACAAGAAGAAATGCCAATGGAGTGGCAGGAAGCAGTCATTATCCCTATTCATAAAAAGGGTGAGAAAGAAGTTTGTGATAACTATAGGGGAATCTCACTGCTTAGTATCCCATATAAAGTTATCTCAAAAATTATTTTAAACCGTCTAGAACAATACTCACACGAGTTGATAGGTGAGCATCAAGCGGGGTTTATGAAGAGTAGATCGACAACTGACCAAATATTTATCTTAAAAGAAATAGTAGCCAATTATTGGGAGTTCAATAAAGAATCTTATGCCTTATTTATCGACTTTCAGAAGGCTTACGACAGCATAAGAAGGGACAAATTGTGGACACAGCTAAGAAAATTCGGCATACCGAATAAAATTATAGCCTTAATTAAAATGAGTATTTCAGGATCTAAATGTTCAGTTAGAATTGATGGCCACAACTGTAACACCTTTGAAGTAAACTCTGGTGTCAGACAAGGAGATGGGCTATCACCGATCCTATTTAATTTTGCCATTGAAGAAGCTCTACAGAAGGTAGCAGAGAAGAACATAGGAGTGAAAATAGGAACCAAAATAAACATCTTAGCCTTTGCAGATGATGTGGTTATAATCACAGAAAAACTAGAAGATCTGAAGGCCTTAACCGAAGTATTTATGAAAGAAACAGAAAAAGTAGGCCTAAAAACAAACAATTCAAAAACTAAGTACATGCACTTTTCAAGATACCTGGATAATACTGAAGAACCAATAGAAATTGATGGCCATACATTTGAAAAAGTCAACAGTTTTAAATACCTAGGAGTAATTATATCCAACCAAAATACTGATGAACTAGAAATCCAAAGCCGAATAAATTCAGCAAATAAATGTTTTCATGCTTGCAATAAATTACTTTCATCAAAATCTTTGTCCCGGAAAACAAAAATCAGGCTGTACAAAACAATAATTTGCCCAGTTCTCCTATATGGATCAGAAACCTGGAAATTAAATAAAAGAGATGAAAAGAAACTAGTAGTATTCGAAAATAAAATTTTAAGGAAGATTTTTGGACCAATATTCGAGCTAGGAGAATGGAGAATAAGACACAATAGGGAATTACGGCAACTGTATAATAGCACAGATGTAATTGGAGAAATCAAGTGCCGAAGAATCAGATGGGCTGGTCATATATTAAGAAGAGATGAAGATTGTAGACTGGGAAGAGTTTTAAAGGGAAACACTACAGGAAGGCGACCCCGGGGAAGACCTAAGCAGAGGTGGTGGAAGCAAGTGCAAGAAGATTTGGAGAGAATTGGGGCAACGGAGGATGATGCGAAAGACCGGTTAACTTGGCGAAGATTTGTTGGTGCGGCCAAATATCACCTCCGATATAGACAATAGACAATAGACAAATAATCTTTATTTACACATTCATTAAGAATAGTAGTAGCGTCAATTTACAATTTTTTCTAAATGTTTGGTTGAGGTGTTGTTTAGTCAAAGACCTGTTGACGGTATTCTTCTAAGGAATAGAAAGGTCGATTAATGAGCCATTGATGCAAAGCTGGTTTGAGGTCATCTTCTGACTTGCTTCTTAGATCTGGAGGTAGCCTGTTGTAGATTTTCATTCCTGCGTATGAAGGTTTCTTTTCAAACTGTGTCGTGCGATGTTGTGGAAGGTTGTACTGCATGGTGTTTCTCAGGTTGTGTTGGTGCATTTCGCCACGCCTTGTAGGGTTATTTCTTACTGCAAATAACACAACTTCCTGGATGTAGAGTGCTACAAGGGTAAGTACTTTGAGTGACCTGAATGCTTCCCTGCAGCTGTCGAGTCTGTGGAGTCCTGCAGTTATTCTGACTGCCTTTTTTTGTTTTCTGAGAACTCTTTGCATGTTAGTGGCAGAGGTTCCACCCCATGCTACAAGTCCATATCTCATATGCGACTCGAAAAGTGCAAAGTATGCTACTTTTGTTGTCATGTCATCTGTTGCATTTTTTATATGTTTAAGAGCATAGATGGTTGAACTTAATTTTTTACATATATTGTCCACATGAGGGGTCCAGGTTAAATTCTTGTCGAGTGTGATGCCCAAAAACTTAGCTTCATCTTCCACTTCTACATCTGGGAGTCGTGGCACTTCTTGAGATTTACGGCCAAAAGCTATTTGAGTTGTTTTAGACGTGTTTACTGCGAGATCATTGTTATAGCAGTATTGGTAGGCCATACTGAGTGACACATAGGATTTTACTTCTAGATTTTCAGCTAGTGGTTCATTAAACACTAAGGTTGTGTCATCAGCATACATAAGAGTAAGGCAGGCGTCTCCTATTTGTTGCGGCAAATCGTTGGTAAAAAGAATAAACAGTATCGGACCCATAACTGAACCTTGGGGAACTCCTCGATTTATTGGTTGAAAATTTGATCTTGTTTTTCTTATTAGGTTGTTATCTCTGTGCCTTAGTTCTACAAACTGACTCCTGTCTGTAAGGTAGCTTTGAAACCATTCTCTTACTATCCCTGATACCCCCAGGGAATCCAGCTTTTTAATGATTAGCTGGTGGTCAAGGCAGTCAAATGCCTTACTGAAATCAAGAAAGATTCCTGTTGTTAGATTTCCTTCATCTAGGCTGTCAATCAGGGACTCAACCATCTGAATTATTGCTGTTGTTGTGGATTTCCCTTTTGTAAATCCATGTTGAAGGTTGTTTAGTAGGTTGTGATTTGTGCAGTGGTCTAAAAGTCTTTTTAAAACAACTTTTTCGTATATTTTGGAGAAGGTGGAAACGAGGGAAATTGGTCTGTAGTTGCTTGCTTCTAATGTGCTACCTTTTTTAAATTTCGGGTATACTTTAGTTATTTTAAGTAGTGAAGGAAAGATGCCTTGTTTTAGGGACTTATTTATCAAATCAGCCAATGGTACTGCTAGTTCATTGCAGCAATGCTTAAGTATTTTTGACGAGATTTCATCAATTCCAGACGAGTTTTTTGCTTTAAGTTTGTTTATAATCATTTTAACTTCCTTCTCGTCTGTGCTTTGAAAGGAGGAAAACAGTGGACCTGTTTGAGTCACGTCAGGAGTTTGAGCTGTGGTCTTTAGGTGTTTTTGTTTCTCTACTGTTTTTTCTCCTACTTGTGTAAAAAATGTATTCAAATGCTCTGCAACATGGGTCACATTACTTATGAGTTGGCCATCTACTTGAAGGGTTATTTCATTTAGGGATGTTTCCTTTTTGGACCACACTGTGTTTATTGTTTCCCAGATAGCTTTAGATTTATTTTCAGCTTTCATCAACTGGTCAGAGTTAACCTTTTTCCGCATCGTTTTCAAGTACAGGTCATAGTTCTTTTTATTTTCAATAGAAACCCTTCTGTCATCTGGATTTCCCGTCACCTCAAACTTTCTTAGAGCTTTAAGAAATTCGGCTTTAAGTCTCACTGCTTCTGGGTCCATGGAGAATTTTAGTTTATGTTTTCTTTGTATTTTTATCTTCTTTTGGGGGCAGGCTGCATCCATAGCTACTCTCACTATGTTACTAAAAGTTTTAAAAGCTTCTTCAGCATTGTTTATTGAGGTAACACTAAGCCAGTTTTCTTGACTGAGAAGATACTTGAGGTCTTGCAGGTTTTTATTTTTTAGGCAGCGTCCAATTTGGGCAGGATAACTTGAGTTGATGTGTGATTTGAAGTTTACAGTACAGAGTTGAGCAGTATGATCCGAAAGTCCTGCATTGATGATTTCTGGAGTGAGTTGGTTTGTGTCCATATTTGTATAAATATATATAAATGGCCCTGGGAGTAAGAGTAAGAGTAAGTATATTTTCAATACAAAAAATTACTTTACTTATACTTTACTTTTTTTATACTTTTCTTTGAAATGGCGACCATACAAAGTAGGTATTTTAAGCCAAATATGAATGGAGATGAGTGTAAATGAGTGGCGCAAAGTAATAGGCCTTCCAAAAAGACCATTCAATAGAAAATAAAAAAGGCATATACAAATAGATGTATTCTCCATGAAATAAACAATGAATTGGCAACACCAATAGTATGATTTCAGGACACAATTCCAGCCATCATAATAACCCAACATCAATAGTGGCAAAACAACTAAACCAAAATCAGGGTGTTCACATTCTGGATATTTAGGGATAGTCATGGAAAAAATTCTGGTCATTGAAAGTCATGGAAATAGGCAAAAAGTCATGGAAATCCCCAATGGTGGAAGGATTTGAGGGGGCTTTTCAATGCTCTAGTCGGCTAAAACCCTGACTATTGCAGCATTTTTCAGGATTTTTCGTAAAAGTAAAGCAATTAAATTTGTTACAGATGTTTTAGTTTATGAGTTTTGAGTTTCTATTAGTTCATTGTTGTACCTATTGTACTCCTTTGTTATCTGTTAATACATATTTCAGTATTTTCTGTGAAATAACTTATCCAGGCAGTATTATTCATGTGTGTATGTTATATTATAACTTTCGAGTAAAGCTTGTTAGTCATAGAAATCAATGATAAATGGTCATGGAAAGTCATAGAAATTAATGACAAATGCTCGGTGGACATCCTGAAAATTCATCTCACAAAATAACATTTGCTCAACGTCTTGCTGTCCCAAACCACGCCTACTCACAATAGTACTAGTAGATAGCTACTAGATTTAAAAACACATCAATAGCAATAGACCAGACACCATACATAAGATTTAAAAACTTATAGTAGATTTAAAAACTAGGCAGTTTAAACATTTTTGCCACCAAGACGGATGTACAAATAATACATTTTTTTTTTTATCTGAATTTGTTGTCGAAAACATTATGAATAATACAGAGTTCCGTTGTGTCTGCCGTGCAATCTGTGTCGGTTTGTTCGTTTGTTGTTCTATTAAATGTGGCCGGCCTACCTAAATGTTTTTTAAAAGTTAAATTTGTGAAGTTTATGTGTCGACATGACCCCAGACTAATTAAAAGACTGAAGATGGACAAAAAGGTATTCATTGTGAATAGCTTAAAAAAGTACTAATTTTTACACTTATAAAATAAACCTGTCTTAAACTCAAAACATGAAATGGAAACAAACTGTATATGATATTAAAGAACAAGATTAGGTAGAATTGGGGAAGTTGAGAATAGGAATGGCTGAAGAAAGTTTGAGAGAACTATTAGAGAAAGTGAGATTAAGATGGTTCGGCCACTTAAAAAGAATGGAAAATTATAAAATACCCGAGAAATGAGTGAACTCCACCTGCACGGAAGAAGACCATGAGGAGGACCTAGAAGAAGGTGGATAGATGAGGTGAGAGGAGATGTGGAAGCAAGAGGAGTGCAGTGGCAGTCTGGCAGTAAGTGGAGGAAGAGGAATTGTGGAGGGGCCTAGAAAACACCCAGACCCGGAGATAACAGGAATGGGAGAGGATAGGCCTATGTATGTATGTTTGTACTCAAAACCACGATTTTTAAATGTATTAAATTTTAAGCACAAATGTGTTTTGCCTACAGCTTAAAAAAAAAGGCTCGTACCTTAAATTTTCTACTCGTGTCGTTCTGAAAATTTAGTTTGGGCTGAATAAAGAGCTCACACATTACATTGCAAAATACCCACATCTCGGAGTAAGCATATATATCTGGATTTCCTTTTAACTATAACATCTATGTACCTGAAGGGAGATATGGTGAGCGTGTTGTTGCTCTGGCCAGGTAACACATTGTTATGGTAGTACCACTGATACGTTGGTCGAGGTATCCCAGAAGCCACACAAGTCAGCTCTAACACACTGCCACTCTCCACTCTCACTATGTCCTCTCCTCCCCCCGGCTGTACTTGGATAATCATAGGCTCTGGAAACATTCATATTGATGAAAAATAATAGCCGCGCTCAGCAATTTGAGGCAGTGTTAGTCCAATATCCTTACTTAACGTAAACAGGACCATATTTCCCTACTGACAATTGCAAAACTGTTCAAACAGTTTATAGTATAACAAGTTAGTATTTTTTTAAATCAACAATTTTGAACATAACCTGATTTTGACTCGACTAAAGGGCATATAACAATGAGATTAAAATAACAAATTAATTTAATAATTTTTTTAATTTGGTGGGTTCTGAATTGTCCAACTCAAACAATTCAGGCGGAGCTTCAGTTGTAAAAGACACCTGCTACTCACTCAACACTAACTTAACATTCAACACTGTAGGTTACATCCAGGGGCTTTGATAGTATCTTGGCCTTGGTTCTCAAAGAAAACATCTATTCTCTGTGAGCTCCCTTCCTGTACATTGTTAATCTTAACACAATGTATCTGTACGTTCTGTTCTGAATCAAGCCGCATTGGTAAGCCGCAAGTAATTGGTTCACTGATTGATTGATAACTTGACATTTTTGATAACTGGTTTTTTTCAGATGAACTGAATTTGGCCAAAATACTTCCATTGCACAAGTCCAATGGTTTTACAGATATGAGTAACTATCGTCTGGTATATTTGTTAAGTGTAATTGCTAAAATATTAGAGAACATTTTTTAAAGACCAACTTGTTGTCTATATCCACCAGTGCAAAATGTTAAGTGAAAATCAATATGGGTTTGGGAGTGACAATAATATATCTAATTATCGATAATTTGATACTTATTATCGATAAACATCTATCTTGGGAGGGCCATGAAATGTTCTGACATACGTCCAGAATATGCAGTTTAGAGACTCTAAGAGTTTTTATTTCTCATTATAATTCATTCACATACAGAAATGCTCTATATGGAGCAACAGCAAAAACTAATTTAGATAAAGCATTGAGTAGTACTCATTAAGCAGAAAAAAACTAGGCCTATCAGGGTAATGGAATATCTTAAAAGAAAAGAGCCAGTCAATAGCACCTTTCGTGAATTTGTGAGTAATCTTTGTACTCCTGTCATCTAAAAATGTAAAGGCTGGTCAAGGGAGAAAATAGATACAGATTGGCAAAAACAGAAAATTCACATAAATTAAATTGTATACAGTTTTTTAATAAGCTACCTGAAGAAGCAAAATTAGTTTCTTACCTACAGTATTTAAAAAAATAAACTATATGACTGGATGGTTAAAATCCTTTTTACAAAATTGATGATTATATAAGTTGTGAAATAAATATTACATTTTGAAGAGTAAGTTAAAATAAAGCTTTCGTTTTTATTTGAGTTAATTATTACAATTTTAGATATATTACTGTAAACATGGAATCACTTTGTACATATGTTAACAAAAAATTATGTGTCCTATTTCATTTATAAAGATCAATGGAAATAAATATGTCTTATTCTTATTTTTACTCACTGAAGTATCAGATTTGTGGGGCTATCTCTAGTGTGAGCCGCCGGAATTTAAAATACGGCCCTGAATGAATGTAAACCACCAATGTTTCTATAAAAAAGATTTTGATTATGGAATATACAGATTTTACAAAGAAACTGTTTTAAGCTTTACCCATACTATAAAGAGTGGGTAATCTACCAAGAGCAACCACCATCAACTAAGGTATTTATATTCTGACAATCACCACAGGTACATAAAAAAGGATCATTTAGTCATTCCCCATTTCAACCTTCGTTAGTTAGATCTACCTACTTCAGTATGAAACGTTACTTATAGCCTAGATCTAGTTGTAAATAATGGGAAATTAAAAATGTAATGATATACCTGCGTGAGTTAGTAGGGACAACTCTTCTAACATATCAAATTCTCGCAGCATGGCACAAAACTCATTGTACGAACATTCCCTATCAAACAGCTCCTCGAGAAGCCATTGGGCCGCACTAATTCCCCTTCTCTCCAGCTCTCTTGCTCTATTGACGTTAAGGAACACGGGGATTCTAAAATATTTATACAAATTAAGCATACTTTAAGCTTTTTATGACAAAATCTTAAGTCAAGTCAAATCATCTTTATTTTGTACAGAAAATCTGTAGGCTATAATAGCCTCACAAAAATGTAATAAAACTAAATTCTAAATACTATGAAAACTAAAATGTAACAACCCAATTCAAAGGGCAAAATAAGAAATATTTTATAGAGTAGGGAGCTCGTTCTAGAAGTAGTCCTATAAGTTTCACCGCTCTCCCAAATTTTTCGCTGACTTGCTCCACTTTAAGGGGTTCAGGTAGCCCATTGAAGAACCTGATACGGTACCGTACTGTTGTAAAAGAGGTGTCTTTAAAGAATATTGGCCTGTGCCTAGGTATAGCTTAATATTGTTTTTGTGTCTGAGAGCGTAAATACTGTGCATTGGATGGTACTGCGGTTGATAAAGATAATTTATTTTTTTAAACGACAGACAACTCATTATGTATATGGCAGAAATGTAAGAATATTGTATTCCTTGAAGAGAGGATTGTAAGAAGTACAACCGGATATTCTAAATGCTGCTCTTAGAGCTTTTTTCTGGAGACAGAAGACAAACTTTGATCGAACACTCACAAAGCTTCAGACTGCCATTAAATACGACAAGAATGGATAAATCGATCCATAATAGGCACTCAAGGTACACCTGAAAGACCTCTTTTCACGAAAATTCCTGAGCTAAGTCTTCTGGATATGAGCTCTATATGGTCATAAGAGTTGAGCAGCCTATCTAAACCCAAACCAAGAAACTTTGCAGTGCTGCTTAGGTTTTTATATTCTAAACCATAATACTATTAGAAACATACATTTGTTTAACAGAAAACATAAATGAAAACAAATCTTGAGGAAAAATGACTATGGCCTACCTGTAAGTTCTTAGTTTTTCTACGATGTTCAGCCAACGATCATTGTTGTTTAAATCATTCACTAACATTCGGTGAACTGTTGGATTTAGAGCATTTTCAAGTAGCAGTTCCATTGTTATTAATCGCTTTTAATTCTTCTAAAAAAAGACGTTTTTAAGCTACTCACTTCATCCTAAAACAGAAGAAGACAATTTAAACAAATGTAGCCTATAAGTTAGTAAAATGTTTAAGAATGTTAAGAATAGTTAACCTCTTATTACCTCCTTCTCGATCTTTTGTCATAAAAAAATAAAAAAACAACAATGTTATGAAAAGAAATGTTTAGAGACCAAGGGTACACTTCCATATCTGTTGGCATAAACAACCTAATGAGTAATATTGATTATTTGATTTTATATCGTTTGGTTAGTTAGGTTATGTTAACCTTACCTAAATCGATATATAGATTGATATTTTCATTCGGTTGTTTGTGCCAACAGATATGGAAGTGTACCAAATTTATATGGTTTTATTCAACTTAAAAATCTGCTACATTTTATATTAGAGAATTAACACAAAAGTGTAAACATTACATAGGTACATAAACAAAAACAATCTTAAATAAAACAGCTGATGAAATATTTGACAGTACAATAGAAATCACATAACATAACATTACCCCATCTTTTTTTTAAACTAGCTGTGTGCCCGTTCTACGCACGGGGATCTTATAGTAGTCAGTTGAAACCTTCTTATATTAACATTAAGAACAGCAGTTAGTTTGCATATTTGCAGATATGCTGGCAAAACTATTATATATAAACCTTCGCAAATACAGTATCTGACAGTTCAAGCCAAAATAAATGCTTCGCAATTAAATGTCACCCGGATCGTTATGGTCCATATGTCCAATGATTAAACTAAAAAATGTTTTATAGATCCATGAAGCGTAGCCCTAAAGTAGGCCTATAATTGAAAGTTACTTTCCACATCGGTTAACTTAAACGTATTTAAAGTACTACCTCAACCTCACCATTTAACACTTTATTCCGGTTGACATTTTCAGTATCAAAGGTGCTCTTGTCCATTCCGTGAAACACTGAGAAATAAGGACATTAATGCGTTACCAACAGACATAAACACAACAATCCAAAAAAGGCCACGAACTATTGATACATAAACAATATAAAGGCGTAAACAATTCATGATGGTTTGCCCAACAAATGTTTTACTCAAATAGGTTATCATTTTCTTAGCATACCGGGTAAGCTAAGATTTGGAATCCAGACAGAAAAAGCAAAACTTATACAGAGTTAAGACATCACTTAAATTGAATACGGACAGCTCTAATAAATAAGGTGCAACACCAACGATAACTAATTTGTAAACTACAGTGATGTGTTGGTACCTACGTAAAAATGATTCTAGCAGCTACTAACGGTTCTAAGGAAAAGAACCAGTACCTACGTAAGAACCTACCTAAGAACTATAGTACATCCGACCAATTAAATACATTAATATCTAGTCCCGAGGTTATTGATCTCTTGCTTTTGGATTTTCTTGTAAAAAGTTATAGCGTAAACTTATCGGTGTCAGCTTGAAAAAAAAACAACCTTACCCAAACAACTTTTTGTTATTTAATAGATTACGCATTCTCTAAACAATGATTAGTATATCTATTAACATTAGAAGGAAATGTGACAAAAATCACACAATGTTGGGGTTTTGGTCATTTGTAATTATATTTCTTAAGTAGGTAGGCCATGTATTCTATGGAAAAGTACCGGTATCAAGGATCGTCGTCAAAAAGGTTGTTATGAATAAATAAATATGTAGGCTTACGTACCCAAGATATGAGCTATGGGCCTATTGGCTGTATGGTCCAGCGATTGCATCACACAGTGAGTAGAAACAGAAAGTGACACATTGGAAAAGCGAGTTTAGCACTTCCTCTGTTAAACCTCTGTTACAATCACCCACTGCAGTTGTGATTTTTTACTTTACACTTTACACAACCGCCGTCAATGAGTGGAAACCTTTTTTGTAAGCTATTGGCGACGATCATTTCAGTGTCCCAGCCCTATACAACACTGATTCAAGGTCTTCTTTCTGGTTGTCAAAACTCAAGAAACATTTTATACTCAAAGAATTTCTGGTTCCGATTTGGACGATGTCTAGTTATTTAATTTCATTTACGGTTACACTATTAGACTATATTATTGCACTTGCGATAAATTAAATCCGTTATGTAAGAAAAACACTTTTAATCTCACTTGGTTGGGATTTGCTTTCAAAACGTGATTCGAAATGGTTGCGGTATTTGTAAACAATATTTGTAAACATATCATTGACAGCTAGAAAAAATAATCTTGATCCGAACAGCTGTTCGTTATTTCATAGACGATTATGTGATAAAAATTGAACGAAAATTTGAAAAAAATCACACAAAACTGCATTTTTGAACGTCCGTAATTTTATTTACAAAGTAGTGAGGCTATATTTAAATCACTAAAGACACTTTCGCCAATCCAGTGAATACATTAAAATGACTTGGATCTTGATAGGTACTCTGGTTTTCACGGAGAAGATTGCGTAAAATGCCATCTTGAGTGTTACAGACAAAGGGAAAGACAGACAGACAGACAGACAGACAGACAGAAATACAGATAAGACTCGTTTCTGCTTCTTTAATGTATAAAACGTAAAAATAACCTAAAAGTATATAATTCTGAGCAAAGTACAGACAAAACTCTAATTTTATTTATATAGATGTAATCTAATGTAATCTATTTTAAGACTAATATAAACATATCTAAATGCACTGTAACACTAGATGAAGTCGTGAAGAAGCTGGATTCTCTTGATCCGACTAAAGGAGCTGGGCCGGATGGTATAACACCAGCGGAAGCATTGCAGCAGTCAGCTTGCTCCTGTTCTTGTTAAATTATTCAATGCTTCATTATCTGGCGGCTGCTTTCCACCATTACTTAAACACAGCTATGTTGTACCCATCCTAAAGTCGGGCGATCCTTCTAACGTCAGGAATTACCGACCCATTGTCATCCAATCAGCAGTGGGTAAAGTTTTTGAAGGTCTGGTGCTGGATTTTATCAAGCCCTGTTTTAGGCAAGTGGTCGTGGAAGAGCAACATGGATTTACATTGGGCAGATCTACAATCTCTAATTTACTGGTTTTCCAGGACTACATTTTGGAAGCATTTAGCGTTGGAAATCAGGTGGATGTTATATACATTGATTTCGCTAAAGCCTTTGACAAGGTCAGCCATAGCTACCTTCTTGCCAAGTTGCAGGGTTATGGAATTGTTGGGAATCTGTGGCAGTGGTTCGGTAGTTACTTACAGAATCGGACTTTAGCTGTAAAATATGGCTCTAACGTGTCAGCTTCCTTTATTGCCACGTCAGGTGTTCCTCAAGGCTCACTGCTAGGACCACTCTTATTTGTGCTGTTCATCAACGACATTAGTAAAAACTTGAGCGTTAGATATTCATTGTTTGCTGATGATGTCAAGCTATACCAGACAATAAGAACAGATGATGACTTTCGTTTGCTGCAGGCTTCGCTCCACCAACTCTCCAATTGGTGTGATTCAAACCTGATGGAAATAAATCCTTCCAAGTCCAAGCACATTACTTTTCATAGAACAAAATCTCCAATTGCCAAGGACCTGTACTTGGGTGGTGATCTCATTGAAAGGTGCAATATTGTGAGAGATCTTGGTGTGTATATGGATTCCTCTCTGAACTTCAGTAACTCACATTGATGGTATTTGTTTAAGAGCATCAAGAATGATGGGTTTGGTCTTTAGGCTGGGAAAATTCGGCCTCAACACCCGGACTATGACATTGTTATACAAGTCATTAGTTAGACCGATCCTGGAATATGCTTCCTCGATATGGTCTCCATATCAGCTGGGACAAATTGATAAGCTTCAGTCAATACAGAGAAGATTCATAAGAATACTGGGAGTGAAGAATGGCTATGCCTACAGAGAGGTTCCTATTGCCGAGCTCGAAATCAACCTAAGTTTACCGTCTCTGTCTTCTAGACGCCTGATTGCTGATTTGGTATTTCTCTTTAAGCTGATAAATGGAGTTACTGATTGCCCCTACCTGCTTCATCTGGTCAACTTCAGGACCCCTTCACCTACCAGAGCACAATGCCTTTTTGAGCTGAAACTCAGAAGCACTAACTACCTTCGTCATAGTCCTATTCCTAGAATGCTGAGAGCTGGTAACGAGGTCTGCAATCTGGTGGATTTCTTCTCGGACTCCTTGGGTACGTTTAGACGCTCAGTCCTCTACTTGGAGCAGTGATAGATGGAAAGTCTTCTTCAAGTACAGTACGAAGTGGCTGGGTCCGTTGGTGGTGGAATTGAGCTTCTGTGTAGTGCTGGGTGTTTGGTGGCTGCGTTAAAGGGCCACATCTAAGTGTTTGTGTTTTGTTTTTTTTTTAGTGGGGGCATGGTCTCCTCACTTTTCATAGTTTTTAATGTAGTGTGTTTGTTATCTTTTGGTAGCTGCGTTAAAGGGCTACACCAGTGTCTGTGAGGGCATGGTCTCCTCACTTTTCCTCCAAACACACTTCTCCTACTTATTATTGGTGCCATCTGTTCTGCTACTGTATTTTTAATCATGTAATATAATGCTGTAAATAATTATGTTATCTTTGAGTATCCTCTTTATTATCTGTTGCTATTGTATTGAATAATTATCAATGTTTTTTTGTAGCGCTTGCTTATTAAACTTGTAAATCACCTGTATTTACTTGTAAACAATGATTGATTCACAACCAAAAGTTACAAGTGCTGATACAGTCATGTTATTGTTATGTAATTTCCAATTTTCTATTTATATTTGTTGCTACTGCATTGAATATTATATTGTTATGGTTGTTTTGCTATGCATTTTAGAATTGTAAATTGTTATTCTTGTTATTGTTATTGTTTATTATTGTTATTGTTATTGTATTATCATCTTGATGTAGACAAATTTGTAAAATTGGTTTAACCGTGGGAAATAAATGAAATGAAATTAAATCTATTAGATAGGTGGGATGCCTTCTGACTCTAGTGGAACGGCGCATGTTTGTTTCAATTTCAGATTAAATAGAATTCCCAACTTCAGGTTGAAGCAGGTTAGATTCACGTCTCAGGTCTTGTAGAACATGATCTAGTTCTTGACTGGGATTTTCCGAAGTCACAGGCTCATCCTCTTGTTGGAAAGCTTCAGCAAATTTGTCGCACCAATACCAGAGCCTCTCTACGATCATTATATTTTACTTGATGCGAGCGTAGTCTGGATTAGTCTCTATCAGCTGAGCTTGTTCCACTAAAGGTTTATAATCTATTTTCCCTATGTTTTAATAGCATAACCATAGACAAAAATAATTAAATATAGACTGTCAGCCGTGCTGTGGTTACCATATGTTCTGGCGCACACCGCTGGTAGCACAGTGTAGTTACGTAGTGTGTAGTCTGTAACTACATAGCGCTCCCAGTGGTGTGCGCCAGAACCTATGGTAACCGCAGCACAGCTGATGGTCTATATTTAATTATTTTTGTATAAGGCATAACTTACTTATTAGGTACCAACCTTATATTACTTTAAGCTTTAAAACTGTTCCACAAAAACACTTGAACAGTAATATTTCAATTGGTAGGGCCAAGAATAACAGATAATAACTTAACTTAACCAAACTTTATTCTTAATTGAACTGCATTTAAACTTATTCATTCCCTAGAAAATGTTGTGGCTGAGAAAATTAAATCATAAAAGCAGTAAAAAAAAGTATTATGCCAAAAACTGCAAATTCTACACAAACAATAACATAGGTGATAATATTTACCTGGTGTATTTTTGATGAACAAGGCCTAGCCTAGTGAAAAATATTCAAAAACTTGACTTAGGCCTAGGCCTAATTCATGTTTTCACATTTTTTTATCATTGAAAAATAACTTTTGGCCTAGAATTCCTGCTGCATCGCAAAAAGACACAATATTCTTTTATCATTTATGAATCAGATTTCCTTATCCTGCAATCAAAAACAAAAAAAATCAACCACAACACACACAACATACAAACACTACACTTACACTAGCCAGCAGACGATGACGATGACAGACAGGGTAGACAACTTTAAATGAAATTACAACTAAAACAGTTGTATATACTCTATCATTGAGTTTACACCATAGATAAAACGTGGTTTACACATACCAATTACTATGCTTATACAATTCAATTGAGCATATGTAATTTAATTAAAGTGCAGTGCGGTCAATTACACGAGACTTTTAACACCTAAATAGGAAAATGTAAATTAGCATATATGTTTTATATATGACAGTACTTGAGTAATATAAAAACGTTGCTAGTTTGTGGAACGCTAGGGAAATGTTACCATACAACTATCTAAGTATGCCGCGTTTTTATAATACGAATAAGAAATAAAGAATAAGAAAAAAACCGTGATCTCCGAGAATTGTAAAGATCCTGACATTGTGGCAAAAGTAAATAGTAGGAGACTAAGATGGGCATGTCATGTGGAAAGAAGAGAAAAATTGCTTACTTAAAAGGGTCTCAAATTGACAACCACATAAAGAAGCATTTTCATTTCATCTCATTTCATTTCAACCACAAGGCACTCGACCGTTAGTTGCGATGGAGAGAAAAAGTACAGAGGGATTTACAACGAATGGGTGCTTCCCTGGAGGCTGGACTCAGCGGCAGACCGGCAGCAGTGGAGACAGCTTGATGTTGACGGAGGCCAAAAAACTTCTTAGGTTTGAGTGGCCAAGTAAGGGTTTTCCATTTTAAGCCATTACAGTAGCACGTTTGGTAGAATTGGAACTCGGAAACGATCGGCAAAGTTGGGGGCGATCGGTATGACATATATAGAGAGCGATCGAGCGATCAGGATCAGACAGCGGAAGCGATAAGTAGATTTTAGGAGCAATGGACAGACACGTGGCTGCTTTTCCTTCAATATAGTTCGGGAGTGTTTTATTATAATTTATTCTTTATTAGCCTATTAGTCCCATAGCCCTGTGTGGTGCACGCATATTTTGTTTGAGTTTATGATTGAAAGATTGATACAATTGAAACTATTTATTTAACAAGATGTAAAAGTGTTCTATGTTGTAGATTGATGTAAAAGTGAGTAACTGTGTTGTTTAATACTTAATAACATAACATCTGTCATATGACAGATGTTTTTATTAATTTTTTACAGCATTTATTTATTTGTGTTAACAAAATAAGAACAAGAAATTAACAAGAGTTTGGTTTAACTTTAAATTTATTGCTAAGTTAGAATGATTATAAAACATGTTTATAAATGATTTTAAAACATACACGTCACGGGAGCCTACCAGTAGACCGACAAGATACTTGGTCGTCTGGCCACTAGACCGTCTTTTTTAATTAAATAGATAAATACTGAAAACCAGTACGTCGACAAGTTATTTCATCGTCATTCCAGTTGACCGGCCTGTAAAACTAAATTATTATATACGAGAAACCTACTTGTCGTCAATCGACCCGACCGACTTACCACTTGCTCGTCTTTTAGGTGGGGATAGGGGGCAGAGTGGGAGGAGCTAACCGGGGATTACCCAGGAGTTTGAGGCGCTTCTCGTGGTTGAACCACGTCGCTCGAGGCTAGAAGCCAGTCTTGCCAACTGAAAGTAGCCTAGCTTCGTCGAACACTACACACTCGGCGTGTTTATACAGTCTGGAGTTTAGTTTACGTTGGCGCGCAATTCTAATGGATAGTTTCGTCGTTTCTATAGCAACCGTTTCTATAGTGACCTCGTTCTCGCGCATTCCTCTGCCTATGTATTATTTAATCTGCTTTGAAAGATAAGACTCGCTTATGTGCATTGACTATTGAATCAAATAACAATATCATTAGGGGGTTTTGATCGTTTGTTTGGATAAAACTACGTACCGTATATTGTAGAATTACATTTGTAGTGTGGTAATATGGTGTATATATATATATATAATTAATACGCTACATGAAACTTTGTCGGTTGAACTCCTCCGCCATTTCTTAACCGATTTTATCCATTGACATCTCATTGGAAAGAGCGTGTCGCGTAGATTTGCCAACTGGCCTTACATTTTTTACAAAGTCCCTTGGGTTCTGCCCCAGTGGCTTTGAAAGTTCCCATGTTATCCTTATGAAGAACATAATTGTTTACATTTTGATCAGCTGTATAATTTAATTACTGTTATTTATTTTTCGATTCAATGAAACGCATTGAGTAAATTTATTTACTACTAGCTGTGTACCCGTTCTACGCACGGGGATCTTATAATATTCAGTTGAAACCTTCTTATATAACGAACAGCAGTTGGTTTGCATATTTTAAGATATGCTGGCCAAACTATTATACATAGCTTCATTTTATGTTGTTTTTTGTTGTTCCGGATCGGTATGACAATAAATAAAAGGTTAAATTACCTCTGTGTCTGCCGGTCGATCCTATAACGGTAGGCTTACTTTTATTTTTACTATCTGATCTCGTTTGCATGGCTCAATCACGTCCTGGTTGAAGTTCGTTCGCTACGCTCACTCACCTGTATGTTGGAGCTCGTTCGCTGCGCTCACTTTCCTTCAGGTTAGCTCGTTCGCTACGCTCACTTGCCTTCAGGTTAGCTCGTTCGCTACGCTCACTCGCCTCCAGGTTGCAAATTAGCTGTTGTCATAAATGTAAAAGAAATAATAGTGCTAGTGCTGCACCCTGTTGGTAATCCTTGTAACTTTAATGCTATTGAACATCACAGAACAGAACCAACTTGTTTAATTGAAACAGCTGTTAAGATTCAATAATTTCATTTCTCATAAGGTTAACATGGGCTTCCAGAAATTCCACGTCAAAAATCGACAAAAACTTGATTTTCAAGGGTTTACTGTTAAATATCTAACTGTCTCATATTCGATGAAATACGTCTAAAACCATCTCATATATGTATAGTATTTGGAAAATAAGTTTCAGGCGGGACAGTGCTATAGTTATTGAGGAGTAGTTGTAATAAAGTGCGTATTTTAGCGTTACCAAGAGAATGACAGATAGACAGACAGACAGACAGACAGACAGACAGACAGAAATTGAGATAAGGTTTGATTCGGTTTCTCTGACCTATGAAATGTAAAAATAACCAAAAAGTTCATTATTCTAAGCAATGTACAGACAAAACTCTAATTTTATTTATATAGATTTGAGTTTGTGTAAACATAACCCCCAAAACGAAAACGGACCGTGTCAGTATGGTTGTATCTTGAATTTATATATTTATCGTTGCTTTGTGTCGCTATGACAGATCGTGTTAGCATGATTGTAACTTAAATTTGTGCATTTATCGTTGTTTTGTGTAGCTATAATTTGTTTATTTGTTGTTTTTTTTCTTTTAAATGCCTCCGACGCGACAACAACGAAACATAGAAAGGAGGCGTACACGTCAGCACCTGACCCTGGACAATCTCAACTATTAGGTTACGAATGCGAGCTAACACTACCCCTAAAAGACTTTTCGTTCTCAATTTGACCCTCTATCAATGACATGTGTTGCCTGTACAGCGAGGCATTTTGAGAAGGAGAAAACCAGCCGGAATGCTTAAGGTTTATCAATAACGAAGATCAGGGATTTAGGTAATCAGGGTCTGAGTTACACAATGGTAATATTTGAGTTGACTCTTTTTAAACTCTTTTTAAACTTTGAGTTAAACTTTTTTAAATATGACTGTTATTGGTTTTGAAATAACCCCTGTAATACTTTGCAATTGCTTGAATTTGAGCAACATGTACACTAGTATATATATAGGACCTGTGTATAATTTTGGGTAACATGGAGGTCAATTTACCTTGTGTAGGCCTATATCAAAAAAGTTTAATATCTTAAATTAATCCAAACGATTCATAGTAGCCAACAGGCACAAAGTATTGTAATTATGCAAGATGTTGTAAATTTCAAACATGTGTAACAGTTAAGTTTACTGCAACAGTAGTTCGTTAGGATTGCCTATTTAAGTAAGTTGTTATTAGGTGTATAAGTCGTTCATCAAGCGTCATGAGAAACGAAATCTGTTATAGAAGTGAAAAAATACAGTTAATCAAATGGTGCTGTATATAAAATATCTGCAAATAAAATTAGAGTTTTGTCTGTACACTGTTCAGAATGACATATTTTCCTCCTCGATAAGGGTTTACCTCCTCGCAAGTTATGTCAAAAAAGGTGTAATTGTAATTTTACTAAGAAAATTAAATCCAAAAAAGGACTGGTTAATAGAACCAGATTAATGGCGAAAGTTATGAATGATGAAGTCTTGAAATTATTACTTGAAGTTCAGCTGGAAAACGAGTGTTCCTCTAAAATTCGTCCTCGAAAAGTTGGTCTTTATCTGCTAGAGCTGCATCCCCTGCTTACAGCATGGGGAATTGTACGTAACAATTTCAAGATGCCGCGCTTTTGATGATCTAAAAATAATGGTTAAAGAACAACGAAACCAAGGTCATTTGGCTGAAGACGTTAGAGTGTTTACAAAAAGACATGGTATGTGAAGAGTTTCTTATTTAACATTTTAAAAGTAAGATAAACATTTTAACTGGTCTGTCAGTCAGTATTCTAAGCCTACTCTGTTAAAACCTTTATCAAAACAGTATTGAGCTTAAGATTTTTATTTACGGTTAGTTAAAAGTTAAGCGCTTAAAATTCTTCCTTTTTTTGTATTGAGAAGTTAAAAGGTAATTAAATTTTTTTAATGATTTTTAAATAGGTACTGTATAGTTAATATTAACTGGAAACAACTAGTCTATACTAGAGTAACAAATTACAAAATACAATACAAAGGAAAAGGGCATTCCTATGAATGCTATTGAGCATTGATTATTTAATGTATTTGGGTTTTATGATGTATTACTAACCAAAGGAATACTTACTAACCAACCGCGATACCAGTGACTTAATAACGGTCAACAGATGTTGGGTATCACGAGCTTAAAGGATCGCTAGACAAAGTTGCCCGAATCGCATGGATGGTAAAATAACTTCTGGCGATGTCTAGAGAGATTGTTATTTAGAACACATGAAATCCTTTCTATAACATAAATGTCGGCTAATCGTGTGATTCCAAGTACTTTCGCCTGATTTGAAACATATTTCCAAGCCCGTGCCAATATTACTTGTTTCTGTTCGAAAAGGCCATTGCTGTGAGAATATCAGGTAAAACTAACATAGAAACTTGAAAAATACAAATTAACAATAAATTGGCAACATAATAAATAAGGAGCATTACTGATATCGCAAGTAAAACAAAAAAGACTTAACTATATAAGTAATCGCAATGGGAAGAGAACGCGGAAGAAAATAATGTCTGTATATGCTGTATATGCTGTGTATGCTAAGATCTGTATAGTCCTTGCCTTATATAATTGACAAATGCTTATATTCGCTCCAAACAAAAAAAATACCAAACCCTTCAAATATTTAAGTTGACGGGAGCGGGACCTACCACTTCTAAAGAACGCCACCGTGTCTGTCATCCCTATTCTCTTACTTAAGAACACCCCTAAAAACCTTCACCGAATAGGTAAGGTACTATCGTAAAAATAACGAGGAACTTATATAAATCAGTTTTAATTTACAATTCTCTGGACGTACATCACTGTGAGATCCGAAGTCTTGGGGAAAGTCCACGGGTGCAGGACTCGCCACTAGGGCGGTCAATATCTTCAAAAGAACGCCACCGCGTCTGCTTTCCCTAACTTAACAACACCCTTATAAGCCCTAAATGAATAGAGACTATCATAAATATGACAAGCACCTTTTACAACTTCTTTCCATTTCCAATCAACCTGACCTGTCCTTCATCGGCGTGAGAACGAAAGTATTGGGGAAGTCCAGAGAAGCCTAGAACTGCGTAGATGAAAGAGAAGCCGCGTTGGATGACCTTGCCACCCCTTCGCATACCTTCATCAGCAATATCTCATAGTGACTTTTTACAACGCAATTTTTGTTGTCAATTTGTCTGATCTGAACAATTTAAATATTTCAAAATTAACTAAGCGAATAGCTGATTATAATTGATTATTTTTATTGGTATTTGTGTAGCCACAATATCCGGATTGAGCGTAGTAAACGAACATCAACCAGGACGTGTTTGATTGATGCGAGCGAGCTCATCTTGAAAATGAAAGAGCATTTGACATTAAACCACAATAGGACCACATGGTATATTGGATTAAAATTTGCACTGGTTATCAGTGTTCGTTGACTTTGGAAATAAGTCAAACGTCATAGTGTCTAATGCTATTCAGCAAACATTCCACATAATTAGTTCCACTATTCGATCAACTTGAAATGCTTACATTTCTTAATAACGCTGCCATTGATTTTTATCGTATTAGCTTATCTAATGGCATAGTAAATACAACCCAAGGCTTCACCTGCGGTGAAGCAGCCATAAGTATTTTACAGTACAGTACATAAGAAATAAACAGAGTATTACAATCATGACAATAATCATCCGTAGTGGCTTAGCCAAAAATGACAAAAGTAAGATATTATCATCATTGTGTCACGCACAGTTTAAATAGACACAGTTTAAATTTCGATCATAGTTAGTTGTAATAAACATTATGAATCGGCATATTTTGGGGTAGGAGTTAAGAATTTTATATTTGAATTTCAACGCAAAAAATCTTTTAAAATCAATATTTGATTTTCTCCGTAATTTTCTCTCTACAGCTTAAACCATACATTTTCGAAACTTTGAAAATACCAAAATCGTATTCCTCACCTACTAAAACATACATTTCGACATACGGATCAATATATTTGTACAATCCGTTCCTTAATAAAACCCTATATATTTTCATAATCGTCGCGCGAAATATAAGAATTTGTATTGACCTTATGGCTACATTATCGATCATAGTTGTAATAAACATTATGAATCGGCATATTTTGGGGTAGGAGTTAAGAATTTTATATTTGAATTTCAACACAAAAAATCTTTTAAAATCAATATTTCATTTTCTCCGTAATTTTCTCTCTACAGCTTAAACCATACATTTTCGAAAGTTTAAAAATACCATAATCGGATTCCTTCATTAAAACATACATTTTGACATACGGATCAATATATTTGTACAATCCGTTCCTTAATAAAAATCTATATATTTTCATATTCGTCGCGCGAAATATAAGAATTTGTATCGACCTTATGGCTACATCATCGATCGTAGTTGTAATAAACATTATGAATCGGTATATTTTGGGGTAGGAGTTAAGAATTTTATTTTAGAATTTCAACACAAAAAATCGTTTAAATTATATATTTGATTTTCACCGTAATTTTATCTCTACAGCCTAAACCATACATTTTCGAAAGTTTAAAAATACCATAATCGGATTCCTCACCTATTAAAACATACATTTTGACATACGGATCATGGTATGTCCGATTCGTGGTTTAATTCGATTCGTTACAAATTATTCAATTAAAATGCAATCAAAAACTACTTTCGGCCAGATATTTGGTTGGAATGTGGAATATCTTAGCTATTGTATAAAATTATAGCTTAACTAGTGTACATGTTGCTCGAAATCGAGCAATTGCAAAGAAGTACAGGAGTTACATATAAACAAATGACTTGTTAAAAAACTAATAACAGTCATAATTTCCGATGATTTTAAAAGAGCCAACTAAAAGATTATTAACTAATGGAAATACTCACAATTTACATAACAGTCCTATTCCAGTTTAAAGGGTTATTTTTTAACTATCAAACTGCCCATGGACGGGAAATGGTAAGCTTACAATTTAAGTCAAAATAAAAAGTCTGTCAGCTTTTATAATGTACTGTACCTAAGTTATTTAGCCAATTTGTAGACAATAAGGTGTAGGCTACAAACTCTACAGAACTCTCATGCTTCCATGGGGAGCAACTAATTATTAATATTTAATTCCTGACAACAGCTGGAGTTTCAAAACAATGCCAAACAATGTCAAAACAATGTGTTAATCTTATGGAGAAATACGAAACTTTAAAGGGTCCCAGGGCCTCACTCTCTAATTATTTACCTAAAAAGAAAGTTTCCTGCACAACTTCACGTTACGCTCTTTCCAATGACACCAAAAACATGTCAATCGGTTCAGTAGTTTCGGAGGAATAATTGTCACAAAAATCCTGCTTGCGTATTAAATAAGTACTAGTGTCCCTGTTGCTCGAAATCGAGCAATTGCTAAGTATTACAGGCGTTATTTTAAAACGAAAAACGGTCATATTTTTTATGACTATAAAAGATTCGACTCAAAGATTATGGAATACTCAAGATGTACATAACAGATCGATATAATCCACATTTCTTGTAAATATGTTATCATTTTTCGAAAGCTGATTTTGTTTTTTAGTGTTTATAACACACATTATTTCTATTTCTTCCCATTGGTGATGTTCTATGACTTTCCTATGTTTCCATAGTTTGCAAATCGGCTCTTTCAATGATTACTAAGAAATGCTGCACAGTGTTAATCCAGTTTTCTTTTTAGTACTGTATATAAATTTATCCAGGCTCTCTCGTTTTTTCCCATTGTAATAATTACGCCAACCCAAATTAAAATAGTAACTATTTCATTTTAACCGAGAAAATGTTTGTGGCACTGGCAAACTTAACTGTTAAAATTAGCAAACTTACTGACTGTTTACAATTAACATATGCTCTTCTTCTCACTTTTAATTTCTGACAACAGCTGGAGTTTCATAACAATATTTGTTTCCCATGTTAATCTTATGGAGAAATACGAAACTTTAAAGGGCCCCAGGGCATCACTCTCTAATTATTTCCCTAAAAAGAAAGTTTCCTGCACAACTTCACGTTACACTCTTTCCAATGACACCAAGAACATGTAAATCGGTTCAGTAGTTTCGGAGGAGTAATTGTCACAAAAAACCTGCTTGCGTATTAAATAAGTACGAGAGGTCGTCCAGTGGTCGAAACTCGACCAAAAATATGTAATGTACTCACTTAACTATTTTCACCCCACACTGTAAATAAAACATGTGATTGGAGTTTCCTCCATTTGTTTTGATTTTCTGTTTATATTTAGTTGTTATTTCGTAACCAGCATAGCAACGCATAAAATCCATGTTAATTTTTTAAAACTTTTAAACTTATTTTTTGTGCTTATCTTTGAGCCTATTTAAATTTATAAAGGGATTCTGCACACCTACAGGAAAATAGCTTTCCAACGGTATGCGTAGATTTTCCCTACGATGCACACGAGCTGAGAAAAAAGGTTTTAAAGAAACATGCTTGCCTATTAATATATAGATAGATATAGATAGATGTGACTGTGGACCCAATTTTGTACTAAACACACGCTGTTGTTTGATCTCGAGTAGCCGACCCAGTGTTAGCATCAAGAGGCCAAAAACTAGGAACGTAGCGCTAGCCACGTCCCTTTCACTTTCAGCAATTTTACAACCCTCGCCAACCCTACACATCCAAAGACAGAGAGAGAGAGGGAGAGAGACAGTAAAACAGCTGTCGAAGTCGATCGGGTCGACCTAGCCTCGGTCGTCAACTCGCTTTCTTTTTCTTCGCCTACAAGCGTTTGAATAGGGGCGCGGGAAAACTACTTGTGTGATGCGGCACGCGTAATACCGGAAAAGGCCTTCGGGTAGTTCTAGAGCGCCGCCAGAATTGGGTCGCTGGAGTCGCGTTTTAGTTGCCACTTTACTATTGAAGATTCTTAAGTGGCAAAAGAGTTTATGACGAAATATACCCCCACCGCAACAAACCTGCAGACTATTTAATTTCTATTTGCCTGATTGGATTTACACTAAAATGACTTTTTGAAAATATCATAGTTATTCCATATTTAAATAGAATAAGTTTAACAAGTACTTAGGTTTGCTGCAACAGGGAGGGTAAAAGTGTGTTTTTTTTTGTAAAATAATAACATTTTATAAATAAATAAATGATTTTTTTCTAATTTAATGCAAATATTTTCATAAACAAGAAAACTACTACAGTTTACTTATTCCCTGGTGTGAGTGAGGGTATACATTCAACTCTAGAAAATACGCTGGTCAACGAACGACAAAGAGCCGCCGATGTCTAGAGTTTCCTTGGATGGGTGGCTGACCGACCGGTGGTCATAGGGTGACGACACAAAGGGGGTGGTAGGCGGGTATCCGTGTCGGCCAGTGAGTCAGTGTTACCGGTGTTACTTCAAAGATGAATTATTGCCCTCGGGGAATCCCGAGGTAGGCGCGGCGCCGCCAGCTCGACACTTGTTTCGGTCACTGGTCTTGGTTGATTGTTTCGTTTTCGTTTTACTATCTTTTGATACTTTTACATAAACGATATAGCCATGATATATTACTAATGAAAATTCAATAAGTACATTGCACACTATAAAAAAAAACTTACATATAGGATAGTTCATGTAAACAGTTGTTGCTTAACCCTTTCAGTGCTATGAAACGATATATCGTTGTTTTAAAAAAACCCTAAGGGATATAGAGAGGAAGGTTATTTAAAAAAAAAATAGCAAAACGGCCATTGGTGACCTGCATGTTCATAGGATACACTACCAACCACTTAGCTAAAAGATTCGCCCAATCCGATGATTTCGAGGTGTATGTCTAAACCAAGGATTATGAACACCTCACTATGCCCCAGTGGTTGTAGTATATCGCTACAAACACACAGGTCACCAATTATTTGCCACACAGGACGGGATTCGAACCCGAGCAGACGAATGCCACCGGCCAAGTGACACACGCCCTAGCCTTCTCGGCTATCTGTGCTTGAAGACTGGGGAGTCAAAACCCGGTATTTAAGCTGTCGCCACCGATTGCGAACAGATGGCGCTGCAGATAGTTGTTCAATGCGTTACTAGGTAGCAGCACCAGCTAGTCACGGACTATTTAGATGCAATCTTTTAGTTTTAGTAGTAGTAAATGTGTTCCTGAGACTTTGCTGCAAAACATTAGTTTCCCTAAAATTGCTATATTACAATAACCTCGTCCAACTAAATCAGGGTTAAATTCAATATTAAATTGTAAACTATATGTCTTTTGATTTTGTGAGATTTCGGTTTCAAATAATGCTATCAGAACATAAAAATTTATAGGAAAACCAGGAAAATTACAACAAAAACTAAGTTTTATTTGATGTTTACTACAAATACCGGGATTTATCTTTTTTATATATTTTCTTATTGTGTTATTATTCAAAATTAGCCTAATTAATAAAATAGTGACAACATGACAGTTAAAATTCAACAACGGGTAATGGAATTAAAAGGCAAACAAAAAAGTCTTATAAAATATGAATTATTGGCCTAGCACTGAAAGGGTTAAATCGTTTGGAACTCTGGCCACGTCTATATTCTTCATTAGAGTGAACTTAACTGCAGGCTATTCAATAGACTGTGAAAAAAAACTGTGAATGATTTTATGTACTTGGTTTTTTTTTTTTAATTATAGCAAAAGCTACCAATCTTTGTCATCCGCGTCATAATTCTTGAGCTAACTACTTCTGCAGTGATATACCTTACACGTCACAAAACTGTATTAACCCTAGATCCAGTACCTCTGCTCCAACTAGTATTATAACATTGCCGTCCAGGAATCTTTGAACATATAGTTTGACAATAATTGCATGGATAGTACAGCCGTTTCAAGAAGGATTTATTTACTATATGTTCTTAAAACTGAAATTAATTAGAAATACTATTAAAATAAATTAAATTAATTAATTTGATGTGAATTTAGCTTTAGTTAACAACACTCATACAAGATCATAAACATAAACCAAATACAATTTTTTTAATAGAAACGATTTGCAGGGTCGTCCAGATGAACTTGGAAATAGTACCATAGATAAAAGGAGTAGACATACTCTGTCATACATACATGTCTATACTCCTTTTATCTATGATAGTTCATTAGAAAATCTGAATATACAGTAGTGCCGTGCATTTGAAGTACTTACTCAGAACACAGACTTACTTGAGGACAGTTAAACAATAAAACGCAAAGATCCACGGAAGTAAAGACTACATTATTTAGTAAAAAAAAAAACAAGGATGCGTCAGTTAGGGCCAGTTAGACAATTGAAGTACACAGAATTGAATCACCATAGTATTGTCCACGCAACAACGTGAGAGGATAAAACATGTACTTCTTCAATTATAATTACATGTTTCTGTGTAAAACCGAAGACGTCTACAGACTTTACTAAGAAAAACTTCTCCCCGGTAACACAGGCAATGGGAATTCCTTCTAGACAAGGTTTTCAATAGGCCTACAACAAAATCATAAAACAAAAAATGTTTCTCAGGCTAAGTAGCACACTGTGCACTTCAGCAAATAAATAGTTTACCGAGATAACTATTGCTTACCAAGACAGCAGTGTCATTTAAGGAGAAATAGTACAAACTAATGTCACCAAAAGTCTAAATTCATTCTTTATTTTATTTTTTTAAGAGAGGGAAAAATAGACAACAAAGCTTTAAATAACCGGTATTATCAATTTGTATTTATCTCTCAATTGAATAAATGTAACGGTAGTTACCTCACCACTGTTAACAATATTTGACCCTCCTATTACATAAATATGTTAGTTAATTTAATATTCAAACTCGTGTACATGTTGCTCGAATTCGAGCAATTTCAAAGTAATACAGAATTTATTTCAAAACGAAAAAAAGTAATAATCAATGAGTTTAAAAGAGTCAACTCAAAGATCACCAGTGTGTAACTGCTGGAGATACTCACGATGTATATACAGTAATCAACATTTCCTGTAAATATTTTATCATATTTCATAAATTGGTATTGCTTTTTAATGTTTCTACAAATGTTTCCTGACTTATAGCTGCATAAGGTTGTCCATGTTTATCTTATTTATTGATAAACCTATGTATGGCACCACCCTTGTCGCCAGCAGTAAGTTTACAAATTTCAGTAATTTTTTAATAAAGATAAACACTTTTTTGATCATATTAAGGACTTCCTGTTGTCTGTAACAATTTTATTTGTTCAATCGGCGTATTTTTATTTATTTAGCTAAATAAAACATTTATTTCATTGAAGTAAACTAATATAGGCCTATTTATATTCACTGTACTGTGTATAACAAAATATCGATTGAGAAACAAACAATTACACGTAATAAGAACCTCGCTAGTCCGCTGCATTGTGATAGCTGAAAATCGTCGGAATGAAAACCGCCGCTACAAGATACAGAAGTTGGTACGCCTGCAGTGCCCTCCACAGCTGCGCGCGCCGCTGGCACTGCCGCTCAACACATCCCCACCTAAAAGACGAGCAAGTGGTAAGTCGGTCGGGAGGATTGACGACAAGTTGGTTTCTCGTATATAATAATTTAGATTTACAGGCCGGTCAACTGGACTGACGATGAAATAACTTGTCGACGTACTGGTTTTCAGTATTTATCTATTTAATTAAAAAAGACGGTCTAGTGGCAAGACGACCAAGTATCTTGTCGGTCAACTGGTGGCCCCCCACACGTCACACGTTATAAAAATAAGTGTGCCTATATTGAATTCCTTGTGGACTGGACCATTGTTAACTTAAAAACCCCCGCTGCAGCAAACCTGTCGACTAAGCGAATTTCCATTTGCCTGGATTGATTTTCAAATCTATTAAATTAACATTTATGTTTAACGAGTACCTAAACGAATAAAGTGTGTTTTTTTTATTAAAATATCAATAGCTTAGTATGAAATAAATAAATCCGCCAAGTTTGATAAAAATATATCCATAAACAAGCCAACTACAAAATTTTACAATATTCTCCATAAGAATAACATGGGAATTTAAAATTACCATTTGGCTGCACTTTACTTGACGTCCTACACTCATTCGATTGTTTTTTCGATTCGATATTTTCATTCGATTGTTTCATTCGATATATCGTTTGGTTAGTTAGATTAGGTTAACCTTACCTAACTAACCAATTTTACAATATTCTCCATAAGAATTACATGGGAATTTTAAATTTTCAATTTTTTGGAATTTGCTCCGTAACCATTAAGCGCTTAATACAACGCTTCAATATACTAAATTATTTGGGTTTTTTTTAGTTCTACAAAATTGTTTGGATAGAAATTTTATATATGAATTTGAACGGATTGTGTTTTTGGCCTCTAGGGACGTCAAAATAAAAAGTATATCGGTCCCGGGTACCTAGGTCTTACCATGAGTACTACGTAATAGCTTATTCCCTATATGGGAAATTCGCTAAAATGATCGAAACATGTTCAGATAGTGATTGAATCGTTGAGAGCACTCAAAAGACAAAGATTATATTGTTACCATTCATGTGTGTGATGCGGGTGCGGGATGATGCGTACAACGGCAGGTAGCGACTGCGCTTGCTTAACACTTATACTCTGTGACGTAACCAAGGCCGGCCCACTTTCATGGCTCAGTCAGTCAGTGGGCCAAGCGCCTGCTGCAATCATCTATCTGCTGGACATGGCTTCTACCGGCATCAGCATAGCTCTTCTGATAGTGGTAAGTATTTACACCGACTTAAAATAGCGAAAATAGAATTTCATCTGACGGTATCGTGTTATCTGAAGACTTTTGGACGCATTTCATGCTTGGCTACGCCGACGTCGACTACAAGTAGGCTACTTAGGAATGGATCAGTGTCACTGGACTTGAACTAGACATGATAAACGAGCTTCAAAATTTACAATGAGATTAAAAGTCTACTTGTGCTAATAGTCGGTCTATGGTAGATTTACAATCGATATATTTGAAATATTGTAATTTTGTACGTAGTTTTTTCATCCAAATAATTGTCTTAAAAGCATATTAATTGTTTTCTTGAATCTAAATATTTCTCAACTAAGAAGCAATCTTTAAAAGGTAAAAGGCTTTTGCATTATTCGTTTTGCATCGGAAACTAGCTTTGAGCCCTAATTAAAATTGACATGGCCCTCTCGTTTATTATAATTGACCTAACAATATTGAAACAATACATTTTTAACAGTATTGAATATACAACTATAGTTCGGCCGCTTAGAAAACGACCTGCGCGCTAATGCTAAACCAATGCTAGAGGAGGTCGCTTTCTAAGCGGCCGAACTATATTTATTAGACCTTATGAGGATTTTACTTAAATTATTAAAAATATCCATTTACAGTATACACGTTTACAGACTTTTAGCGAATCTCCCTAGAAAAGTACCTATTATCGTAGGTAAGACTAGACCTGGGACCGATATCCCTTTTCATTTTGATGTCTCCAGAGGCCAAAAACACTATTCATTCGGAATTGTATCTACGTATAATTTATTAAATATTTGGTTTCAGCACTTGCTAAAACTTGAATGAGTTCGCGAAACAGCAAGATCCGGTCATAGAAACATGGTATTACGGTATAGGGTTTTATAATGTTCCAAACATTTTTATTTTTAATTTGTTCTCTTAAAATATGGTAATGCTCATTTTTCATTACAGCCATCGTGTAGAGTTTAAAACAACAAATAATTTTGTATATTGAAGTGTTGTACAATTAAACTTAACGGAGAAAATCCCAAAAAAAAACTGTACATTTTTATTCCCAAGTTATTCTAATAGAGAAAAAGAAAACTTTCGTAGCTTACTTGTTTATGGATTGATCAAATCTGGTGAATTTATTGATTTCGTCCTATACTATACTCATTTGGTCAAAAACACTGTTAACCTACCCCGTAGCAGCAAACCTAAGCACTCGTGAAATCGAATGTTTTTTTTTATGTGGTATAAATATAATATTAAAGGTATATATAATAACTTAATATTTAATATAATACTAGAGCTCGCCCCGTGGTCAAAAACTCGACCAAAAGTATATATTGTGATGTTTGCACTCTATTTTTACCCCTCACTGTAAATAAAACCTGTGATTGGGATTTATTCAATTTGTTTTGTTTTTCTGTTTATATTTTGTTGTTATTTCGTCACCAACATGGCAACCCATAAAGCCCATGTTATTTTTTATATTTTAAATTCATTTTTGTGTTTTTTTATTCTATTTTAATTTATAAAAGATTTTGCACGTCTACAGACAAATAGCTTTCTAACAGTAGGGTATTTTCCCTGCGATGCACACGAGCTGAAGATAAAGGTTTCCAATTATTTAAACACACTTGTCTATTAATTATATACGAGTGGTCGTCCAGTGGTCGAAAACTCGACCAAAAATATATAGGTAATGTATACGCATTGACTATTGGATACTGAAGTAGACATCCCATCTAGGACCAGCTGTCGCAATTTTTTTAAATTAAAAAACATGTAGTTGTGTGAGCCAGTCACAAAATGAGTGTCTAAATTCTATGTTATAGGCTAGGTACCTTATTTTTTGTTGCTGACAAAGTTGATGGGTCATAACAGTTGCTATAACTCATAATAAGTCATTCTAAAAGTTTGACTTGGTAAAGCACATTGTGTGTATTCGACAAAAATTAGTCATTTAGATTAATCTTTTAGTGGCTCACTTCAACTACGATGAATTATGAATTTAATTAAAAAACTGGCGACAAAGTGAAATTAGTAAAAATAGTTTTTAAACGGAGGTCTCGGCTCGTATTATTGACAAATTATGAGTATTAAATTGTTGACCCTGCAAGGTCTGCCTTTATGTTATGCACTAGATTTTTCACATAAAGACATAATTTCAGATTTCCGGCGTTTTTTACTAGATTTGTGCTCAATTTAATAATGTAGAATGTTTGAAAAATAGCAGAATGAAGATGGATAGAAAAACACTTTAAGTATACATTTAGACTTTGAGTATATAATTTTTAGAGTCACATTCAAAGACTGGTTTTTAAATCTAGGATTGAATTAATATCTGTAAGCATGGTCAAATAACGCATTATTATCGTAATATCATAAGTAAAATATGAGAAATTTGCTATAAACTACTTAACATTTTTATTTAGATTTCTATACACTTTAAATACTGGTACATAATATTGTTCCTTGACATTTAAAAGACGTAGGGAATAATAACAACTGACGTAAAAACAGATTACTGTATTGTGACGGGTTGCGAGAGATAGTGTAACGGAACGTGTTGCACAACCATAGTTCTTTTGCTAGTGTATCTAGGACCTTTGGCTCTCAAAGAAACGGCAGAGTAAAGGCCGGTATCCACAGTGCGAGGCAGCTCGCTGCGAATGCCTCGTTGCGAATGCTCGGCTTTGCCTCGGACTGTGGATACCGGGGTTGCTCACTGCGAGCACCTGTGCGGCGCTCGCGTCGCACAATGTGAGGCGAGCCGTGTACTTGTCGGTCTCAGAGCAGTGCTCAAAGGTGCCTCACCCCGAGCTGTGCGTTAAGTGGATACCTGCACTGTCTGCCTCGCACCGTACCAGACTGTTCTCTGCAAACCATTCCACGCGAAACTGTCATCATGGATACTCATGATAGAATAAAGAGATTAGTGAAGTGTTACGAAAGTAAACGTTTGTTTTGGGAGTCTAAACACCGAGAGTATTATAATAAGTTTAAGAGAGAAGACTTGTGGCGCGAAATATCGCAGTCAATGAATGTTCCGGTGAAAGATCTGAAAAAGAAGATTTACGTCTCTGTTGGGGTCTTACCGACGTGAAAGGTCGAGGCTATAGTAATCAAGAATCTCAGATTACTATCTCAGAGTATAAGAATTTAAGAATCTCAGAATATAAGAATCTCAGAGTAACAGCTAATCTTTCCTTGGTCGTAATAGCACTTCGCATGTAGGTATCGCGTTTTTTCACGGCAGGCTCTATCAATGTAATTAAATGTTCAAAATCTTCATTGGACATTCGCAAGAAATTTGTCACGTCTTCTTCGAACCTCACGTCTTCTAGGAGTCTGTTCCCATATTCAAACCGATTTCGATCAATCTTTTTGACCCAACAACGATGTTTACGTCGCTTTTTCTGTTGCTTTTTATTAATAATCGTTGCCATCACAATAAAAGCAGCAGCAGAAACTTGCACTTTTCTATGGAAAAACACCATTGTACCGACTGTCTTAACTACGAATGCGGGTGGCTCGCGCCATGTTCGCGTGCTCGCAGTGAGCATTCGTGGTTACAAACTAGCTGCCAGCTAAAGAGCTCACCCTGAGGCAGATGGCACGAGGCATTCGCAGCGAGCAGCCTCGCACTGTGGATACCCGGCTTTAATCTCAAATTGCCCTTAAACAACCGCAGCGTTGGTAATAAAAAATCCGTCGCAAACCATGAATTAATTGTAAAGTCGTATTTATTTATTTCAGGCTTAATTTTGTGTTGTTTATTGATACATGTTTAGTTTTGTCGTTGGTTCTGACACATGCATGTGGATGTGGTGTGATGTAACGTCTGAAATGTTTTGTTGTCGCAGTTCCACTCGAGTAGTCACACTTTCACAGTTCAAGGTCTTTCTTGAGTCTTTTACCAGATTCCCAGTCATAAATAGGAATATCGAACCGTTCATTTTCCCAAACTAAACTGTTTATATTCTGGCTTGATGATATTCTCAAGCAGAACAAAAAAGATCTGTATACATATTTGATTAAACGTGTGCAGTTAAAAAATCAAGCCATTTGAGCTCATTGGTGACGTGATTTCTCAAAGGATATTTACCGGAACTTTTGTTATCCCAAAGATAAGTGGGCTTTATAGCTTATGCGATTTTCATCACATCGATGTTGATTCAAGAGTATGACAAATAGAATAAATGGTCGATTTTCTGCAAACTCCTGCAGGGATATGTATATCGTTTGACTTTAGTGAAACAGTTCTACTGCACAGAAAAGGTTCTCGTCGCCTTTGGATTTTCTAGATAGGTAGACCCACAACTTTGGTGGGCTCCGAACCACCTTCTAGTTACAACCACTTCTAGCTCTTGGGGATACCGGGCTTCCCGCACTACAGTGTAGGCTCCACGAATATTACAACTTCTGTTCTAATATTCGTCTTATCACTACTGGACCAGTTTTGACATCATTGAGTTTGTGCAAGTTGTGTCTTTATGCTGTGTTTTTTAGGTTACGTTCATGCGCATTTAATTTCAAACGTATTTCATTACAATCATTTCGTGCCATGACCGATGGAAACGTTATACGCCTGTCACTGCTGCGGTCAAGCAACGTCACCACCGATAAATTCGTTAGCGAATTTTAAATATCCGATCCAACGATAAGAGAATTTACAACAAAGATAATTCATATTGTTTATGAATAATTGGTAATAAACAATAATACAGCCATGCTTCCAGTCAAGTGATTTTAGTATCCAAAAGGCAAGATGTAATTAAATTGTAAATTGAACTAATTAGACTAAATATAAATGCAAAATTAATTGAATGGTTGTGATAACTATTTATAATTTTTAAGATGATAACTCAAGATCGGCTACCGAAACGTGAGAAGGGTTGATTAGGTCAGGCTAAAGTGGTCAGTGTTTTTTGATAGATGGAAAGATCACCATATTAGTTCATTTTATATAGTTTTGGAATACTGTAATCGGATCCTTGGTACGTAGCTTGACGATCAATTGTTAATAAAATCTGACAGTCGTATGGACATAACACATTACACACACCCACTACACGAGTTTAATTTTCATGAACCGTCTGACTGTCACATGTAGGCTAATAAAGACTACAAGTCTGTTGCGAATGTAGATTTTTACGTAGCCCGACAATTCTACCGACCGTAATCTAACCATAATAATGAATTTTAACTATCAATCTTGAATACCCTTAAAATATTATTTTTCAATCACTATTGTATTTAAAGTGAAAGTAAAAAATTCCTTTAAAACTAATTTCTACTAGAATTTGCGGTTCTCAGAGAAATATACCAGAGAATAAACACATTGCAGTTTTAGAATTCTGTTTTAAAGAATGCCTTAATAACATGTATAGTCAATGAGTATCTAAAGTAAACGTAACAGCTATTTAACACATTGATTTTAAATATTAGGTAGCCCACACATATTTCTCTATTTTAAAAACAGTAGGCCTATCAAAAAATGTATTAAATATTTGTAGAGAAAGTTTGTTTTTTACTAGATTTTTAGCAAAGTGTTTATTTTGTCGAGATTAATGTTTTGAAATCTATATAATTAATACGCTACATGAAACTTTGTCGGTTGAACTCCTCCGCCATTTCTTAACCGATTTTATCCATTGACGTCTCATTGGAAAGAGCGTGTCGTGTAGATTTGCAAACTGGCCTTACATTTTTGAAAAAAGTCCCTCGGGTTCTGCCCCAGTGGCTTTGAAAGTTCCCATGTTATCTTTATGAAGAACATAATTGTTTACATATTGATCAGCTGTATAATTTAATTGCTGTTATTTATTTTTCAATTCAATGAAACGCATTGAGTACATTTGTTTACTATTTGAGTTTGTGTAAACATAACCCCCAAGACGGATCGTCTTAGTGTGGTTTTATCTTAAATTTGTGTATTTATAGTTGTTTTGTGTCGCTCTGACGGATCGTGTTAGCATGATTGTTACTTAAATTTGTACATTTATCGTTGTTTTGTGTAGCTATAATTTGTTCATTTATTTTTTTTTCCCCCTTTTAAATGCCTCCGACGTGACGACAACGGAGGCGTAATCGTGATAACGACCGCAGCTACAAAACAGTGTCGCGTAAAGGCATAGTCAGCACCTGACCCTGGACAATCTCAACTAATAGGTTAAAAATGCGCCCTAACACTACCCCAAAACGATTTTTCGTTCTCAATTGGTCCTCTATCAATGACCTGTGTTGCTTGGACAGCGAGGCATTTAGAGAAGGAGAAAACCGGCCGGAATGCTTTAGGTTTATCAATAACGAAGATAAACATGGTCTGAGTACACACCGGTAATCTTTGAGTTGACTCTTTTAAACTTATTCTAAATATGACTGTTATTCGTTTTGAATTATTAACTCCTGTAGTACTTTACAATTGCTCGAATTCGAGCAACATGTACACTAGTAATAAATAAACCAGGACCTTCTAAAACCACCGCGCCCGTGCCAACTCACAAGAACACACTCTATTGGATAAATTAAATTACAAGAGCGATGTAACCATTATCAATTTTCTTGGTAATTTTTATGTAGATACCTAGCCTGCGTTTTTATAGTTAAACTAGGACTACAGTGACGGTTTCACTAGCACCGGCAGCCAAAACATACGAACTCAAAACAGTAAAGCTGTGAGAAATGTGTCGGGAGTTTGAAGGCGTTCAATAAATCCCGGTTTCAACGCAACCTCACCCCAAGTCCAAGGTTCGAAACTAAAACATTTTCGTAAACTAACTTAAGCTATTTAACTAACGAAGAAACTATATTGTATACAATTTTCCTACCTGAAGTATACATGATAATACTAATAATCAGCACGATATAAAATGGTCTAATATAGCGTTAGTAATAGTAGGTATAAATAGATTCGACAACTTAAGCGAGCAACTCTTTTCAAGGCTCAACAAAACTACTTGTTATTACCAGGGCTATTTTTGCTGTAGTTCAGATATTTCACAGAAGCTTACAACATTACTGATTCAACCAAGGATATCAAACTTCGTCTAAATAATACGAAGAATCTTAAAGAATCCATTTTACTACAAATTCGAATATGAGATATTATGACTAATACATTTTGAAGTTTTTAGTATTGAACTATAGAGAATTGGCGAGGTGCCTTTTAGTCTCAGTACATATTGCAAATAAGAATTTTTCAATGCATTTATAAAATAGTACGCCTAATCTTTAATGTTTGTAATAGAAAATATTTGCGAAATAATGTAATTTTTATTATTGGAGCTTTTTTAAATTTCCGTTTGAAATGCTGTACTTGCTCTTGGATTGATATAACTGTCGTGTATTAGTCTTGAACAACAAATTGGTCAATAATAGTCGGAGATATTTTGTACATTTTCCACGAATACAAAAACATTATTATCTTCTTCCGCGATCGCGGCGAAATCCTCTCAATGTAACCCCCGAACTCCCCTCAACTGGCTACGCCACTGGACTCTGGTGATAAAATATTCTGTTACTAATTCGTGTACTTTTTCTTTAAACCCACCTTAAGCTATAGGAACACTTGTTAGAGTCTTCTCCGAACTGTAAACTTCCTCCACTATAGCGTTCTAAGTAGAACACTTCTTGCTTTGTGTTCCAGGTTCTAGCAGTTGCCTCAGCCGCTGTCCCTGCTCAGAGGTTCCCCAGCAACCAGGAGGTTCCTACCATCAAGGGTGTTCTGGAGGCGCTGCGCTTCGCCTTCGTCGGTTCTCCCACCTACCACGCCAAGCAGCCCTGGGACTTTGACCCGGAGGTACCGTACTATCACAGACAATTACTTCAGACTAGACCTAGGGGTTGCGGCATTATCACTTAGATAAAATCCATTGGTGACTTGGCGGGGATCGAACCCGGGACCTCAGGGACTGAAGTCCCGCGCTCTAACCACTACGCCAGCTCGCCCCCCCCCCCAAAAAAAAGGAAAACAAATGATCACAGACAATATAATACTGTATTGTCTGTGGTACTAGTCAAAGCTAATCAACCACTTGATAGAACGTTTCCTCGTTTTGAGGCCAATCATACAGTAGCTCGAAAGTTCTTGCAATTTTACATCCGACAGAGAATTGCAGCATGTGTACCGAGTGACCTTGACATAAAGTGAAAATACGATATTTCGAATGTCTTGTTTATCCAACAGATGACTCTAAAAATCGGGCTTAGAACCAATAAATACTAGATTGACTAATACCAGTCTATAGCTTTGGTCTTATGGTATACTTGTTGAAAACAAACCTACGACACAACCTACACTGCTAGAACAATTACACACAATTAAATTACTAATAACGTAGTTCATTTAAATAGTAACAACAAAACTACCTGTATAAAAATGGTACTACAATTAGTCATTTATATAGGTACCCTAGATTACAACTGATCCAGTATTTACAAAAAAAAGACTCCCCTTTTGATTGCCAAGCTCCGAAGATTAAAAATCCTAGGAACGAAGCATTGAGATGCTTTAACACAGAGGAGGAACTATAATGTGAACTGCAGGAACTGTAACTGTAGAAGAAATGGCGCAAGATGCCACAGTCACCAAGACTTGGGCCATGTTTAATTGAATACTTGGGTCACCAACCGTATTTAATCGAATGAACCTCTTATTTAGAATATATTGCTGTCGAAATTTTATCGCTTGGATTTTTCTGAACTGTGATAGTAGCTATGAACTAAAGCGCGTGAAAGCTCATCAGTCGTCTTTCAGTTTGGCGTGAGTAAACAGTTAATGTACAAGAAATTAAACTGTATTTTGCAGTGCTACAGCAGTATACTCTGTCGTTGGCTTAATTGAAGTGTTTTTAACTGCCTCCAACATCAAAATAGAAATGGCCTGCTGCACGATTATGCATCTCTTGCCGTTGGTCGCCGTAGTCTCTCCCAACTGGCATTAGTGTAGTCCTTTAACTATATGGACTATTTCGTAATCGTACTGCTACAACTTTGATCTGTAATATTCCAGGTGTCCAAGAGACGCAACCCTGGGTACGAGGCTCTCCACGGTCATCACTCCGAGCGGCTCATAGAGAGGCTCGGGCTAGGGGAAGATGGTCGTGAGGAGGAGAGGAGGCAACAACAAGCCATCCGAGACATCGGGGTGCCGATCACGGGGAAGCGGTGACTGGGAACGTGAAGGAAGTTGACATGAACTGATCAGACTGATGCGCAATAACTGTGTATTTACTCTCAATACCCGTCTCGTCCTGGGTGTCAGTTGCCAAGAAGTGATATATTTTGATGGAGGGTCTCACATATGTGTTCGTGTTCACATTCGTGTGTGGAGGGCCAATTGACTTGTTATGAATTTACAGTAGTCAAAATTATTTTTCGTCCAATCCTGATTGTTGAAGTTTACCAACTTTTCTTGATTAGCTACGACCAATCATACATCATTTAGTATGCTATCAATAAAGACCTATTTGCATACTAATTGAGTTAGTTATTTTCCAACATCAACGCAAATGCATTTTCATAATGAAACACAAGGATTTTTTAAATTAAAAAATCCAAAATTACCTAAATATCTTGTAATAGCTTAAAAAGTTCACTTGCACCATCAAAAGCCAAAGACACTATATTACATTGTTTGTACACAAATTCACACGTGAAACATGAAGATATTCCCTTGTATCTGGTGTTGGCCTGGTGGTGACGTCACTCCAGGTAACCGTTATGTGCTGCTTTCTCCCGCGATTTCTACAGACGGCCAAACCTTTGTTGGCGATTTTCAATACTGAAGAAGGATTATTTACCATCCACGAGGACGGGGATATGAATGACTAAAATGTTAACATGTAACATTCTTTTAAAAAGCCAACCACAACCTGTGGTAGTCATGTAAAATCCACTTGTTTTGATATGTGAAATATACTTTTACCATCCACGAGGACGGCGATATGAATGACTAAAATGTTAACATGTAACATTCTTTTAAAAAGCCAACCACAACATGTGGTAGTCATGTAAAATCCACTTGTCTTTCTATGTGAAATATACTTGTATAATTCGTAAAGATAAACTGATTGAATAACAGCCTTTGTGTTTTAACCAATCCTAAGATTACCAAACACTCACCATTGAGATAGAGATAACAAAAGAACAAGACTTGAACCGATCCCTTGCAAAAAGTTAAACTAAACACCATTGGCATAAAAAACCCTAAAAATTCATGAATTCTAGATAGAATTACTTTCTATCTGAATCCATATCTGGAACTCGCTTTTGCGTGGAAGGCGTACACGCTACTCAAGACTCAAAACACGTTGAGTCCTCCAGAGAGTGATCGTACAGCGCCGTGCTCATAGCGCCAGGGAAAATAGCGGAATATCGTGATATCACAGCGCCGTCTACCTGGACCGGGCGTGTATTCCTGCTCTACTGTAATATTGTCCTTCTTTAAAGATTATAAATTTGGTTCTTAAATTGGAATGATTAGGTACTGTACGTACTATTATACACAATAGTTCCAATAATATCAAATCCGAACCTCAAAACTACGAATGGAAATGGAAGTTCTGTCACAACTCCTACTTACTAAATAAAGCTGGAAGTTGCTTTTACACCAGTCCCTTATTGAACTGGTCAGTAGCAATTCAAAATGAGACGCTATTCCCTCCATTCTTGCTACGATCTCAAATTACAAATTTTAATTTCTCAGTTAACAATGTCCACTTCTCAATCACAGTGTCTAAACTCAAATTCCTGGGGTTTCTTCAAATTAAAAAATACCATTTTATCATTGGTAATGGGCCGTCACCACCATCGTGCAAAGCCTATCGAGAGGAAGAAGAAGATGATGACGCCAGTTGCGGAAGTGAAAGACTTTCACTTTTACTTTCTTTTGCAGCCTCCGCTGCCTTCACCTTCACCTTCTTCGAGCAGATCTCCTAGGCCGTGGCCACCTACTGCAGTTTTGGCGGGCAAATCTTGGTGGCCGTGGCCGCATAGGCTACTACACGTATTGTTTAAGCGGGTAAAAAAATTAAAACAAAATTAAAAGACCGGTTGTCATTTTGCAACAATGGAAATTTTAATGGTTACGTATTCAGTACCAAAATTAACTACAGGCTGATGACCGCAAACCCAAGTAAAAAATCGCACGATTTAGCAAATACGGAAAGTAAAACGATTTTTTTTTAAACTTACGTGGTGGATATTGCTTTTAAATAAAGCATTGCAGTTAACTGTTGATATTATATAGCTAAAATTTACAATTTATTTCCGTGCAAACCACCATCGTTGTTTCAATTGCCTGAATAGTAACGCCAATTAGTATTTTTCTTAACAACTAAGGCCTGATAATACATCAGCAACCCGAAACGAGAAGCTGTACGAAATAGGTATTGCACGAATACTTGAATGGACACAGTATTGATCATTACCATAAACAAATTATGTTAATGGATATATTAAACATTATTTAACATTGCTTTAATGAAAATGTCTAAACCATAATGTTAAAGCTAGGTCTATTAGTATAAACCATAATGTTAAAGCTATTAGTATAGTACTAGTTGTTCTGCCCGTGCTTCGCTACGGGGTAAGAATGCAGAAAAGAGTAAAATTCGGTTTTACTATAAGATACTATAAGAAACAGTTACAACACACTTACCAGGAAACCTATAGGCAAAGGCTCAATCGTGATTATTGATTATTTAAATGAAGATCTCTTAACGTATTAGGTACTACTAGGGGAAACCCGTCGAAATCGACGGTTACTTTCAAGGCTTACGTTAATTCATCTAACTGCGATGAATTGGGTGAAATATACATATTTTGAGCATTTAACATTGTTCAAAGAGTAATAAGTGTAAAAAAATAACAATATTGCGTTAGTTGCCAAATTTGGTTGTTCATTCAATGATTAAAATATTTCCTATCCTGTACGTCATCGGAGTTATTATTAGTATGTTATATGGTATCTCTTCCTTTGGTAGAACCTTTAAATAGTATTTAAATCGTATTGGTGGATCTTGTAGTTAAACACTTCCGCGACTTCATCAGTGTTTGAGAAAAAATATATGTTTGTTGAGAAGACACGTTCTAACTTCAAAGGGAGTTATATCCGTTACAGTGTAAGTTTGACTTTCCTTCATCACGTCGCGTCAGTTCATATCGTACTGTGCCAATGAATGAACCCTCTAGCATAGTTTTGAGAAATTGACTATGGGGTTACTGATAAAGCTGGAATTCCTTGACATGGGGGATGTCAGTTAGTTGTCTCGGCCTTCTCAATAACATAAAGTTGTCAATATAATCTCTCTACGGAATGTTAGGTGTAGTGGAATACATTAAGTAAAGTTGGCTTTTATTCTTGAACTGTTAGGGGCCTCCTCATTTATATGGTCTTGGCGGCTTCATTGGCAACAAATAATGCAAATGACATAGCAATGGGACATTTCCAAAAAGCAAAAATACTGTAAAATGGCTGTTACGTATATATTGACGTTTACATATTGTTAATCAACGTATATGATAAATACTTTAATACTTAAATACGTTTTTATGGCGACCATTCATAGTAGGTAAGCCAAGTATGAATGGAGATGAGTGTAGGATGAGTGGCACGATCTTGAAGTCTTTTTAGTGACTAAGGCCGACATTCCTTGGATACAGCTGTTAATTAATAGCCCATACAGCGAATGGCAACCAAGGGACCTACAGTTTATAGTTGAATTGGAACCAAATTTTTTTTGCATTGGTATTTATGAATTGGTATAATTATCAGGATAGCACTGCGGGTAGTCGTAGTACTCACTCGTGCGGACGTTAATCCACACCAGGGAGTATCGCATCCACAGTGCATTCCTATAAATATCCACAATTCGTGACCTCCTAGTAGCTGGATTACAGGACGACGCCACCCGTCCCAGTCAAAGAATTATGTGATCTAGTTTAAAAGGAATATGACCTTTCTGTCATGACAGTAGCTGCTTAAATTGTATTTTCTCTTTGTACCATATTTTACAGCCAAAATGTCGTGTTATTTTCAATAATGTTACAAATTCAGTGCGCCAAAGTCCGTAATATAGGCAGGTGCAAATAATTTGTCAAGATAGGTACCATTTTAGGCAATGTTTCTAAGTTTGGATTTTATTAGACACAATAAGAGCAGATAATTTTCTACATAAATATTTGATATTTTGTAGAATAATATGATAAAATGTATGGCGAAAAAGGCACACACCAACCCGTACAATAGATATAAGATAGTTCAATAAGAAATAATTTAAGAATTGCTGTGATAAAAGGATTTTCCACTGATTTCGTAATGGAACGTTACATTGCAAAACATGGCATGATAAAGAAGAAAATCAATTTTAAAATCAGAAAATAACATTGCAAATACTTATTTGGTAGAATTCAACTCCCAATAAATGTGTGTTGTTTGAAATACAATTTAAAAATGAACAGCTGTTCCATTAAAAAGTATTATCCACGTGGCCAAAATGTAAACAACTCTGTGGAGGGATCTTTTAAGGCTTCTGGGGCAGAGTCCTAAGGGATTTTGCTTAGTTTTTCTTTTGATAACTCATCTACAGACCAAGACCTTTCTTTGGACACCTCTACCAAGTTTCTACGCCCAACCGTTCTCTCAAATTAGTGGGGACAAAGTTTCCAATCAAATATTTAGATTCCCCCATGTTAATCTTATGGGAGAAAATCTAACTTTAATGGCCTGTGGGGCAAAGCCCGAGGATTTTTACTACATGAATTGGTGAAAGGGGGCGTCTACACAAAAAATACTTTATTTTGACACGTCGTTTGTAAAAATCCGTCCATTATTAACGGAGGAGTAGTGTTTTCTAGAAATCGCCTTCACGTATTATATATAAGGATAACTATTGTGTACTATAGTGTATTTCATTTAAAATATATGCAAAAGTATATTTCATTGACTACATTAACAATTTTATCATTGTAAACAAAATAAATTAAATAGCAGAACGAAGCATAACAGCTGGGTAAATAAATGTTCTTCTTAAGAAATACATTGGGATTTTGATGGCCTGTGGGGCAAAGCCCGAGGACTTTTATTAAAGAAATTGGTGAAAGGGGCGTCTACACAAAAAATACTTAATTTTGACACATAGTTTGTAAAAATCCGCCCATTATTAAGGGAGGAGTAGTGTTTCATAGAAATCGCCTTCACGTATATATATATAAGGATTCGGACCAGTTACGTCATTTGCTTATGTTTGTGATCCATACCGCTGTCTGCTCTAATGTTCGAGGGTATTACTGAATTATAAAGTTCTAAGTACAATTTTAATTTAAGATTATAGTTTAGACAAACAGCTAGCTGTTACCTGCTACCTGCTACCATGGATAAAACATACTCCCTTTTAGCTGCTAACCACAGGCTTCACACAGTTTGACTTCATAAGTAATAATGATAAAACTATTGATTGGTTTAGTTCCTTCCACCATGTTAAGCTGAAATAAACAAAACAGAATACAGTAATACAAACAAATAATCAAACTAAATTTGTTAATAAGGTAGCCTATTAAATTGAAGGGATAGCAAAAAAAGTAGGCCTACAGCTGAGGTATTTTTAACATTTAGGTATATGGAAAGTTCCCTTTAGAAAGAAATGACATTTTAAGTACATAGTTTTATAGGGGTGTGACTTTTAGTTTTTTTTTTTAAAGTTCATGGCTACATTGGGATTTATATGGATTTTTTCTGGTATCTTCTTGTCGGGCTTATTAGCAATTCCCAATTCCAACCAGAAACTCATTACCACTTTAATAGATGGTCCACAACAATGGTCCACATTTCCAGAGATTAATTCATACTTAGTGATTCTATCTAGAATGCATGCATTCTGTTGTTCGCCATTGGCCTTTTGTTTTTAATTTCTCGTAAGGGAACGGTCCAAGCCCTGTTCTATTGCTACATTAATTAATGCCAAGTCTCATTTTTTTTAGATTTTCTGATTAATTGATAGTCCAACCAATAATTTCCCCATCGTCCAGAATCAACCTCAATCGGGATCTAAACACAATATTCATTGAGAATTTGAATTTGAATTTGTCATCTTCGTTGACAATTTGAAGGCGAAATCAACCCTACATTGTCAGATTTATGTATAACATACAATCTCAACCAAAAAACACGTCTGGACAAACAAATAACAAACTACTACAGAACTGAAAGTGAAAGTGGTTGAACAAACAAGTTGAACGACTTGCTTAGACCACTACTGCCCAGTCTAGATTATTATTTAAATTACAACATTATCACGTTTAAAATACGTCGACGTTTACTTTATACGTTTACAACAGTTGTATCATATACTAATCAACACAAGTAGACTTCTCATCCCATTGTAAATTTTGAATATCGTTTTTCGTGACTGTTTCATGCCTGTTGACACTGATCGCTAGTGTCGACAAAATGTTGCTTATATTATTTTAGGGTTAATGATTTGTGATTGTGCTTTACTGTTTGGTCATAACTAGGGGACTAGTTATTATTTATGATTAGATCGTTTTATTTGGTGAAACTTTAAAACCTTAAATGACTGAAAATAACAATAAACAAATTGTAATCATAACACGACCTCTACAGTATATACAGAACTATAAACACTATAACAATAAACAATATAACTATAACCTTATAGTCAACTAGCTGTTGCTGTTACCCACGGGCTCCACCCCGTTTTTAACCCACTTCCCCACTACCAACAAAAGGAGGAGGTTCTCAATTTGTTTGTGGCGATGTTTTTTTTCTATGTATGTTCACCAATTTCTCTGTGATTCTTTTACCGATCAGTGTGGTTCCACCACCAAAATAACCAGGAGAGTTTCTATTTGGTACCTTATATATTATGTTTAAGTATAATATTTGTTTCGGTGAAAAATTCTGAAAACTTTAAATATTCAACATTTATTTTGTTTACATTTGTGCAGATTGTTTACATTTGTGCAGAGAAGGCAATAAATAATGATAACATTCCTACAGCTGTTAGTTGAAACCATTTAAATGAAGCTAGAGACAATTCTTCATGAAACAGTTGCTTCATATTGATCAATAAACTATTTCTTGCCATGCATTTTGTTTTGGTTACTATAAAAATGTATTTTAACGTTTGATCTGATAATATTATTTATATTTTTATTTATATATTTATGTTTATATATTTATGTTTTTCTGATAATATTAGTAATATATTCTCTACCCAGTTACTATAACATATCAATAATATTATGCCTGCTTCGGAAAGTCCTAGAGGAAGATGATTTGCAATTTCGACTAGGCTATATCTTGAGCAAACAAAACCCCCTACATGACTTACACCACTTTTAGCTGAACCAATCTTTCATATAATATTTTCCAAAGGTACTGTACGTGTTATCAACCAATTTTACACTTTTGAGAGATTGTTTAGTGTTGGTAGCTGAGGAATAACTTTCATATTGTTCCAAAACGCTTGAGACGTTACTGTATTTCTTTTTATAATGTAGAAGCACACCGATTTCAGGAATTGATGATGTCTGATATTTCAATGTATCAAGAAAAGACAATTAGTTTTTCATTAGGTCTAATGTAATGGACAACACTTTCTTTCTTAAGGAATATCTAAAAATGTTCATTTTCATACCCATTGATTGTAACCTGAACAGGTGACTCAAGCAGTTTTAAAATAATGATTGTTCTGTGGAACTTTTGATTGTTTCAAATAGTTTTGCTTGTCAAAAAACCTCAAGTAATTAATATATAAAAAATTATACAGTCACTAAAAATCATGAAATAATTTATTTTTGTAAAAAAATACAACCGACTTCAAACGCTCTAAAAAGAATGAAATAATTTCAATAAAGTAAACTTATGTATTAGGCAAGATCACGTATCTCAAGTCGGCGCTGCTCAAACTGCAAATATGATTGAAATTAAATATTGTGTGTGTATTTTGAAAATCAATAAATTGCAGCTGGATAACATAAATATATATAAAACATACTGAACTGTTTTGTTTATATATTAAAGGAAATATTTTCTTGTATTTTATGTTTACTTCAGAATAAATGCATTATGAAAATAACACACACAAATGTTCTATATGAATAGGAAAATAATTTAGTTTGATATTATGATAGGGAAAAGAAGCTAGTTTGGTATTAAAACGTTACTTTTCCATGTTAGAAACATTTAAATGCGTTATAATCTTTTTAAAGATGCTCGTTAATACCACTATAATGCCGATCTCTGATTACGGTAATAAAATAAAACTTAACGCATAACTATGAAAAAGACATGCAGATTAACAACTTTAGTTATAGATAGTCACCTGCAATATGGACACCCTCTTTCAATTTTGTATCAAAAATCATCACAGAGCCGCGCCTACTTAAAATACATGAGCTTGCCTAATACAGAAGTTTACTTTATTGAAATTATTTCATTCTTTTTAGAGCGTTTGAAGTCGGTTGTATTTTTTTACAAAAATAAATTATACTATAGAAGTGTTAATAAAACTATTGATTGGTTAAGTTTTAATCTGAAATAAACATAACAGAATACAGTAATGTTAATACAAACAAATAATAACAGCTGAGGTATTTTTAACATTAGGTAAATGGAAAGTTCCCTTTGGAAAGCAATTACGACCTTATAGGGCAATTTATGAAATAATGGATAATTTTGCGCAAGGTTTCTCGTCATGACGAACATTTTAAGTATATGGTTTATGGGGGTGTGACTTGTAGTTTTCTCAAAAGTTCATGGGTACTTTTGGCTTTATATATAGATGCTATAGGCCTAACGGCCTAACTATAATAATAACAATAAAACTGGCTTCAACTGTTCGATAAGGATGAGAAATCTAGGGAGTTCTACAGTACTTGCACCTTTGACTATTAATACAACAACTTCTGTATCCAATAGTCAATGCTTGCACATATACAGTACCTATATTTTTCTCATGAACTAAAAACAAAGTGCAACTGAGAATATATCCAACTGTTTCAACTCAAACGGTTATTTAAAACCAAAAAAAAACACAATCTTGCTTTGGCTATCCAAAATGTAAATCTGATGCAAATCGTCAGAACAAAAAGCAAAGGGAAGAAAAAGTTTCGATCCAGTGGTTATGTGTTTATGGTTCTAGTCTTTAAGTTCTCCCAGTGCCTCCTACATTCTGGAGCGACCAGAAGTGCCTTTGCCACTGCCTTCTTGATTTCGACTCTGACTTGGCGTCTACACTCTCACTTTCTTCCGTACTTTCCCTCCAGTCGTCGCCACTGCCACCCTGTCAGACAGTTCCCGCCCGGCGTCATGGCCAGGCCGCCGGGGCATCAGCTGGTAAGTGGCCTTTCATACGATACAGTGTTATAGTCATAGTGTGTTCTTGTATTGATTCATCAAGGGTTGTTACTGACACCAATGGTTTTATTTTAATTTTAGGGACAATTCTCTTGAAAAGAATTTTAGCTTTAGACATGCGTGAAAAGGGTACTGTGCAGTATCATTGTACTTTTTTAGCGTAACTATTCCCAATCAGATGGAATTAGTAATTGTGGGATTTACACTGCCAAACCATGAAGGCATACGACACGGCAATAATTATTTTTATATTTTTATAATTATTCTTTGGGATCTAACAGCACAGCTCTTCATCAATGAGGCGCACTATTTATTTGGACGGAAGTGTTACACACGGTTTCACTTTTTCATGTTTGCACTCATAATCGGTATTTATTATGGTTGAATTTTAGTGGACATAGAGTTGCGATCGAATTAAGAACTTAAACGTTAGCATAAAATCACAGAAGATGACATTATTTATTATAGTCGATGATTAAACAGTATTGTAAATGCTGGCACCTTCACATAAATGGACGCATAATTAAGATATTTAGGTATTTTTTCTGTCGTCTTTTGCATTGACGATAAGGAAAACGGCGACTAATTTGTTACCATTGATCCAGTTAAACTTAACGTTTTCAAACGGCCATTAAAGTACTTTGCAAATACATAGGGAGATAATTTGTTTCTGGAAAAGTTTACAGTCATTTATTTAATTTAATTTTACCTCGATTTCATGTAGTGTCGAATAGTTTTGCGATCGTATAAACAGTATTGTAAATAAATATCCCCCTGACTAAATAATGATTGTTAATAGGCTAAATTAAATTAGCTAAAAATACACGTAAGCCTTATAATACTTAGGGTACAACAACAAAAACAACATTAAATTCATAAACAAAATAATGGGACTTGCATATTAAAAACTATTTCAAAGGCTAAATTCCCGCTTTTAATTTGCTTCAGTTGACATCTTTGACTAAACCTTTGAGTATATCGATTTCCAATTGTGTTTATTTTCGTACATTGATACATTTCAACGAATCGGGAATCGTCCAATTTTAGAAGCACCTAACATCGTCGGGAAGAAAGTTTCCACTCCAACAATGAAAGTATGTCCTCCCCCTTCTCCTTCCCCCACTCAAACTGTTCACAGTTGAAAGTAAAAGCTGAGGCAACAGTAACCGCAACTTCAGGACACTGTGGGGTGAGGGGAGGGGGCCGGTGGCGCAACATGCACTCAAACCTGCGTAATGCTGCGCTGCTGTGCGTAGTCGCGCAATGACGTAATGAAAACGAACGATAACAGTTTTAGATTAGATTGTCAATGGAAACGGTTTAGGTAATATAGTACCTCTAAAAGTGTGTAGTATTATTTCTTAATGTACAATGTTCACAGTGAGAATCTCAATACACACATGTTATAGAATTTTGAGATATTGGTATATTGAAATTAAATTTAAAAAGAAAAATATTTTTTTAAAGTCTTCTCAAAGAGAGTAAATGAACTGATGATCTTGACAACAAATTACAGTTTAAAATATGTGTATGTTTCTATATTAAACATATAAATATATGTTTCACTCGGCTTACTGCATTGCATAATTATTGTTCCTATACTGGTTTTGTTTTTCGAATCTCTCGTTTTGTCAACTTGTTCAGATAGTTTGTTATTTTTAGTTGTTACTTATAGTTTTGTTATTCATAGTTTGTCATTTATAGTTGTTATTTATCTTTTTATGTCTTGTTATTGAAGTCTTATTTTCCAGTTTTTTTCACTACTTTTGTACTGGCCTGTGATTTTTTTTCTGATTCTTCTGTATGTAAGATTATTGTATTTTTCATGTAAAAATGGTGCAACCGTTTACAAATAAATAAATAAATAAATATAGAGTACTGAACACAATATTGTAACAGAGATTGAAAAGAGACGTGTAGTTCATGTAGGTTTACAGGTATCAACATTAGCATAACCTGGATATTATTGGATAATCAAACTAAAATTTGCCTTCATAAACCAGTTGAGTAAATATTTAAAAAATTATAATTAAATAGGTAAACCTTAATGAAATAGAGCGGATATACAAAATTCAAGTACTGTACTGTTTTCACAAATATAATGTAGCCCCAAAATACTTAACTGCAAAAATCATTTCAAACATCAACTAAAAAATAGTATTGCACCAGAAGAACTGTTGTATAAAATAAAAACGTTAGTATTAACTATCACACAGACAGGCATTATGATCCAAATCATTATTATTTGAGTATTCACTATTTTGATATGGTAAGTAACACAATAAAACAGAACTAGTGATAGGCAGGTTAGTATGTACCATTTTAGGAAATACATTTCATATTTGATATATTATAATGTGAATGTGTCAAGTGTTTAATCTGTTTTTATCTGTGATTATAAGAAACACCAAACAAAAACTTTGAATTTTTTTCATTCGAGCAAGTTACATTTTAAAAAAATGTGGGGGCACCATTTTTATCACCTTCACCTATGGGGTTTTGGTTTCTTCCTTTTAAATCTGGTTTAGTTTTCAATTTTTTATACAGGAAAATCTAAATTATCAGTTTGTGATCTAATGCTCTCATTACATCTCCTGAACCAAAAGGTAGAGTGGAGGGGAGAAAACGAAACTAACCCAGTTTGCCAAGAAAGGTTACGAATCTTACTTCATTACTGGTGAAACTAGGTCCTCCCCCCTAGCTTCATGTTGTGCAACTAATGCCAGGGAAATGCAATCTGCAACTAAACCAATGGAAAACCATGCTATATCATAATAATATTGAATCTAAAATAGTTTTAAATACAATTTTGTGTTTTTTATGGAAGTCAGATTTGAATAATTACTCAATTTTAGATATTTTCAAATACAAATATACAGTACCGTCGAATATAATTTTTTGATGAAATACTAATTAGCCTACACTGGCATCGTTTCAATCTGTGCCCCTTTCAATTTCATGTACAGTATAGATTTTTGTTTAATGGAACTATATTTTTTCTTTCATTCTGTGAAGTGGGAGGACTGATGCAACTAGATGTCAAAAGAGATTCACTTCTCTACCTTAAAAAAGTATTTGTAAATGGTTTTTTTATTAGGCTTTAGCTGGGGATTGTTTTTGACACAGACTAGGACTAGATTTTGTGGCATTATTACTTTGATAAAATCCATTGGGGATTGGCGGGATTAGTACCTGGGACCCGTGGACCGAAGAAACTACACCACTAGACAAGCTCACACCCCATTTGTAAACGGTTACAGCAAACTACAGTGTGCATTTAGTAAAAAAAAAAATATATTAATACTTGTCAAATCTTAATATACAATAGGCTACTATGAACTGCAATACCTGTGATTTAACGGGAAGAGATAATGCGGTTCTTTATATCTGCTGTATGAAATAGTTACCTTTCCATCCATTATTTATTTTCAAAACAAAACATAATTTCACTGAATAGTTTGATAGCATTACACATTTATTTTATGTACACTAACAGCCGTGAGTTCAAAACATGTGATATATTTTATACCTATAGTTGATAAGGGTAAAAACTATTATTTCTCATCATATCCCTATTATTTTCATTGTGTGCGCAAACTCTTAGAGGTATCTTAAAAAAATCACGAATACTATAATGAAACATACTATGAAAACACAAAATATAACGTCATTTTCTTCTTGACATTTTAAACAAATAACATTATAATATTTTACTTGAATTCCCTACAACATTAATGAAACATACTATGAGAACACAAAATCCTATCACAATACAAAATCTAACAGTCATTTTCTTCATTACATTCTATACAAATATCATTACAACATTTTACTTGATTTCACCTAAGCATCACCAACTACAACAGATAACCCCATTTATAGATGTAAACAAAATTGTATCATGGTCATCTGTTTTGATGTAAACAAAAATGTAAACTTGAAAAAGTTCAGATGATTGACAACAGGACGATGGCATGGTGTTTCCACCCTTAACGCATTCTGTGACTGGCTCTCATAACTATGTTCTTTTTTAGTAAAATAAATGGCGACAGCTGTTCCATATAGATGGAATGTATACTTCAGTATCCAATAGTCAATGATTTAAGTATTAATGCTATTATAAACGAGTAATTTTTACCATCGACATCGACTGTAAAATATATTAATATGTTGTGGATTGCCAGGTTAACATTTTCATCATAAAAAATTGAAATTCCACTGAAACTTAAATAATAAAAGCCAAAATTAGTTGTAAATAAAAATGTGAGTTTCCTTTATTGCTTTTACAATCGAAATAAATTATACAGAGCCATGACTCGGTCCCCAGGTTCAATGAAAATAATTAAGAAACCTTACTGTATTAAGAAGCAATAACTATTTTTAAAATGTCGTATAACACTATGCATGTTTATTGTTCCAGGCATTTTGTCTATCGATATTTGTGTTGGTGATGATTTTGAACTCTTGCGAGTCCCTTCAACCGAGAGCCCCCAACTTCCAATACTTTGAAAGGTATTATATTATTATTATATATTATGAAAGGTATATAAAAAGTTGTATCTTGTATAATATGACACTACTGTCCTTGTGACGTGGCTTGTCAATTACATTTTATCAGTCTAGTTTTAGCAAATACAGAACAATAAAACATAAATCTCTCTAATAAATTTTGTTGGCATACTAGCTTTTTAATTTATGTTCAGTTTTAACTGTTCATCCATAAGCCATCCCAACATAGAGAAAAACTTGTTTGCAAATTTTGATATAAACGTTTTGGCTGAGTATAGAGATTTTCAGGTGGAACTGTAATATTTATAATTGTAAACAACTTTAAAATCATGAAATGCAAAATAGTAAATTGGTGATTACATGACTTGCTTCGAAGGATATAAAGCTTGTGCTAATAACCCACTAAAGTTACATTGATGATCTCAGACACTGACAGACATGATTTGTAGAAAACACTCATGATCAAGACAGGCCAAGTCATTGGCCAAAAGTGAAACTAAGAGTGGACAGTGGAGTTTTTTTAAAACATACAGTAGTCAAAAAAGGTAACTGAGTACCATAGGCAGTAAAGGGTCAAAAAGCCTCAGAATTAAATGACTAGGAACTTTAAAAATGCAGTAATGGCTCAAATCTCTGCGGCCAATGAGAATAACATTGGAATAGAAAACATGTTCCAAACGTTACAGCATAAACAAATGTATTTGAAAAAATTTGAATTAAATAGAATAGAAGTACTGTGGATTTGTAAATAAAGTTTGGTCTTGAACTCTTTTGTTTTTTGTTAACATTATTGACTGTACACCACTACTAGAGGTGGAGAGTCAATGTTAACATGCTAAAAAGTTCTTTTACTTTATGGATGACCCACATTTATATACAGGAATACAAATTTGAATAAATTGTACTTTTAACTATAAATGAAAAAAGAAAATAGCTCCCGGATCTAGCTCTTAACTGTCCCACCTAGTATTAGCATTGACTATTGGATAGCTTATTCCTTACATGGGAAATTTGCTCAAAGAACCCATAGAACAACTAAACAGGAAAACACCTAAATAAGTGTTGAATGGACTCCCCTGCGGTTGTGGAAAAATTGTCAATATATCTTGCGATCAAGAGGACGTCCTTATCGTCACCCCCTATAGAGCCAAATAATTGCATTTTTGTCCTAAACAATTGTTTTGCAAATCCAGCACTGTATAAGCATATTAGTAAGATCAACTTCCAGGCCACAGTTATTGCATAGAGTCGCAATAGAAGCTTCCGTTATGCATTGGAATTTGGGCTTATATTATCAGTTTTCTCAGTCCAAGAGAATTTTATAATTTATTCTTCTTCTTAATCTTAATCTTCCCTGTGTGTGTTTGGTGTTCCAGGCCGAAGTACAGGTACCCCTATTACGATGAGAACGGCAAGGGGAAGCTACTGTACGGCTACGGTGGTTCAGATCTCTATCAGTACAAGTCCTACTCTCCTCTCGAGGGGATACACTAACTTCCCTTAGCACATAGAGTATAAACTTCACTATCATTAGAGCATAGAGTAAGGTGAGCCAGGTGGAAACATGTTACCAATTTGAACAATCAGTTGTATCACTAATCCAGTCTGGATTGCACTACTTTTTTTATGCTGTAGTTTTTCACTATAATTCCTATGCATATTTGTCCCACTGTAATATAATACTCTTACTGACTAACCCTTGACAAATAATAGTTCAATACTTGACACCAACCATGTATAGAATGTAGTCTGTACGGAATCTGTATGTTTAATTTAGATTTAATCATAATTTTCAAGCAGTACAAATATTTCCATTTTAGTTAAACACTGTTTAGTAGTATATTCTATACTTTAAATGTGTATGGGTTAAACCACAATATTATACATTTTAGCTTTTTATTTCAATACTTATTTGACTGTTTCAAAATGTTATAAGAATGCACAATAGTGACATGTGTATTTGTTATCTTACTCAAGTCATAATTCAGTCATTCATTTATTAACCTATTACCTATGTGTTGTTTTTTCACACCATCAATCCTAGATGAGTAACCATATTTAAGCTCCATTACTTACTAAAACTTCACCATCATTCCTCAATTGCTAATTAATTATTCATCCAACATGAAGTAGAATGAAACCAACAAGAGTTGAATAATTACTTGAAATTCTATTCAGCACAACCTTTCATCCAATTTAAAATCTTCTTTTATATAAAAATGTTGTGGTGAATTCCAGACTGGTTACACTATTGTTCGTTAGAGTTAAGAACCATTAATAAACTAACCTATACAATATTTTCGAATTTCCGTGGTGTATGTCCGCTACCAGGCTTCAACCTGTCTACTCTGCTTCTCTATGTTATGGGAACTTTTTTGTCCTATTTATTATTTTTGTTTTGTTTTTAATCTATAATTGAGTTAAACAGTACTTAAAAGTGCTCTTAAAATAATGAAACATTGGTGTTTCAATCTATTTTGTATTGTATATATGTAATGTGTTTGAAAATAATATATATTTTGTGTTTCTTATGTGCGTTTTTGTTAATTTACCTGATTGTTAAGAGGTTCGTACCGTACAAAAAATGTTAAAACTCTGATGTGGAAAAAAGCAATGCATATTACAAAAACAATATATTTAGCATCAAAATCTTAACGGTATGTTTTTTAAATCAACAAAACTGTACACACTTTTACTTTCTATTAGCAACATAAAAGTTACTCAACACATCTTATTGCAGTGATTTAAAACTGTACTGGTAAGCATTACCTAATTTTGTGACTTGAAATTATGTTGATATGATGACAATGGGTGAGGTGAATAAAAGGTAGTATTTGGTAGTACGTACTTCTTTTTGAAGTATTTACTCGGTTTTCGGTGAATAAACATGCTAGTTGGTACTAGCCCCTAGTACAAACTACGACTTTCAGGTGCATAAAATGCTAGTTCGTACTACCCCTAGTACATACTACATCACATAGGGAAAGTAGTATCTACTAGGCTTTTTCGGTGAATAAAAACCAGTCGGCATAGTAGTTACTTCATTTTTATGTAGTACGCTCAAGGGCATGCTTCGGTTTGATCGTTTGCGAATATGGCGATGTTTTTACAAGTCCGTAACAGGAAAACATACCTTGAACGAAGAAATATTGGTAACTGTAAGCAATTACTGTGATTTGAGAATGATAGTGTTGATTTTTTTGACCAACGAGTTTTTGCCTGGCACACTGGTGAGGCACACTGTCATCTCGACAGAAAACTGACGTTTTATTTTGTTATTTTGGTGATCCCGGTAAGTTGAGCTATTTTTAGTACAAATTATAATACCTTCTTATCCGTCGTAAATAAGATTTAATCTAATATATAAAATTCTCGTGTCACAGTGTTTGTCTGCAAACTCCTCCGGAACGACTTCACCGATCGTTATGAAATTTGGTGTGTAAATTCTGTAGGTATGCGAATCGGACGTAAACTATTTCCCGTTTCGAAATTCTTAAAAGGGCTCCGCCCCAGTGGCTCTGGAGTTTCCCATGTTAACCTTATGAGAAATGGAATTAATGAATCTTAACAGCTGTTTCAATTAAACAAGTTGGTTCTGTTCTATGATGTTCAATAGCATTAAAGTTACAGGATTACCAACAGGGTGCAGCACTATTATTTCTTTTACATTTATGACAACAGCTAATTTGCAACCAAAAGGTGAGTGAGCGTAGCGAACGAACTTCAACCTGGAGGCGAGTTAGCGTAGCGAACGAGCTAACCTGAAGGCAAGTGAGCGCAGCGAACGAGCTCCAACCTAAAGGTGAGTGAGCGTAGCGAACGAGCTCCAACCCAAAGGTGAGTGAGCGTAGCGAACGAACTTCAACCAGGACGTGATTGAGCGATGCGAACGAGATCATCTTGAAAATTAAACGTAACGGTACTTTCTTTCCATCGGTCTGTCTTAGGGGAAACCTATAACTTAGGCGATACGAAGTTCGCCGGGTCAGCTAGTTATATAATAACAAAGTGATGTGATTTAAATAAACGATATTTTTTAATTGGATTGAATATTAATTGCATATTAGGAATTATGTAAAATTGCAAATTAATTGTTTATTTTTTTTATCTCGATAGGATTGTTGCGTTTTGTTATTTTCTCTTTTTAGCGAATTTCCCTATAAGGAAGTAGCTATTACTGTAGGTGGCATGGTAAGACCTAGGCCCGGGACCGATTTACTTTTTTCATTTTGATGTTCCCAGAGGCCAAAAACACCACCATTCGTTCAAATTTGTAGCAATGCTACTTACTAGTCACTCAACACGTCTGATCCAACTGCAGGCGCGGTCAGGAATGACCAACGGAATAACGACAAACAGCTGATTATCGCCGCGCGCCTGTTTTGGCTTGTTTATTAGTGAATCACTCTAGTAGGTACTAGGGGGTAGTACGTACTAGGCAGGTAGTACTTACTACATCACATAGGGAACCCCTAGTACTTACTACCTAGTTATAGCTAATTCTTATTCACTTCGATTTGAGCAAGTGCTAGAACTATGTAGTACGAACTATGTAGTATGTACTACATTTTATTCACCTCACCCAATATGAAACTGAGGCAAAATCAACCTATAATAAAAGTTCTGAACATCCTCTTCTGATAATATTTTAAAAGGGTTCAGCTTATGTTTTCCAGGATTCTAGAAGGTTGTGAGCCCAATGTTCATTTTGCCATCAGTAGCCATTTTGCCATCGCTGTGTCATCAGTAGCAATGGTTTTATTTCTTACACTTACAATATGATATGTAGTAGGACTTTGTGTAAAATACTGGGGATGTCTGTCAAGAAATCTTATGGAAAGAGAGATACAGTAGAACCTCTTTAATCCGAACCCCTGTAATCCGAACGTCCACTAATCCGAACGCCTCATTGCTGTACTCTATACACAGTGCAGTAGTTCTTTATTGTATACTGTATTTATTGATATACACACCGTAATTATTTCAACTGTAATGTACAGTACTGTTTATTCCCAATGTTTACTACTGTATTAAATAAACACTGTATTTTACTTTATAAAGCATTTTCCACTTTTCCCTAGCTATTGTTATGTAAAAACAACAATATGTTCTGTAATCCGAACTATTCAATAGTCCGAACTACCCCCGGTCCCAATTAGTTCGGATTAAAGAGGTTCTACTGTAGTTGATAAAACGTTAATCTTTACAACAAGCTCTTTGTGTGCTGTACTCCTTCAACGAGCCAAACAGAACAAAGCATAATAATGAAATGAAATAAAAATATGTCTTTATTTAAGAGGCGAAGTTAGGACTAGCAAGTCCTCTTTACCACTTAACCTCTAAAACATAAATAAAACTATCCACTTTATAAATAAAATAAAATAATCTAAGGTACCATATTAAAAACATGTTGAAATTAAATTTAAACCCCAAAAGTCCATTCACACAAGCCGCCAACAACCCGCCACACCAGCGCCAGAGACTCATTCATGCCTGCTGCTCAAAATCATAGATTTTATCCATGCCCCAAACCTTGAGCATATGGAGAGTCTTGAACTACTCTCAGCTACAAAGTAGGTACGGTACTCTTGATTAGGCTACTCACATTGGACGCACGCTTGCACAAGTAATTTGGTGGTCCACTTGTGCTCAAGCGTGTGCTTAGAATCAAAATCTTACAAGATTGACAGAAACAAGTGGCGACTTGTCCATTGCCGCTCACACTGTCCTTCACCAGAACGGGCAAGCTTGCTCTGACTTCGCACAAAAAAATATTTGTTTTGTGGTTGCAAGCGTGCGCAAGTAGCAGGATCTCTGTTCAGAGTTCAGTAGATTTCTGAACATTGATTCAGAGTGAAAGTGACGTGCTTACTATGGATACGGAAATTCTTATTGACAAAATATATTGCCTGTTTAGTGTAGGAGTTCTTTTGTCCAGTATGCAATAGAAAATCTCTGGCTTCATTCTGTAGTACTGTAAAAACTTCTAAGGTTGTCTTAGCAGGTCGTTGAAGATTCATACATAATCTCCATTTTCCTCTTTGTCCACAAAATACTCCTTAAGTACTCGTTCTTAAAATCTTGTTCATCAAATAATAAAACATACCACTTCTGTCATCAAGGTCTGACATCTCCATTTCAACTGACCTGTTTATAATAATTAACTTGCAACTGCTTGCATTCAGTGTGAGCACATCGTTGTTCACGCAAGCTTGCCCACGCGTGCGCTACCAAATTACTTGTGCAAGCGTGCGTCCAATGTGATCCTATGCTTATTTTCTGATCAGTCAGGAGGAATTGTAGTTATAATTGTAGCTTACTATGCATGTAATGAAAATTATAAGTTTGGCAATACCTTTGTAATACTAATCAGGTAATCACTTTCAATTTCAAAATTTGCTGGTTAGATCTATCTCAGGATGATGTTGATATTTGTCTTTGGGCTATGAGACTGGTGCTATCTGATAACAGGTAAAGATGAGACAGTAATAACGGGGAACGAGTTGGTACAGTGATAGAGTTTGGGGCTTCAGTTCCTGAGGTCCCGGGTTCAAATCTCATCAATCACCAACGGTTTAAGCTATGTGACAATCCCCCAAATCTGGAGTGTGCGACAATCCAATACAGGATAAAAGGCCTTGGTACCTCAACCCGCTTCTTCCATAAAAAATATAAGGAAACCAGGGTTAAGACTATCTCAAAAAATATTTTGAAAAATGCCAATTAGAAAGAAACAGGACTGGGGTTTTATCCTACTAATATTATAAATGAGAAAGTTTGCTACGGCCTGTCCTCACGTACGCAGCCCCTGCATGGTAGCACCTCACCTGCAGAACCGCTAGACGGAGGTTGCTCGTCGTCCAGAGCAAGGCTCTTCGACAGGCGACAGATTCACCCTGGTACGTGAGGAACTCCGTCATCAGGGACTCCGCAGACATCACGACTCTCCGAGACTTCGTCGACGGCCTTCGAGCAAGACTTGAAGAGACGGCGGATGTTCCTCCGTGGGAACACATCAGGGACCTGGTTGCTGAGGATGTTCCCCAGCTCCGCCCCCGGATCGACGACTAACCCCCAGAACGACGTTGACGTCTACAGGTACCTCCTCAGGGACCTGGTTGCTGAGGATGTTCCCCAGCTCCGCCCCCGGATCGACGACTAACCCCCAGAACGACGTTGACGTCTACAGGTAGCTGAGCTACCAGGGCTTGGACCCACAGCAGACTAGAAGTATATGCTCCTAGTGAGCAGGAGCTTCACGAGACGTGGCGCTAGTCGCCACAGTCATATAGACTAGGACTTGGACTTGGATGTATGGATGGATGGATGTATGTTTGTGACAAGTAAACGCGAAAAATACTGGTCGGATTGGGCTGAAATTTGGTATGATGATAGCTCACATTCTCGATTAACATATAGACGCATTCTTATCTTAAAAGTCCTTTCGGGCTCCGCCCCAGTGGCTCTGGAGTTTCCCATGTTAACCTTATGAGTAATGGTATTTAAAAGGAATAAAAGAATTTTGTCAGCTGTTTAAACTACACAAGTTGGTTCTATGATATTGAATAGCATTAAAAAGTTACAAGGTTTACCAACAGGGTGCAGTACTATTATTTTTTTACATTTTTACAACAGCTATCCTATTAAGGCCATAAAGGTAAAATTTTGTTTTTAAAAGGCTTATGTGTAACTACTCGTATTTTATCAACAGATGTAAAGATCAAAATGTTTCTATTTCGTGTTCTCTTCCCGTTGCAAAGCACGGGTACAACAGCTAGTACATTATACAGTACATAAATAGTCTCATAATGTCTCTGGTCTAGTAGACAACAAAGTTTTCAACAACAACAAACATATAATACCCCTGCCGCAGCAAACCTGCAGACTAGGCGAATTTTTCATTTATCAGACTGGATTCCTACAATAATATCCCCTTAAAATTGTCAAATTTCATGACATTAAAGAGTACTTAGGTTTGATGCTACAGAGGAGGTAATGGGGTGTGCTGTTATTGAAAAGTTGATAGCTCCATTCCCAAATTCCATTAAAATATACCCATTAATAAGCAAACTACAACAGTTTATTTATCCTCCATACACATTTTTTGGGAATTTTCCCCATAACCGTTACTCATACAACAATTCACCAATAAATTAATGATTTGTTTTTTGCTCTAAAAAATAGTTTGAAATAAATTGCAAAATTATATGTTTTCAGGCCAATTTTTACCCCATAACTTACAGCCTCATTCCCATAGTCCGATCATGCCGGTTCGTGAACTCATTCAAATAAATGTATGTTTACAGGTTTGTACCAAATTTCATCAAAATCAGATCATCTTTACTTGAGTTATCACACTAACAGACATATATATATATATTTTTACAGTATTTGAATTTGAGAGTATGGTGTTTATGGCCTCTGGGGACACCGAAACAAAAAGTAAATTGGTCTTGGGTCTAGGTATTACCATGAGACATACGGAAATAGCTTATTCCCTACATGGGAAATTAGAAATTTGCTAAAAAAAAGGAAACATAATTTAATTACATGTTTTTAGAATTAATATCAAAATCTGGGTGTATTAAGCTCACACAGTAACATAAACAACATCAACATATATTATTTATCATTCAAATACATAGTTTAAAGCAAACATATAATTTCACTATTTTCACAAAACATTTTCTTTGGAAATAAGAGTCACTTCATTGTTTTTTTTTACCATTGTGTCAAAACACTTAGATGTCATCATCACTTGGATTCAGGTTAACTTTAATCTCCACGTCTTTTCTTGTTTTAGTTTTTGGTGAGGCGAAATCGTGCGTTCTATAATGTTTAGTTTTGTTTTTTGAAGGCTAAAATAGAAACAGAATTTTATTAATTTAGTTTAATTCTAATACCTCAGTAGTAGTTATTGATCAAGTTTGTCAACAATTTAATCTTTATCTCCTAATTAACACCAACACCAACATTAAATTGAATTAATCTGAGAAATTAAATGGAAACCAAAACTAATAGGTTAAGATAAATCTTAGATGTTATCATTAGCAGAGTATGTACCTTCTTTCTCCTGTTATTGTTGTTTCAAGCTACCAGTGTTACAAATTTAGTTATAAAGAGCCATCTTTACACTCCCCCATATTAGTTCGAACTGAACTAAAGTATTAAAGTAGGCTATGGCGGTAAAAACCGGTTAGAATGGTAGTAGATGAAGTAAAGAACATGGTGCTGGTGTCATTTGAGCTAGCTAGCTTGGCGTTACAGAAACTCACTAAAGGACGTTAATTACAGACAACGCTTGTATTATAGAACCTTTTACCTCTAACAGCTGGTCAATGTCCACCAAAGGAGGTCCCTCGGGGGCCAGACCCTTGCCTAGCCTCTCTATCAGCAACTGACCCCTTGTACCATACTTTTTCTCATACTGCTCCCTGAATCTGGAAAATAAATGTAAGTTACAAATAATAGCAAAATAATAATTAAAACACAAAAATAGAGCTATAAATGTAATTTTTTTTTTATAACTCTCCTTCCAACTCACAATACCCTCTTTTTCAAAATAGTTGTTGAATCAGAGACCTAAGACTAAGATGTATGGAAATTTTTTGTGACATAACCGACATGTAAGATGAAGAAAATACTTAAAAGAAAATGTAGGTTTCACTGTTCAGTGTGGAGCATAAGGTCACAACCACCAACAATGAACTTGAACAAAATCGTACAATCTTTTTTTAGATATATGAGACTGTGAGACATTATACAGGGTGAGTTTCTACTGACCGTGTTAACTTCGCCAGTGGGTTCTACTCACTAAAAGGAACAAAAAAGTTCCTATAAACCCATGTCCGATTTTCGACCGTTTGGCTGTTTTGGGGGATTTTGTGTTTTTCTTATTTTATTAGACTTTGCTCCACAATTTATGTAATAAAAACTTAACCAATTACTTTAGAGAGTTATAGTTAAAATCATTGGAAAGAACATTAAATTTGCTATAAATCAAAGGTTTCATTCAACAATTATACCATTACATAGTCCACGTTATAACCAAAATAAAGTAAAAATGTCATTAAATTAATTAATTACGATAATTTTCATGAGCCTCCTTTGATACATAAACCTGCATTTATGCAATGTTGAAATGCATAAAAAACTTGGCATTTTAATAATCTTTCAAATGATATGCTATTCAATACTATTATTGATATAAACCAGTGAGAAATTACTAATAAACTACAATAAAACACGGTTTACAGATTTTGTTTTTGCACAGTTTTACTGTTAATAACAATTACTGTATTCATCATGTTGGCATAATCTTGATTGGTAAAAGGCTCCATATTTTAATAAATGTTGAAAAACTCTTAATTGACTTGGAAAGTTAAAACAGCAAATTACTCAACAAGGTATGTTCAAGCAGCTGAGTTATCTAGCTATAGATGACAAATCAATAAAAGCTGACTTAATCAAGCACAAGGTAAAACTAATTACACAGCATTTAAGAATCAAACACACTACATCTTTGAAAATGTGAAAAACCTTGAGTTTATACATTTTATTAATTCAGATAATTTTAATAAATATTTAAAAGTTAAAATAATGTACAAATTTTATCAGATAGTTCAATAAAATACATCATGGAGTATTCAGTAATTATTATTAACAGTAAAACTGTACAAATACAAAATCTGTAAACCGTGTTTTATTGTAGTTTATTAGTAATTTCTCACTGGTTTATATCAATAATAGTATTGAATAGCATATCATTTGAAAGATTATTAAAATGCCAAGTTTTTTATGCATTTCAACATTGCATAAATGCAGGTTTATGTATCAAAGGAGGCCCATGAAAATTATCGTAATTAATTAATTTAATGACATTTTTACTTTATTTTGGTTATAACGTGGACTATGTAATGGTATAATTGTTGAATGAAACCTTTGATTTATAGCAAATTTAATGTTCTTTCCAATGATTTTAACTATAACTCTCTAAAGTAATTGGTTAAGTTTTTATTACATAAATTGTGGAGCAAAGTCTAATAACATAAGAAAAACAAAAAATCCCCCAAAACAGCCAAACGGTCGAAAATCGGACATGGGTTTATAGGCACTTTTTTGTTCCTTTTAGTGAGTAGAACCCACTGGCGAAGTTAACACGGTCAGTAGAAACTCACCCTGTATAGAGTGACTCTTAAGTGAATGGCTTGTCATGGCTACTGTACATATACCTAAGTATACCCATAGACTAACCAACACAAAGAAGATTTGTTATCCCATTGTAAAATCTGAAATTGTTTTTCATAGTTTAGGTTGGTGACATTGAAATAACCTTGTCTGACAATAAATACACAAAGTAAAATGAAATGTTGTTAATGATAAATAAAAATAAAATAATTAGGTCATAAGCTAAATTATGTCTTTTAAAAATAAAACTTAGTAGCAAATCTTAAGACATTATAGATTTTAAAGTAAATTTTCAACACAAATAAAAAGGTAAAATACCAGTTGTGCTGTAAATGATCCTTGTTTATTCTAGATACCAAGAGTTTGAACTTAAAGGTTCCTTTTTAAGCTGAAGTCCACTAAGTTATGATTGTGAAGATTCAACATATATACTACAAAAATTTAACAAAGATTTTGCCAAATTTCAATACTGAAGAGCGGTTGCGTAATGTAGGCGGCAGATGAGTCATGACTCCCTTGGTTCAAACCTTGGTAGCTAAAAAAAAAATAACTATTATCGACAGTACAACTGCTATTTAACTTTTTTATTTGAAATTTTCAAGAGTCAAACCTTAAACCAGCCTCTGGATTGAACGATATTTTTTGCTCCTTGTTCACTTCTGGTCCGAACCCCATGAAGAACCTCAGTAAGTTAAGTCTACTGGGCGATTCAGCAGACAAAGCGAGGGGGATGAGGAGGACAGCTGATAAATGCAGCATCTGGGGAATACAGGACAATGAGATATATGAGAATAATGAGAACCAACTAATACCTTGTTAAAAGTTTCTAATCCTTTACGTAATATGACACTCTATAAACAAAAAGTGATTTACACTACTGACTGAATGACATATGATGATAACAAAAATTGTATGTGTTCTTTCTACATAAACCCATATGCTTGTTGAGGGAGACTAATTGATTGTTGTCCGAGCAACACATCTAGAACTTTAACAAACATTATGTTATTAGAGTGAAAATTTAAAAACGTACGTTTTCATGTCCCTGGCCTTTTACTTCGTAGATACTGGATTTGTAGTTTATTATTATGTGTTTTAATATTTTTTGGGACGGGGGCAACATGTTACACACATTTATTTGGTTTTAAATAGGTTCTAGGTATTTTTTTCGTATTTTTAAAGTCTCGAAATTCACGACCATGACGTGTCCCTAGGGTAAATTTTCCAACTTTCACCCTGTTTTTAGACTAATTATTCATGCCGAAATATATAAAGCCATATTTTTATGTCATCAATGGTTATTAAACTTACAAAAAAGGAGCATATTATAATTTTATTGTCTATGCAAACTGATTACCATGACAAAATAAGTCTGTCCCTCGATTTGGCGTCACGACCATTTGGGAAAAATTTTCAACTTTGGAGCACGACAGTGGCAAGCCTGGCGTTGATAGAGTCAGTTGGTTTTAGAGACTAGTTCGGGGTGTACGTCAGGATTGTAGTGCCGGTCGTTTCGAGTTGAAAGGAGGAATTACAAGATTAATAAAGGAAAGATTGTGTTTTTTGTAATTTTGGTGTGTCCATGACCGTAAGTAGTCATTCGATGAAGTAGACATGGTGTTAATTTTTGTTTATAAGATATTTCAAGTGCTAGATTAACCTAGAAGTCCACTTTGTATCCTCGAACATGAGGTGCAGGGCTACCGCCAGAACAGAGCCGAATAACACGTAATTTCACGACCAAAGTTTCACGACCATCGCGGGTTTTTTCACGACCAATCCAGGCTTATGGATTATAGTGTGTTTGGTCGTGACAATAACTTTAATATAATTGTAATTTGAACAGTTTAGTTCAATTGAAACACTTATTTTTTTTATAACTAACAGTATAATTGAAGGATTGTTTAGAAAGATTTAGATTATTTCAGAAAATTCACGACCGTACCGCTTGTCCCTGACCATCACGTTTATGATTTCTATCATAAAAAATTCAAAAATTAAAATATCGTCATATTTCAATGTTTTATACACAAAAGAAGCACACCTCAATACAAACATAACGATTTTTCGGGTCTCAGGTAAGTTTTTTCGGAGTTATACAAACTTAAAAAGATTTTATTGGCTTTTTTTCAAGTTTTTGAGTTTTTTTTATTTTTTTCTAGAAAGACCAAATATGCCAAAAGCTCAGTGACCTTTTTATTGTATAATGGTCATAAAAGTAAATTAGTTTATAGCAAAACATAGTTATAAAAATAATATTAACTATTTTTAATATTCATTTAAATGTCTGTTATGGTCGTGACAGAATTTTGTGTTTTTCCACTAAAGATGCTCTTTAAAAAAAAAATACCAAAGATATTGCGTTACCATGGACATTTTATGAAACTTCAAATGTTAATGAAATAAAAATAATAATAAAAGTTTTGAAAAAAGGGGAACAAAATTTGCAAAGTGCTTTTCCTGAAAACGTACGTTTTTAAATTTTCACTCATTAGTTATATATTATATATATTATAGCTACTACTTCAACAAACTACCAAAACAAAAATGTTTTACTGGGAATTTACTCTAGGTTAATGAATAGAAGAGCCTTTATATTTCACGCAAGTTGTTTTTACAGTCCTTATTTTCTGCGGACCACTGGAGGTTGCAAATACTGCATATTTTACTTTGCTAGCAAAATGTGTAAAATCAAAATGTATCAAAACCAGAACTTAAATTTAATATATTTTTTTAAAGCATGGGATTCTAAAAAGAGATTGCAGAAGGTATGTTTTCCGTGCCACTTGCATGTTTTATAGCCAAATGAAAAAATAAAAATATTAAGTGTACTGCAGGTGATATCAATGCTAAGTAAATTTAAGTTTTTGAGGGATCCAACATGCTGAAAGATGTTAGGGTAAAAATGTCAAATACCTACAATTTGAACACAATTAAAATAACCATTAAAGTCCCAAAATAAATGCCCATGTAGCATTTGAACCAGGCTCATTTGTTATGTATGCAAACAGAAACAAATTAATTTTAAATTTGTTATAAGGTTCACTCATTACCAAATCTAAATATCGGTACTGAACTGTACTACATTACAACTACTGGGCATAGTTGATAAAATTTAGGCCTATTTTTAAATGGTTGGTATTTATATGGTGAGAGGGTTAACTCACCATGATATTCATAGTGAAGAGATGTGATGCAATCTAGAAGGCTGTGGATTGAATGCTGCTCTCCCTCTCTCTCTCCTCTTCTTTTTTACTCTCCCTTTCATAGAAAGTGAAGTGTTGATCTGGGGAACAAGATAGCCACTAGCCAGTCCAGCTGTAGATGTTGGTAGTCTGAAATCTGAGAACACTTGCTTACAAGACTTGCTCTATTCTTGTATTTATTCATTTTTGAGGGGGCAAAACAGATGTAACCATCCAAAACTCAATTTAAAAAAAATGTCGGTAATAAAATAAATTTTTCATTTATAAAATGCTATAGGCCTATTATAAGAGGGAGAAAGTAAAAAGAAAACTTAGGCTTATTGAGCCTTGGGTAGAATAATTACTGTAAATTACTAATAACCATTATGTCATATACAATTTATTTACCAATACTTTAATACTTTTTAACTGAAATGCAGTCCATACAAAGGTAGGTATTTTAAGCCAAGTATGAATGGAAGGGTGAGTGACTTGTGGCGTGATCATGTAGTCTTGTTACTGACTAAAGCTGGGTTTTCCTAGACGCGGAGTCGGCCAGCGGAGAGCGGACAACGGAGAGCGGACTCAGCTGGTCTTAGGCAATTTAATGTTACTGTTTTCCTAGCAGCGGAGCGGAATGCCATGTTAATTTCAATTCCGCTCTCCGTTGTCCGCTCTCCGCTGGCCGACTCCGCGTCTAGGAAAACCCAGCTTAAGAAATTTTCCTCAGACAAGGCTGTTAATGAATAGCCCATACAGCCAATAAGGGACTACATGGAAGTTGAAGTTATACTACAAAAATCTTCTGTTTTGTTGAGTGTGTAAGTCACAGCACAATCTGGGATATCAAGAATAACAAGTTCCAAATTTGTTGAGGTACACCAGCACATATAACAAATCAGGCAAAGTATGCATGGGCGTCCATAATGGGCTTGTGGGGGCCTAGAGCCCCCCTCTTTAAGAACCCACATTTTTAGATTTTGCAGTAAAAACATAAAATTAATAATTTATGTACAATATTAAATAAAATCTAGCATTTTTACCTAAATTTGAAACATTTTCTGGGAGAGGACATGTAGTGGCAGGGTTAAATATAGATCTGTGTCGTTGGATGGACATTTGAAATCAATCTTAACTATCAGAAGTACAAATTTCAGCCTTCAATTAGCTGATATTTTAACTGGCAAACACAATATTCCCATTAAAAATTAATGTACTTTTTACACCTCACACTTGTCATAAACTCCTGTATTGTAACATTTTCTTGTTGCCATTACAATTAAACATTCTATAAATTAAAGTTTGTAGTAGATAGAAAAGATTTATGCCATCCTGTGTTTTCATTAGGCCTCTATGAAATGCCAGCTAGCCGACAACAAATAACAATCATCGAGATGGGGACGCAAGTTATATATACAGATAATAAAAACCAAGCGAGAAAATCTCAAAAACAACCCATAACTCTTGATCAGGATTATTATGTACAATATTGTACAAGTATAATCCAATAATAGTTGTCAACCAGCTAGCTTACCTGGTAGATAGAGACCAGATTAGCCTTGGCAAAACACATAACAGAAAACTTAATATTTTGTCCCAGTTAGGGACTTCATCAGATGGGAGAACAAAGGAGACTGCTTTCTGAAAGAGTCTCTTTCTTCTTCCCTTCTGGTGAAGTCCCTAACTGGGATGAAATATTAAGTTTTCTGTTATGTGTTTTATGTGTGTTACCAAGGCTAATCTAGACTCAGGTAAGCTAGCTGATCCCTATACTTGTACATAATAATCATAATCAGCCAATTGACCTTTCCCTAACTTCTAAACTCTTGATCAGTCAACGACTTCATATGGGCTTGTTGGGGAGGTGGGAAACTTTCTGCACTGAACTATGATTGGTCCGCCTCCCCTCCAAAAATTTACAATATCGCTCTCGAGGAGAAAAGGTTAGAGATCCCCGGTCTTGGTGTAAAACATTTTAAAAGAGCCCAGAGTTCTATGATGGAAACCTTAGTAGTGCACAGAATTTGCTAGAGAGCAATTAGAGAAATGTCATGTACTGTTCTATCTGGACTGAGGATTCCATTCGTATTGTAAATTACTCATAATCCAATAGTCTTTAAAATAATATAAGGATTGTAGCTTAGATTGAATATTATATTGTTTAGCTTACATTTTCTATCCCATTGTTTGTGGAGAGTGTGTTTTAACCTTTAGAGGCCTTCAGCTTTTCATCACATTAAGTTAAATAATTGAATCTTGGCTACGTTGTGTTGAAGCACCTGCGTCAGTTTGAAGATGCATTTTTACACAAAACATACATTCATGACACGGAAAATTATTATAACATAAAGTACGATTACATGAGCAGGCTCAGGGCTGCGGCAACACTTGGTCGTATGACAAATTGTAGTGTTTGAACAGTAATTCATTATTGGAGGAATGGGAATTGGATAACGTGAATTGATTTGAATGAACAGGAGTGGGAGTTAAAAAATGTATACAAATCAATCTTTGGAAGTTTAAAGGAGGGTAATAAAACTATAAACCATCCAGTAAAAAGTGTATTTATTGAAAACAACAGTTATCACGGACAAAATCAAAGGAAATTTGTTCTGATAATAACGACCTTAATACAAGAAATTTGTAATCACAGTAACATGGTTTTTAAATTCATTAAATAATTTTACTAACCACTTTAAAAAAGCACTGTAAGACTTTCCTAAACTTGTACATATTTTTTTGCTTCAACAAAAGCATAAAATATAGATGAATAACAACAATTAGCTTTGGTAATGTTATCAGATACTACCTAATGAATTAAATTATATATTACAATAATAAAATGATGATTTTATTTAGATAACATACAAGTTAGTAAAATATTTTCTTGATAGCAAGCATGGTAATGTAACACACAAAATCTACAATATGTACAAATAAAGTTTATGTACTAGGTCAAAATAGACTTTAGTTTAAATAATTTTTGTAGCTTCCAGAATTATGTAGGTAGCTTTGCAGGATGAAATCACTGTAATAACTTTTGATTTTATATAAAAATGTAACCTTTACCTTTCCAACTATTTGTTTTTAGTTTTTATGCACATTTTTACTTTGTGTTCAACCCAAATATATTTTTTAAACTCCTTAATATAGCCTATATAAAATGTATCTAAATAATGCCAAAAATAAGTTTATTCATACTAAAAAAGGAGGATGGGGCAATCTAGTCCAAGAATTTATAAAATCCCAATTGATAAAATGGGATTTGTGCTTTTGCAGTTGCCTTTTTCGTAACTAATAACAATTTTAAAAAATGTGATGAATTAAGGGTAAACATTATTCCCAAGCATTCACTTGACAACAAATTATTAGTTTTCGACCAGATAGCAACCTATACGTTTCAGAATGGACAAGGACCACACGCAAAACAGTGACTAAAGTCTACTATGACCCAGCAGTTTTACACTATATACAATGTGTTTATCTACATAGCAAAATACAATGATACAAAGTATACAATGATGAGCGTATATTGAGTGCATATAGAATGGCAACATGGAGTTTTGTTACAACACATTCGGCTGTTCAGGAATGAGACTGAGGAAGAAGCTAGAGAATGCCGCCCAGGTCAGTGCGAGGGTAGACGGAGGTGCGGGGGGTGCGGGGGCCGGGGGTGGGGGGGAGTTGTTGTTGTCTGGTGTAGGTGGAGGTGTGGCGGGGACTGGTGGCTCCTCAGGTTGGTCCAGACGCTGTACCGCTCTGAAGAACCCCACTTGATATCTGTAAACAAATTCGTGCCATATTTTTCAAAATATTAAAGAGATTTGATTTCATATGATATTATTTGATATGAGATCGTTTAATTTTTACAGCAGTACTAGTACTAAATGAATATCTTACTGTTTAGTATTTAGATTCAATATAAAAGTTTGTTCTGAAGAAATAGTTACTTACACTGATGCTACTGGCATTTATATCATACGTACGAACACTAAATAATATCTAAAACGTAACAATTTCTAACTAAAATAATTTCACTATAGACTAAAACATAAATTAAAACTAATATCTTTAAAATAAACTGTACACGTTTGCATTACATTTGACATTACGTTTGCAACGTTGGCATTACGTTTTTTACATTTGCATTACGTTTGAATGAATTGCAAACGGAACTCATAAACGTAGATCTACCCACATGTTTTACACATGTTTTACATTTTGTAGGGTCTTTGTTACAAAATAAACAAAGAATAAAACATGTTGTTGGTAGCAACAGTAAAGGAGCGAAAAGAACCGACAATTAATAATTTAAATCTTTTAGACTTAATTGACACATTAACCAGATATTAAGTCCTTCGTATTGTTGCGTACTATATCAAATCAAATCGGATTTATTTCCCCAATAGTTTTAAAACCAAAATAAAACTATGTTTCTTTCAAAAAGGATATGAAATATGAATAGCTGAAGACTGATAATTCACTGAAGCCGATTATTACATCATCGCTGTTAAGCAAGTCGTAGCACCAAGAGGGTTCATAAAGTCACTAGGCTGTTTAGCAGCTGCTACTAACCAGCCGTTAGTTAATATCGCCAGCCGTCAGCAGAGCTGTAGGGTTCACATTATAACCACCAGCCGCCAGTAAATGGCCGCTATTTTGTAGACGTCACCTGCTCCTGGACCAACTTTGACTTCTTTATGTCGTAATTCTTGTCATTCGCCTATTGGGTCTGATGATGATGATTGGAGTGTCCAATCGAAATTGATTACCACTTACCATCTTTTTTGTATATTTACCGTCTTGTGAGTAACAGTATAAGCGTAAATATATGTTTTAAGTATTATAAGACGTTTATTTTATTTACTTTCCTTAAAAAATAACCCGACACTTGATAGTGCAATGCTGCTGACATGTGATGTGTTCTGACAGGTGTAAAACATATTTCTGGTTACATTTTCCAGTAAATCTTTTAGTACTGGAGACTACAAGAAACTAAACATACTGTCAACTGTAACAAAGTCGAGTTGCAATTGGAGGTACAAAAAGGGATACACCATGAATAGAAAAAAAATATTCTAGACTTATTACATTTACAAATTTGCGTAGTATTTTCAATTCATCCTTTACTTGTTTGTTTATAAATAAATAAAAGAAAATAGACACAACAACTTACAGGTACATGATGATTCCGAGTGTGAAAACAACAAAGAAACGGACAGGTGAAGAGTAGAAGTAGACAATGCTGAAGAGCACCAACGTACGACTCATGATGTAGAACCAGTCAAGCCAATCTCTGTTGCCCCGAAGATCCTCTTCTTCTACATCTGTAAAGGAAAATAAACATCCAGTTGCCAGTTCGATCAGAAGATGAGTCTTTAGAGTTTCATGGATATATAATAAGATCCAGCCTTTCCATTGTATTTTGGGTAGGCCCTATTTAATTCATAATTCTGATTAACTAGCTTATCTTGGTGAACAACAGGGCAACCATATAATTTAATCAACACTCATTCTTCACTTTAAAATTTAGTGTGTTAGTAAAAAAAATTAATCAAATATTTTGATGTAAAAAGCGAAATTTAATTAAAATTTGTATAACAGTGGATTGTTATATGTTATGTTTTGTTATGATTCACTTCTCCTTTGTTAGCTACTATTATTTTTCTGTGCTTTTTTAGCTCAACATTTATCTCCTCAATATATTAGTGAAGTATTTCATTTAGATATAACATCACTATACATTGGTGACCTTGACATAACAACAACAATAATTTCTATCTCAATCACTGATGTCACTTAAATACATTAAGGAAGAAGGAATGGATACTTAACTTACCTAAGAAAAGAGTTCCAGGTAGTTAAAAGCATACAAAAAAGTTAACAACACAATTAACTTGATATTTCACCCTACAAACCAACAACTCTTCATCATAGAAAAACTTGTAAGGGTCAAATATCAAGTTTATTGTGTTGTCAACTTTTATGTGTGCTTTCAACAACCTCAAACTCTTTTCTTATTAGTTGTGTATCCATTCTTTCTATAATATGTATTCCTAAGCTATGTGCTTTTTACTCCAAAAAACTAATTTCACTGAAAGAAATCAAAGCTCAATTAGCAAATCTTGTGAGAATTATCCTGAGCTGATTGCCTTAGTTACTCACTGGCGGGCGGGGGGTTGACAGGGGCTTGTTCCTGCGGAGGATGCCCCGCAGTGGGGGAAACACCAGGTGGCTGCATCACATTAGGCACACCTCCAGCAGCCATCCTGAGACACATATCTCACTTATTCAACATTTCAGATACAAAGTTGCAAGGAATAATCTATGTACAGAAACTTTATGCCAGCAAGAATCCATAGAAAGAGTAAACCTCATTTAGACAGATTTCTGGTAAACAATTTACACAAAAACATACACAATTGATATCAATTTACTGTGTTAACCACTTTCATTGCATGTGCCCCACTTTTCTTGTTTTAAAAACTTCAAGTATTTATTCTCTCCACATATTTATAAATTATAGTATTTTCAACTTTTTAGTGTGTTTAAAAAGGTGGTATTTTAAAAAGTTTTTTTTTTATTTATAAATTATTTTAATTTTAATGTTCTTGAGGATTTTGTTAACTGATTATTTAGACTATGGATCAATTATCGACTTACTAAAAGATCGAATTGATTGTATCAATAAAGAATGGTTCTTATTTAATTATTTAATGCCAAAGCATCAAGCAAGAGGAACATAACTAAACTTACATTTTCAATTATTACTACGCAAAAACCTCATTACAACAACTGAAAGCTACTTAGGAGACTAATATGGCTCTATAGTACTAAGCTTGGGATTTTTGTTGACCAGTATTGTTGGTATATTGGACCGTTAGACCTTCCGAGTGTGTCTAGAGACAGCAAGTGTGGTAGGTCTGCAAAGCAACTCATAAGGAGTTCATCAGTTAGTGGCAGAGCCCACCCAAGCAGTGGATGCCAGCTAAAAGTTGACCAGATGAGTAGACTCTTTGCGAATTTTCACTCAAACTAGGTATACTAGGCCAAATTTCATCCATCTTTGTTGTGTGTATATGCACCATACATGTTTGAAAGAGTTTAGATTTATATGTCCAAAGGATCGGGAAAATAAAAAGAAACCTCTGGGTCTCAAAGGGTTTAGGACATTCTGAGATCTGGGATCTGGGGTTGTGTGTTGGTAAAATGATGTTATTGATCAGTACTGAACACATTGTTGATCAGCACTGAACACATTACTTATCAGTACTGAACACATTACTGATCAGTACTGAACACATTGCTGATCAGTACTGAACACATTGCTGATCAGTACTGAACACATTGCTGATCAGTACTGAACACATTACTGATCAGTACTGAACACATTACTGATCAGTACTGAACACATTGCTGATCAGTACTGAACACATTGCTGATCAGTACTGAACACATTACTTATGAGTACTGAACACATTGCTGATCAGTACTGAACACATTGCTGATCAGTACTGAACACATTACTGATCAGTACTGAACACATTACTGATCAGTGATCAGTACTGATCTCATTACTGATTAGTACTGAACACATTACTGATCAGTACTGAACACATTGTTGATCAGTACTGAACACATTGCTGATCAGTACTGAACACATTGCTGATCAGTTCTGAACACATTACTTATCAGTACTGAACACATTACTGATCAGTTCTGAACACATTACTTATCAGTACTGAACACATTACTTATCAGTTCTGAACACATTACTTATCAGTACTGAACACATTACTGATCAGTACTGAACACATTGTTGATCAGTACTGAACACATTGCTGATCAGTACTGAACACATTACTGATCAGTACTGAACACATTACTGATCAGTGATCAGTACTGATCTCATTACTGATTAGTACTGAACACATTACTTATCAGTTCTGAACACATTACTTATCAGTACTGAACACATTACTTATCAGTTCTGAACACATAACTTATCAGTACTGAACACATTACTTATCAGTTCTGAACACATTACTTATCAGTACTGAACACATTACTGATCACTTATCAGTTCTGAACACATAACTTATCAGTACTGAACACATTACTTATCAGTTCTGAACACATTACTGATCAGTACTGAACACATTACTGATCAGTGATCAGTACTGATCTCATTACTGATTAGTACTGAACACATTACTTATCAGTTCTGAACACATTACTTATCAGTACTGAACACATTACTTATCAGTTCTGAACACATAACTTATCAGTACTGAACACATTACTTATCAGTTCTGAACACATTACTTATCAGTACTGAACACATTACTTATCAGTACTGAACACATTACTTATCAGTACTGAACACATTACTTATCAGTACTGAACACATTACTGATCAGTACTGAACACATTGTTGATCAGTACTGAACACATTGCTGATCAGTACTGAACACATTACTTATGAGTACTGAACACATAACTGATCAGTGATCAGTACTGACCTCATTACTGATCAGTACTGAACAACATTAAGATTGAAACTGAATCGAAAAATTTGTTAACAAGTCAAGAGGTAATGAGTGCTGTTTACACTTACTGCAGCTGTGTTAACACATGTTGAATAAACAACACCATGAACAACCTTGGAGTAGGTTAATTTTACCTTTGTTTACGTAGATAATAATGCCCTTTTGACATTGTGTTTGTATTGATAAATAAATCAAATTGAAGATAAAAGTATTCCCTTAATATCAAGTTTACTTATAGTTTCAGATGCATACTAGTTTTAGATTTTTTTAAATACACCTCGCTGTGGAAAACAGACTATAAGGACTGAGCCACTTCTTTGATCTTTGAATAAAAATGGTGCTGCTTGAATACAAAATTGTTTCTCATTTGCAATGTGAAATATTTTTCTGTAATTTGTGTACATTGGAGAAGCTATAATTTATTTTAAGGCTGCCCATTTTACATTATATTGAAATAACAAAGGGGGTTTCACGTAAAGCAGTCTTCTCGACATCACCAATACAATAAAAGCACATTTCAAAACAACCACCATTCAAAACAAAAAATGTTGACGAAAAAAATAGCCTACTTTCTCAATTATATATAGTTTAGGGGTAGAAAGCAAAAATGTTAATTAAGAAATTTGATAGTTGTATATTTACTGAAGGTCTATTATTCTTTTGGCGTGTATTTTTACATCATGATAAAAATCGTTCATAACTTGTACCGAAAGTGATTTTCTGGCTCTTGCCCCAATTATTCCCGTCCTTGACTTCTCCTAATACGTGAAACTTGGGCATAACACTTTTGGTACAAGTAATGAAATATACAATTCCTGCTTTGCTTCTACTGTCACACTTGACCATACTCACAGTTGCATGTATTGTGTCATGTACTGTGCATATGCCTGCTGCATCCAAGCCATCTGTTGAGCCATAGTGGCACTGTCATAGGAGACCCCCCCTACAGGTGGCCAAGTGGGGGGTGTATAGCCGGGGGGCCACTGTGGCTGGGGGGGTAGAGTGGGCACTCTGCGACGGAGGTTTTCATTACTGGGCGTCTGAAACTGTGGCTCCTGGGGTCGAGCTGTCAGGAAAAATACTATAGTTTAAAACAAGATTAATAATAGGACAAAAGCTTTATAATAAACCACAAGTAGTCGTAAAATAAATTTAAAAGTGATTTAGGATGTTTACTGAGGATAGATTTACAAAATATCACTTTAAAAGATTAAAGCTTGTAGGTTAACTCTAGTTAGTGCAAAGTAGTGATGTGCGATACGTATCGTATCGTATCGGAATATCGCGATACGCGAGGGACGATACGATATTTCGATACGATATTTGAAAAACGATACGTATCGTATCGCCTAAAACGATATTTGTATTTATATCGGCACATAGAGCGATACGATTCATGTCAAAACGATATTTTTAAGCTTTTTTTGCGCAGGCCGAGCAAACTGCAAAATCTGTACTCTGTGGATGTGTAGTTTGAAATAGGAATTTTTGACGTCTGTATTTTTGGTTTTTACTTTATAATGTACCAGTCCCATCCCAGTCCAGTCCATTTCCTTCCACTAGCGTTCTATCTAGCACTAGCAGTGCAGAATGTGGGAACTGTCTGTGGCAATTACATTAATGTGTCTGCAATGCTAAAATGCTATGGGAAGGATAGGGAAACAGGTCCAAGACGTAGGGAGTTGTGAAGGAAGGAAGTAGTAAAGGCGAGCAGTGTTGGAGTGTGGGAATGGATTAATGTATCTGCAATACTTAGACTGTTTTCAGAGTAAACTAATGATTTTCCCTGAGCAAAGCTCGGTCCCCAGGTACTTACATAAATTTGCCGTTTCTAGGTTAGGTAGGGGAGGGGGAAATTTCCTTCCACCATGGGGGAAAACGATACGATACGTATCGTTTTTCGATATTTTTGACGATACGATTCGCGTATCGCGATACAGACGTCCGATTCGATACGGCGATACGATATTTTTTTCCGATACGTATCGTATCGCTGTATCGCGATACGCGTCCGTATCGCCCATCACTAGTGCAAAGGTTTATTCTTAAGATAATGAAGATTTTTAGACATCACCAAGTTTTTTAAGTTCATCCAAGTTAATGCAGTTCAAAGCATGATCTGCTTAGCAGAATGAACAGCTGTTTTTTAAATTCAATTTTTTTTCAATAAACCTCGAATCATCGGATTGGGTGAATCTTTTAGCTAAGTGATTGTTCGTGTGTCCTTGAAATATGCAGATCACTAATGGCCGTTTTGCTACTTTTTGTTAAAATAACCTTCTTCTCTACAGTAGACTCCCTCTAGTTCGGCTTCGGTTGGATCGGCCGCCGGGTGGTCCGGCCCGGTTTGAGGGGGACAAGTCATATCGTCACGGGTGAATTGCCTTCGACAGGATTAAACTTAAGAATGTTTAGTTTCCGGCCAAAGAAGTAAACAATTAATGTCAGTTTAGTTGACGGGTGCTTCTATGGGTGAATTGTTGCATATTACCTATGTAAAACTATGTTACATAACCTCAAAAATACCGAGAACATTTTATAAATAGTTTTTCTTCGGTTTAATATGTTGAAATGCAGTGTATAATTAAATATTTCGGACCATTTTTTTATGCGGTAGGTTCCCCCATTATTGTTTTTGAAACACCACAGTTTATTTGACAAAAATAAATTGAAGCAAAACAAAGAAATAGCCATCGTTAGCTTGAAGGTCAAGCTATCCGCTTGCACTGACAATCATCTGCTCTTTACACAACTGATGTCTGCTGTGCACTTGTTTGCTATCTCACAACAGTTTGTGATTGGGTGATTAGTAACCATGGCAACTTGTTGAATGTGTGGATGAAGAGAAACCAAAGAAAGAATAGAAGAACAAAGAAGAAAGAATAAGCGGTGTTTTACGTCATCCATTGTTATTTTTATCCTATTTGACGACTGTCGTTATTATCTTTAAGACCAAGTACGTGTACTATGATTTTATGCTGTTTTATGAGATGTCTAATGTTTTTATCGACATTCTTATGTTCTGAAACAACATGTAGTAGTAGCCTATGCTGACTACGGTAGCAGTAGCTTGCAGGATTAGACTTTATATTGTTCTGTTCTTTACGTGATTTATTGCTGTACGTACAGTGTTGTGTAACTTTTGTTTTGCTTGAGTAAGCGTGAATTTAAACGTTACAGTTTTTATTACTGAACCAAGGTTATTGACTTAACATCCCACGATTGCGCAATACTATTATTTGTATTTTGATTATGTAAAATGCACTACATCCGGTTAGTCCGGCCGTTTTGTAGTTTGGCCAGTGGTCCGGTCCCGAGTTGGCCGAACTAGAGGGAGTCTACTGTATATCCCAGATTTGATAAAACAACAATATAGTGTTACATAGCAGTCAATGGGTTAATAAACTAAATTCTTCCAAAAATATGTTGTTATAAACAAATGGACATAATTATTGTCTTTCGCTATTGAGGCCAAATTTAAATTTTCTTCATCTCCCGTGATATAGGGACATAATCAGCCTCCGGTGATTTTAGAAAAATTAAGATCATCTCCTGCAGTCACAAAGACACCATCACTGTCTATTTTGTTAGTATGAATAGTCAATGAATAGTCAATGAATAGTCAATGAATAGTCATTTATTCCATCTTTAAACAATACAATATTGTAATTGATTTCGTCAAAAAAATCCTTAAACTAATACACAAAATTATCACAGTAGCTATAAATTATATCACAGATTGAGATTGGCTGCATTTGATTTGATATGAAAAAAATATCCCAAATTTCTGAAGTCATTTGGGTACCCTGTTAGCCCCAGGGCTTCAGCCATTGCTGGCTACCCAACCTGGCTAGACCACCTCTGATACTGAGAATTTATTGGTAATATCCCGTTCTTAATTAAAATTGTTCTATTAGGGAATATGTATAGAATTGTTTAGAAACCGTGAGTTGATTACTATGTCCATTTTACACAGAGAGTAATTAATATAGTAGTCTATTTAGGTTTTTTAGTCTTTATAATATGTTTTTGATAAAAACAAAAACATGTTTTCATTGCTGCTTCTAACTACGATGAAACAATATAGAGTAAAGTTTTTACCACTTCATCTCTGAGATATATACAAATAAGCTAATACAATCCATGACTATGAATGTCTTTGAATTAAATCAGTGACTTCCACAACTTCAGTGACTAGTGGATACCTAGCTGTATCAAGAAGGGACTGATCTAGCGAAACTAAAATTAGAGCGTTTCTGAGAATGCGTTTATTAAAAAATTTCCATTTCAATCACACAGCTACGGCATCATACTCACGGGCCTGTGTGGAGGGCATTGCCGCTGGTTTACTGCAACTTGCCGAGGGGGATCTCAACGTTTCTTTGGGCGGAGAACAGACTAAATGTACCGTGTGATTCTGTTGACCTTCGTAACTCCTCAGTACATCCTTCAGAGTGACATTGTCAGTCAGCAGTTGACCAGAGTAAATCAGCTTCTGGTCCTCTGAGCGCTGAAATAAATTGTGAACAAGTTAAAATATAAATGTTAAACAAAAACAATAACAATCATGTATGAAATAATACAACTAATAATATAAACAAAAACCCAAAGCATCCAAAAGAAACAAAACATCTAAAAGCCCTTCAAGTATCAAAGACTATGTTTTAAGTTTAACCCTAGGTAAAAAATAATCTGTTATGCTATGTAATACATTGGGTAGTCTACTATGAAATGTTTTTGATTTCTTTTTAAAATTAATCAACTCGAATCCTGTCTCAAGGTTTGGGGTAATGGAGAAAAAATGTGCGCCAGTGTAGGTAGGTTTCTCTTTTTTAAACAGTTCTAGATTATGGGCGGGTAAATATTGCAATATTGTTGTATATTTCTAGTATTATAACCATGAGTGGTTCCAAATGGTTTCAATGTATATTCTCTTTCCTTGAATTGGATGATGGTTTGATATACATTGTACATTCCGACACAAACTGTCATTATTCTAGGTGGAATAAAGTATTCCTTTACAGGTGTTTTTGGTTGAAGTTTTAATATAGGTCTTACATCCTTCAGTTATTTCAGGGGCAGATCCACAGGGACATTTCCCACCCAAACGAAGAATTTTTTGTCAAAATATACAATGTAATAAGTAAATAAAATTACTTTCAATTTAACAAGTGTCCAACACTTATTAATAAGTGTCATTATAGTTTAAAAAGCTTGTTTCAAAGTTCAAAATTTTATGGGGAAGGCCCCCCAAACCCCCCTCTGCCTAGGGGTTTCCATACCCCCTGGAAGTTCCCCCCCCCCCCCGCAAACTTTGCTTCTGGATCTGCCCCTGAGTTATTAAGGGTTGTGAAACCATTGAAGGTAGCCATAAGATATTATTGAATGTAGCCCTAATTTTTTAACAAGGGAGTTCCAATTTAAGTTTTGGTCTATTGTGTTGTATTTAGGCCTATAAAATTTAGTTTTGTTTTGTCCAAGATTTTTGCCATTTTTAGTTTTTTTACACTGTCCCAAAAATGTAAAAATACCCACGACAAAATTATATTGGTAAGTAGACCTAAGAAGTTGAGGAATGAGGATGCTAAAAGTTGAGTTTTTACTAAAGTATTAAAATATGTTATACCGGTACTGGACATATTATTTTGCCTTGGTAGACCATTTTAACAGATTGTAGCACATTTTTTTTGCTTAAAATGTTTACATTATATGGTAAGTCTATTCTGTACATAGTAGTCAATGTTATAACTTACCAATTTCTAAACTCAAGCACAACTTTAATTTTAATACCATTCAAACTTCTGTTTCTCTTTGTTTAGACAATAGCATAAAATAATTTACGATGTAGCATGAATTTAATGGAACCCACTCAATCAATGAAACTATCAATCATAAAACTAACCCATTTTTAGTTTATGTTTATTATTGGTGTTATAGGATGATAAATATTGTCATTGTTAAAAATAAAATCATATGAATTTTAATAGCAATTTTTGTGACAGCTGCATATCATATTTTTTTATGACTGATGATTCAAAAAATTAACTGAACTATAAAAGTAAAGGTTTCATGATACCTCTATTTACATAAAATTCTATCTCACAACATAACCAGTAATTTCCATTTATAGTAAACAATAATGTTGTTTTCCATTTTTGCACAGATAGGCTAATCAATAATTACTAATTGTCAACTGTTTTTACTATAGCCTTTGTTATCTTGCTGTCTTATCACTGAACTAGTTTGTAATCAAAACCATTGTTTCTTTATTGGTTATGTTTAGAGTTATAAATTTTATAGTTACCAAGTCATAACAAAACTACCATATTTTGCAACGATTTGAGTTTTATCAATTCAAAATATTCGGTTGGCACATTAAACCTAAAGTAGGCCTACATATAATTCAAGGCAAAATGCCAAGAATAAGTACAAAACTGATTAAAAGCTTAAATGGTTCTTTAGAATTGACAAGCTTATTATAATTGATTAGCAAACTGGTACCTAAGTTAAATGATTGAGTATTTTGTAAGATTGTCTTTTTTAAATGTTTAAGTTAACATTCAATTTGTTATTAAATAACATCAGCAATAGCTTGTTCTCAATTTTGCGAATTTCCCTACAGGGAAGTAGCTATTAGGCCTACCATAGGTCTTGAGGTAAGACTTGAGCCTGGGGCCGATTTACTTTTTCATTTTGATGTCCCCAGAGGCTAAAAACACTATTTGTTAAAATTTGTATACATGTAGGGCCTATATATCAATATACCGGTATATTTGTCCGTGAACGCGATAAGTTGAGTAATTTTTGTTCAATTATGATGAAATTTGGTTTTAAGGAGTAAGGCGGAATAAATTTGAATGAGTTCTTGAACCAGCATGATCAGACAATGGGCATGTGGTTTAATGGGGTAAAAATTTGTTTTTCTCATTTTTGACCATCAAAACACTAAATTTTCCAATTTCTCTCTTAGATCATTTTAAAGAGCTTAACAAGACAAGTAATTTAAGTATATCAGAGTGTTTTTAAACAGTTATTAGTAACGAAGAAAATTCCAAATATTGTAAATTCAAAATTCCCATGTTATTTTTATGGAGAATATTGTAGGTCTAAAATGTTGTAGTTTGCTTGCTTATGAATATATTTTGATCAAACTTGGCAAATTTATTTATTTTATACTAAGTTATTAATATTTTACTAAAAAACACCCTCTCTGTAGCAGCAAGCCTAGGTACTAATTAAACCTAATGTTAATTAAAATTTTACACTAAGGTATTAATATTTTACTAAAACTACACTTTATTAGTTTCCTTGTAGCAGCAAACCTAGGTACTTGTTAAACCTAATGTTATTTAAATAGATTTAATTGGAAATCAATTCAGACGAATGGAAATTCGCTTAGTCGGCAGGTTTGCTACGGCGGGGGTATTATCTTATTATGAGGAAGTGCTAGTGTACTAATGACTAACTACCGGTACCCAGCAATGCAAATATTAGATAAACAACCAATAATTGGGGGAAAGTTTTGGTAAAATACCTAACAAAACATGTAAGTAAAAGCATTTTTGACAGAATAAATACCCAGATAAAATGTGGTAAAAGTTCTACTTGCAGTTTATTTTTACGGAAACATTAATTTAAGGATAGATGTACAGAGAAGTAAGAGAAATAATATTAAAATAGCCTGTACAAGATAGGCTTAACATGTATCCAATCCTCTACATATGAGCTGAGATGACATGACACACTGTCTAAGCCTAATAACTTACGGTACCGGTAATAATTATAAATTAAAAGAGCAATTTCTTATGACACTCACAGTCATAGCTAAGGAATACTCATGTGGAGCATAATAAATATTGTAAATAGCCTATAGGCCCTAAATAGGTTTAATGATACCAGCGTGAATAAACAACCAAGAATTATTAATATACGGGGGTTATCCATGAATGTTTTTATCGAGCTTTACAATCGGTACACCTACTTAATATTGTACGCAAAAGCATGTGTTGTATCTTGCATCTCACTATAAACAACGAATAACGTACTGTAAACAAAACGTTGTCAAACTGCTAGCCGTGGTTTGACTTTGTTAGTGACCACTCGGATACATTCGGGCAAACCAGCATCGAATTGAAAGACTGGGAACGATGAAACAGACGATTAACTCAGGACGTTGCTAGCCAAAGTGAAACCAGGATAAAAAAACGTAAGTAGAAAGTGCAAGAGTTGCACTTTTAAGTCATCAATTGACCAAATTTGAAGCAACAAATAAACAAAAGTGTCGTTATTTAATATTTTAATGAATATTTAAAAAAAAGGAGATTCCTCACTTTTTGTGGAAATTTTCTGGAGCTAAATTTTGAGTGTTAAAATCCGGTATGTAATCTCCAGCAAAATATAGTGATATGGCAAACCTATTTTTGTGGCTATCCCAAACATGTTGTCGGGAGGGACATAGGCTATGAAAATTGTGTGGTTATGATAGTCAACTTATGTTTAAACAGCGGTTTTTTCTTCAGAAAATCTTTTAAATAAAACTGCCATGCTATTTCTAAGTAGGCTATAGGAATCGTATTCTCTAAAACCGTTTACTGATTTCAGGGAAATTAATTTTTTTCTTAAAACTTCATAGGCCACACCTTTAAAACAGTAACTTGTCTAGTGTTTGTTCAGAATTAGGCTTACAGAGCACTATATAACTTAGAATGCTAATTATGTATTGATCAATGCATTCTTAAAAACAATAGTAAGTTATGGAAATAAAAATTATAGGTTAGATAATGGCCAGTTACAATTTTAATGTAAAATCTTAAATGTAAGTTATGTAGACTACAGTTTTCTCCCTGCATTGAGTCTGTTCCAAAATGTAACATTAATTTAGTCATCACTATTTAACCCTCCGAGCGTCCATCGTCGTAAAATCGACGCGCAACACACTTTGTGTAGTGTCACGCGTCGATTTTTCAACGCACGAACATCGTTTACGGCGAAGGCTCTATGACTGACTGAATCGGATTGAACTGGATCGAGTTAGGTATCGTTCTTTTCGTTATATTCTACGCTTTCTCCAGAGGTCTGTCTCAGCGCTGTATGTTCTCCGAGCCGATCGTTATTGTAGCAGACAGCTGACGTGCGTATTTCTAAACAGCTAGGTTACCCTCGGACCGATGACTGATGTGTTTTATTACGTTTATCATTGTTTTAGTGTTAAAAATCAAAAGTAGTGATATACGTGGTGCATTATAAGAAGATTTTAGTGATTTTGAAGGGCTGGTTGATGATCCTGAAGAAGTAGGTAGTGATATTGATGTAAATTATCAGCCAGATTCCTAGCTATGGTTAGGCTATGCATTCTTAGCTAAACGCTATGTACTGAAATCTGTTTTTTGCCCACACCGGTAACTTATTTATTTGCAAATCTACTTCCTTATATTATTATATATTTGTAATCCTCATAAAATTTAGAACAAAGTGGCTATTTTCAAATATTTATAGGCCTATAATTTATACAATTTCATTGAGCGCAAACTTATTTTTTTTTTTAAATTTTCCAAAATATTTTTTTTTTACCTAAAAAATTTTTTTGAAACAAATGTTCCTTATGTTTTATGTATAATATTGAAGCCCATGATTTTCCAAACAAAATGGTATATAGAACAGTAGAATTAACATTGTTTTAAGCTTCTCAGATCCGTTTTAATAAAACCTTGCAAATGCGCCAAAAATAGGCGGACATTAAGGCCTAAACTATGGACACTCGGAGGGTTAAAATAGCATAGGCCTAGTTAAATTTGTAAAAAAATAATTATACAAATTTTCTACTTAACCTCCCTTGTCACCTGCACGGCCTACAAACTTCTCGATATACATATACAGTAATATACATTTAACTTACAGGTTTGCTAGGATAGACTTCAGACAAGTGTCCTTTCAACATTTTGATGGTCCAATTCATTTCACATTGAATAGTTTGATCTTCTATTTGCTGATTTGGCGCTTTGACGATTAAAATCACAGACTCCTCCATGGCAAAGGATTGTTTAAGTTATTCACCTAAAAACAAAAGAATTGTTATATATTGTTATAACAATTGTTCATAGGCTAGCCTATATTAAATATAGCATGCAAATACAAGATTATGTATAGGGCCTAGCCTAAGTAGTGATAATTTTTACACAGAGATAATTAGGTAATAAGTTTGTGATTTTTAGCGAATTTCCCATATAGGGAATAAGCTATTACCGTAGTACTCATGGTAAGACCTGGACGCGGGACCAATTTTTTTTTTTGTTTCGAGGTCCCTAGAGGCCAAAAACACCATCCGTTCAAATTCATATATATATATATATATATGTTTATATATTTATATATTTATATATATATATATGTGTCCGTTAGCACGATAACTCGAGCAAAAATGATCCGATTTTGATGAAATTTGGTACAAACGTGTAAACCTACGTTTATTCGAACGAGTTCGCGATCCAGCATGATCGGACCATGGGAACGGGGGTTTACGGGGGGTTTTATGGGGTAAAAATAGGTTTTTCGCATTTTTGACCCAAAAAACATAAAATTTAGCAATTTCTTTCCAAACCATTTTGTAGAGCTTAAAAAAACAAATTATTTAGTATATTGAAGCGTTATTATGCGCCTAATGGTTACGGAGAAAATTCCAAAAAACTGTAAATTTAAAATTCCCATGTTATTCTTATGGAGAATAAGTAAACTGTTGTAGTTTGCTTGTTTATGATCATATTTTAATCAAATTTGGATAATGCATTCATTTCATACTAAGTGATTAACATTTTACAAAAACACCTTTTTACCCTCCCTGTTGCAGCAAACCTAAGTACTCGTTAAACTAATGTTATTTAAATAGGGAATGAATGTGATATTTTTAAGGAGGCATTTTAGTGTAAATCCAATCAGGCAAATGGAAATTCGCTTAGTCTGCAGGTTTGCTGCGGCGGGGGTATTTTTTTTTTACAGAGGGCCAGGCTTACAAGTTACCATGGGATTGCATCGCAGCTAGAACAGCTTATTGTGCACCCTCGTTTACAGGTCCTCATTCTCCGTCAAATCCCAGGTCCTTGGTGAACCGTGAGATCCTTTTGACTAGGTAACCTGTTCTTCCCTTTGATCTCCCAACAATAGGCCAAGGGATCTCATACGCAGACCTTGTAGGGCTGGGCACATAAATATACCTTCACAGCTTTCACAAGGTCTCTGGCTGGGGCAAGCTGTAGCGAGATTTCCCTGAAAGGAATCGGCTCCTGAACTTGCTTGACCAGCCAATCCTTTGTGGCTGGGTCATTCCATATCAAATCAACAATTCCCTCAACCTGACCATCTTGGATTTTGATGAAATTTTGCATACTTGTAGTATTTTGAGTCCTGAATCCAAATATGCTTTTTAAAAAAATCTATCTTTTATAGTTTTTATGATATAAATATTTGAAAATGGTAAAAATTTGCGTTTTTTACCGTGCGCGCAAATCTAAAATGTTGTCTAGGATGAGTTCTATTGGTCCTATCAAGTTGCACAATGGTTCATTTTAAAGAGGATTCAAATGCCTTTAATCTGATACCAAACTCAACCTACTTTGGTAAAAATTAATTTTTTTTGAAAATTTCAAAATATGTTTTTGAAAAAAAATTTAAGATAGTGTTTTTTGAAAAATTTGAAAATTACATATGTTAAAGAATGTAATCTAGTAAGTACATTATAAAAATTTCAAAATGGGATGATAATGGGATCAGCAGTTATGATAAAAATACTTGACTATGGTTCACTGTTTCCAAGCGTTTTGGTGCATACAGCGTGTACGTACTAGTGTAAATGTATCATTTAATAAGAGTCTATTAACTGTATGATTAAAATTAAAATTATCTGCCTATATTTGAACTATGTATGTCATATTTTGCTCTAATATAAACTAAATCTAGCAAATAAACAACATTATTCAAGTTAACAGAGTTTCCGTCAACCTTTGAACATGGGGGCTACTTTGAACAAACTTTCCAATTTTCATATTTTATTTTTTTTCATATTAATTTTATCTTTAAATGATAATGTTTATTATAATTTTCTATTCCCAGATAAATACTCTACTTAAAAAAATATTTAATAGTGCATACTATGGTTCTGCAAAAAATTAAAAATACTTATTTTTCACTGAAATTTTTTTAGTTTAAAAAAAAGTCGTCCAAACTTCCATGTCTACAGCAAACCCAGTAAGTTTATGATTTATGACTTAAAACCATAATTGAATAGCCCATTTATCTGGGATTAAGAAAATACCTGATTTGATTACTTTGTAAGCAGTAATAACTTTAAAAAAAAAAGAAAGAAAAAATTACCCAATTTGCTGACCCTTACTTATGGCGTCGCGACCCTTAGTTCTGGAGCAAAATTTCCCGGATATGAAAAAAAAAAATACTTGGGTTTTAAGTTTTAAGTGTTATTTTTTTAAATGATTTTTCTAATGAAAACAGATGTTTTGAGCTTTAGTTATTATTAGCAGCCATAATCCAATTCCTTTATTTGACTGCTATGATATTTAAAAAATACCCTTGCAAAGTTAAAAAATAACCGGATGGACATTTTAAAAATTCTCCGTAACTTTTTTTAATTTTTGACATATCAAAATAAAAGTTATACAGAAATGTGGTATGTGGGTTGTGGTATTTAAATCTACAAATCAGTTTTCACTAAAAAAATTTTAATTATTAAAGTGAGAATACATTATTTATAGGTAGGCCTACTTATGAGCAGACATTTCTCCAAAACTAAATAATTAGGCTATCATGGAATATTATATATGTATCAATAATAAGGTTACTACAGGATTTAAATAGATTGATCACAGTATATTGTGTGACAAAATTATCAATGCTTGTTTGTCTCTCTCTCTTGTCATCAGAGGAAAGACAGACAAACATGGACCTATAGGTTTTGGCTCAGGTTCCTCAGTATTTTCCAGTTGTGTTGCAACGATTTACTGTAATCAATCTTTAAGTCTGCCTTTTCACTAGGCTGGAGGCACTAGTCAGCCACTAGATCTGTGCAAAATCACATTGTGAAGCACTTTACGTTTACACTATCAGGTCGCAGCGACCCACCTCGGCAGTAGCGACCCCGTCTTGAGAAGTTGTAATTTGTTTGACAGGTACACAGGTCTAACTTATGTTTGTCAGTCTTTCCTCTTGTCTCAAGACCGAGTCGCTACAGCCGAGATGGGTCACTGCAACCTGATAGTGTAAACGTAAAGTGCTTCACAATGTGATTTTGCACAGATCTAGTGGCTGACTAGAGTCTCCAGCCTAGTGAAAAGGCAGACTTAAAGATTGATTACAGTAAATCGTTGCAACACAACTAACTGGAAAAGACTGAGGAACCTGAACCAAAACCCATTGGTCCATATTTGTTCAAACGTTGACGGAAACTCTGTTAACTTTCAGAATAATGTTGTTTACTTGCTAGATTTAGCTTATATATAGCAAAATATGACATACATAATTCAAATATAGGCAGATATTTTTAATTTTAATCATATAATTAATAGACTCTTATTTAATGATACATTTAGGTTAGTACTTAAACGCTGTATGCGCCGAAATGCTTGGAAACAGTGAACCATAGTCAAGTATTTTTATCATAACTGCTGATCCCATTATCATCCCATTTTGAAATTTTTATAATGTACTTACTAGATTACATTCTTTAATATATGTAATTTTCAAATTTTTCAAAAAACACTATCTTAAATTTTTTTTCAAAACATATTTTGAAATTAAAAAAAAAAATAATTTTTACCACAGTAGGTTGAGTTTGGTATCATATTAAAGGCATTTGAATCCTCTTTAAAATGAGCCATTGTACAACTTGATAGGATTAATAGAACTCATCCTAGACAACATTTTAGATATGCGCGCACGGCCAATTTTTACCATTTTCAAATATTTATATCATAAAAACTATAAAAGATAGATTTTTTTAAAAAGCATATTTGGATTCAGGACTCAAAATACTACATGTATGCAAAATTTCATTAAAATTTAAGATGGTCAGGTTGAAAATAATTTTTTATTAGTTGATTTCATATGGAATGACCCGGCTGGAGGCTTCAGTTTGCAATTATGGTAAGTTGAGCAGTTGAGTTGTGCCAACCATCAACAGCCTGACACACAATATCCCTAAAGAGAACATCTCTTTTAATGAAATCTAAAATTTTTTGTGGATTTTGCAAAACTGCACCTTTTTGGGACACTGGGACTAAAAATACACCCAGTGACAGCTGCACTTTAGTATCTGTCCTACACTCATTCGGCTTCTCACGACTCACTGAGAATGCCCATCGGCAGTGCAGAGCACACATCAACCCCTGCAAACACAACAGGGGCACTCCCAAGGACTCCCAGTGAGAGCGTCGGTCACCCTTTTAGTCGCCTCTTATGACAAGCCCGGGAAGGCTGCGGTTCTATTCTAACCCCGAAACCGCAGGGGGGGTATGGCAACCTTAGACCTAGAAGGCCTATTAAAAAAACATTGTAGCCTACTTACGGTAACTTATGTCATTTAGGCCTACCTACTCACACTCTACAATAGGCTGGAGAAGACTTAAGACAGAACCAAAACCAACAATAAGTTAACCATTTCTAGAGTTAAATTAACTTACTTAGTCAAACAAAACCAGAAGGTCATCGAGTTAGTAGGCTAGGCTAACATACTGATGTTTTTGAAAGGGTATATTAAGTTAATTACCAACTTAAGGTTGCCCTTAGGCTTAAGGTGTTTAACAATTGTGTAAAACAAAAGTAAATAAGCAAAGTTTATACTAGGCCTATGTCGGTCAATAGTAGCACACTGATGAGCCCCCAGCATACACTTCAATCAGAAATAAGCTTATAAGATGTGCATATGTTAATCAAGACATTCTTAATAGATTGAATTTGAATCAAAGGATCCATGATGTTCCCACCCAGTTGGACACGAACTCGACCAAATAAACAGTCGATGATAGGCCTAGGTCTACGAGCAAAATACTTAACTTACTTACCGAGCTAGATCAATCCTTTTCAGTATTTTAATAATATAAAGCAATTATTAGTATTACTACGAGAGAGCTAAACACTTTGGCGTCAAACGAATCACAGTATATTAATATTATCACTTCCAACAACTTCCAGACGTCACTTAGTACACCATTTTCTAACAACACCGACCAAGGAGAGAAAACTGAAAACACAAACAGTTCTAAATGACATTCTGACGATTTTCTTACTTCATTATCATCAGCAGACATAAAATTAGATGGATGATGTTTTGGCCGCACGTGATTGGTTCGTGATCACCCAAATCCACTACTAGAAATCCCATTGGCCAATTCTCCTCAACACTCTACAGAACAGAGCCAGTGAGTGTTAGTGTAGTTTTTTTTTTGTGAACACAAACAGCTGTTAAGTTGCAATGCAGTAATCGTCTGCTAGCTATATTTTTCCATTTTGTCAGCTGATTAGTTTAAAGGTTATGTTAGGTGTTGTCTTGTCAAGAAGTAGACTAGAAAGCAAGAATGCAGATCTGAGATCAAGAGAAAGTGTAAATATTAGTTTCTAGGCTTAAAATATAATCGATTTTGCATAGTTTCAGTGACAAAGGTTTCGCTGTTTCTCAAATTTAACTCATAAATCAATAAATAATTTATTTGACTAGATTAACATGAATGCCTTGGCTATGTAAGAATATATAAAATACAACTTGTATTAAAAACTAGAAAACATTAACTTAAATTTCGACCTTTTGTACATGCAAGGAAAAACATGAGTAGATGGAAAGAAGCTTCTTCTTTAATAATAACAACTGCATCCAAAAGTAAAGTAGGTAAAAAATCTCCCATCACTCCTAATCATGAGAAATATAATTTTGATATTTTAGCATTGAAAAAGAATGAAACATTGCCATCTGGAAATCCTCAGATCTGTGTTTTCCCTGGAGGTTCACTTAGTATTGCAGACTCAATTCAAGATTGGGAAGGCTTATTTACTGAGTTTGGTCTTAGTTTAAAATGTATGGGTAATGGATCAAGGCTTCCTATATTTAGTTCAAATAGGGAAGGTGTTCCAAGGTGGCTGTCACTAAAGATTACTGCAATCAGAGAGACTTTTGAGGAATGTGGTCTTTTACTATGTAAAAGTATAGGTCAATTGCCATCAGAAGCAACTGATAATGTTTTGGCCAAAAGTACGAACCATTTAGCCATAGATAAAATTGATTCATGGAGACAACGAGTCCTAGAAGATCCATATCAGTTTTTCTCTTTATGTGAAAGTTGTAAATGCTATCCAGATGTTGAAAACTTGGTTCTTTGGAGCAATTGGCTCACTCCAAGCCATATGAATGAACGATTTGATGCCGTTTTCTATTTTACTCATTTGAGAAATTTGAATTTAGCTAATGTGACTCCTGACAACAAAGAAATATCATCAGCCGAGGTAAATATATATATATATATTTTTTTTATAAAACATTATTTAACCTATTTTTTTACCTACCTACAGTATTTTATTTTAAACATTTGTTCAAAATAATCAAGCTAAACAAGTATGAGAAGGTTTTTTTTTAGGCAAGGCTATTGTTTAGCAAAACACCCGAGGGTTAACGGACGTTGGTATAACCCCTCCAGTACTCTTGCCGGCATTGGCACTGAACATGAGATCCATGTTATAGTGAACAGGGCTGTTCTGATCGCTTTAGTTATTCTAACATAATTCATGGCCAGGAATTACCCGTACACTGTAAAATATAGCCTACCTATTTCATTGGCTTTTAACATAATATAATAACATTGACTATATAACACTAGTGTTACATAGTCAATGATAATAACCTAATAATAATGCTCTGTTTTAGTGGCTCTCCCCAAAAGAACTGCTTGACCTGTCTAACAGAGGAGATATTTTTCTAAAGCCACCTCAGTGGTATGAGATAAACTCTCTACAAAGTATAGAAACCTTCGATGGTCTAAATCGACTGATCGGTCACAAAAGTAGTAACTGCCATTTATGGATGCCAGTAAGGATACATGCAAGTGATGGAGAAATTTCTTTGCTTCCAGGTAATTTTTAATGATGGTACCTTAAGTATAGGTACATGTTTTCTTTTTAGGTGAGAGAAATATATTTTTTGTTCTGTAGCACATTTTACAGTGCATCAGTATTTGTTTATTTTTTTATATAGGTACTGAACACACAGGCCTACAAGCTTTTTTTCATAAAAGGTACATTTTTCATTAGCCCTAAACCAGGGGTTCCCAACTGACCCAGAATAGCATCATCTCCCTTGATATTAAATAAATAAATCTTTATTGTCACATAACATTTAAATATAATATAATATTAAGTTTAGGCCCTATTTAATTTAATATGGACTTTATTAATCTGGATTGCTTGAATCTCAATTTTACCAGATTAACTACTAATTTGAAGCCAGAACCACTTGGGCTATGTGGTGTTGAACAATTCCATGCACAATCAATATTCTAAATCAACTTCAAGAAATATTTCATATTGGAGGACATTATTTTAAACGTTTTTACTAGCTCGCTTTCTTGTCTGTTCAGTACAAATTTTGCAATTGATTTTAAACCAACTTCCCAATGAGCTTTTAAAATATCACGTTTTCAAATGCACTAAAAAGTATAAAATAATTTAGAAATATAAGAAGAGGAAGAGGGGTTTGTGACTGTGGGGATTTCCCCACTTCTTGAAGAGCTTCGACTTCTTCTGATGTTATGGCTCATGGACTGGGTCGGGCCATCTGCCCTGGTAGCTCAGCTACCTGTCAGTGCTTGTTGGTTGAGGTGATTTAGTCTATCATCTGAGGGCGGAGTTGGTTGCTGGAGGAGATCCCTGATGTGGTCCCAAGACATCACGTCTGCTGTCTGTTGGAGTTTTGCTGTCTGGATGTCAACGAGCTGTCTGATGGTCGGGATCTGGGCTTGGAAATGTGGACAGAATAAATACTTGTATGATTTAAAACAAAAAATGTTAGGCGCGTGCAATAAAATAATAAAGATAATAATATAGAGGGGATATTCGTAAATTAGCTATTTTATGCACCCAGCGTTTTTCGTTTTAAATCTTACAAGTATTATTCTCTCCACATATTTCTAAATTATTTTATACTTAATAGTGCGTTAAAAAGCGTGGTATTTAAAAAAAGTTATTTTACTTATAAATTTCTTTTGTGCATGATATACATAGACTATTGAAAGTTTGTTTTATTAATTTGTTTTCTATTCCAGGAGATGATATGTATCCTGATGATGTTGACCCGTTCTTCCCCACTCCAATATTAAGGAAGGGACAGACAATATCTTCATTGAGGTGTAAGAAGATGCACAGAATGGAACACTTTGGTCCAAGGATTGAGATCTTAGACACTAGGTCAGACTCTGGATCTGTCTGATTTCATAAATTCTTTACTTTATTCTGAGTCTAAAAGCTGTTCTTTCAGCTTCTTGGCCGTTGTATGATGGAACGCCATTACTTCAGGTTTTGGATGCGCCAGTACTAACAACATATCTGTGATTACTACATATTTGTAAATTGAAAAGGTGAAAATATCATGTGGTTAAGGGTGCGCTCTACCTCAGCTCAGATTTCTAAGTACGGTTGCTTAACCTGATGTTCCTATACTTTGCACTAAAGAGCGCTTGCAAGCGTTTTGAATCTGGGGGATTACATCGTTATCCTTAAAAATTTTAGTAAACTAATAATTGCAGATTCTTGTTTTTAAGAATCTATTGCACTTCCCCCGTCTGTTATTTTATTCTCTAAAAATTATTTGTATGTGTTAAAACTCATGATAAAAACGTGTATTTTAACATTTTTACCAACCTTTTAGCCCAACATAAAAATAAAATCTAAATTAAAAAAAGCGCAGGACCTACAATAATATTTAACAAAAAATATGACACCAAGATCTTTTAAATTGGGACTACAAACAGTAAGAACCAAAACCCTTGCACTTGCGTGCCAGACGGGTTGAGCGCAGCCTTAACTCTGTCAACTGTTTAATGATTTAGGCTTGAAATACAAATAGATGACATAGGTGTATTTTTCAATTCAAATTAGGAACACAATTCCTAGAATGTTCTAAAAAATATTTACTAATTTCTAGTATCCTTATAATAGACCTTAAAAAATAGCCGTTGTCTTGTTTTATTTCTAATAATCTTTTTAAGCCAATGATTTATAATGCTTCTCAATACTTCAGATTACAGATGCAGATAGATAGATTTCTCGGACTTTGATTTTCACAGATAGGTAGTGGATATATTTTAGTACCATGTTATTTTTATGTTTTAAAAACTTTGTACACACTTTACTTACAAATAAGTTGTTTGTTTTTTTAAGTAATGTATAGTAAAATTGTGTGAATAATTAAATTTTAATTTGTTCATTTTGCAATGTTTTGCTTGTCCTAGGCCACGTTTAATCCTGTTAGGTTACGATAGTGGCCATTAACACATGACAGACTTTTAAAGATTACTTTAATTGACACTATTCAATGTACCAATTGACACTATTCAATGTACCAAGCATGTACAGATGACGAATAAAGATATTTTTATTTGATTTGATTAAGTTTGTTTAAAAAATTCTAAGGTGAATATTTCCAAATGTTAAGCTTTGTTTATAAAAGGAACTCATGTAACTGCAAATAAAGGCTCCAGGTTTTAAGTTGTTGCCGTCTCCTAGTCAAAAATTTGTTCGTTTTAGAAAATTTTAAAATAAAATAAAGCAAAACAGTTTTTTTTTTCATTATTCAGCATTATAGAACCAGAACTCTGCCTTGCGACAGTAATATGGTAAAGTAAAATAGTGTGGGAATATGCTTGTGTGTAATATTTTTTAAACCACAGTATACAAATTTTATAACATTTAAACTTGGACAGTTACAACTAAGTTTGTTGATAGTGTTATCTCCCAATACTTGGCTCAAAATACCTATGTCTCACCGTTTCTGGTATTTATATACTTTATGACCTACACCGCATCCCGGTCAAGGTCGAGCTTCTTGGCGTGGAGAATACCCTGGATGTAATGTGACACACAGGTAAATTGTCCTCACCCTCCGTCATCATTGGTATGACTCTGTCCACCTACAGCAGTCCTACTAACTTTTGAGCCTCCAGGCGGGACCTTTCCCAACGCTGGCAGTGGGTATGTTCCACGACATCGGGTATGCCTGACGAAAACCCATTATCATTGGAAATAAAAGTATTCAATAAACTCACATTTCAAAAGAAGCGAACAATTATTTAAAAACTTTGAAAAATATCATTTTAGAAAAAATTATATTTTGAAAAATACTCCATTATCCAAAAAGATTTGATAAATTAAATTCTTTTAAATAGTAATTTTGTATGATTGCTTTATCATCTTTGAATTTCAAAATGTTATTATACTATTAAAGCATAAGTTATTTCTCGTTGAGTGTTAAAAACTACCTTCGAATTTGTTTAATTTTTATTGTTACATTGTTATGATTGTTCACAGTTCCCATTATGAAGTAAAGATCAAATGTATATACCTAACCAATGAATATTATTTTGTGCATTTAAAACTTCCTGGAGCATGTTACTGTCATCATATGTTCAAAAAAGTTTACCAATTCATAATATTTACAACCAAGTACTACAGTTATTATGATCCAAATTATTTTGAGGCTTTTTTTGTGGACTAAATCTAAAAGTGTATAAGCACCAATCCAATTTCTTAGATTAAATCAATGTAAAATTTAATGCTGTGATACAAGAGACAGAATAGTAAGATGGTGTTTCTTTTTTCACACAGTCAAAGCCATTCCTTAATTGATGAAGAAAAGCTATGTTTGCAAGTTTTGTTGGTGACCTTCGCGATATGCTTCATTTATTTAGTTACCAGATCTATGAGATTTGTTGAGGAACAGTTTGACAAAACTTCTAAGAAGATCACCAAATTAAGGGCCAGAACGAGTGACGTGTTGAAGCATCAGCAGCCAATTTGTGAAAATATTCTACATTACAATCTGGCCAGGTACCGTCATAATATTATAGCCAGTTACCTCAAAGATTTACTAGATGATAATCAAAACAGTTCTGACGAGTTATCAAATCTTTATCAATGTTATCCTCAAAAGGTACAACATAAACAAAAGTTAAGCTATGAAGCAAATTGCTCACAGATGTTTGATTTGATTTCAAAAATCAGTAACCAAAAACCTTTAAGGAAAGATGTGTCTGCCAATAAGAGTAGTTTACTAATCAACACCAATAAACAGGGAATTACAAGTAGTCAACACTGCCTGGAAAATAACGCTGTGAAAGGCAAACAAGGTGAATTGATGAACTGCCAACTATCGAAGCTTTGTAAAACACTGGAAGGTCCCAAAAGATATTCTTTTTTTGAAGAACAGAAATCAAAAATACCAAAAAGGAGCGTAGATTTTAAGAATAGCAAAGAGAAATTTCACAAGAACTTTACAGTTTATACAGCTCTTATTAATGCTCAGCCAACATTTAGAATAAAATCCCAAATTAAACAATCTAAACTAGCTAATCATAAAACAAAGCTAGCTAACCTAATTATGAAAAAGAGAAATACAAAACTTCCTGAGATGACCTTATCTACTACTCCAGCAGTGATCTTAGGTGAAGATAATAAAAAACTAATTAAACATCCAAAAACATGCTTTGAACATCAAGATTTACATGAAATTGCCAATAACTCCGAGAATTATTCCAACTTAAGTTCCACACGAGAAACTGACTGTGATTCAGATATCAGCAATGACCTATCTTCTCAGGGGTCGTTCTGTGATGTACTGAGTCTACAAAACATTCCTCTAACAACCATAAATGAGGAATCAGCAGAAGAGAATTGTCCCTCGGAATAAATTAATAGGTAAAAACCATCTTTGTTTACTTTAAATTGTTTATCCTACACAAAATTGTAAATAAAAAAAATCTGTTAAATAAAGTTCTTACACATTGTCATATTTTTGTTAATTTAGATGGGGTTGGATCAAATACAGTCGTTTGATTTGTATGCCAAACTAGTTGCAAGGCAAGGGTATAGCTACTAGCGAATACGAATAGTAGTGCTGGTTGCAGTAGCGCCAGTCAAATTTTTTAAGCGACCGGCGCTACTAATTGGGACCGACGGGATTGATTTGTTTAGTATCTTATATAACTAAACTATATACAGTATATCTATTATATTATTAAAGTGATACAATCAAATTTTATGTAAACGGTTAAGACCATTTACCAAATAAAAATATAGGCATATGGCACATCAAAATGAAGCTTAGAGTATGTAGATTTGCCGAAAAGTATTGAAATGGGTGAATTTCCTAAGGGCTCTGCCCCACAGGCTGATTTCCAAAGGGCTACGCTTGGCATGCTTCTAAAGTTTAGATGATTTTTTAATTTAATTTAGTTCATGAAACAGCTGGTCAGTACAATGAACTGGTGTTTGTTTATTTACTCGAAAAATATGTTTGTGGTGCTTTATGTAGATTGAGGAAGGTTATGTTTGGTTTTAAAGAAAGGTTGTATACGTTTTGTAAAGTATTGCTCAAAGTTTCATTTTGTAATTTATATAGTAAGCTACGTATAAAGAGGCTTGACTAAAATTGAAGAATTATGGTAAAACATGTCATTCATGAAGCATCAATATGAAGCAATTGATGATATTGCTACACTGAGGTATGTTGTCATATTCTTTTGGATCCATTAACATTAAAAGTAGGGGTTTGAAAGTAAGTAGGTTTACACTTTTAAATTCGTTTATATTTTCATACTAAATCATAGAGTTGTTGTATTTTAAAACACAAATCAGCACCACTTTAATAGCTCTCTGGGTCACATTTTCTTCCCGTTGCAACGCACGGGTATAGCAGCTTGTATACAGTTAATCATTTACTACCACAAAGTCTTCTTTCTACATCAATTACAATTCCATAATACCCCCGCCACAGCACAGCTCCAGCCTAAGCGAATTTCCATTTGTGTGACTTTATTTTCAATTAAATCTAATTCAATAACATTAGGTTTAACGAGTATCTAGGTTATGCTGCTACAGGGAGGGTTACGAAGTGTGATTTTAGGAAAATACTATTAGCTTAGTATAGAATTAATAAATTTGCCAAGTTTGATAAAAATATATTCATAAATATTTAAAGGAATTAAAGAATTTTGTCAGCTGTTTCAACTGCACAAGTTAGTTCTATGATATTAAATAGCATTAACAGGTTTTAAGGTTTACCTACAGAGTGCAGCACTATTATTTTTTTTTTCATTTATGACAACAGCTAATTTGAACCAAATAGCAACAAAAAGCTATGGTACACAATGAGACCTTTACTTTTTTCTATGGTTCAAGGGCAGTGGTAGAACAAAAGAACCAAACAAGCTGCGTCTTACCGATAATTCAAGATGGCAGGAGGACGAATTTAAGTATCGTTTAGGGGGAAAAACTGCGTATTCAAAATAAGCGGATAAAGAATGTCTCAATTAACAATGTATTTGTTCAATTATTGTCCTAAATTATTTCCACCATTAATGAGAGAACAAACTGTGAGATGTGAAACATTCCGTGCAATAAGCATTTGATAATTATATGCCAACCCCGTACGAAGGACGGGTACTCTGCTAGTACTGCATACCACACAGTTGGTCACCTCCTCATCTTAGTTGTGGTGTAAATAGAAACTTCTGTGCAGGGCCGCCGAGAGAAATTCTAGGCCCCTGTGCAAATTGCAACTCGGGCAAATACTCATTGTATTGATACATTTAAGGAATTAAGAATATTTACAGTGGTAAATCTTTATATCTTTCAAACAATAATGTAAGTAAAAACAATGGGGATAACCAATTAAAATTAGAAAATGTGCACTGCTATGACTCAAGAAATAAAAACGATTTTGTACTCAATCACCACAGAACTAGTCTATATTAAAAACAACTTGCATATGCTGGAATAAAATTTTACACAACTTACTACATTAAATTACAATTTTAACAGATCCTATTTTTTTAGAACATTAAACAACATCCTTCTAGATCATCCAGTACACTCAAATATAAACCAGAATATCCTTATATATAATACGTGAAGGCGATTTCTACGAAACACTACTCCTCCGTTAATAATGGACGGATTTTTTACAAACGATGTGTAAAAATGAAGTATTGTTTGTGTAGATGCCCCCTTTCACCAATTCCTGTAATAAAAGTCATCTGGCTTTGCCCCACAGGCCATCAAAATCCCAATGTACTTCTTATGGATAAAAGATTTTGTTTACTTAAACCATAAACCGACGAATAGTTTGTATTAATTACAGCTGTTCATAGTAAACACATGATACACACAAGAGCGTTCGTTTTCAGTTTCGATAACTGGAGTGGAGTGATTGATTACATTATCTTTGAGTTGACTCTTTTAAATCATCGGAAATTATGACTGTTATTTGTTTTTAAATAAGGCCCGACTTTGCAATTGCTCGAATTTGAGCAACAGTTGCACTAGTTGTATATATTATTTGGTTTCTAACTTAAATAGTCAGATAACTTGTGTTATTTTTTCTAGATAATATTTTGTGATTTCTTTTTACTTTTGGCACTTTAAACATTAAGCAATTATACACTGAGTAGTATAAATTCATGTTTAGTTTTAGTCATTTAGTTAGTTTTAGTCTTGTTGCCATTCATGTAAAAAAGATTTTATATTGAATAAAGTGAGTTTGAATCTTGACTAGGATAGTGTAATAAGTTTTTATTCTTACAATAAATCGTTAAAAGAAAGCTACCTTAATTGAGTTTCACTAAAGCGTTGAGCAGTTGCAGACGCTATGACGGCCCGCTTCCGTCACTTCGAAAACCTGACAGCACACAGCCAACAAAATAACAAACACACAGACAACTTGCATACTATAAAAAATACCCCCGCCGCAGCAAACCTGCAGACTAAGCGAATTTCAACTCGTCTGATTACATTTTTACTAAAATATTTCCATAAATAAGACATATTATTCCCTATTTAAATAACATTAGACGCATGCTTACGAGTGCTTAGGTTTGCTGCTACGGGGAAGGTAAAAAGTGTTTTTTGACCATACGTCAATAGTATAGGATGAAAAAAATAAATTTGCCAAATTTTATCAATATATACCCATAAACAAGTAAACTACAACAATTTTCATTTTCTCCATAAGAATAACATGGGAATTTTTAATTACACTATTTTTGAATTTTCTCCGTGACCATTAGGCATACAACAGCGCTTCAATATACTAAATTATTTCTTTTTTTAAGCTCTACAAAACGGTTTTGAAAGAAATCGCAAAATTGTTTGTTTTTAGGTTCAAAAATGGGAAAAACCCATTTTTACCCCATAAAACCCCCCATAAACCCCCGTTCCCATGGTCCGATTATGCTGGATTGCGAACTCGTTCAAATAAACGTAGGTTTACACGTTAGCACCAAATTTCATCAAAATCGGATCATTTTTGCTCGAGTTATCGCGCTAACGGACACATATATATATATATATAAATATATATATAAATATATATATATATATGAATTTAAACGGATGGTGTTTTTGGCCTCTAGGGACCTCAAAATGAAAAATTAAATCGGTCTCGGGTCCAGGTCTTACCATGAGTACTACGGTAATAGCTTATTCCCTATATGGGAAATTCGCTAAAATGAGTCGGTGGACATAAAAGTGGCGACACGAGCATTGACCCGGCTCAGACTCTCCCCCCTGGTGAAAACTAAACGAAACAACCTCTTCCCATTTAGAATATCTCAACAAGCAAATACGCAAATTGTTTAGAATGCGGGGTGTCAAGTTCATGTTCATGTTTATTCGCACATAACATACAGAGTTTACAGGTAAATGTACAGGTGCTTCATCATCATAACATTTAAAAATAGTCCTTTCTTAAAGGTCCTTCTTATAGGTCCTTTCCTAAACTGGTGGGAAAACTCACCACCAGGAAATAAGTTGTGCGGCGCCGCACGAAATTGAGAAAAGAAGGAAAAAAAAGACAGTGAACTAGGGACAGAAGTTGATCAGGCTTCTGGACCCAACACACTTTCCACACTAACAAAGAGTACATACGGAGCTCCCCAATGAGGCTTTAGAAACAAAACATGAGCTTTTCTAAAAACCTTACTGGAATCGGGATTGCCCAACTGGTCCGTCACCGGAGGGAGAAACCTCAAGATGCGGTGGGGACATGTCCACCGATAACACAACTTGACGGCTCTTTTGTCCACAGCCAAACTGACTGGATGAGCCCTACAAAACACAAGATCCCCCAGCTGGAAAGGGTTAGCCACAAGACCTCGATTGTACTTCCTCCTCACTAACTCCCTAGCCCTAATGAGATTACGTCTGGCAGCTGCCCAAGTATCTTTCACCTTAGGAGTGCCAGGCGATGGCAGAAGGTCACCGATTTTCCAAACATTTGCCAACGGATTGTTTGGTGGAAAACCAAACAGTAACTCAAAAGGGACCGCCTTGTGACTCTCATGGTGAGCAGTATGTATTGAAAGCAAACTGGATCCAGGGAAGCAAACTGGGTTTCATTGTCCGAAACTATGGTGGCGGGTATTCCGAAATGTAGAAAGAAATGGGTTCGGAGCACCTGAGCCTAGAGAGCATTGACCCGGCTCAGTGTATAGCTCACAAAATGTTATGGAGGAATAGGCAGGCATCCAACATAATTGTAGACTTGTTTATTTTTTTTATTTTGATCCGGGAAGAACCATTGTAGGTGTAGGGTTAACAAAACAAATATTTTGTCTTTCCAACTTTCTGACCTTAAACAAATTTTGATTGTTATTTATTATTAACATAATTTTAGTAGCATTGGGCTACTATAGCATAACGGGCCCATCTAACAAAGCTAAATTTGGCTAAAACTTAAAATTACGCTGCATTGTAAAATAATTACAGAGTATCTAATTTACTTGTAACATAAATCTAAGATAAAATTAGTTGGAATTTTCCGGGCCAAATAGTAACCAGCGATTTACCTCTGATCAATTAAATCCATCATCAGGTGTTACTTTGTCAATCATCTACTTCGTCTGCTTGAATCTTTTAACATTCTTTCTCCCCAAACAAGAGGTGAGGCGCAGTGCCTTGCACTTTATTGCCTACCCATACTGTAATTATTCATGGACCATTTCAGTTGACCCGCGTTCCGATTAACCCAATTATAAATAACCAGGATTTTAATGAACAGCTCGAATAGTTACTATCAACTGAGGTAAAATGATCAACCACCAAAGGAAAAAAATAACTCAAATTAGTGTCCACCTGAAATTTATATCAAAATACAATACATCATCTCATCTTATTTACAAAAAATAGGTTAATTACATAATACAACTAAAACTAACATTGTCACAAAATTAAATACAAAAATGATCAGTGTAGATATATTGTAGAGACTAGAACATGATGGGCTTGTCCTGAGTTTGCCCGATGACGTAACCGGTGAACCGTTTGAGGAACTTTGGGTACTCGCGCTTGTAAACAGCGCGAAGAGCTGAGGCTGGCACCCATCCACCGGGGTTAACTGCAAGCAAAAACCAATCTCTATCAAATTCTATTTTTTTGTGGTAACTTTGTTTTGTCACAGATTAGTTAGGTACAGAAGAAACTTGCTTATGGGACGACCAATAGCTTTCAGCTCTAGTATGTGATGGAAATATACTTGTGACGAGCAAGGAAGAGCCTGAGCGGTGAGCACTGTGTGGAAATTCCTATTGCACAGGGCACAGGGTCTTTCTCCACAGTGAGCCTTGTGGAGAAGAGTGGTAACACTGTGGAGTTGTTGTTGTTTGTTTGCTAGCAATATCAAGATTACTCGTCATGCGCAGTGAACGTGTTAAGGAAATATTTTAGTAAAAATCCTATCAGGCATTGGAAATTCGCTCAGCCTGCAAATTTGCTGTGGCAGGGGTATTTTTCTCTGTAATTGTCAATGTTACCTTGAGAGCAGTAGGTGATCTTGCAAGTGATGTTGTCCCTAGTGACAGATGCTCCGTCTGCAGGTGGTGTGATGATGGTTTGACACAGCATACACACAGTCAGGTGTATCCGCACATACTTGCTGCTGCTCTTCACCTGCAACACACACAAACAAGAGTGGTAAATGCTAGGTGTGCGAGCCTGACTAATGGGGTGTCAAACTATCGAAATGTCCAACCATAGGGAGTATATTGGACATTTAACACACAAAGTACTCAAAACAGGAGAATAGTACAAAACTTGACATACTTATCAACTTACATAGACTTTACATTCTTTGTCTTTTTAAGTTACTGAATAAAACAGTTTGCAATATACAACTGTTTTTCACTTTGGATGTCAGAAAAATCATGTATATCAATGGGATGGTTAAAGCACTGAGTTTTTCCGGGCATGAAAACAATAAAAAGCCCCTAGTTTCTGGCCTTGTCAAACCTGTCATTGGCCGCTGCCAACATGTAATGTTATCACTGTCATTCACAAATGCAGAAAAATCCTGAAACACTCTCCTCACTGTCGTGGGTTTTTTTTCATTGTCTCCTGCAGTAACGAAAACTTTATCATCGTCATTCGCAATCACGGAAAAATTGTGATACAAACGCTGTCATTGTCATCTTGGCATTGTGATTTGTAGAAAAATAAAGGAAAAGCCCTCCTTTTGTATCCTTTTTTTTTTGCATCTCCTTTTGTATATCCTTAATCATGTCAGATATGATCCCCATGAATAGCAGTATTAAATTTATTACCCAGTATAAAAAATCATAAATTTGTTGCAATTTGCATTTATTACATTGTTATGATGACTATAAAACGATCACACACCTCGTGTTCGACTTCAGGAGATCGTTTACACGTGCTAAGTAGAGAGACCTTGTGTAGGTCTTGTGAGTACCTTGGAGAGGTAAGTTAATAGAACACACAGAATATACACAATATTTTGTCTCCTGTGAGGCCTAACAAAAGAGACTTTTGTAAATAGTGTGGTGAAAACTGGCAACATCCATTAGAGTAACTACTTTATCCAACTCTCTTTGTCTAGATAACAGTATTGTTACCTGTCCTTGGTAGTCCTTGTTCTCTTTGTCACTCAGAGAGTTGTTGACAACCACCCAGATGTCACCAGCGTCTCTGTCCTGAGGGTCAGGCACTCTAGTCATATGTGACCAGAACAGTGCATCTCTCTGTGACGTAGGCCACACCCTCTTGTGTACCTGTGGGACAAAAAATATGACTGATCACCGGACGCTTTATAAAGAATCTGCATTAAATGGCTTTGTATGATAGTGTATGTAGGAAGTGTGGCAGGTCCAAGAGAATCACCTCCTTTTCGACTGTGGAGCTCCTTAACATTTTAGAACAACTCTTGGTGATAAGTTCTCTAAGTCACCTTTTTGAGGGAAGATCTTAACGGTAAATTGCAGGCATTGAGGTGCCTGGACATTGAAGAAATGCATCAACTGACTACGCCATACAACAGTCCATCGAACCTGTATGATCCTCTTAGAGATGAGATAACACCCCCTCTTACAGCAATCTCACTAATATTATAAATGTGAAAGTTTGTGTGTGATTTTTTATTTTTATTTGTTTGTTTTAAGTTCAGTCACACATTAACTACTGGTCGGATTGGGCTGAAATTTGGTACTTTTTGCATTTATGACAACATCTAATTTTAACTAACTAGCAAAAAAAGCTGTGATATACAATGAGAACTTTACTTATTTCTATTGTTTAGGTGCAATGGTAGAACATTATAGCACACCCATAGCTCACATTCCCGATTAACATATAGACATATTCTTATCTCAAAAATCCTTTTGGGCTCCACCCCAGTGTCTCTGAAGTTTCCCATGTTAACCTTATGAGTATATTCATATTTAAAAGGAATTAACAAATTTTGTCAACTGTTGGTTCTAGGATATTAAATAGCATAGCAAAATTATAAGGTTTACCAACAGGGTACAGCATATTACTCTTTTGCATTTATGACAACAGCTAATTTGAACTAACTAGCAACAAAAAACTGTGATATACAATGAGAACTTTACTTAATCTATTGTTTAGGTGCAGTGGTAGAACATTATGGCTATGGTAGATGTGCTATACAATAGCATACCAGCATACCGTAAATAAAAGAACAACATTTTTGTCTCATTAGGGGTAAACAAAAAATTCAGTGCTGGTATCATTTTTAAGCTTGCTAACTCGGATGCTCTGGAAACATTACTCCATGGTCAACCCTCGTACTTTGACAGTACCGTATTCAAATATTTTAGTAAGGGGGGGGGGGGGGGGTTATAGATAGTTTAATTTCAATCCACGATTAATCAGTGTAGTTTACCTGATGGAACACCAATGTGTCTTCTCTGATTGTCTCTACCACGGTCATTTGTTCAACTGTTGCTGCAAACAAAATATCAGAGTAAGTAATAAATAATAAACAAACACATACATTTTACTTACTTACCTACACAAGATTAAATAACTAAGCACAATACCAATGTAGTTCAATGTAGTGATACCAGTAGTTTAAAGACTGTTTTGATTAATCTAACAGTCCTCGGCATGGTAAGACACAGGACCATTTGATCATATTTGATCATTTTGATGTTTCCAGAGGCCAAAAATGCAATCCCTTCAAATGTTTAGCAAATTTCCTATTGCCTCAATAGGGTAGGAACTATTACTGCAGGTGGCATGGTAAGAACTAGACTTAAAACCAATTTACTCTAATTTTTATTATCCCCAGAGGTCAAATACAATATTCATTTGAATTTGTAATTTATACTTATATTTATAATTTTTTTGTAATTAATATTTATATTTTAGACTACCGGTATGTGTTTATGAACACGATAACTCAAGTAATCTTGGTCTGATTTTGCTAAAATTTGACAAGAATGTGTAATAGATTAATTTGATTAAGTTTGCGAACTAGCAAGATTGGGTAATAAAAACGGGGTATTAAAAAGATTTAAAATGTTACCCTTCACATGAAAATACCGAATTTTCATTACATCCATCATGTAAAGCTTAAACAGATGTTATGAAGCTTTGTTGTTTCATTAAAGGTTAGAGAGTTAAATTCCAAAAACGCTAAAATCATTCCAATCATTTATCTATAAAAGGTATAAAATTACCTGAGTACTGCCAGAATGATCCTGTTGGTCCTTACGGATTACGCGTTTCGAGGAGCTTAAGTCCTCATCATCAGATCTTGTACAAGAAACACATCTATCACTTCGAAAAGGTCGTCAAAAGTTTAAATATACAACACGGACACATAATAAATAAACACATTTTACAATTACGGGTAGGCCTACCGACAAAAACTTGCAATGTCCGACCGCACAGTTGTAGGTTAAAGTCATGACTGCCTACCCTGTCGATAGGCAGTCACTGGGCAGTACTGTCGGTAGGCCTACCCGTAATTAATTGTAAAATGTGTTTATTTATTATGTGTCCGTGTTGTATATTTAAACTTTTGACGACCTTTTCGAAGTGATAGATTTGTTTCTTGTACAAGATCTGATGATGAGGACCTAAGCTCCTCGAAACGCGTAATCCGTAAGGACCAACAGGATCATTCTGGCAGTACTCAGGTAATTTTATACCTTTTATAGTTTGTTCTGTGATCCAGAGACAAAAACAACTCAAAATATGAAATCATTTATCATTAGCAACAAAGCCTGTTGTGGTTTTCAACAGTCTCTAGAAAAATACAAGTTCTATATGATTAGATGATGCATACCAGCAAACCCTACGACCATAAATCTTAAAAATATCCAACTTTCATAAGTATTTTCAAATCTACAAGGATGAAGCTTTCCATTGACCGACTAATTTAAAAAATCGGTCCAGTATAACTGTACATTTAGTTGTACAAAGTTAAATAAAAATATCTCTAACTCAGTACTTTCTCATCGCTATAAATTCGGGGGTTGCTTAGCTTTTATGCAAATATCTTTAAATGGGGAGGAAATCGACCAAGTGAAAGGTGATATTCTCATAGAGAATAAAATTTACTACAAATTACTTTTATGCATTTCTTGAAAATACTCAATAAAGGCAGCCAAAAGTTTACTCCAAATAAAAAAAAATTAAACCCCCTGTTTTCAATCTATTCATTGTGAAAACATGTTTTATTTTTTCATAAATCCTAACAAAAACAAACTTTTCTAATTATTTGCAAGTCCACGGGGTGTAAGCTTTTCAACGACCCATTAATTGATAAAATCGGTCCAGTAGAACTGTAGACTTAGTTATACCCTACAAAGATTTTTAAAACTGGATCATTATAAGAGTAGATGTTAACTTACATTCCCACTCGTGCCTGTACTGAGGACTAAAGAAGTAGTGGCACATCTCTCGACCAGTCACTCCTTTGACCACATGACATGCCTTGAGTGGGTCCACCACCAGTCCGTTGACTTCCTCCTCTCTCCTGTACATCTTCATCTCTCCTTCCTCAGCAAACAGCTGCCATCCTCCCTTCTCCACCTCCCCCACCCCCAACTTGGCGTAGTGGATCTGTTCCCCAGTCACCTGTATTACCTGCAACCACAGCTCAAAGTAAGAAACCCTGCTGAGCGGGGATCACCTCCTCTTCCTAGTTCAGTTGTTGACCGTAGACCAGAAGTAGTTTTCAGTTGCAATGCAATGGTGAACAATCAGCATTATACATTATGATGGTCACGATAAATTTAGCTGTAATGCAGTTCATAGTTGTTAGCTTATGGAAGTAATGTATATGATGTCCGTGGGAAATTTATAGGTGACTAGCTGGCCCGACAGACCTCGTCCTGTCCTATTGTGGTTTTATGTCACATGCTCGTTCATTTTCAAGATGAGCTCGTTCGCATGGCTCAATCACGTCCTGGTTGAAGTTCGTTCGCTACGCTCACTCACCTTTAGGTTGGAGCTCGTTCGCTGCGCTCACTTGCCTTCAGGTTAGCTCGTTCGCTACGCTAACTCGCCTCCAGGTCGAAGTTCGTTCGCTACGCTCACTCACCTTTTGGTTGCAAATTAACTGTTCTCATAAATTAAAAATAAATATAGTGCTGCACCCTGTTGGTAAACCTATTAACTTTTTAATGCTATTGAACATCACAGAATCAAATTGTTTAGTTGCACCAGCTGTTAAGATTCTTTAATTCCATTTAAATATGAGTACTCATAAGGTTAACATGGGAAACTCCAGAGCCACTGGGGCGGAGCCCTATCGACAGATCTGCACCAAACTTCACACAAACCATCCTTGAATAATGCTTAATAATTCCTGAAAGTTTCATTACAATCTGTAGAGCGGTTTTGGAGTCCATAAAGGACAAACATACATTGGATTTTATATATATAGATTTAATATGGTCGCCATTTTATTAAAAAAGTATTAAACTAAACCTGACGTCAATATAATTTTATTGTTTAGTCTTTACAAATTTGTAATAACAAGGTCTGAAAGTAAATAAATTTGGAAAACAAACCGAGGAAAATATCTAGAATATGGAGCACTGGCAGTGATATGGACACATACATGCACCTTCGTGTAACTTATGCAAAGAATTCTATAGTCAGTTTTACCTGTGGCCACAGTCTGTGCTGGTTGGGTCGAGCTGTCAGTGATTGCCGAGGAATGTTTGGCTGTTTCAACCTCTCTCTCAACATAGCCTCCTCTTCCAGCTTGTCCAGTCCCGTCTCAACAGCATCATAGAACTCGTCCTCATTCAGTGTGTTGTGAGGACCCTCCTGCAACAAAACAATAAATCAATAGCTATAATACAACAAAATCTTGCCAGTATCGCCACTTTTACTTGAAAATGAAATTCAGTCATATTTACATGATTTTTGCGACTTACATATGGGTCAACGGTCTTAGGCCTTGTACAGGTAGAATCACACCACTTAGCTGACCTCAAACACAATGGGGACAGAGTAGGGACACTGCTGCCACTTGTCGTTGACAGACTCTAGTCAGATGGGATGTGATTCCAGTTCTTAACTAAAGCAAGATATTGGCTGCTAAAGGCTTGTGTGATTGTACCAAGTCAGAAAATCGAGCTGAGCCAAGCTTAAATTCTTGTGCTACAAAATCATCTTCGAGGACTGCACAATGAAAAATTACTGTAGCCGTCGGGATTGTAGAAGATGATTATAATGTTCCTGTAACTGCAGATGTTCACAATTTTGCAGCGATCGCAGAAGCCAATGATGATGTGTTTGAATGTGTTTTGCAAACAGCAAGGTTAACACACCCTTAACCAATCCACTCCATATAATCCTTCGCTTGGATTAATTGTCTCTGCCTACTCACAAATCTGATTGTCTGCTAAACGTGTTAAAACTAGTTGGTTTAACCAACCTTATTTATAAATCTAAAGACTTCTGCTCCCATTTGGACTGTTTTTGAGTTTTTATTGATTAACTGAAATGTGTTGTATTTGGTTATCTCCAAGCTGATTTCTACGATTTTATAATTTGGAGAGTCAAAACTTGATTTTTAATAGTGTTTCAGAATTAATGAGCATGATACAAATGTTACAATACGGTTTAAAAATCAAAAGAAAACATTCACAAGAGACAGTTTGATTTAACACTATAATACAAGAAAAAATTAAAAAATTAGGGTCAAAAAATTATCACTCAATGGGAATATTTGAGAAAAACAAATTATATGGGATTCAAATGTTATAACAAAAATTATTCAGAAATAATAGACAAAATACAATTAGAATGATAGAAAACAACATTTAAATTTACAGAGATACAAAAAAAAATTAGCTGCTTATCATTATTATATGATGAAGTAGAGTTAACCAAATAAACGATGACACAATTAACTGTTTAAACTAAGTTTATGAAACAATGAATAGAGAATAAAATAGCTACTTCCCTATACTAAAATTCACTAAAAAACAATATATTGAAATATTTTCAAGAATGTTCCTGTTATTGGTCTTTAATCCTCAACTCGATTATTAGAAATGTTGGTTTCACAGACATTTAGAATTTTGAAAATTATGAAATACATTTATAAACATTAAAAAGCTTCTCAATTTTGAATAGAAATACCTTAGATTGAACTAAACGCTTTATTCAGAAGGCCTACTTTATAAATGTTTTAAAGCAACAATAGAGGGACATTGTGGTGAAAATCAATTGTCCCCATTTCATCCTCATTTTTGCTGCCACGTGGCAAAGATTAAACTCTCACCTCTTGGATGTACATTAGCAAACACTTTTGCATTACATCACTAAAAACTTTGAATCAATTTATTACAAAGAATGAAAACACTCTTAACAAAAGCTTTAAAACCAGCTCAGAGCAAGAATCACTTACACAAGTACCGGAGAGTGCAGTATAGTGACACACACAATATCTGTTCCCACAAGTATGATTTATCACAATCACATCAGTGATTCATACACACATACATGTCCAGTAACCTCGTATCACTCCTATTGTATGCTATATCAGATGATTATCAGAATGTAACACAATACTGCAGCATTCGTGGTCCAATGCTTGTCACAGGCCAATTATCATGATTACGCCTAATTGATAACAGTTGCGATGTAAAACCAACTTGATATTAAAACATTGAGAAACTTTTTCATAATTTAGTGTCATGGCCTATTTGTTGATTTTCAGAGATCATTTTGAGCAACAACAAAAAAAATTCTCCGTATTGGTGAAGTTCAGTAAAAGAGCCAATTGATAATATTGCAGTTTGTTTAATCAGTCTTGATTGTTTTTTTTTTGTTTGACATTTTAATGTTTCTTTACATAACTTTTGACACTATTTATAATAACAATAACATATTTGAAATAAAATCATATTTATAACAGTATCTTAAGAGCGAAAATTATTCCCCCGTGAAAAAAATATTGCCCTTAGACTTGGACAATGAATTGTAGACTTAGTTCTGTACTTCTACTAAGTACTTAGTTTGGTACAAAAACATAAAAAATTATAAAATTATTTTGGTATTTTTTAGGCAACGATTTATTTTTTAAGTGAATTTTCAGTTAGAAGTAGTTTAAGATCACGAGATATTGTTTTAACTAAACACAAATATTTAGTATAGAATTTTACAACTCACATACAGAGCTTTCTAGGTGTTGAAATCCATATGTTCAAATAAATGGCAGCAAACAACATAAATTACACCAGTAGAACTTACTAGACCTAGACAGTGTTTTCGATGAGTACTCATTTATTCCATCTTTAAATAATACAATATTGTAATTGATTTCGTCAAAAAAGAAAAACACTCTCATTTTGGCTTACAATGCAGTTGGGCAAGAGACATTCAATTTCTTAAGCACAAGGTCACTGCTCTACATAGGATTTGTACTTATAAATATGTTTACGAGGGGAGCCGTGCAAAATTGCACATTCTAATAGAGTTCAAAACTAGTTTTCGAGGTAAAACATACAATACAATATTTTTTTACGTATCAAATTGTGTTTGTTTAAGACAGTACAAGGTGAATAAAACTACTAATTTACAATAAATTAAATTTGATTTTTGCAGATTTATACCATCCTACTTCAATCAGGATATAATTATCACTAAAAGTAGCCTGCCTGGGCTATTTAAATTTTTCATGAACTGCTTGTATCTTGTTTACAATCTGACTGTGGTTAAATATGCAACTGCAGAATCAGCTGAATAATTCACATTTAAAACCGTTAGAAAGAAAGTTGGTCAGCAGTACTGGTTGTTTGAAAGTGAACTCTAGAAATAAATTTAATGTAAGGTGACAATGCCCTAAATTATATTATCTTGTTGCCAATTTATTCCTCCGCTAGATCATAAGCTTTAAAATGACACCTATATCGTATAAATAAGTTTAGGACAGACAAAAAAATGGTTGTTGCAGAGAAAACTTTTTGAATGAAGTACTTCTGTTACCAGCAAGTCATCAAGCATTCTATACAACTAGTGCACCTGTTGCTCGAATTCGAGCAATTGCAAAGTATTACAGGCATTCAAAACTAATAACAGTCGCAATTTCCGATGACTTAAAACAGTCAACTCAATATTATGTTAATCAATCACTCCACTCCAGTTATCGAAACTGGAAACCAACTCACTCTGAATACGAAAGCTCTTGTGTTTATCATGTGCTTACTATGAACAGCTGTAATTAACACAAATAATTTGTCTGTTTAAGTAAACAACATATTTTCTTTATAAGAAATACATTGGGATTTTGATGGCCTGTGAGGCTAAGTCCAAGGACTTTTAATACAGGAATTGGTGAAAGGGGGCGTCTACACAAAAACTACTTAATTTTGACACATCGTTTGTAAAAATCCGTCTATTATTAACGGAGGAGTAGTGTTTTGTAGAAATCGCCTTCACGTATTATATATTAGGATGCCTAAAATGAATCAGGCTAAGTATGAAATACAGCTCACTGTGCCTAGTCATTCTAGCCCTTTGGCACAAAAGGTAGGCTACAGTATAAAATATGTTGTAGGACTTTTCCCTTGTGTTTCCTTGTTTGGTACTAAGTAATTTAATCTCAAATAAAGTATTACCGCAACACAAACTATTTCAATATTATAGAGTAAATAGTCTTTTGGAACAAATATCTTTATTTTGTAGTACTTTGCCTGGCACACCCTTGTGAGCATTCTATAAAATGCTAGGCATTATACACAATCAGTCAAAGTGTATAAAATCCTATCGTTATTGCTCCATTACTAAACTTAACCCTTAGAGTGCCAGGCAAGAAATAAAAGTAACGCTAAAAAAATGCTGATGATTTTTCCCGAAGGTCGCGCTAAAAATGCCGAGCGCGATCTGGCGATTTTTAGGTTAAAATTTCGTTAAAATCGAAGGTACTTTCCTGTTAAAGGGAACATTCATTATTATCGATGATTTTTTTTTCGATATATCGATATTTTTGTTTACCGATCCATTACATATTGACAACTGATCTTGTTTAGGCTAAAATATTCTATTATATGGATTAAGAAATGAAACAGTTCTAAGCTAACCTAACATAACCAACCAAACTTGCTGTACCATTTAAAAATTGCTTTTGAAAACAGAAAAGGCAAGTTAAACATGGAATGTTACACAGCAAGTTTGGTTAGTTATGTTAGGTTATTTTTTAGAACAGTTTAATTTTAATATTGTTTGTCGATACTGAACAATATTTATCGTAGTTGTCAGCTGATATGTTTCAATTTGTTAATATCGATATATCGAGAAAAAATCATCGATAATAATGAATGTTCCCTTTAACAGGAAAGTACCAAATCGAATTTTCGATATTTCGACCAACGAAAATCGATGTATCGCATCTAGTAACTTTCGACTCAATGTTAATATATGGGTTAAAAGAATCCGAGTATCCATTCGGTTGTTATGACAACTGTTCGATCATTACGAAACGTCCGGTCAGCCGGACGTTGGCACTTTTGGCTCGTTTTAAAAACGTCCGGTTCCCCGGACGTTGGCACTCAGAGGGTTAATATACTTTGCCAGTAACATAGCCTATATTCCTCATAAGGTTTATTTAGTTTAAAATAAGCAGAATTATATTTACTCTTGATTTATGATGTAGAACAAATTCAGAGAGGTTTAATGACTTATCTCTCTGGATTGATTTGCAATTTTAGAAGGTCAATTACTTCCCACCAACAGTGACAAGAACAGGGTGTAATGAAGAGATAAGAAAGAATGTCGGAGATAAGAAGTGAGAAGACTATCAAACTTATCTCAAGGTTATACACTGGGAGTGTTTGTTTATGTTTTGATGTGGCTTGTATATATATAAATCTAACAGATTTACAGTTTGTAGAAAAAGTCAAATGGTTCAATAATATTACTAAAGCCTTTAACTATTGATGCAACAATATACTTCAGTACCCAATAGTCAATGCTAAAGTGCATCAGATTAATTAAAATATTCCCAACACAAGATCACAATAACACACATCTACTCTGTTGCAGCATGAGCATGTACAGTGCCATATAGCCCAGTCAATAAAGGGTCAAAATAATGCTTTGTCGGAAGTAATTAGTGAAAGGCTGATTTTTTCATGGATGTTAGTAGATCGTATAAGGAACATTTTCTAAAAAGTCCCCGCCCCTCCCCCTCTTGCTTTCCCCCCTACACCCTTTTAAGTCTATTTGTGTAATCTTTTATCAATTTATCAATATCTCAGAAACGAACAGCAATAGAATAAATTTTGTTTCGCCATTTCAATCCTTGAAATATTCTCTACAAAAACGTTATAAGAGTGTAATCGATATATTCAGTAGTTTTCTTGTAATTTAAGTTTGAATGTAATTTTTTTCAATTTTAAATTTCAACCTTCGTGTGTTAAGTTGATTTGTATTGGAATGAGATGAGATAGAGCAAAGTGTTTTATATGAAAAGTTAGCGTTTTTCTCAATCTTTAAAATAATATAGGTTTTACTTATTGTAATTGCAGCAAGTTGACAGAATCAGTCCGAAAACGGGAGGCGGCGTCGGGCGCAAGAGCGCTCGCGGCGCGGATCTGCGAGTATAGTTAGTCAAGTCAACCTGTGTTTTTAGGGAGGGGAAATTAGTAAAAAGCTGATTTTTTGCCCATCGACTACTACCATTTAGACAAGAGTTTAGACAAAACTCCCTGCCCCTACCCCCCTTGCTTCCCCCCCCCCTGTGCCCCCCTAAACATATAAAGTGTAACGGTTACGTAAATCACGTTTTTTTCGATTGTTAAACGACATATTGAATTGCAATTAGTTTTATTGTCTTTGTTATAAAATTTTCTACAATAACGTTCAGTTAACTGTCGTCGTAGCTGTTACCTTTTGCTCGTTATTTGTATAAAAATGTAAAGATTTTATATTTTTTTGAACATATAATTTTATTTTTGTCACCTTAACTTTTTTCGCTGACGTTTCATGAAAATATGTTGTAGACAAAAGTTGTAGCTGCTTTCATTAGCTTTAATATTATGTTTAAGTATAATACTACTTACTTTAATGAAAATTCTGCAAGATTCTGCCAGTGTAATGCAGTATGTGTACTCAATCAGTGGGTTTGGTCTAGGTGGGGCTGGCGCGGAATACTATCATTGTTGTAATGTGGAGAATTTGTTTTAAAATTAAGATACACTATTGTATTATCCTTCCTCCACTATTGTATTATACTTTTAACACCGTCATTTTATGAAAGTATTTTTCAAACAAAATTGTAGCTGCTATCAGCTTTAAAATGATATATTGAAACGTGTACTTTATGGTTATGTAATACCAGATATTAACCGTCAAGGGACCGTGTGTACTATTTTATATGTGGCGCTCCATAGCTGATCCGTTACCGTACTCGTGCAAGACGTTTCTACCCATTATTGTATTCTCTCAATTTTTTTTTATTTTAAGACACCAAAAAACAATAGGAAAGCAGTCGGTTGAGTTCATACTGTAATTTAACTACTAAACAAACTATAAGTAAATGTATTGAAAATAAGAAAAATGATCGGGCTGATTAGGTTAGGTCTAGGCTTGAAGGATTTGTTTACCTTGTTATGCTAGGTTTTTGAAACAACACATTCACACCGATACGTGTGTAGGTCGTGGTAGACCTGTTAACGATGTATTAAAAGAATAATTCTTAAAAGTTTGCGATTTCATTGAGGAAAATGATGATTGCCAGCATAATATTCCTAACCTTTTGCAATTGATGAAAAATATATCAGGCAGAGACCAGGTTTATGAAACGAAGTTCTTCAAAAAATTATTACTTAATCACTTGGTGAAAGACTTCTTATTAGACTACGAACATAAAAATAAATCCTCCATAGTTTGTTTAAGAGATAGGGTGGACAAGATTTTCTCTGAAACTTGGTACTCTTTAAAAAAAGGCATAACAGTGATAAGATTATAAGAGAATTGTTTCTACAGCTGCGGTTTTGATAAGACGTATGATGAGTCGTCTTATCCCAGTGTTAAAAATATAAGATATGGGGGGAAAGAAGTTTTAAGGGGAAATTTTGAATTCGATGTATAAGTAATTCTTAACTTCAAATCATGATAATGCAAATATTTTGTTCAAAAATAACATCCTATAAAATTATTACTTACATATAAAATGATTTTATGCTTTTAAACTACAAAGGATAGAAATAAATTGTATTAACTGTACATGGGTTTTGTTTCGGTTGTTCTTTTAGCAAATTCATCATAGGGAATAAACTATTACCGTAGGTCTCATGGTAAGGCCAAGACCCGGGCCCGATTTAGTTTTTCATTTTGAAGCCCTCAGAGGCCGAAAACACCCTCCGCCGTTAAAATTCATAATTAAAATTTAAAACTTAAAATCATATATCCATATATATATATAATCACTTTATATATATATATATACATGAGTCAGTTAGTGTGATAACTCAAACAAAAATGATCTGATTCAATGAAATTTGGTACAAATATATCAATTTACGTTCATTCGAACGAGTTTGTGAACCAGCATGATCAGACTATGGGAATAGGGGTTTATAAGGGTTTTTATGGGTTAAACGTTGGTTATTCCCATTTCCCCCCTAAAACCACAAAATATTACAATTTCTTTCCAAACCATTTTGTAGAGCTTAAAAAAAAAATAATTTTGTATATTGGAGCAACGTTAAACGCCTAACGATTACGGAGATAATTCATAAAAATTAAGTTTTAAAATCTCCATTTTATTCTTTTGGACGATAAAAAAACTGTTGTAGTCTGCTTGTTTGTAGATATATTTTAATTAGATTTATTTATTTCATAAAAAGCTATCAACATATCGATAAAAGAACACTCTTCAATACCTTGGCTGTAGCAGCAAACCTAAGTACAGTATTCATGAAAATAATCTGATCAGGAAATAATTCTGACGATTTTAAGGGAATGTTTGAGTAAATATCCAGCCAGGTAAATGAAAATTTGCTTAGTCGCAGGTTTGCTGCGGTAGGGAATGGAGATAATACATTAGTATACCTTAAGTAAAAGAAAAAAAAAAGAAAAAAAACACTCTCCATTTTACAACAATGATAGTATTGCAACGCCGCGCCAGCCCAACTTAGATCACTGATTGAGTACGCATACTCCATTACACCGGCTGAAACTCGCAGGATTTTTATTAAAGTAAGTACTATTATACATCATTTTAAAGCCAATGAAAGCAGCTACAACTTTTGTTCTAAGCATATTTTCATAAAACGTCAGCGGAAAAAGTTAAGGCAACAAAAATAAAATTATATGTTAAAAAATATATAAATTTTTACTTTTGTATACAAATAATGAACAAAAGATAAAAGCTACCACGAAAGTTAACTGAACGTTATTGTAGGAAATTTTATAACAAAGACATTAAAACTAATTGCAATTCAATATGTCGTTTAATAATCGAGAAAAACGTGATTTATGAAACCCTTACACTTAATATGTTTAGGGGGGCACAGGGGGGGAAGCAAGAGGGGTAGGGGTGGGGACTTTTGGCTGAACACTTGTCTAAATGGTAATAGTCGATGGGCCAAAAATCAGCCTTTCACTAATTACTTCCGACACAATCCCTTTATTGACTGGGCTAATAGTAGTTACCTTATATTCAATTTAAAGGTTTTTTTTAATGATATTAGTTGAACCATTGTTGAACTGTCAAAAACAGATGTTTTATCTAAGTTTAGTACTTAGATTTATTGAGTAAGGATAAAATAAATTGATTGTTTCCCAAAACAACACAGTAATCATTGTTAGTAAAAAAAAATTCACTTTAATAATGCTAAATTGTTTGGCTCGGTGAGAATGTTTTTTTTAATACAGCAACAGCAACTCGGTTCCTGCACACGCTTTGCTTTGCAGGGACATAATTTTAGAATACTGTCTCTTTGTTATACAAATATTATGTAATGTTGCCTTTTCTGAATATATAATAAATCAGAAGTTTAAGTCAGGAAAAAAGTAAACAAACAATTATAAATCAAAACAAATGTAACGGATAACATGGATAATGAATAATCTAAAATATTTTAAATATGACTAAACAAACCCCTTTTGATTCAGGTTCGTGCCTTTTGGAGAGGGTGTATCAAAAACTGACATTTTACCTGGAAGTTTCTCATGAAGAACTTCAATCCAAGTATGTGATTGATAGGTGTGGGTTATGCTTTCTCAAAAGTTTGTGATCCTCAATAGATTTACAAATAGATACGAGCTGCTATACCTGTGCTTTGTAACGGGAAGAGGACGCAGAGGAGAATAATATGGTCCTTTAGATTTTACGATGAAATAGTTACACATTCATTAATTTTAAATACTTAACTTGATAATCTAGGTAAAATAAGGTAGCAGCAAATCTGAAACTAATAGTTTTTTTTCATTTATCTGTTTTGATATAATTTACAGCAATTAAAACTGTTTTAAGTCCGTAGATAAGACAGTTGCAAACATATGTTCACAAAAAGGTTTTGATTATTTTTTAATTGTATTCAACAAACAATGATGATTTTCTACACTATAACTAGCATTCAAGAATTAGTTAAATAGCATTTGAATTAGTGAATAAACTGCAGTGGATCAACCATTATAGGAAAATATGATTTTCATTATTGTGTTTTTGAACCAAAACTAATTTTGGTAACCAAATAAAAATTCTAAATTAAAGATGGCAATATTTAACATTAACTATTCCAAGAAAATTAGTATAAATTTTAAAATCTAACAAATATTCAATTTGCATTTTCACACTAAACTAGAAATAATTAATCAACTTTTTTTCACAATCTATGACTATGATTAATTTAAGTTCATGTAAAATTTAAAAAAGTTTGTATACCTGAGGCAATGTCACCAATATAGCACACAGCATGGCTACGGACACCTGACTGTGTATAGCTCTACAGCTCTCTCTCTCTCTCACTCCTCCCACCACTACCTCTAGGTCACCAATGACTCATACAACAGCTGATCTCCTTTCTATTTATATACCTTAATCACAACTGGTTCTGATAATCAATAATGTTGAAAATACACCCAGCATTGATTGGTATGAGTATTTATTAAATGCAATAGGTACAAATTTCCCAGCTACAGAACCAGACTGGGAGAATGCTCCAGACACTATCAAGGCCATCCAGCCAACGAAGGCCAGCCTCAAATTGAATTGGTGGGCAATCTAACCAGAAACTAATTGCTTCCTTAAACAGAACCTTTCAAAAGGTTAGTTCCGAAACTGGACAATCCTTTCGTTTATAGTTTGAAAATAGCACAACATAAAAAATATGTTTATTATGTGTCATACATCAAAATAGTCAGGAAGAGCTAGAACACTTTTTTATAGGTAACTAAAATTTAATTATTTTTTTTTAAAATCCTAGTTTTTTTGGTGGAGTTTCCCTTTAAGGAAATCTTATCCGTAGAGAAAAAAAGAAAAAAAACTTAAACCAAAAATACCCCCGCCGCAGCAAACCTGCAGACTTAGCGAATTTCCATTTGCCTGATTGGATTTAAACTAAAATGTATCCTAAAAAATATCACATTTATTCCCTATTTAAACAGAATTAGTTTAATGAGTACCCTACTTAGGTTTGCTGCAACACGGAGGGTAAAAAAGTTTTTTTTATGTAGAATATTAAAAGGTACTGTGGTTTAGTAAGAAATTAATGTATTTTCCAACTTTTATCAAAATATGTTCATAAAAAAGCAAACTACAACAGTTGACTTATTCTCCATAAGAATAACATGGGAATTTTAAAATTAAAATTTTTTTGAATTTTCTCTGTAGCAATTAGGCGCATAATAATGCTTCAATATACTAAATTATTTGTTTTTTAAGCTCTACAAAATGGTTTAAAAAGAAATTGTGAAATGTTGTGTTTTTAGGGTCAAAAATGGGAACTATTTTTATCCCATAAAACCCCCCATAAACCCCCGTTCCCATAGTCCGATCATGCTGGTTCGCGAACTCATTCAAGTTTATCCCGCCAAACCTTCAAACCAAATTTTATCAAAATCGGACAAAAATAACTCAAGTTATCGTGCGGATGGACACATATATATATATCTATATATAGATAAATAAAAATTTGAACGAATGGTGTTTTTGGCCTCTGGGGACATCAAAATGAAAAAGTAAATCGGTCCCGGGCTTAGGTCTTACCATGAGACCTACGTTAATAGCTACTTCCCTATAGGGAAATTCGCTAATACTTAATACTCTATTTGAGCTTGCAAAAACACCAGTGTTAGTCTTATTTACCATAAGTTCTTTATACAGAGTGGCTGAAAAGTAACTTGCACCCCCCGTTAACTTTTCAACCTTTTGAGATATTTGAAATCTGTTTGCGGCAACCTTCTTAGATATGAGGGGTACAATAATTATGGTCAATTTTGAACATTTTGCCCTTAAGGGTAGTGGGGGTAGCGGGTAGCTAAAAATTGTCAAATGACAAGTATAATTGAGTTTGGTATCATTTTATAGGTCTTGACGAAACATAACAATTAACATAAAGAAAATAAAAATCGGACCATTAATAACAAAATGGCAGCTAAAAATGATTAGGACAATGGTCATAAAAAGTAATTTTGAACTGCCATTTTGTTATTAATGATCCGATTTCTATTTTCTTTTTGTTAATTGTTATTTTTCGTCAAGACCTGTAAAATAATACCAAACTCAACTATACTTGCTATTTGAAAATTTTCAGCTACCCCACCCTCACTACCCCCCTTGGGGAGCGAGCTGGCGTAGTGGTTAGAGCGTGGGACTTCAGTCCCTGAGGTCCCGGGTTCGATCCCCGCCAAGTCACCAATGGATTTTATCTAAGTGATAATGCCGCAACCCCTAGGTCTAGCCTGAAGTAATGTGAAAAACAATCCCAGGCTCGTGCCTAGCGTCCTAGGAAAAAAAAACCCACTACCTAAGGGCAAAATTTTCAAAACTGACCATAATTATTGTAGCCCTTCATATCCAAACAAGTTGCCGCAAACCGATTTCAAATATCTCAAATAGTTACAAAGTTAAAGGGGGTGCAAGTAAATTTTCAGCCACCCTCATGGTTATTTGGATTTGAAACGTTTTAAGGCGCCATTTTGTTATTAGTGGGCCGATTTTGGTTTTCTTTATGTCAATTTTTATGTTTCGTCAAGACCTGTAAAATTATACCAAACTCGACTATACTTGTCATTTGAAAATTTTGAGCTACCCCCTACCACCACTAACCCTAAGGGCAAAATTTTTAAAATTGACCATAATTATTGTAGCCCCTTATATCTAAGAAGGTTGCCGCAAACAGATTTCAAATATCTCAAATGGTTGAAAAGTTAAGGGGGGGTGCAAGTTACTTTTCAGCCACCCTGTATAACACTAAACCTCATATACAACTATGCAAGAATGCATATCAGCTGATCAGCAATGAAGTTAAGAAAACAGGGGTACCAACATTAGCATTTTTGTCATTAGTGTCTCACAGAACTTGTAATTTAAGTTGCGTTAAAAAAACAATAGCGTTCCCTGTATAATTAAATCTAAAAATACATCGAGTTAAAAATTATTAAATAGGCTATATTTATTAGGGGTCTGCGGGTACCCGACCTCGACTCATCAGATAATTTTGCACTGACTGAAGGGTCAGGCGGGTAGAAGAAATACCCAATCTTTTTTTGAGCAGGTAATCCAGTAACCGGTATTATTAAAAATTTAAATGTTATTATTTTCAATGTTTAATTATACAATTTTCAGCTTTATATGAAGACATTTTAATAATAAAATAAATAAAACCTAAATTGTGTGCTCATATTTTTCCTAACCCCATATTTCAACACCATCCAATGACTACCAACTACTGACTAAATCAGTCAGATAAATATCTTCACAAACTTAAATGATATTAAGTTTGTGTTTAATCTTATGTTGAAATATAAATAATACTATATAATAATAATAAGTAATACTGGTAAATAAAATATTTCTCAGATCACGCATAAAACATTTGTTTGGTAAAATATCAATAAAAACCCAAAAAATACTCCTAACTTGAATTTTGGTAATTTTGAGCCCAACCCGAAAATCACCCGGACTTAAAGTGATCTTTTCAGTACCCGACCCGAACCTAATATTGCACTATCCGCAGACCCCTAATATTTATGATCGTACTATTTAACATGACATGTATGGAACATTGGCTTCAGTTTGGGGTAAAATATTAAGAAATCTCAAAAAATAGCCTCTAAAGCTTCATTTTGATTCCTGTTTTATCTTTAAGGTGCCTATCTGAAATTGACCTGGAGCTTTGACCCCTACTCTCGATCCATGTTATTTACTAAGCCCCATGGACAGCAGTAAGACACAGCATTAGTATTTTGTTTTTAAATTTCACAAAAAAAATAGCTTTAACAATTTTCTCTAGGTATAGACTTTTTGGAATTCTGTTCCCATTCAAATCATTGCCTGATTATGACAGTTAACCGTATGTAACCAACTAGAGTGAAAATTTAATTTAATTATGTAATATTTGCTAAAAAAACATTCATAGGAGGCCTAGTTTCAGTTCGGACAAAATTAAAAAAAAACTGTTAACAGGTTTAGTAAAACATAGAAACTAATTTAACTAATGAGCACTCTAAATTAATCATTTATGGTATGCACTTAAAATACTCTGTCTCATCTACATTGCCATGCAAGGAATAAACTATCAGCAGATTGTTGTGCAACAGCTCGATAAAAACATGAGACTGAAACTTCTAGAATACCATTGACCTTTACCAAGATAAGAAGTATTTGTCAAGAGAAAAAACTGACAGTTTAGCTGTTGGTGTTCATTTCTCAGAAAAACCTGGGCAGTAAATTGAGAAGTTAGCTTTTAAGCAATAACCATTATTAGTTTAGTTATGCAGAAAAAAATGAAGTGTTTATGTTAGGTCTAAGTATTACAAATTATGTATTTAATTTTTTGTTTACTTTCATTGTTGGTATCTTTATGTACAGTTAGTTATCTTTAGGGAAAAATTGAAATAATTGATATTATTATGTATAATTTTTGTATTGGTGGCTTTAACACGACAATCTTTTATGGAAATTACCGAGGAAAAATCCCTTACCTAATTCAAAATGATAAATCTTTCTGGCACTTTTATCCAAACCCGCCTTTTTTTTTATCCAGGTTGTTTAGGCCTTTAAGTATTTTAATTTTTACCAAGAAATACAAAGTAGGTAAACATGATGACATACCTCTAGATCTGGTCCAAGACTAGGATGTTTCCGTGTTCCCAGCAAAGCTTGTTCCAACTGTTTACGTTTGTCAACCTACAACGGTCCATGTTAGTTAAATTTCATTATAAATGATGATAGAGGTGACTGCAAATGTAATAGTTTTCTTTAAATATGTCATACAGTAGACTCCCTCTTGTCCGGACACCTTTTAACCGGACATCGGTTTAACCGGACTACATTCGGTGAAAATGACATCTCTTTAATCGGAAAATTTTTATCAGCACATCGGTTTAACCGGACTAGATCGGCAGGAAGTGGGTGGTAGTGAAACGACTGTTCTCGTGGGAAAGATTTGAAACCAGTGATCACGTGTCTAAATACAATGCTCTCCTAAATTTAAGTAAAATATTTGAGTTACATAACAAGTTTTTGGGGACGTCGGTTTAACTGGAAAACCTGTTATCCGGACTGGCCTCGGTCCCGAGGAGTCCGGGTAAGAGGGAGTCTACTGTAGTTGCCAATTTCGTGTCAGTCTACCTATAGAAAGGTACAGCTTTGGAAATGTCAGCTCACATAAAACTAAGGGTGCGAGACTGAGATTTCCAATCCAGACAAACCTTTGAAAAATAGCTTAAGCCTGGAGCATTTTTAGCAGAGCATTTGTCTCTAATGTTTCAAAATATTTTATAAAAGTGGATTTTTCACAAATCTTCTTGATAAATTAATTTAATATTAATAAGAAATTAAATGTAGATTATTCAAGACATACAAGCTTCATGAAACAATGAATGAGTTATAGTGTGGAATGGTTACCTGTAAGTTATAATAGGCCTTAAACATTTAGTAATCATCATTTAGTTAGAATGTGCATTTATAATAGTCATCATAACTATGATGGCGGCACTTTTGTAGTAACCTTCAGCAATCGCTACCACAGTAAATTTTCGATGGAGGAATTCTCGGAACTCCTTTTTGCGACTGTGGTAATAGGCCTACAATCAAAATCAGCTCAGATGGGCTCAAATACTCAAGCTTCAAGGTTAAGCTCGGATTGGAAGTAAAGATGCTTTCGTGCCTTTATAAAAAATATTAAGGAAGTTAAGCAGGGGGTTACCTCTCTCTCAAGTCTCTTTCGCCAAACATCATCCCGTTGTCCAACTGCATCCAAACACTGCTGTAAGTTGCTCAACATGGCTGCAGTAGTCTCTCGGAACGTGAGAGCCTCACCACGGAAGTCCACAGCTGCCTTCACTAGCTCGTTTTCTCCTACAAAAGATAAATAAATCAAACTAAGGGAATAAGAAACCCACCATTGATTTAAAAGGATGTATCTTAAAATACAATATTGAATTACAATGAGAATGTTAATAGTTCAGAATATTATTGACCGACTTCACTAGGCCTATTTACTAAGTGGCAGTCAGATTTAAGAAGGTCTTATTTTGACCAATTGTGAATTTTTGTTCTTCAAAGTTAACATGCAGGATGGAAATTGATCACAGTAAAAAAATGCAGAATAGATTAAGCTCATATTATGATGTCTTGCAATTTGTTTTTTGTTTTGTATTAATTGGAAATAGATTTTTGAATGGACAGAATTATTTAAGGATTGTGAACCTAATTAGTAAGAATGAAATCTTAATATAATAGTGTATCAATTATCAATTATTTAAGATGGGGACGCCACTATGTGCGTATTTTAACCCAAATATGAGTGAAGGATGAGTGTAGGATGAGTGGCGCAATCTTGTAGTCTTGTTAGTGACTAAGGCCGACATGTTCCTTAGACACACTTGAGCTATTATGCAAATCTTAGAGCAAGAGCGCAAAACCATTTAATGAACATATGATTTGATTTTTAATCAATCCTAAAACGCTCCTAAGGGCGCTAAATTGGGAGGGGGGGTTATGGTGCAAGTAATTTAAAAAGTGTCATTAATTTTTCAATTACAGTCATACCAACCCGTAGGTCTAGCCTGAAAAAGAGCCTGGTCTAAAGTCAATTGTTTAAATGTGTGATTTAAAACAATTCTATATAAAAGTGTGTCAATTATTTGAGGACCGGTCAACCGAAACATTTGTTAACAGAAAGGGCATTCACTAGTGTTGTCGCAATGAGATGCAAACAATGGTAACGCAGAGAACGCAAGATCATCATGGGTGTTGCGGCAGTTTCAGGAGACAATCTCTGCTGTTACTGAGACTGCATGATATGAATAGATATTGCAACAAACACAGAAGAGACAATCAAAACTAGTGATATCATTCCAGGTAAATACATGTAAAAATGTATTTAAATGTTATCAGCCAAAGTTAAAATAATATATCTTATTTATACGGGTCAATAACCGATTATCTGAAGAAAAAAATCAGTAATCTGAATCCCCTGTCATGCAAGATGGCTTTGAATCATCGACTCTCTACTGTAATCTACTTGATGGTTAACTTTACCTTGTGGTTTGTTTCCTGTAGAATCAGCGCAAGTATCAAAGTATCCTTGTAAAGTCTTCATCTGATTGCACAGGATGTCTTTGTAAGTTTCCATCTCTGCAAGCTTTTCCTTCAAAACTGAAACAATAGCAAATTCACATTATTTCACTTTTATAAAAAATAAAAGGCCCAGTGGAGTTTTAAAAAAAAACCTTATAATACACTACACAATCTTTTTTTCAATTACTTACTTAATATGAAACAATGGGATTAAACACTTGAAATCAATAACTTAAATAGTTATTAAGATGTTTTAAAGGGGATAACTTACAGTTGAAATACCTTACCTGATAAAGTTTTTAAATTGTGGATATTTATAGGCATGCACTGAGGATGCGATACTCTCTGGTGTGGATTAAGGTCCGCACGAGTGAGTACTACGACTATCCGCAGTACTATCCTGATAGTTAGACCAATTCGTATATACCAAGGCAAAAATGTGGTTCGGATTCTAGGCCTACTATAAACTGTAGGTCCCTTAGTTGCCATTAGCTGTATGGGCTATTAATTAACAGCTGTGTCTAAGGAATGTCGGCCTTAGTCACTAACAAGACTATAAGATCGCGCCAAACTCATCCTACATTCATCTTCGTTTATACTTGGCTTAAAATACATACTTTGTATGGTTGCCATTTAATAAGAAAGTATTAAACATAACAGAACAAGCAAAAGAACAACAATAATTCTGAATCTCAAGTCTGAAGTACATTTTGAAGTAATTAACTTAACTCAATAACATGTCTGATTATCTATTGTTTACCTTTTGGGGGTAAAGGGTAAAAATTTTAAAATGCCACATTCCTGAAATATTTTGGGTTTAAGGGCCCCCAGGTCAACAATCCTGCTAGATGTCAAGTATCTATGTAGCATTACATTATCTATATAACTTGTATAAGATTAATTAATTTGAATAAGTAAATAAATATAGGATGGAGAGGACACAGCTAACTCACCTGATGAAAGGTTGCAGATGAGTCAAAGAACACATAAAATCACACACATAATTTACTTAATATTTCGCCTCTTTCAGAGGCTTCTTCAGAAGTAGGCCTAGATGGTAGTTACAAAACAACCATCTAGTAGTTGTTTTGTAACTACCATCTAGGCCTACTTCTGAAGAAGCCTCTGAAAGAGGCGAAATATTAAGTAAATTATGTGTGTGATTTTATGTGTTCTTTGACTCATCTGCAACCTTTCATCAGGTGAGTTAGCTGTGTCCTCTCCATCCTATATTTATTTATTTAATCCAAGCTAAATGCTTTTTCCTAAAAACATAACCTTAATTTGAATAAGGTAGTTTTAAATGTTAACAGATCTCCTGCTGGAGATATAAATTTATTTTTGGAAAAGTTTGAGTTGGTAATGAAAAAACTTTTGAAACTAGGTAAATTCATTTCAGTATGTGGGGATTTCAATATAGAAATGGGAGCAGGGAGAGATAGGTCATCATTTAAATTCTTTAATTTGTTACATAGTCTTAATTTGATTTGTACTAATAATAGACCAACACGTGGCACAGCTTGCCTAGATAATGTTATTGTTAATTTCTCAACAGATATGTATCAGTTAGACTTAATTCATGGATGTTTTGCTGATCATAGTGTTTACCTGTTTAAATTTTCCATGGCATAGATAAACGAATATCAAATAGTTCTATCAAACAATGTGTTAGAAGGCAAAATGAAGAGGCTTTAACATGTTTTATGGAGAGCTTAAAGTCTGAAAAATGGAACATGTTCGTTGATTATCATTATGGTAATATTAATGAGGCAACACTTTTTGATGAGTTTCTCAGGAAGTATGTCCATTTATGGCACTCTAGTTCCCCCTTAATTAGTATTACTAGGTGGCGTTCGCAGAGGCATCCACAAAATTGAGCGGAGTCATCGAGGGTTCATGTTATATTGTTTTTGTCATATTGCAGTAAAAACAGTCGTTTATGCGTTGCAGGTCTAAAGTAGCATTTTTACTCTCTAGGGAGTAAAAATAGTTTTTAGCCTCTATGGAGTAAACATCAGCTGTTGTCAACTCAGTTGTAAATTTGAATTGTAAACGATTGCATGTATCTAAAATATGTATCGATTCGTGCTTCGTATCATTTTAACCTAAAAAGTCTACAGTCTCTTCCCATAGCATTTTAGTATTGCAGATACATTCATCCATTCCCACACTCAACACTGCTCACCTTTACTACTTCCTTCACCACCCACTACGTCGTAGACCTGTTCCCTCTCTTCCCACAGCATTTTAGGATTGCAGATACATTAATGTAATTGCCAAAGACAGTTCCCACACTCTGCATTGCTAGCCTTACTAATTGCTTCACCATTTCCTACGTCATAGACCTGTTTCCTTCCTTTCTCATTACATTTAAGATTGCAGACACATTTATCTAACTGCCCAAACGGTTCCCCCACTCTGCACTGCCAGCCTTTAATACTTCCTTCACCACGTCCTCCGTCGTGGGTCCTGTTTCCTTCCCTTCTCATCGCATTTTAGGATTGAAGATACATTAATCTAACTGCCACAGACGATTCTCACACTATGCTCATACTTTACTATTTCCTAAGCCACTTCCTACGTCGTGGACCTTTTTTCATCACTTGCCATATCATTTTAGTATTTTAGATACGTTAATCTAATTGCCACAAACATTCCCCACACTCCGCACTGCTACCCTTTACTACTTCTTTCTTCATTTCCTATGTCGTGGGCATGCTTCCATCCCTTCTCATTGCATTTCAGCTTTGCAGATACAAATGGTTTCCAGTTCCCACATTCCACACTGCTCACCTTACTACTTCCTTCATCTCTTCCTACGTCGTGAACCTGTTTCTCTCTCTTCCCATAGCATTTTAGGATTGCAGATACCTTAATCTAATCGTCATAAACAGTTCCCACAGTCCGGACCGCTTGCCTTGACTACTTCCTTCACCACTTCCTACGTCGCAGACCTGTTTTCCTCCCTTCCTATAGCATTTTAGGATTGCAGATACCTTAATCTAATCGTCATAAACAGTTCCCACACTCCGGACAGCTCGCCTTGACTACTTCCTTCACCACTTCCCACGTCACGGACCTGTTTCCTTCCATTCCAAAAGCATTTTAGGATTGCAGATGTCTCAAACTAATCGTCACAAACAGTTCCCACAGTACGGACTGCTTGCCTTTACTACTTCCTTCACCACTTCCCACGTCACGGACCTGTTTTCATCCCTTCCCATAGCATTTTAGGATTGCAGATACCTTAATCTAATCGTCACAAAAAGTTCCCACAGTCCGGACTGCTTCCCTTTACTACTTCCTTCACCACTTCCTACGTCACGGACCTGTTTCCCTCCCATCCCATAATATCATAGGATTGCAAATACCTTAATCTAATGGTCATAAACAGATCCCACGCCCCGGACAGCTCGCCTCTACTACTTCCTTTACCACTTCCTACGTCGTGGACCTGTTTCCTTCCCTTCCAATAGCATTTTAGGATTGCAGATGCCTCAATCTAATCGTCATAAACAGTTCCCACACTCCGGACAGCTCGCCTTGACTACTTCCTTCACCACTTCCTACGTCGCGGACCTGATTTCCTCCCTTCCCATAGCATTTTAGGATTGCAGATACCGTAATCTAATCGTCATAAACTGTTCCCACACTCCGGACAGCTCGCCTTGACTACTTCCTTCACCACTTCCTACATCGCGGACCTGCTTTTCTCCCTTCCCATAGAATTTTTGGATTGCAGATACCTTAATCTAATCGTCATAAACAGTTCCCACACTCCGGACAGCTCGCCTTGACTACTTCCTTCACCACTTCCCACGTCACGGACCTGTTTCCTTCCATTCCAAAAGCATTTTAGGATTGCAGATGTCTCAAACTAATCGTCACAAACAGTTCCCACAGTACGGACTGCTTGCCTTTACTACTTCCTTCACCACTTCCCACGTCACAGACCTGTTTTCATCCCTTCCCATAGAATTTTAGGATTGCAGATACCTTAATCTAATCGTCACAAAAAGTTCCCACAGTCCGGACTGCTTCCCTTTACTACTTCCTTCACCACTTCCTACGTCACGGACCTGTTTCCCTCCCATCCCATAATATCATAGGATTGCAAATACCTTAATCTAATGGTCATAAACAGATCCCACGCCCCGGACAGCTCGCCTCTACTACTTCCTTTACCACTTCCTACGTCGTGGACCTGTTTCCTTCCCTTCCAATAGCATTTTAGGATTGCAGATGCCTCAATCTAATCGTCATAAACAGTTCCCACACTCCGGACAGCTCGCCTTGACTACTTCCTTCACTGCTTCCTACATCGTGGACCTGTTTTCGTCCCTTTCCAAAGAATTTTAGGAATGCAGATACCTTAATCTAATCGTCATAAACAGTTTCCACACTCCATACTGCTACCTTTACTACTTCCTGCACCACTTCCTACGTCACGGACCCAAGCTAGTGTCGTCATTTGATTATATGTATTATCCATACCGTTTCTGTCCTAATATCTGTGGAATAATGCTATCAGCTATTTCCTTATTTACTGCATTCAAAAGTCAACAGCTGATCATATGTCTTTGTGTATGTGTCAAATACTGCTTCCATAAGGATTACATTGAAACTTTGAGACCCAGTGGGGCGGATTCCTGAGAGACTATTTTAACGCCATATAGATGTTGGCACTCACCGATATGGTCTTTATCACCATGCAAAATTTCAAAAAGATTCATTCAGCCGTCTAGGAGGAGTTTGCGTATTACGAAATGCACAAGAGTCGACGTATAAGAGCTTAAAAATAACAAATCTAAATCTATAAAGATTAAACTAAATTGGTACAACAATAAATTGAAAAAACTCAGAGAAAAAATGATGGCAGCATTCTCAATTTATAAACAATTATTAAAGAATAACTGTGAAAACACTCAAAATGTTTATAACATCTACCTGAAATGTAAGAAGGAGTACAATTCTGAGCTCAAATTATCCAAAAGAAAAGCTTTTGAAAAACATATTGAACTTGCTTCTAATAGATGTAGAGCTGCATGGGAGGTTATCAATCATGAACACTCACCAATGTGTACCAAGTCTGTGGACTTAGATGCTGACAAATTAAATGATTATTTTGTTGATTCAGATAGGGAGCTGGAAAACAGCATTGATGTCGTTAATAAATGTCTATCGGATTTATTAGGTAGCCCTCATGACATTTTGACTTTTAATTGGAGGGAAGTATCATCAGATGACATAGTGAAAATAGTTTCCAAGCTTTCAAACTCAAAAACCATGGATTTTTATTGGCTGTCAAATTATGTTCTAAAACGGACTATACATTTAATAAGTGAACCACTGGCCTTTTGTGTAAACAAATCCTTAAAGATTGGCAGTTTTCCTGAGTTTCTAAAAATTTCAAAGGTGATACCAGTGTTCAAGAAAGGGAATAAACTTTTGCCTCAAAATTATAGACCAATATCTATTGTCCCAATCTTCTCAAAAATCATTGAATCGGTGGTTTATGAACAATTAAATGGGCACTTTGTAAACAATAATATATTGACAGATTCGCAATTTGGATTCCGGGAAGGAAAGTCAACTGCTTCGGCAGTTCTAAAAGTCATTAATAAAACAATAAATGCTTTTGAAGACAAAGAAATTGTTTCTCTCACATTGTTTGACCTCACAAAAGCTTTTGATTGTGTTCCTCATAACATTTTGCTTAGTAAACTCAAATTTTATGGCATTGAGGATGCACGGTTAGGTTTCGTTCATTCGTACTTAAGTAATAGAAAGCAGTATGTTTCAGTTGGTGGGAAGCAATCTGGCTTAAGAGACGTGGTCTCTGGTGCTCCACAGGGCTCGGTCCTACACTAACACTAAGTCAAATTGCTGGGTTTTTGTATAGATTCTAAATTAAATTGGAAAGAAATAGAAAACATCTGTAAAAAGATTTCCCACGTTAATTGCCTAATCTGGAAACTCAAAGATTTTGTTACTTTTGATTATTTAAGAACGGCATACTTTGCTTTTTTTCAGTCACATATTTCCTATGGACTAATGCTGTGGGGGCATTCGTCTTATTCAGATGAAATTCTTATTTTACATAAAAAATTCATTCGGACCATTTGTGCAGCGGGTCCTGTGGATCACTGCAGACCTCTTTTCATCAGGCTTAGAATTATGACAATGATTAATTTATACATTTATCAAATTATGCGGTATACAAAAATTAACCTACATGAATTTAACATAAGACAAGATTTTCATTCTCATAATACAAGGAATAAACTACAGTTAGACATAACAGCTCATAGACTTAAAAAAAGTAGCAATAGTCATAGACTAAACTGCATTAATTTTTTTAATAAATTGCCTGATTCGTCCAGAACTGTATCCTTCAAGATATTCAAATCTAAATTATGTGAATGGTTGATAAGTAATCCTTTCTATGGCATCCATGAATTTCTAAAAACAAAAGTTGATATTGAATTTTGATGTGTATCTACATAATCCATATTCTCTAGACATGTTGTATTTTAAGTATGTGTATATATATATATATAAGTATTTTAAGTAAAACTTTGTATTTTTTCTTCTTAATTTGGAATATTTTGTATGTGTTTTGACTACGTCTATTCCTTTGTACAAAGAAAGGTGAATGGCAATAAAACTCTTGATTCTTGATTCATTCCAAGTGATTTAGCCCATTACACAATTGTGTGGCTATCGTCATTCTTGTATGTTTAATTATACATACAAATAAAAATCTTGGATTCAGCTTAATAAAATGTGCAATGGGTGCAACATTGATTCAAAGAAAAAATTTACTTATTGGCATCTTGTGATTTTACACGAAACAAAAATGAAAATAAGTTTGTTTTGACTAAATAACCTAGGTCTAAATTAATGTATTGTGAGGTGTAGGCCTAAGCCTTTGACTCACCCAGCCCCCTGGAGGCTGAAGCTGTAGAGATAGTGTTTGACGCCAGAGAGATTGCGCTGCCATGTCGCTTGAGGCTGTTCTCACTGCCGTAGCCAGACTCTACCTGTACACGGTCCACCTGTCTCACAATACCACTCATGTAATAACTACAGTCTACCTCTAGTGCACAAAAACAAAGTTGATTAGCAGTACAGCTACCAACATGTGTAAGGTTTTTAAATTGGTAAGAAGAAAGATAAAAACCATACACTCTAGCCTATAGCCTACAACTCACTCAAAATTATTAAACTACTAAATTGAGCATGCTATAGCCTAGTTGTATAGTTGGCATGTTTCGTAAACTGGAACTAATAATTCAAACTATCCAAATTAAATTTGTATAACTTAAGCCTGTTTTTTTTTTTAGAAGTTTTTTTTATGCCTATGAAAAACTTGCGGGTATACTATATCATGAGCAGGACTCCAAAAAAACCGAATGAAATAATCCAACTGAATTTTTGATATAGGCTATCGATTATTTCATTCGGTTAGTTAGGCTAGGTTATCCATACCATACTTAACCATACTTGATATACCAAATTAGGTACGGTAATCAATAAGTTGTGTTGAAAATTTGATATTTTCATTCGGTATTTTGGAGACCTGCTTAAATGAAAGTCTAAGTTTACCCAAACTTGCCGCTCAAAATAAGCAAAACTTAAGTAAAAAGCAAAACTAACTGTGGCTGCGGAAAACCTACAGACCAAGTGAATTTATAAGTCTGATTGTACTTAGGCCTATTTTGACTTAAATATTTCTAAAAATATGTCACAGGTTCTCTGCAGAACTGTACCACTAAGTTACTACGATTTAGATTAGTAGGCCTAGGTGGAATCTGAATAATATGATAATGGGCAAATAGCTTACCTTAAAAGCTTCAAGAATATCTATCCAATATTGTCTATCTTCTGCACTTTCAGCTCGTAAATACCATACACAGTCATTGACAGAGACATCAAATCTACACTCGTCAAATTCATGTGGCTGAAATAAAAAAATGATTAAGTTAACTTACTACTCGATAGCCAGGGAGTGCCTCTAGGGTGAAGTGTGGGTTGTAAATTTATACCAGATAAGCCTAATCAAAATAAAAAATCGTGATTCCAAGTTCGAGATTTTAACTTAGGCATATTGAATAAATTAGGCTTATGCCATGCCTACCCAAGGCGTATGAAAGAAGAGTGACGTCAGTGCGAGCAAAACGTGTTTTATTTTACCAAATCATATGTTTTCTTGTAATTTTCCAAAGACTTTTGAATGACAATCATTACGAATTAGAATTGAATATATAACACTATTTAGCGTTTTATATCCGATATATATAGTGTTGTATTCAATATTGAATATAGTCATAGTGTTATAGAGTAATTCAATGGTGGTAGTATATAACATTTTGATATTGAGTACCTTTTAACCCTCCGAGTGTTATGTGTCGTAAAAGCGACTCATAACACATCCGCTGTAGTGATATGTGTCGCTTTTGCGACTCACAAACACTGTTTACGGCGACGGCTCTGAAACTGACTGAATCGGATTGAACTGGATCGAGTTAGGTATAGTTTTTTTCAGCAGATTCAGAGCTTTCTCCTGATGTCTGTTTCTATACGCTTTTCATTTTAGTTCCGAAAATATTGTAGCAGACAGCTGACGTGCGTATTTGTAAACAGTTTGGTTAACCTCGCACCGATGACTGATGTGTTTTATTACATTTATCATTGTTTTAGTGTTAAAAATCAAAAGTAGTGATATACGTGGTGCATTATAAGATTTAGGCCCTAAGTGATTTTGAAGGGCTGGTTGACGATCCTGAAGAAGTAGGCTAGTGATATTGATGTAAATTATCAGCCAGACTCCTAGCTATGGTTAGGCTATGCATTCTTAGCTAAACGCTATGTACCGAAATCTGTTTTTTGCCCATAACTTATTTATTTGCAAACCTACTTCCTTACATTATTATATTTTTGGAATCCTCATAAAATTCTGAACAAAGTGGCTATTTTAAAATATTTGTAGACCAATAAATTATAACAATTTATTAAGCGCAAACATAAATTTTTTTCATTTATTTTATAATTTTTGAGAAATGTTAACCCCACAAAAATTGTTGAACATTTTTTTGTAATGTTTTGTATGTTACATTGAAGCCCATAATTTTCCAAACAAAATTATATATAAAACAGTATACTTTACATTGTTTTTAAGTTTCTAAGATACATTTTAATAAAACCCTGCGATTGCGCAATAAATGTGCGAACATTAAGACCAAAACTAGAGACACTTTGAGGGTTAATAAAAAAAAAGTAAAGCGGTAAATATACTGTAACTGTGGCTGCCAAACAGACAATATATTTTTAAGTGACCATATACAAATAGTTTTTAATATAGGCCTATTTTGACAGCTTCAACAGTGAATGTTTGTGCTTATGACTAGATTAACAATAATAAAAACGAAATTGATAACAATAATAGACAATGAAATGCGTAACAATAATAAATAAAGAAATGAACAACAATAATAAATAATTAAATTAACAACAATACTAATGATTTGAGATAACATGCAATATATCGATATCAGCAAAAACAAAGTGAAATTATTATTGGTCGACTCGTTCCTCTGCTGCCACTCGCCTAACAGCCACCAAACTGGAAGCGAAAAAGTCAACCGACGAACATATTTCTTTCGCGGAGCGCATCAGACGTGGTATGGGGCAGAAGCGTAGATGGTCGAAGCATGGTCTAGCTCAAACAAGCGTTGATGCCTGGTACTTCTTGGAACGTGCAGAATGATCCTCTCGAGCAGAAAAGGGCTGCTGATCTGGTTTTTTAGCAGCTTGAAGAGGAAGGCAACATCAGCAACTCTTCTTCTACACTCCAAGCTTTGGAGACCATAAGCTGCAGATATTGCCTCTACTGGGACGTCCATGAAATTGAACCCAGCTCGGCAACCCATATGTCTCACACTGTTTTATCAAAATGTTATATAGGCTACGGTACTACCACCATTGAATATCCTGTATAACACTATGACTATATTCAATATTGAATACAACACTATATTGTAGGCTATAAAAAACGCTACCCCTAGTGTTATATATTCATATTCAATGCTAATTCGTAATGATTATCATTCGAAAGTCTTTGGAAAATTACAAGAAAACATATGATTTGGTAAAATAAAACACGTTTTGCTCGCACTGACGTCACTATGCACACACCTTCTTTCATACGCCTTGATGCCAACCCACCATGGTTTTACATACAGACATAGCCTAACTTAGTAGGGCCTAAGTGCAACAAAAAAAAGGCTGCAACATAGGTAAGGCTTACCATAACTAAATTAATTTGAAAACGTAATAGGCTAGGCCTATTTATTTACATACTAACCTTAATTGTTGCTTTAAATAAACTAATAGCACCTCGGCACCCGAAACCAGTTTCTTGCTCAGATTTGTAATAAGACAATGTTCCATCTTTCAAGACAATGTATCTTCTTTGCCATCCATGAATATAGTTTGTCCACTTGCTGAGAAAACCTTTTAGCTCATACTGATAACAATTATTTTCTGAATCATCTTCTTCGTCACTCCCATTACTAACATGACCATCGGCCATTTCCTATTAACGAAATAACTTAAATATAAGTAAACTATCTATAAATAACATTTAGTTTACCATAGTCACAATACACAAATCATAAAAATCAATTGTTTCAAAACAAATCACACGGAAATATAAAAAATTCAATATCACATTTAAATCCAGGATGGGTTGACCCAAATTACAGCACTTGTCTATCTACATGGCTGACACGATAGGATTCGGCTGTTCACCAGTCCCTACATCACTAAATACATAAAATAAACTAATCGTTCAATGGATAAACCAAATTTAACATTATTTGATGGCTGACATAACATAAAATTATTCACTTTGTTGATAAGAATGAACTGCACGAACACAACTAACTATAAAACCAACAAACCAACCAAACCAATTATTTAGTAAGAACAAGAACTGGACCTATATATCTATAAGAAAGAAAAGAAGAAGAAGTACAAGCAAGCACAAGTAACATGACGTCTACAGGTTTACCAACAATTAACAACACACCTTTAAATCCATTGATTAAACCTACTCCAATAGGCTATTCCATTATAACAGTTAATAATTCCAAATGTCTTATGATTTTTTCATACTGCAATAATTATTGCTTCACTTTCGTGTTGCTATATTAAAAGAGGAGTATGGTTAAATGAGTATTTTGAAGTTCACACACCTTATAACAATACATAACAGAACACACCAAGCTAGAAATAATTCAATGTCACTCCGTTTATCTCAGCAAGATCAGAAAGTATCCCCTCAAACTTGAAATCCTTCTGGTCATATGTCAAATTAATGTCAAAAAAGCTCATCTTCGCTCCCATCTTCTATGTTTCTTGACTCAGTAGAAGCAACTGACCCCGAAGGCAAATGCAACTTTTTCTTTAGATATTTCTCTTCGGTCTTCAGAGTGACTTACGTTCCACTGCTCACTTATGACTTTGGTATGAATCCATCAATTAAGCAACTGCAAGTTTCAAGCTTTTGGATGTGCAGAGAAAGTTGGTAGCATTGGACCCGAACATAGGAGCCGGCCCAGGCCCCATACGACATCCCGCCTGCTGTACTGAAGTACTGCACCCATCTTCTCACACCCAACCTCCAAATTTACTTTGCAAAACTTCTCTCAGAGGGAATTTTCCGACCGTGCTGAAGAATAATTTTGTTGTTCCTATTTTTAAATCGGGTTGCAAAAACAATATCAAAAACTGCAGACCAATTCCAATTGCCATTCAGTCTGCTCTAACCAAAATTTATGAAAGCCTTATCCTTGAATGTTTGAGCTTTTTAACTTGGCAGATTTATTGCTCCAGAACAACATGGCTTCATCCAGGGTTACTCATCTTGCACATACCTCCTCGTATTCCAAAATCTAATCATATCAGCATATTTACCGAGCACTACCAAGTAGATTGTGTCTATCTGGATTTTATAGCAAAGCCTTCGACAGAATAGACCATCTTCTGTTGGTTGCTAAACTTTAGGGCTATGACATCTGCGGCCCATTACTTTCCTGGCTGAAAAGTTACCTACTGAGTCACTGACCGCATACTCGTTGTTAGATGTGGAGGAGAGCAGTCCCGACCCTTCTCTCTGCCACTTCTGGCGTGCCCCAGGGTTTCCATCTCGGACCACTACACTGTTCAACTTATTTATAAACGAGATCTGCGCAGAATTTAAAATGAGATTTCTCTTATGTGCTGACGACATTAAGGTGTTCACCAAAGTAATCTCCACACATGACCAAGAAATGATCCATCGATTAACAACATCAGCAAATATGGTGCATATGGAATGCAATGGAGCTCAATGTCTCCAAATGTGTAGTTATGTTTCTCAGTCGCAGTAACGTAGTTCATGAGTATGACTTTTGTATCGACGGCAGAAGTCTCAGCGTGGTCGAGAAATTCAAGTATCTTGGTGTGATCACTAACCTTTCACTCAGCCCACATGATCACCTGATCAATGGTGTCAGCTGTTGCCTAAGAAGAACAAAAAGTTGATTTGTTCATTATTCATTCCCAACAACAACTCAACTGAATGCAAAAATGCAATCTCAATCCAATCCACCCAATCACTCCCTCTCCAGTGTCACTGTCGTCATCCATTCCCATTCCATCTATTGACTTGTTTCTTGTTTCCTTGTTTGTCATTGTCTGATTGTCATCGTTACGTTATTCGTCATCTACCTAACCTACCTACATCGCTTCGCTATGTAAATATGTTGTCAAATTGGCAAGATAAACTACTAACATTTATACATCCCTAAAAAGTAAGCTTTTAGTAATCATTGAATTTAGTAATTTTATTTTTGATTTGAGAGTTGTCATCAAGTTTGTTTCCATAGAACAAGTGGATCGCCAGTTTTCTGAGATACCTACCCTTCTTGAAACGTTTTTAATACTGCAGTCTTATTGGAATCAAAGCCTGGAAAAATCGTCAGGCCTAGGCCTACTTTTCAGCTCTAACCTACGGACTTAGAGGTAATCATTTTTAATTTGGGTTTCTGGTAATCTCGCACAATGTTTTCTTTCAACATTTTTGGGGACATTCCAAGAACATTTAACAAACAATACCAATGTTTTTCTGTGGCTATGTTGCCAGGAAATGAAAGAGAAGATGTTGAGAAGGGTGGCAAAATCATAATGCCTCCCTCAGCTCTTGATCACTTGACACAGTTGAATATAACATATCCTATGTTGTTCAAACTGACAAATAAAAAGATAAACAGAGTGTCTCACTGTGGTGTTTTGGAATTTGTTGCTGATGAGGGTAATGTGTATTTGCCTCGATGGATGATGCACAATCTTTTGCTGGAAGAAGGTGATATAATTCAAATTGAGAATGTTCTGCTACCTGTTGCTACTTTTGCCAAGTTTCAGCCTCAGTCACCTGATTTTCTTGACATAACTAACCCAAAAGCAGTCCTTGAAAATTCTCTAAGGAACTATGCATGTCTCACTACAGGTGATGTAGTGGCGATAATTTATAATAAAAAGACATATGAAGTGTGTGTGTTGGAAACTAAACCAGGAAATGCTGTATGCATCATTGAATGTGACATGAACGTAGAGTTTTCAGCTCCAGTTGGCTATGAAGAACCGAAAAAACCTGAAAAGGTACCAGACTACGAAATGGATCACGATAGTCTCATGCCAGAACCTAAGGGCTTTACACCTTTCACTGGCGAAGGTAATATTCTTGACCAAAAAAAGAAAAAGAAGATAAGTCAAGAATCTTCCAGCAGTAAATCACAGAATGTATCTAAAGTCCCATATCAACGAGGTATTCCAGACTACAACTATACTGTTGGAACGCTAACCTTCATAAGAAACAACAGACCGTTGCCTGAAAAAGAAAATAAAGAGCCCTTAAACGATTTCAAGCCATTTTCAGGGTCTGGCCAATCTCTTCGCCAGGCAAAAGCCCATTAAAGTGTTAGCCGTTCAAACAAACGTTCTATTGCTATTAAAACACAGTGTTTTTTTAAAAGGTTTTATTTCGTAAAAATTTATATAAAGACAAAAAAGTCAGGTTTCAATCATTTTTTTTAATTTTAAATTTATCACTTTGGAACTGGTACAACTATTTTGTTGTCTTGTTTAATACCTTTGTATGAAATTGTTGATTCTTTTAAAACATAAAGCGTGTACCTACTGTAGTGAGCAATCAAAAGAAATCTTGTATCCGACCCATGAATAATAGCTTGAATCTGTTTATTTCAATAATAAAGTTTGTGATAAATTTATTTGTAATTCAATAAAATTATCATCAACATTTCTGTTGCTTTATTATTTAAATAGTTATTAGATTGCCTTTGTTTTTAAAAAAATATTGTAGCCTTCATTTAATAATTGTTTGGATTAACTTAGGCCTAATTTGTTTTTTTTTTAAATAAAGCTAATAAATGTACTTTATTAGTTTCATTAGTTTGTCTTGTCTGGTAGGCTAATCAATTTTCCATGCAAAGAGAATGCCCTACATAAACAAAGTAGGCCCTACAATGTTTATTATTTTATCATTGAATATGAAACATAAAATAGATCACATAAGTAGTTCAAGTAACAAGTAACTTATACTTATTTGTGAGTCATGTAGGCCTAATAAACTAACTTAAGCAAAAATTTGGTACTGAATTATTATAACAAATTTGTAATAATTCCATAAATGACTCAAACAATTGGTTTTAGCCTGAGAAATTAGGTCATGTGAGGAATAATGCTGAAATCACGGCCGCCTTTAACTCCAGGCCGCGGCCTTCGAAGTGGCAACGTCGCAAGTGGGGTTGTAACAGCTGTTTTGTTTGGAAGCAGCTAATGGTATTTGTGTATTTACGAAAGATTGGTTACTAGACTATGACAATATTGACTCCGCTTAAAATGTACAGATATAGATATTTAATTCATATTTTTTCAGTTTTCAATTCTGTATGTTTTATTTTCAACATTTTAATAAATTTATGTTCATAAGTTTAAATCAATAAAGTGCGAATTAATGAGCTGATGTCACCTGTCTACCATGTTATCTTATGGTATGTCTGTCACTTAACAACCCCACTTGCGACGTTGCCAATTCTACCAGGCCGCGGCATGTAGTTAAAGGTGGCCGTGGCTGACCTTGTTTAATATACCTTGTTTAATATTAGGTACTGTGCATATAATTTTTTACATAAGATATAACTTAAATCTTGCTTGGGGATAAAATCAATCAACTGATGTAAATAATATGTCAATTACTAAATTAGGCCTACTGTTTATGAAATATATTTTGTGTAACTGCTGTGGATGTTAACCCGGCAGAGGTCGAACTGAATTGAAAACGTGAGGAGACGCACACGGTCTTTTCGACCTGGTACAACTAGCCATATTTTAGTAAGTATTGAATTTTTATTGCTCAAAACCGTAAATGGTGTTAAACATTTAATTTACAACCTTCTGAAAATGCTTTAGATGATACAGCATAAATTGGACAGTTGTAATAAAATTGTAGGCCTACACCTTGAATTGTTTCTTTTTAGTAAACCGTTTCATATATAACTTAACAATGCCTCATAAGTTTTTTCATGTATCTGTTTATGAAATATATTTTGTGTAACTGCTGTGGATGTTAACCCGGCAGAGGTCGAACTGAATTGAAAACGTGAGGAGACGCACACGGTCTTTTCGACCTGGTACAACTAGCCATATTTTAGTAAGTATTGAATTTTTATTGCTCAAAACCGTAAATGGTGTTAAACATTTAATTTACAACCTTCTGAAAATGCTTTAGATGATACAGCATAAATTGGACAGTTGTAATAAAATTGTAGGCCTACACCTTGAATTGTTTCTTTTTAGTAAACCGTTTCATATATAACTTAACAATGCCTCATAAGTTTTTTCATGTATCTATAAATGAAGATATCAAAAAAAAAAAGATAAACAGAGTGTCTCACTGTGATGTTTTGACCACAAATGAATTGTTTAAACTCAAATTTATTTTTACAAAAGAAAAATGAGTCTAAATGGTTATTAAAGAGTAGATTAGTGATACATTATGAGGCAAACTATATTGTATCTATAAAAAATAGTTCACTAAAAAAATTGAGATATATAAATTATTATAAGTCATCATTGTCTTGTAAAGATAAAATTCCTTTTAAGTTTTAAGATTCGTCTTTATTATAAATTTACTTTTGTGTCTCTCATCAATGGTTCATTGAAAATGTGCCTAGAAAATATCCTACAAGCTTCACTAAACATTCAACATCCTCGTCTCTCTCAACACGACGATGGACTATCAATTCTTCAAACTACTTTACTTGCTAGATTCCAAGATTCCCTGTCTAGCCACTGAGAGGTACATAAATACTTCTTTGTGGCTCAGCACATAGGTACACAGCAAATAGCACATAGGTAGGTAGGAATTGAAACTGTAGCCAATCAAAAATTAAAAGAAAAATAAGCATTAATTTAAACCACGAGGAGACGCACACGGTGGTTTCGACCAGTACGGTACATGACAAAAAGCTGTCGGTAGACTAAAATGATGAAGTGAAGGATAGCAAACAAAAAATCACGTTATTCCTGGAATGTGGTGTGTTGTGCACCAAAAAGTACAAACCCGGTCATTTAGACAGCTATGCGTCCTCTCCCGGGTCAAGATGACAGTAAAGTAACATAAGAACAGTTGTTGTAGACATTTTTAAATTGAAATAGCCTAAATTCCATCCATTCATTAACCAAAATATGTAATGGGTAATCTGAAATTATTCTTATTTCAGTTAATCGAGGTTTACTGCTGCAGCTCACCACAGTTACATTCACATATGATTCTTCATTAACCATTTATTGGTTCAATACACCAACCAAGAAACTGGAGTATGAGTCTAGTAAAAGAGAAATGAAACAATAAACCTGATTCCTGGGTATGAAGGTTATTCCAGTTACGCCAAATTATAACACAACCCTATTATGAAAATAATTGATTTTTTATTAGATACTACATAAATTTATCTTATCAGAAACCATATTGCAAACTATTTCCTTTTGGTGTCTCCACAACAGTAGCACGAGCTATGTCCAATTTTAGAACCTGGAAAATACCAAAATATGATGATAGAAGTTTTGTTTGATGTTGTTAAAGATATAATAGTGACGAGACTTAGCGTACAACATGTAAAACAAGTGTTTAAACCAAAGTACTATAGTAGTGAGGGATAGGAAGTTTAAACTGTATGTTAATTTGAACGGTTTTAATTGTGTTTATCTGTTAGACAATCAATTATCTGTACAAATGAAAATTGTTAAAATCCCTAGGTTCCCTGAGGTCTGTACGGTACTGATGTAAATAAACAACTCAGTAAATTACGTGTCATCAAACGTACACCAAAAAATAAATAAATCAAAACGAGGGGACCGGTGCTCAAATTGCACAGTTTAGGGCCCAAAACTTGTTTCCAAGGACAAATTCATCCAGTGCAATGAATTAACAGTTTGATTCTGTGATGTTCAATAGCATTAAAAAGTTAATAGGTTTGCCAACAGGGTGCAGCACTATTATTTTTTTTTTATTCATGACAACAGCTAATTTGCAACCAAAAGGTGAGTGAGCGTAGCGAACGAACTTCAACCTGGAGGCGAGTTAGCGTAGCGAACGAGCTAACTTGAAGGCAAGTGAGCGCAGCGAACGAGCTCTCACCCAAAGGTGGAGTGAGTGTAGCGAACGAACTTCAACCAGGACGTGATTGAGCCATGCGAAGGAGCTCATCTTAAAAATGAACGAGCATTGACATAAAACCACATTAGGACAGGACGACGTCTGTCGGGCCAGCTAGTTTACAATAAATTTGTTGATTTTAGATCAACAACACTACATTATATAGAGTACTAGCAGAGTACCCGTCCTTCGTACGGGGTTGGCATATAAGTATCAAATGCTTATAGCAGTTATGAGTGAGGACATGGTTTAAGAAATTTCGGTTCTTTTTGAAGTTCGTTCGCTACGCTCACTCACCTTTAGGTTGGAGCTCGTTCGCTGCGCTCACTTGCCTTCAGGTTAGCTCGTTCGCTACGCTCACTTGCCTTCAGGTTAGCTCGTTCGCTACGCTCACTCGCCTCCAGGTTGAAGTTCGTTCGCTACGCTCACTCACCTTTTGCTGTTGTCATAAATGTAAAAGAAATAATAGTGCTAGTGCTGCACCCTGTTGGTAATCCTTGTAACTTTTAATGCTATTGAACATCATAGAACATAACCAACTTGTTTAATTGAAACAGCTGTTAAGATTCATTAATTCCATTTCTCATAAGGTTAACATGGGAAACTCCAGAGCCACTGGGGCGGAGCCCCGAAGGATTTTTTGGGATAAAAATATGCCTATATGTTAATCGGGAATGTGAGCTATCATCATGCCAAATTTCAGCCCGATCCGACCAGTAGTTTTTGAGATTAGCTCATACAAACACACACACAGACACCACCTCTTCTTTATAATAGTATAGATAGATATAGATTTTACCTTAGATAAAACATACCCTTAGGTTTTACATACTACCTTAATCAGGTTACAGTTGTAAAAAAAAGTAGCCTATTTAAAATGCACATAACTGTTCAGTGTCTTATTTACAATCTGACTGGTTAAACATTCATCTGGAGGAACAGCTGTTAAATTACAATTAATATTCAAAACTGTTACAAAAACACTTGGTCAGCATTTAACTGGATCTTTGAAAATGGACTTTAGAAATAAATTAAACATGAGATTCATAAAGGAAATCTCCTTTTTAATTACCATTCGCAGGCACGCTAGATCATAAGCTTTATTATGACACCTCAATCGTAACAATTGGTTAAGTATAAGTAGAATGGCTGGAAAAGGGATGTGACAGGGAAATACGGTACTTTCCTGTTAAAGGGAACATTCATTATTATCGATCTGATTTCTTTCAATATATCGATATTTTTGTTTTTCCTTTACGATCCATACCTTCTGTTTTAATATCTTCAAACACATTTATATTACAAATTGACAACTGATCTTGTTTAGGCAAAACATAAATAAGTATAACTGTTCTAAACTAACCTAACATAACCAACCAAACTTGCTGGGGTTGCTGTATCATTTCAAAATTTCGTTTGATAACAGAAAAGGCATGTGAGTAATATGGAATGGAATTTGGAAATTTCACAGCAAGTTTGGTTGGTTAGGTAAGGTTAGCTTGGAAAATTTTCATTTCAATATAATATTTTTAAATTGTTTGTTGATACTGAACAATATTTACTTATCGTAGTTGTCAGCTGACATCTCGTTCATTATCGGATCAAAAATAGAATATCGATATATCGAAAGAAATCTGATCGATAATAATGAATGTTCCCTTTAACAGGAAAGTACCGGAAATACCTTATTGTATCAAATATATAGATAGAAGATTTATTTACCACAGGTTGATGGATTAGAACAATGTGTCTTGTGATTTTTTGTAGAGAGTTTCCTCAACAGACGCTGCGCTTCATCTTCCAATGCCTGCGTTTCTTCCTCCAAATTGATAAACTGTAGATTATAAGAGGTTAGATAATATCTAGAAATGTAACAGGTTATCAACTTTTTTAAGATTTTCTAGGTACTTAAACATAATATTGTTTCTTTATAAAAAAAACATAGGGCCTAAATTAGGGTTTTATGGGTGTGTGAAAAGTAAATTTATCAGTCGAGTTTACAGCATAACTGAATGATTGCTTCAAAATATGCATCAAGATAAAACTTTCCAAAACGATGACAAGTACTTTATCGCATGTACAAAAAACAACTAAAAATTAAGCTTATAGGTAAATAAAAAATAAAAATAATAATATCTAGGCTACACTTATAGTCACTGTGCAATTTGACTATATACTTTCAATGCAATTTTTATTTATATTCATAAACCTCCACATAGCATATATTTAATTCTATTAACACGTTCAGTGCGGCATAGGTACCTTCAAACAGGCGCTCGCCAATGGCGGCGAGGCCCGGGCGAAGCCCCGCCGCGCAACTGAATCGGTGAACGCAATTGGCATTCAAATATTTCAGTCTGACGAATAAAAAAAGAGCAGCGGTGATTGTGCTGCGTTAGCCCGAGAGTGGACGTAGTTCACTGAAACACCCAAAGGTAGCAGCACTCCGTAGCCAGTGTCTTTGTAAAGTGGCTCGAAAAGAGAAAATTGCCGGAACCAGGACAAAAGCATTGCCAGACAGGATTTTACGAGAAATTTTAGTACCAACCTACACCAGACTGAAGCTTATATTCTAAGCTACAGGCTGGCAACGATTATAACGTTCCCTGGCAATGGCTGAGCTCACATTGAAGCAAGGTTGTTGGCATTGGAGAAGGACGACATTTCCCGCCCCGCGTCAGTGGTGCCCGTACCGCGGGGCGTGAATTCCCGCCCCTAGCACTGAACGTGTTAAATAATTTTTTGTAATAAGTAGTCTTTACCCAGAAAATCTACGCTTACACGCGGTACAAATCTAATACAGTATTTTATAATCATTGATTTCATACCTATTATTGATGCCTGATTCTACTCTAAAATCCTACCCTGTCTGCAGTCTTCATAAAAATCTCTAAATTGCAATATCGCAAGGATGGACAAAGAAACACAATTTCTGTTTGTCGTAATATACTTGTTTGCCATTGCTATAAAAAGAACTTTTTTAGATATGCCTATTGTTTGGTTAACCCATTGGGAAAGGAATTAATGCGCTGCCTGCAGCACACCCTCTGTCGGCAATCAATTTTACCGAATATGCAGACTTTTACTCTAATTGTTATATAAAGAATACCTTAGGTAATAAATTAATAACTCTTTCGCCATTTTGTACACAGTAAAATTGCCTAAAAAAATTGGTAATTGGATAATCAAAGTGTAAAATAAAATAGCCCCGCCGCAGCAAACCTGCAGACTAAGCGAATTTCCATTTGCCTAACTGGATTGACACTAAAATGTATCCTTAAAAATTAATATCACATTTATCCTACTAATATTATAAATGAGAAAGTTTGGATGTATGGATGTATGGATGTATGTTTGTGACAAGTGAACGCAAAAAATACTGGTCGGATTGGGCTGAAATTTGGCATGATGATAGCTCACATTCCCGATTAACATATAGGCATATTCTTATTTCAAAAATCCTTTCGGGCTCCGCCCCAGTGGCTCTGGAGTTTCCCATGTTAACCTTATGAGAAATGGAATTATTGAATCTTAACAGCTGTTTCAATTAAACAAGTTGGTTCTGTTCTATGATGTTCAATAGCATTAAAGTTACAAGGATTACCAACAGGGTGCAGCACTATTATTTCTTTTACATTTACATAATTTATGACAACAGCTAATTTGCAACCAAAAGGTGAGTGAGCGTAGCGAACGAACTTCAACCTGGAGGCGAGTTAGCGTAGCGAACGAGCTAACCTGAAGGCAAGTGAGCGCAGCGAACGAGCTCCAACCTAAAGGTGAGTGAGCGTAGCGAACGAGCTCCAACCTAAAGGGGAGTGAGCGTAGCGAACAAACTTCAACCAGGACGTGATTGAGCCATGCGAACGAGATAATCTTGAAAATTAAGAAGTTAAACGGGGCAAAGCCCGCGGGTTACAGCTAGTTCCCTATATAAATAGAATTAGTTTAACGAGTACTTTAGTTTGCTGCAACAGTGAGGGTAAACAGTTTTTTTTTATGTTAATACTTTTGTAAGAAATAAATCCATTTTTGAAATTTGATCAAACAAGCAAATTTTCTTCATAAACAAGCAAATTACAACAGTTTGGACTATAAATGCAAGTTGAGTGTGGAATGGAAAAAATGTGCTGTGTAGCTTTGTTAGTGACTACGATTAGTTTTTTCTTTGGTCAGGATTATTCATTGAAGCCCAGTGAAATCAGCTGAGTCCAGTTCACTGAATAAAGACCTAACCAAGGCCACAATTAAAAAAAACAGGCCGTAATGCTTGTCAAGCATGACGTCACGATAGAAGACGGCAATGACGTAGGTATTTATTTATTTATTTTCCAAGGAAAGACTAAAACAAGCAGCTGATCACAAACGGCAAACATTACGTCATTGCCGTCTTCTATCGTGACGTCATGCTTGACGAGCATTACGGCCTGTTTTTTTAGTGTGGCCTTGATCTAACCCATAACTCTCACTGAGCCATAAAAACGCTGGGTGTATATCTGCTGGTGTCTACACCAAAATCCAGAAGCTGCTGTAACTGTGATTTTTTAAGGTATACATTTAACTTGAATATATATGATCAGCTTATAGCAACGGTCTAGAGACATCAATTTTCTCTCCTACCGCCTCACTCCTGGCCTAACCAGCCAACCAACGCTCCTAGATTGTGGTATAGAAATTAGCAGATTCAAACGCTAAGTTTTTTTGGTAATTATTTGGTATGTCTACAACGCGATATTATGTACTTTTTTTATGTCTACTTACAGTATTTTTCACGCTGAATCCAAAAATGCAATCAGTTTTTGTCGGAGAGATTCCTAAATGACCGTACAGTTAAATAATTACTATTAAGCTTCAGTTTTGTTGATTTATTAACTTATTTATGGTATGGATGAGTCCAAGTGCTAGTGGCGACTAACACTTAAAGGGGAGGAAGGATTGTGGAGTGGAAACAGCTGTTAGTTATTTACCATTCAATACAAAAACAAAAATCTTAATAACATTTAACAACGATTCAATTAGTAAAAGCAGACGGACTTCTAAGACGTTCCGGAAATACAGTAACACAAAAACAATAACTTACATAAAATATTAATAAAATCAACACTAATCATCAATAAATTTAACTTATCCTCGTAAAATGCAAGGATTTGTCCCCAGATAATAACACGACCACTACCGGCATTGATACTAGGCTATGTCAACTGTCAACTGCCACTGTCACTGAATTACTGTAATCAACCAACTAAAGGATTACTACGCTAAAATGCGCCCAGGAAATAGATCTAGATTAAACATCTGTATTAACAACTAATTAATTATCAAGTAAGTTTAATTATTGTTGTCGATTTAGGTATTAGTAATGGCTGATATTTGCAATGCGTGTGACCTGAATTTTTATGAAACTGTTGTATTTGATAATAGTGAAATTAAAAGTTTTTTAATTAAGCACGGGGTTTTGAAAAACGAGACAAATTGTCCAACGTGTAATTCAAACATTAAAGTGAACGATCAGTGGCTATTTAGATGCTGGAATAAAGTATCAATAAACAAGAAAAAAGCGAAAAGGTGTCATTGGGTGCGATCTTCCAGAGTAGGCTCTTTTTTCGGCAATTCAAAATTACAAATCCTTACGCTTTGGCGATTAGTTAATCATTACCTTTTTTTGACCCACCCCGGCAAACATTTCTTGAAACAAATCTCAATCTCTCAAGTAGTACTGTTGTAGATTGGTATTCGTTTATACGAGAAGTGTACATTGACGATTGCGTAACAAATTCGGATAGACTAGGCGGGCCAGGTGAGATTGTTGAGATTGACGAAGCGAAATTCGGGAAACGCAAGTACAATCGAGGTAGGCGAGTGAAGGGAAACTGGGTGTTGGGGGAGTGCAGAGAGGCTAGACCAAAACATTTTTAATTCCCGTTCCTGACCGCTCAAGACGCACACTCATTCGACTAATCCGCCGCTGGGTTTTGCCTGGCAGCACCATCATCACTGACTGTTGGAAGTCGTACAGCAGATTGCGGGAGTACGGCTTCCAACATTTAACTGTGAACCATAGTACTGACTTTATTGATCCCGTCACGGGCGCTCATACAAACCGAATTGAGCGGTGTTGGAGAGACGTTAGAGACCACATCCCCAAATACGGGGTGAGGTCGGAACATTTCATCGGGTACCTGGCAGAGTTCCAATTTAAAAAACGGAATCTGGTAGCTTGAGGTATGGTGTGATTTTGTGGGGACAGGCAACTGATGCAAAAACTATTTTTAGACTTCAGAAAAGAATCATCCGAATTATGACTAATTCCCACCCCAGAAGTCCTTGTAAATTACATTTTCAAAATTTAAAAATCCAAACACTCACAGGACTATACATATTTGAATTATTAAACTACATACACAATATAAAAAATAACCTCCCGGATTCATTCAAATTCACACACAACTATAGTACAAGAAACGAAACAATTTTCAGATTACCAAATCACCGTTTGACCTTATTTGAAAAAAGTCCTTTGTATGCAGGTTTAAAAATGTATAATAAACTACCGGTATATTATAAAATAATGAGTTCAAACAAGTTTCAAGAAACATTGAAAAATGGACTCCTTGAACGTGCGTTTTATAAAATAGAAGAATTTTATAACCATCCCTTGAGTTAATTTTTTGTTTTTAATTTTCTTAACTACTGTACTGTATTAACATTATTTGGCTAGGTATTTTTCCTGTTACTTTGTACTTTGTATTTTTCTAGTCTAGGCTCAATTTTGACAATGCACCTGTTCTATATGTTATCACATCTAAAAGAATGTTATGTGCAAATAAATAATGTCTAATGTCTAATGTCTAATCCGAACAACAAGCGACTCCACGCGTTTTATAAGGCCGCAGCAAAGCTGTATAGGCCAAAGTACTAAACAAGGTAGGTTGGTTAAGTTAAAATATTTTCTTTAATGCATAAGCTATGTATTATATTTTAAACTAACGTAACCTAAGCTAACCTAATCTAATCTAACCTAACCTAACCCAACCCAACTTTAATATTAATTTTTGCTAACCTAATCTAATCTAACCTAACCTAACCCAACCCAACCCAACTTTAATATTAATTATTATATTGTATTTCATGTCAGAAAAGGCATGTGAGGAAGATAGGTCGGACTTTATGCGGATTCGTGACTGTATTAAGTGTTTTGAAGTGAGGTTAGATTAGGTAAGTTAAAGGTTAGGTTAGGTAAGTTAAAGGTTAGGTTATTATGAACCGACTCATTAATTTATGCTACTTCCAGACTGTTTTTGCACAATTTAATAGATAATCGTTATTTCATTGTGTTTCACCCACTATTAAATTGTGCAAAAACAGTCTGGAAGTAGCATAAATTAATGAGTCGGTTCATAATAACCTAACCTTTACCTTCCTAATCTAACCTCACTTCAAAACACTTAATACAGTCACGAATCCGCATAAAACCCGACCTACCTTCCTCACATGCCTAAATAAGAACTGATTCTGATTATCTCTGGTTTCAAAACGAATTGATTTCATTCCGCATTAAGTATCGAGTACAAACAGCTGTTTGCTCTCCTCCTCACTCAGTCCTCAGTCCACATACGGACCCGTCCAGACCACGCCATATTGCCATCAGTATAGCTCAATGAACCTTAGATTCGTAATGTTGACCCTCGTTTTACGATCATTTAGGAATCTCTCCGACAAAAACTGATTGCATTTTTGGATTCAGCGTGAAAAATACTGTAAGTAGACATCAAAAAAGTACATAATATCGCGTTGTAGACATACCAAATAATTGCCGTTTTTTTTTATGGCACTGTTAGTTCTGGGTTAGGTATTTTTTCTGTGGTCGTTTAAAACCATTTAAATCTAAGGATTTTCTCAAGAATCAAACCCACAACTTTTCCATTCTCAAGTGAGCACTATTTGCCAATCAGCCACCCAGCTATATAACAGCACGTATCCCCTGTAGGAAAATTTTATTTATAAATAAGATTAAGATACCTATTTATAAATTAAATTTTTTATTCTAAATGCAAAATAAATTTTGACCTGAAACTTTGATGATTGTCAAGGGCGTGGCCAGAGGTGTTGAAGATCTCCAGCACCCCCCAAAATTCTCATAAAAGTTTTTTTTTTACAATAAATAACTGTTCTTACATTTCCCTTTGGTCCGTAACAAATTGAAATAAGATATTTGAAATGCTCAAATCGCCTTTAAACCCACAATTTTGCTCTAAAATTTACAAAATCGCTAACCCCCCCAAGGCCCACCTTGTACCCTAAAATGTTTAAGTTGTAGTACCATTGACATACTTGATCAGTGTGACAAGGCCTCAAATGTTTGGATATTTTTTCTTCGTCCAGTGCAATCTCTATCCTCCGAAGTAAATCTTCAAACTTGCCGCTACACATTTTTAACTCTGGATGTCTCATTTTTGTTTGTTGATGCAACTTTTTCAGCTGAAAAAAATAAAATACTTAACTACATAACATTACAGTCTATTATGATTTACGAGTTTAGTAATACAATTTGATTTTTTGTCAATGTTATTGACATGATTTCGATGTAACATCGACAACTTTTCAGTAGATACAGGTGAGATTAATTAATGCAAGAATATGAATATTCACTAAATTTGACAAAAACTATTGCAAATTACATTATTTTATTTTTTTTTTATAAAACCCTTTAAGATTGAATTATATGCATGTGTGACAATATACCTTAGAAAGATGATAAACAGCTGATGCATGTTGTAACCGTAGAGCAGATGGATTTGACGACTGATGTGAAGAACTCCAACTACCACACGACTGGAAGTCTGACGTTCCTTTCTGTGACATTACAAACTGACTATTAATGGACATTCATGTGAGAATCACGACTTGAATAAAAAAGCATGAGATATATATTGTTATTGAGTGGTAAGCTGGCCAAATTCTGTCTCTCTAAAAAAAAACGTTTGAGCACACCAGCCTTTGTACAGTTTTACTCAGACACTACCTTGTTTTCAAGTTGATCCATGAGTTTCTCCAACTGAGCGTACTTATCTGCCTTCTCTTGCAGAGTTTTGTCCATTGATTGTGATCTGACCACAGCCTCTTTGCCTCTCAGTTCTCTACGAGCTGCCAGCAGACTCTGTCTGGAACAGTTCACAGTGGAACCAACCTATATATTTCACAATAGGTCATATTGTGCATCTTAAGTAGTGTTTATCCAATTTCAACATAAACAGATAAATTATTGCCCTTAATGTTTGTATGATTTTGATCTCTTGCCTGCCTGCAGTATGATATAAATTGTACCTATTTCTATTTTAGTTGTATCGTTTAGGTCAACAGTCCCATTTTGCTATAGGACATCACAAGCTGGAGGCCGGCAGATATTTAGTCAACTTAGAGGCGGCATTGAACCAACTCCCATCCTGCTTAAAGCATCGATCACATATGAACAATGGAGCATGTGAAGTAAGGATATTTTACTCATCTACAGTACCATGGCCGCTGCCAGCCGTGATGAGTCCTACTAAGACATAAGGCATAAGGCAACAATATGAATATTCCAATAACTAAGACACTTACTGATAGCACAGGCTTTTAAAAATTGTCTAGCATTTGCCGTTTTTGAAAAAAATTTAATTTAGATTATTAATAACAAAAACTTTTTGGTTGAGGATAAAATTTGGAAAACACACTAATTAATTCATAATGTATTTATCTACATTGTATTAAAGATTGATGACGTTCTGACGTTTGGTTTACATTATGCAATTTTTCAAAGTCATACGATGGTTTTTGACACTCTAAAAACAATGCTCTTCTGCATTTTAACTGTCATATTCATTTTTATAAACAACCTAAATAACATTTATAGTAAATAGGGTCTATTCCAACCCCTATCGTACACCCCAAACTACATGAGCTAAAAAATAAAAAAAAACAGGAATTTAAATATTTTTCTCTTTAGCTACAAAATCTTCTAGTTTTTAATTAACATGATCAAAAAATTAAAAAAGTAGTATGCTAGCCGAGAAACTTTTTCATGTCACATTTCAGAACTCATATAAAAGTACTGACTTTTATATGAGCTAATTTCAGTTACTTTTACTGAATTTGGATATTTAAAATAGAAAACATTACTTTTTAGTTTTTAACCTTTTAACCAGAGCTAAAAGTGTCCTAGACTTCGCTATAATCAAAGCAAATAGAACTGACGGATCAATAGTCCAGCTATAGCCCCCCAGCTGGTATTATTGAACCGCCAGTTCTATTTGAGTTGACTATAATACTTTCATTATGTTCATTAAGTTTCATCCATTCATCTTTACTCTATGAAGGCTAGATGTGAAGTTATTTAGAAGCGGAGCATTAAGTTCTTGCACCATTAAGTTCTTGCACCATTATCAACAACATTTAGCGTGTCTATCCTATTGCAAGATGGCCGCCATGCTTCAATTATCAATTATCAATTATTTAAGATGGGGACGCCACTATGTGCGTATTTTAACCCAAATATGAGTGAAGGATGAGTGGCGCGATCTTGTAGTCTTGTTAGTGACTAAGGCCGACATGTTCCTTAGACACAGCTGTTAATTAATAGCCCATACAGCTAATGGCAACTAAGGGACCTACAGTGGAATCCGAACCACATTTTTTCCTTGTAATTTACAAATTGGTCTAGTTATCGGGATAGTACTGCAGATAGTCGTAGTACTCACTAGTGCGGACGTTAATCCACACCAGGGAGCATCGCATCCACAGTGCATCCCTATAAATATCCACAATTCGTGACCTTCTAGTAGCTGGATTACAGGATGATTCAGTTGTTAGAATGTTTTTTTGGATAGGTATACTCCATTTATTGGTCTTATGTGATAGTTGGTTTAAAGTATTGAATTGACAACGGATGCCAACTCAATTAACAAACAGAAAATACATTTTATATCAACAAAAGTAAGTTTAGAACCTTACCTACCTTTGTTCTTCTAGGAGGTTTTCTTCTCTTTTCAAAGCATGTCTGTAGATTTGCTCAAGCTCTGAAAAAAGTGTTCTATTCACTAAACCAAAAACATTAAAACAGTTATTTTATTATTGATTTATTAAAAATAAAAATAAATGAAAGGTTACTAATCTATTGTAACAATATCCCTGTTGCAGCAAACCTGCAGACTAAGTAAATTTCCATTTGCCTGAATTGATATACAATTAAATCTATTTAAACTACTAGGTTCAACGAGTACCTAGGTTTGCAGTACCAAGTTTGATCAAAATACATCCATAAACAAGCAAACTACAACACTTTTTTACAATATTCTCCATAAGAATAACATGGCAATTTGAAATTTACAATTTTTTGAATTCTCTCCGCAACCAATAACCGCACAAAAACACTTCAATGTACTAAATTATTTGTATTTTTCAGCTCTTTAAAATGGTCTAGAGCAAAATTGGGAAATTTTGTTTTGATGGTCAAAAATGAGAAAAACCAATTATTAACCATAAACCAATTATAATCTAACATAAAAGCCCTCGTAAAACCTTGTTCCCATCGTCCAATCATGCTGGTTCATGAACTAATTATCTAATCTAATTATCTTATTTCTAAGTTTATCTTGCCTTACACCTTCAAACCAAATTTCATCAAAACCAAACATAAATTACTCAAGTTAACGCATTCACGGACACACACACATATGTATATTTATATATGTTTGTATATATGTATCTAATATATATATATATACAGTATATACATACAAATTTGAATGAATAGTGTTTTCAGCCTCTGGTGACATTAAAATGAAAAAGTAAATCGGTCCCGGGCTCAAGTCTTACCATGAGACCTACGGTAATAGCTACTTCCCTATAGAGAAATTCGCTGAAATTACATTATTACCCTTATATAATATCATATATAAAACATACTCCCTTAGTAGATTTGTCATCCTTATGGAACAGCTGAAGCCAATTTTATTGTTAGTTCTGTTCGTCCAACTGTAGACGTCGTGTTTTGTTTACAATTTGTTCCTTGTTATTTCAGTCATTTAAAACCTCATTTAACCAAATAAAACGATATAATCATAAACAATAACTGGTCTCCTAGTTATATAACCAAACAGTAAAGCACAAATCATGAAAATAACCTTAAAATAATAGAAACAAAATTTCGTCTACCTCAGCGATCAGTATGGACGTACATGAACTAGACACGAAAAACAAGCTTTAAAATTTACAATGGGATGAAGAGTCTACTTGTGTTTCTTAGTCTATGATAATACGTGAAGGTGATTTCTACAAAACACTACTCATCCGTTAATAATGGACAGATTTTTACAAACGATGTGTCAAAATTGAGTATTTTTATTTAGACGCCCCCTTTCACCAATTCCTGTAATAAAAGTCCTCGGGCTTTGCCATCATAGGCCATCAACATCCCAATGTATTCCTTATGAAGAAACGATTTTTTTTACTTAAACAGACAAATGATTTGTATTAATTGCATACTAAAACAGCTGTTTATAGTAAATACATGATACACACAAGATCGTTCGTTTTCAGAGTGAGTTCGTTTTCAGTTTCGATAACTGGAGTGGAGTGATTGGTTACATTATCTTTGAGTTGACACTTTTAAGTCATCGGAAATTATGACTGTTATTTCGTGAGGTATAAATTATGAATAAAAAAGAATAAAGTACAAATAAATGTTAAAATTATTCTTTGTCCTTTGAGGTAAGGGCATCTAACCATAAAATTGAAGTAAAGTTTGTTGGTAATTGCCTTACAGGAAAGATTACCTTTCAATCTATTTTCCTTAACTGAAGCCTCATTCAACTGCTTTTGCTCAGCGTCAAGACCCACTTTCTGATTGTTAATGTTATTCTCTTGGCCCTTCAAGAACTCCTGCTCGTCGTAGAAAGAACTAAGCTTTTCCAGCTACAAAACAGAAGAAAGATTATTGTATCTTGAAGAGTACACAAGCCTCAGCTCCTTAGACGATGATATGAAATGCCGACCATGGCTGAAACGTGAGCCTTAGCTACCATTGGTTAAAAGTATACCAAGAGGGACAACTAACTTATGAGCATTATTAGGAGTTTCAGCATGCCTGTCAAAACTCATCCTGTTGTCATTCTTCATCAAGCCCAAAATATTACAAACACTGCAGGTTTTCATGAAAAACAGGTTTATCAAGTCAAGTTCCACACAATAAATAGCAATAACTTATAATAAAGAACAAAATAGCTTGATGGTTCGCATATTTATTTATTTTTTGTCAGTACATCATTAACAGGACATACTGTCCATTGTTAAATCTAAGACTTATAGCTAGATACAACAAATACATCTGTTTTTACACAAATAACTGAAACTCCCAGAAATATAAAACAGGACAGAAATTGAGCTACATGGAGCAGGTAGTTTTATTCATACCTAATTCCAGCAGTTCTCCAAATGATCTGCCATTTTAGGGAACGTCTAAACGTTAAAGGATTTTCTGGAGTACTTAAACTTGTTGCTAATTTATTTAAGATTTTTTGACTATGACTAATGTATTGTGATTATTTTGTAAACTGTGAGCTACAGGTTTGATATTTAAATTTTTTGTACAGTAATTATGTTAAGTTTGGGTATCCCTGAAATTGGACAGGATTTTATGAATCCAGAATGCTATTTCCAAAATATAGTGATTGTAAAAAATTAGAACTTGAAAATTTTGAACAGTTTAACCAAGGGTGTTTGGGAGTTTAACTAAGGGTTCTACGAGGAACTTTGCCAAATATTTGTATTACTTTTTTTGTAATTTTAAATATTTTGAATGAGGAGAGTTCCCCCAGATCAAGGTACCATTATGTCATTAATGGTGAGAAATGAGCATGATATTAGCTGTGTTTCCAGATTTGTTACTTGTGAGATTATTGTTATAGAAAAAATGCACGAGTTCATTTGCTTTATTCGCTTGATTATTATATAAGGACAAAACTAATGAGAAATGAAAAAAAAATTTTGAATAGGGAAACTTTATTGGAAAAGTTTTTGTTGATTTCATTACCCATGTAAACGTATGACTTTAGTTGGGATAGTAATTGGTACAATAAGCAAACAAAATTTGTCCAATCAGCCAGATTAAAATCATACAAAAACCAGGTATTACTAAACAAAGTTGAAAAATTACACAGTACATAGGCCTTGAAATTAAAATATGGTACAAAGAACCAAAACAGGGCTTAAATTATGTTACCAGCCAAAACTAATAATTTAACATTTCTTTATTTTAAACAAACATAGTTATACATAAAGTAACACCAGTTGTCAAGATAAATAAGGAAGGGTAAAGATGTTGGATCAACTACAATTTGACTTTGAAAAAACAAAAACTTGTGTAAAAAGTATTGATTCCACGGTTCATCAAAATACACAGGTACTATGATGATATACTGTAGATCTCACAAAGCAAAACAAAAATAAATAGTGGATGAAAATGTGTAATGTGAGGACAATGGTTGATGAGGAAATCCTGTACACATTTTTCAAAATATTAAAAATTTGATACTTCAACTATCTGCAAGTGGAGTAACCATGATTCTGATCGACCAAGATAGCAAAAAAAAAAAAAAAAATTGTTATGCAAGTTAAATGTACGTTATGGTAGCAAGATGTTTAGCATGTGAAGGCCTATCATCTTGCGGGCAGGCTATGGAGTTGAGTTGCTGTTGTTTACTTCGCTGACCACTGGTGAATCACCGATTACAGCCATTTAGTTGATTAAATATATTTTGTTTGTGGTTAAATTTTTGTTTTAACTTGGCCAATATATTATTTGTTTTGTAAATTGGCATGTAAAACCAAGTAAAAATGAATCTAAACTGTGTTTAAAATGTTTTATTACTACCTAAACTTTTTGAAGCTTACTATACGTTCAAAGCTTACTCTACGGTTAGTTGGTTAGGTTAGCATTATCCTTGATTTTGATTTTCAACGAGAGTCCACTGTATTACCTATGGGTTTTGAATTTCAAGTTCCAATTTTTTTCTGAAAATAATATAAATTACAGATTTGAGACTTGGCTTTGACACATCACTAGGAACATTTCTACCTCGGTTTCAATAGTCAATAAACTTACCTGGTTGTCTAAGAGGTGTTTTGGGTAATCAGTAAATATCTGGTACATATTTCCACTGAGCAGAGGCTTGTAGGATGTCAATTGGTGTTTAGGATGTTTATCAGCTCTAGTGTCAGTCCACAGCTGATAACATTTGGAGATCAGCTGATTCATATTAATCATCACTTCTGTGTGGTAAAAGTGCTGCAATACAAAAACAAATCTGTAGAACAGTAAATACCCCTATTTAAAAACTTTGAGCTACCCCCTACCCCGCTACCCTTAATGGCAAAATTTTTGAAATTGACCATAATTATTGTAGGCCTACATATCCAAACAAGTTGGGCCGATTTCAAGTATCTAAAATAGTTAAAAAGTTAAAGGGGGTGCAAGTATTTTCAGCCATTTTCATGGTTATTTGGATTTGAAACGTTTAGGGCGCCATTTTGTTATTAGTGGGTCGATTTTGGTTTTCTTTATGTCAGTTGTTATGTTTCGTCAAGACCTGTAAAACGATACCAAACTCAACTATACTTGTCGTTTGAAAACTTTGAGCTACCCCCTACCCCTGCTATGCCTAAGGGCGAAATTTTCAAAATTGACCATAATTATTGTAGCCCCTCATATCTAAGAGGGGTAGCGGATTTTTATCCCCCTGGAATTTTACCCCCTGGGCAAACGTGACGTCACAAACCAGGGGGTAAAATTCTGGCCACGAACTTTTGAGTTTCGCGACATCAGCTTGATGGATTAAACGCGGAATTAAAGATATAATTTCATGGTTGTGAATTTAATCAGAACACATCAAATTATAAACATCTAGGATTTACGGCCCGGATTTTTACCCCTAAGAATTTTACCCCCCGGATTTTTACCCCCGGAATTTTACCCCCTGGCCAGATATATAAATTAGTGAGAATGATTACTTATCTCCATTCAGTTTTAATTTAATAGTAAACATTTTATTATTAAGTAGCCTATCTTAATTTATTTTACACATAAACTAATCGAACAGGTTTTTAATTTTAATTTTGAGATTTGTGTATCAGGATTCGATCTTTGAAGCCAACTGTTGTTAATATGATCAAAATAAAACAGTGAATTCTGTTTACTTAGTTGAGATCACAAAATAAATAAATAAAGATAGGCTACTAAATAATGAAATGTTTACAATTAATTAAAAACAGAAATAAGAAAATCAATTGTTCAATTTCTAAAATCGGCTAGGGGGTAAAATTCCGGGGGGTAAAAATCCGGGGGTGAAATTCCGGGGGGGTAAAAATCCGGGGGTAAAATTCCGGGGGTAAAAATCCGGCCCGTACATCTTCAGTTGTCTAAACGCTAGTTATATGGACAGGGGGTAAAATTCCGGTTTTTATCGCTAATCTAATTAATCACGCTCTGACTATTTTCATTAGACTTCCAAATCCGCGGAGGTAAAATTCCGGCCGCGAACAAACTTTTGGCCACTCAGGTTACTACGTCATAGTGCCGTCAGCTTTGCCCAGGGGGCAAAATTCCAGGGGGATAAAATTCCGGCGACCCATCTAAGAAGGTTGCCGCAAACAGATTTCAAATATCTCAAATGGTTGAAAAGTTAAGGGGGGGGGGGGTTTAAGTTACTTTTCAGCCACCCTGTATAGTGTAAAGATAAACTGAAACTGTATTTTTTGAATTCATACTATTGGCAACACTGACTCAACAACTCACTGGCCACCATTTTAAACATGTAGAAAACACTCTCTTCCTTAGTTGAAAATGCTGTCCGTGACAGTAAAATATTCTAATGTTTTGTTTATATAGTGTCAAGTTTTGTGTTTCCTGTGCCAGTTTAGATTCTATCCCATTCAGGTAAGCCTGCTAATACACAAAACTACAAGGGGGGGGGGGGGGGGTTAATTATTATCTTCTCAAAAAATACTAAATATATATATGAATCTGAACGGATGGTGTTTTTGGCCTCTGGGGACCTCAAAACAAAAAAGTAAATCGGTCCCGGGTCTAGGTCTTACCATGAGACCTACGGTAATAGCTTATTCTCTATATGGGAAATTCGCTAAAATAAACATGCATGGTTATTTCTGTAATTAGATACAGCCACAAACAAAAAAACCCTATCAAAATCTAAAAAATTATTGCAATGGTGAAATCAAGTACAAGAATAAAAACTGAACGATTTCTTATTAATCATTTGCAATTTTACTTACCTACCACCTATGCCATACTAATCTCATCACTGACAATGATTTACTTGGCTTATCAAATTGATCTAACCCACACTATATCAAGGCTAACCTCAAAGTCTTCAATGTCGTGTAGGTTCATAAGGGATGATCGGCAAGTAATGTTGAAAGCCACAACAAAGAAGAGTAAGAGAGCTGGATGATTTGAAAGCACATGATCCCATAACTGTTGCCACTCTTTCCAACCTAAAACCTACAAAAACAAAATTAATTTAGCAGCCTCAGAAATTGTTACCTTTCAAAGATTAGACTCTTCCCGCCCATGCAATTAACTCTCTTTAATTTTGTATAAATTACCAAATTAGAAGGGGGCACGACTGAGCATATTTGAACCCAAATAAGAATGAAGGATAAATGTTCAATGGAGTGATATCACCTTTATAGCATTTTCCTTGCCAAGATCATTAATTTGTTTCTTTAGCCATTACTATTGAAAAGCCCAATGATTACAGCACTGGTGGTCAACAACTTCTCCTAGGTTGTGACGCCAACGCACAACATGCCAACGGATAGGGTAACACTAACCTAGGGGGTGTGTTGCTAGCCTAGTGGTTAGCGTCTCGGACTTCGGTGCGGGAGGAACGGGTTCAATCCCCGGCACATCCACAAAACTTTAATGGGTTTGGACCGCTTTCCCTTAAAAGTGTTTGACTTCATAACAAAAATGCCACTGGCGTAGATACAAGCAAAAAAAAAAAAAAAAACAAAAACAAAAAAAAACACTGACACTAATACAAAAGGTGAGTCTTTTCTCCAATATCTTATCACAAACAACCTGTTCTAACATAACCAGCGAGGTTTTTTAAATAAAACCAGACGGGAGGTCATTTCCATTATTGTGGGTTCAGAACATATCCATAGTCATAGACTGGTTTGTAAGTCAGTAGGTCTCGTTATCTGACCACAGATTCATCTGCTCTAATATGCTTAGTGAGAATGCCACTCCCTCCTTCCGAAATCCCAGTAGAACTGGTCACAGAACAACTCTGAGCTGCAGTTACAGCTGGGATCTGTGTGTGGAAGGGTCAGCTGCTTTGCAGTCATTGACCAAATCGCAACCAATTTGATTAGATATGATCACTTGCATCGATGACAACTATCCCCTGGAACAGAGAAAACACAGTTCCAACACAAGATGGTGGACTGCGGATTTGAGTTGCATGAGGGCAAGCATTAGGAAGCCGTTGGAGCCATTTTGGGAGCCTCACATAATACTGCCTGGCAATTAAACAAGCCAAACAGAACTCATGGAGACAGTTTACACAGGAGGTAAACAGACTCAGCGCTGCAGCCTGCCTTCAGCAGGTTCTGGCGTCCAAACCTATTGGCCTCTTGGGATCTCTTAAGCTATCAGAAGGGCAATACCCTACCGGGGTTTGTGGAAATCTCCAAATTCTCCTTGATACCAGGCTGTATATTTGAGAGTGACTACACAGGCGTGTATGGTTAAAGCGATAGAAGTTCTTGGCTGAGAACTGGTCATGAAAGCTGGAACATACCCTGGAGGGTTGTCACTCTCCCCAAAGTAAAATGGGCAATCAACAAGGCATCACTCAAAAGTTCATCAACACTGTAATACATTTTGTTTACAAAAAATGAGGCAAGGCTGGTTTAAAAGAAGTTTTGTTAATTAAATCTTGCAATTAAAGGTTGCAATTTATTAAAAATTGTCTTTCCCATATATTTTGGTCTTTTTCCTATTAATTTTAATCGGTGAATCTCACCCTTACTGTGGAACATTGTGGTGGACAGTCTTCTATGTGAACTCATCATCAAGGGCATCATTGTCCAGGGCTACTCATATTGCTAAGTCTACATGAGGAAAATTCACCAACATTGTAGCTGATGTAATGAATGTCAACCTACAACATGTCAAAGAATGGTGTCTCAGAAAAGAACTCAACATAAATCCCTCCAAGACGGTCTCATTCACCAGGAAAAAGAGCTTAACTTCTCTTTAGATGTTGAAAATTGGCACTACCTACTCAGCTGGGAGTGTCGAATACAGTCAAATATTTAGGACTTGACTCCAAGCTGAGACGAAAATCTACCTGAACAATGTACTACACAAGGCCAAACAGGCGCTCATGATGTCCAGGAGATTTGCAGAGACCACTAATCAAACCCCACATAGCACTAGATGAGGCTGTGGTAAGGCCTCGAATGACCTATGGTTTCTCTCGATTGAAAAAAATGAACCAGGTAACTCTCATAGCCAAATTATAAAGTTCGCAAAGGCTTTGTACGCTTCAAGCAACTGGTGCCTTCAGGAGTGAGCAACTCTAGAAGTCGGTTGTCGTGCAAGGCAGGTTATCGCAACTCTCAAGGCAGGTTATCGTGCTCTAAACCTGTAGAGGGAAGGCTTGTCTAGGGCAGGCCACTGAAGCTAATCTCAGTTTTTTTTTTTAACCAAGCGTCCTCATCACTCGCTAAAGTTGGGCAGAAGGTAGGTAAAGTTACTTGCTCTTTATCACTGGGCATGGTCATTTTAGAAAACACCTTCACAATGTGGGAATCATCAATGACATTCGACTTTGGAACCAGTTTGATGAAACTTCAAAGCATATAATTCAGGATTGCCACAGACTTGGGGCTAGGAGAAGAGCCTTGTTTGGTCTAAAGCAGCCACATGATGAACCAGACACTAACATGGGCTAAAGCCATGGACACATGGACACAGGTATAGGCTTGCCTAGTTTGTGACAAGTGGGACACGCACAATAAGCTTCGATTGACGTGCTGGGACACTAAGTCCGTCCCTCATACAATACAATAATAAATAATAATAATAAAAATCTTTATTTGTCATAATAATACATTAGATCATCGACAAAGTCAAAATCATGATCATACATCAATCGTCAAACAAAACAAAATCAAAAACACTTTCAATATTTTGAAAAAACAATAGCGCTTAATAACTTAAATAAAAATATGTACATATGACTAAACAAGCAAAAATATATGTTGTTGTATATTCCAATACAAGGACACCTAAGTCTAGTTTCAAACCATGAAAGAGTATTTTAATTTCTTAGGATATGTTACTGTCAGGAGAGCTAACTATAACCACTCAGCTAACCAGCTAAGCTATATACCTTATGTGTTTACTTCATTTACTAAAACACTGCATAGCATTTAATTATTTCATGGCTAACATTCCAATAACACTTGCCTCATAAAACGCAGTCTCCAACAATGACCAGACGTACAGGTCAGCTGTTACATGGCACCTGTTGAAGTGAGCCATCAGTTGGTTGTCAGCTGATGCCAATAGAGCCTTCACAGTGTCCAGCAGATGGAGTGGGGGGTATGGCACAAACTGGAACCACCCTTGGCACCAGTTTACTATTTCAAACAAAATATTAAGACTTGGTAAATTATGCAGATTGGAAAATGTAAAAATATTGCATGCAAAGAAAGTCTGAATATTAGTGGCCCTTTTCTTAATACCAATTTGGATATGTTTAACTAAATCGCAGGGTCAAGAGTTTAAGGTGAATATTGTGTAAGATAAAACTAGACTACACTTTTGATTCAAAATAAAAAAATTAAAAAAAAACAATTTTAAAACTATTTAAAAATATTGCAGGCAAACTGTTATTGTATTTGTATTGTTTTTGTGACTGTGCTCATTAGCATAAAATGTATTTCTTTAATACCTCAACCTTTTGACTTTTGTATTAAAAAGTAAAGTTTTCGCATCCAAACAAAGCAATTTCTAACAAAGTTAGAAGTAACTTTTTCTTTATTTCTGCAATAAAAAAGTATTATTATGGACAAAAATAATTAAATATAGACTGTCAGCCGTGCTGCAGATACCATGGTTACCATAGGTTCTGGCGCACACCACTAGGAGCACCATAACTACATGGCGCTCCCAACGGTGTGCGCCAGATCTATGGTAACTGCAGCATGTCTATATTTAATTCTTTTTGTCTATGGTATTATGTATAGTGAATAACAGAATACATTACCTATTACCGAAGCAACGGTCTCAAAACAAGCAAACTGATCATGTCTGATGAGTTTTACAAAAGGCAGAACAAATATAGGCAGATGCTTGACTTGTAGAAATATTGGCGACCAGTAGGCCAGGCATGACAGAAGTCTGCAACCAGAGAAATTAGGTTTTATTGTTTGATCTGTAATAAGCACCTAGAGGCCTAGAACAAGATAAACCCCAACCGATAAATTAGTATCAGCACTGGCCATTTGTAACACAATGTAGGTTTTCATCTCAGTTTAGTGGTGATATCTAGAGAGCAAAACTAAATAAATTCTCAGGTGGTGGTTGTCATAGATTAATTATTAAATAGTTGCACTGAATTCATGAAAGGTTGTGTATTTCTATTTAAACAAAAACTCAATCAAAATATAAAACAATAACACAAAACATATGTTGAACAATTACCATATGTTAATAACATATTAACTACTACTGTCATCCCTCTTTCACAAGTAAAAAATATTTGGTTTCCCTCTAATCCTTTCCCCTCGTCACAGGAGCTGAGTCATTGTTTTGTAATTCTGACCTGGACGATTGACCTATATTCACATCATGGGAGATTCTGAATGACTTGTCTCTTCTTAGGAACCATGAGTTTCTTCGGTATTCTCGTTCATCACCAGTCTGGATTTTGTACAATCGTGGTTCAGGACCAACTTGAACAATCTTTGCTCTCAGCCAACACTTTGGTTTGAATCTGAAAAGCACTGGTTCATCGAGTTTAAACTGAACAGGCTCTGTGTTCCTCATATCACCGCACAGCTTCTCTCGTATTTTAATTTTTTCTAGCTGTTTTGAAACATTGCTGGTTGGTCGTAGATGGCAGTAGAGTCTTTGTCCTCTTACTCATCAGCCGCTGAACTGGGGAACCTAGGTTACCTCTTGGTGTGTTACGGTGATGAAGAAGTGCAAGATAAATATCGGACTGTTCTTCTTGAAACTTGACAATTAAGTTTTCCCTTCTTGGAAATACCTCTCCATTAGACGTTGGATCTTGGAAAATGAGGAGATGAATATGTTATTAACATATTAACTACTACTTTCAGTGGTAAGAAGCTGAGAAGTGGTAGAGACAGCTAAGGTTCAAGTCTGTGCTGTTTACATCAACAACGTTGCGAATAAAACTAGCCAACCGAGCGTAAAGTAGTTGAAATCATAACCTCACTCACAAGGAAATATACCAGAGTTGTCCGTAAATTTAAGGTCTCCAACAAGTTTATGTCGTCGTTACAATGAAAACAGGCCGACACAGAAAACAGACGTGGTTATGAAATCTGACAACAGAGCTGTATTCTTTACTTCAGCTACTACGGTTCCCACCTCTAAGTCTTGTTGTAACATATAATGACGGAAGGGAAAATTTTCCTGCCAAATATAGGTTGCACTCTGCAGATAGATGTTATCTATTTACTGTTGACTGATGTTTACAGAAAAAAGGTGTGTAGACAAATTAGACATACAAAATGTGTTTTAATGACGTACAGAAGGCCAAACAGTAAAACAAATTGAGGAAAGTTGGCTTGCAAATCAGTATGTTTAAGACTGCCAGGGGTTACTATGGTTCATGGGACATCCACTCAGCATTCCCCTTGAAAAAACGTCGTCACTGCTTTAAATAGCTTAAGAACAACTGTAGCAGGCCTCGTCTGAACTTCCTCCACTCCTTACTAAGTACACACATGTTTTAGGCCCAAACAGTTTTCTCCACACATATTCTTGGAGGGCAATGGACTTTAGAGATTGTCACAATTAAAGCTTGTGGGAGACCTTAATTTACAGACATGCTTGTACTTGTTCTTAACGAGATTTAGAATTACAAAATATTTAAACCCACTTTTAATAACTTTCTGTACATTTATAATACTTTGAAACAACTCCTAGTAAGAAAAATCCCAAGATTCTTTTCACCAGTTGTCACCTTCAATTAGAAGAACCAATTCTGAAAATGTGGTTGGAGGAAAGAATGTAACACTAAATATTAATTACCTTTTAACACTGCTGGAAAGGGATCTGTCACTCAATGGGAAAACTTTGTCTAATGTAGCGAATGCTGGATGTATTCCCTTGTTTATCAAAGTTACATAGGCACTTTGGTTTTCTGGAAGTTCCAAAATAGTTTTCCAGATTAATTTCCTGTAGGCTTCTGGATATTCTCCAAATTCTTTCAGTATGGGTCGCAACTGACTTAGGTCTACCAACTTGTTAATCTGGAAATGTTATTTCAACTTCAATCACACTATTATTTATGAAATTATGGTAAGCTGTAATTATTCACTGAGACCATCACGGCATTTACTTAGTTTCATTTAAAACATAAATACACTAAATACATTCAATAACACTCAATAGTAGAGTTGGTGGCCCAGTCAGTAGCGTCACGGACTTCGAGCCCAAGGCAGCGATGTCGTGGGTGTTCGGATCCTAGTCACTGCTACTACTTTTTATCAGTACGGTTCACCCTCGTACTGTACTGGGTCACTCCTTGCTTTGCTGGGTACGTTCCACGCACAGATTCATAGCCTATGCGGACGAGCAAAGGCAAGGTTAAAAGAAGTTGCCAACCTCTTTAAAAATAAATAAATACTAGATTGATTTTCAGAAAGGGAAATGGGTTAAGGACTCGTTATACCAACCTGTTCATGATGCTGCTGTTTAGTTCTAGTCTTGGCCACTGAGTCAGTCTGAGCTTCTGATACTAACAGCTGATGTTTCCCACCAAAAATCAACTGACTACTGCTGAATATATCTACTTCACCTGTCTGCATCAGTAACACAACATACTTCCCGCTGAGGCTTGCCTCGAGCCGGTCTAGAAAAATAAGTTAATGTCATTCCAAAAATCTTTTTAAAGTTATACTTCTTTCAGCTTAAAACTGAATAAATGTTGATTTTTAAAAGTATATTAAAGTAATAAATAGTCCCAATAACTCTAGTATGCTAAATCTCATATCTCATATCAGCTACAAGATGGGTAGTTTTTGATCACAACTTTTTAAAATATTATCTGAACAGGAGTCTAAACAAACTATGAAAGTAAGATTTATCTCCAATTCAAGCTATATTATCAAGTTGATAAGAACAACTAGTGTGCTACTCTGAAATGTGAAGGCAAATATAAAATCCAAAGATCACAATAAATCCCATGTAGCAACCACAAAGTCACATCAGCATATTTAAAACACTTCTCCATCAACAACTCATAATGTCTTGAAACTTGTTAAATTTTCAATGGTCATAGCTCAAAAAAGCTTCTGCAGTAAGATAATCTAAGTATATCTTCCAATGAATAAGAACAAAACCATACAACTTACTGACACACCCTTCAACTTGTTCAACACTCCTCAGCAAAATTGAACTTTCTGTGTCCACAAACAAAGCAACACAGTTGGTAGTGAGGACTGCAAGTATCTGAAATCATTGCTGTTAGTGATCATGTCTGAAAGGGTTGCTAAAAGATAGAATCTTTTATTTCTCGAGTTTACAAGCTACAAGCCGGATTTTTTACACGCAGCTAGTAAAATAGCTCAGTGTGAACGACGTACTCACTCAAAAGCTGCTTGTAAAAAAGCTCTGGAAAAAGTTGACGCTGTCGCTACTTTACAAGCCAACTCGCCAGCTTTTGAGCGTGTGGCGTGTAAAGTAGCCCAGTGTGAACACAGTTGCTTGTGCTTGTGCGCTTGTTACTCAAAGATGTTGTAGGATTTGGTTCAAGCCAACTACTGAGCGAGTGGAAAAAGCATCGTGTGAACGACTACAAGCGCACTTGCCGACTCGCCGGCGTCTTTCTACACGTCTGCGAGTTGGCAAGTGAACAAGCTCCGTGTGAACAAATACAAGCACACTTGCCAACTCGCCGGCTTCTTACACGCTGGCGAGTAGCTTGTAAACTCGCACCGTGTGAACGAGGCTTACCACACAGTAAAAAAATTACAAAATTACATTATTTTTGTAGGCGATAATAACGTCTACACGTCCGCGGGAGATGTTCGTGATTTGACCGCGATCATGCATGACGATGATGACGTTTCCGTGGCCGCAGGAAATGTTCGTGATTTTGCCGCGATCGCGCATGACGACGATGACGCTTCCGTGACCGCGGGAGATGTTCTTGATTTTGCCGCGATCACGCATGACGACGATGACGTTTCCGTGACCGCGGTCGTAGACAATGATGTTTATACAGCCGCGGGAGATGATAAAATCTTTGCCGCGACTGCGGAAGACAACGATTATGTCTACATGACCGCGGGAGATGTTCATGATTTTGCCGCGATCGCGCAAGTCGATGATGACGTTTCCGTGACTCCGATTTATAAATCGGAAATAACAGTATCACGCAAGACAACGATGACGTTTCCGTGACCGCGGGAGTAGACAATGATGTGCCGGATTAGAGAGGGTCTACTGTACTACTATAACCCAGAATGCCAACCGCATGGTAAAAAGAGTTAAGTACTTTGAGAGAGCTTTGCCTGCCAATTTGTAGGCAAAGCTCTCTAAAAGTACTTAACGCTTTTTACTATGCGGTTGGCATTCTGGGTTATAGTAGTATGTTTTCTGTGGTCGGAGTAAAATATCTTTATCCCTGTAGATGGAAGCTATGTGCAGGTGCAGATATGTTGCATGACTCAGAGATTGTCCTGACTATTGAGCCTACCTTTGTGACTACCTTTACAAGATGCCTTCTGTCTGGGATGAGGTTATCCAGCCTACGACATGTCATGGTGGGAGGCTTTTTTTCCAAAAACCTTGGAATTGTGTAAGAAAGGTTTCTCTTATTTTGCCATAGTTAGTTAACATTATTCTAGTCTAGCAGTTTTTTAAGCATTGCATTAATCTCTGTCTAGTTAAAACTACAAAACAGATTTATTGGACAGTCTATTTCAGACCTATCTAACATGTTTTCCAATTGGAATGGAAGGGATCAAATGTTTTAATATGAGTTTTTTTTTACATTTACCTTGTTTGCACCTCCGTCAAACAATTGTGGAACGAACTCTAAATGTTTGACTGCCTTGAAGTTGTCAGGAAGGGTGATAAGTTTTTGTAAGGTCCAGTTATCCACCACAAACACAGCTAGGGCTGCAGACTGTCCTGCCAAAACCATCCCTCTACCATTCCTGTCGACAAATGAACAACCAAGCAGCTAACATCAGAAATACCAGGAGGAATCAACGGTGCCGCCGGTTTTCTATTACGTGCTAACTCCAGTTGTAAGGATATCATCTAACTGTCCAGTCATAAATTAAAAACCTCTTTGTTTTAAGGTTTGTTTTAACTGCATGAAACACGTTTTTAGGCCAGTAATAAATTATTTAAAAAAATGTAAGGAAATCCTCAAAGCCGTTTTCAATATCTTTGTGCAAGCATGCATACATTCAAGCAAACACTGCTCATATAAGAGTGTAGGATAGATAGCTGTAACAAGATAAAAAACATGTGCAAGGATATTGTTGTGTATATGATCTAATACACATGTTGTCTAAAGCTAAAGATTTTCCAACAAGTAGGAAGGTGAGGAGGAATATTTACTTTTGAAATATCAATTGGATTGTGCACTCTTTAAATCATATGCCCAATTAAAAAACATAGTTTTGCTTTGCAAAATTAAGTTACATCAGAAGCCTTGCTAAAATGTAACTTGGAAGTCACAGGATTCAAAATAACCTCTATTTTATTTGTTTGATTTTTAACACGGTTTTAGTGCATTAAATATCAAAACACACCATGTTCTTTAAAATTTTGTTGATTTCAATTTGAGGCCTCAATAATAGCATTGCAGATTAGCGTCAAACAAGTTTACCTATTTCACTGTTTCAATTTAAAATTGATTAAACATTTTGAAAAATGAGTTGTATTTATTTTTAGAACATTGAACGACAGAATGCAATAAGAAACAGTTGCACAAACAGCCAGCTCAAGAAACTTTTGCACAATGGTTGTATTTTTTAAATCTTTAAAATTGATTCTACATGATTGCCTCCTGAAATTTTTATATCAGAATAATGTAGACTACTGAACTTTCTGTCTCCACAGTTCAAACATTTGTCTTATATGACTAAGTGCATTTTATAGCCATCGGATGACGGATAGACACATTTTGTATCCTGACCCAATGACAGATCTACAAGCTCTGATGAAACGTACATCATACATGTCATCTACAATTAATGTTTGAACTGTTGAGATGAAAAGGTTAGGTTGGGTTTGCTTGCATTATTCTTAACATTTAATTGTGACTGCACAGTGCCCCCATTAGGCTAACACCACTCCGAGTTGTAAGAATTTGATAGGTAATTGTGTGAAGTCTGAATCGCTGCTTCAATCTCAACTGAAGCGGGGTAACACATTGAAAAAAAAAACCTTTACGGTAAATAAGACTCCATTTAATAAAGGTAATATCAGACAGTAAACAGTTTAAAAAGTCGTAATGTACAATAGACACTACAGACCTGGTAAATGCCACAGCTCTGATGTTACGTCCGCCCCAATCCTCGGGGAACATCTGCTTGGTACAGACGAGGCTGTCAAGTCTCCATACATGCACTGAACTGTCATCAAACAGCCCCAGAATGTGGTTGGATACTGGCATGAACCTTACCTGTAACCATCCACAGAATCAAGTTCATTAATCATTAATTAATCAGTTAAAACCATGAGCTTCCGTATTGACCCCAGGGTGTTATCCACCTTCTGAACACTCCTGTAAACATATCAATAACTTATTATTTTGTGTCTCTAGTAATTAAGTTTAACTAAATAAAAGTATCCTCTTTTGATTTTTTCGAAGTTACAGTATTTTTTTTTTTAGCGAATTTCCCTATAGGGAAGTAGCTATTACCGTAGGTGGCACGATAAGACCTAGACCCGGGACCGATTTACTTTTTCATTTTGATGTCCCCAGAGGCCAAAAACACCATTCGTTCAAATTTTTATATATGTATATATATATATAGACTTATATATATATATATATATACGTCCGTGAACACGATAACTTGAGTAATTTTTGTCCGATTTTGATGAAATTTGGTTTAAAAGTGTAAAGCGGGATAAACTTGAATGAGTTCGCGAACCAGCACGATCGGACCATGGGAACGGGGCTTTACGGGGGGTTTTATGGGGTAAAAATTGGTTTTTCTCACTTTTGACCCTCAAAACACAAAATTTCCCGATTTCTCTTTGAACCTTTTTAAAGAGCTTAAAAAAACAAATAATTTAGTATATAAAAGTATTTTTGTTCGATTGTTAGTAATGGAGAAAATTAAAAAAATTGTAAATTTAAAATTCCCATGTTATTCTTATGGAGAATATTGTCAAATGTTGTAGTTTACTTTTTTATGGATATATTTTGATCAAACTTGGCAAATTTATTTATTTTGTACTAAGCTATCAATATTTTACTCAAAAACACACTTTTAGCGAATTTCCCATATAGGGAACAAGCTATTACCATAGTACTCATGGTAAGACCTGGACCCGGGACCGATTTACTTTTTCATTTTGAGGTCCCTAGAGACCAAAAACACCATCCGTTCAAATTCATATATATATATTTATATATGTGTCCGTTAGCGCGATAACTCGAGCAAAAATGATCCGATTTTGATGAAATTTGGTACAAACGTGTAAACCTAAGTTTATTTTAACAAGTTTGCGAATCAGCGTAATCGGACTATGGGAACAGGGGTCTATGGGGGGTTTTATGGGGTAAAAATTGGGTTTTCCAATTTTTGACCCTAAAAACACAAAATTTTGCAATTTCTTTCCTAACCAATTTGTAGAGCTTAAAAAAAACAAATAATTTAGTATATTGAAGCGTTATTATGCGCCTAATGGTTACGGAGAAAATTCCAAAACACTGTAAATTTAAAATTCTTATGTTATTCTTATGGAGAATAAATAAACTGTTGTAGTTTGCTTGTTTATGAACATATTTTGATAAAATTTGGAAAATTCATTCATTTATTACTAAACTACTAAAAACCTTTTTACTCTCCCTGTTGCAGCAAACCTAAGTACTCGTTAAACCAATGCTATTTAAATAGGGAGTGATATTTTTAAGGAGACATTTTAGTGTAAATCCAATCAGGCAAATGGAAATTCGCTTAGTCTGCAGGTTTGCTGCGGCGGGGGTATTTTTTGTTTCTGATGCTCGCAAGAGTTCTTTTTAGTTTTTATTTTAAATGTATATTCTTGTGTTACAAAATTAGTTTTTGCACTGGATGAACTTAATTTTAATAGTGTATAATTAAGGGATGGTAACCTCAACACAGGGTTCCCCCTAAAGAGGTACCTATATTTTCCACAAATGTTTGTAAAGCTTGTCTGTACAATTTGTAAATATGGAAAATAAACAGATTTCTTTCTTTCTTTATTTCTTCCTTTCCTGGGGAGAGACTTGAGTGTGGCTGGTTGTAGGATGACTAGAGTCTGTTTTGTAAATAAAATTTCATTTTCTCCCCCTGGAATTCACATTACAAAGTATTTTTGTGTCGTATTGTAGGAAAACCCTTCAGGGAACCAAAAAGCAAAATGATCATACATATTGACCTAGGCTACATATAATCAAGAAAAGAGGCAATCTTGCATCTAACTAAATATTGATTAATATTAAAAATAAGTAAGCAAATAATTTACAGTTAATTCTTGTTCTTTTAACCACTGATTCACTTAGTACATACCACAAAAAGCCCTATGAGACCCATGTGGAAGGCAAAATCCTTTTAGAAACCATCAGTTTGTCAATCGGCATACCAATTTGCTACACACCCATTTGATAATGCAAGGCTAAGTATTATTGGTGCTCACCAGTTTTATGCAGATGGATGACCTCAGTGTAAGCTGATGTACTAAACAGTTAGTCCTCAGGTCCCATATGATAGCTGATGTAGAACACACAGTGAGACAGTAGGGCTCCAAGTCACAGAATGACACATGCAAGGCAGGCTCTCTGTGACCCACAAGCTCTCCAGTTGTCTCTCCACTCTCTATAACACACACGGTGAGACAGTAGGGCTCCAAGTCACAGAATGACACATGCAAGGCAGGCTCTCTGTAACCCACAAGCTCTCCAATTGTCTCTCCACTCTCTATAACACACACAGTGAGACAGTAGGGCTCCAAGTCACAGAATGACACATGCAAGGCAGGCTCTCTGTGACCCACAAGCTCTCCAGTTGTCTCTCCACTCTCTATAACACACACGGTGAGACAGTAGGGCTCCAAGTCACAGAATGACACATGCAAGGCAGGCTCTCTGTAACCCACAAGCTCTCCAGTTGTCTCTCCACTCTCTATAACACACACAGTGAGACAGTAGGGCTCCAAGTCACAGAATGACACATGCAAGGCAGGCTCTCTGTGACCCACAAGCTCTCCAGTTGTCTCTCCACTCTCTATAACGCACACAATGAGACAGTAGGGCTCCAAGTCACAGAATGACACATGCAAGGCAGGCTCTATGTAACCCACAAGCTCTCCAGTTGTCTCTCCACTCTCTATAACACACACAGTGAGACAGTAGGGCTCCAAGTCACAGAATGACACATGCAAGGCAGGCTCTCTGTGACCCACAAGCTCTCCAGTTGTCTCTCCACTATCTATAACACACACAGTGAGACAGTAGGGCTCCAAGTCACGGAATGACACATGCAAGGCAGGCTCTCTGTGACCCACAAGCTCTCCAGTTGTCTCTCCACTCTCTATAACACACACAGTGAGACAGTAGGGCTCCAAGTCACAGAATGACACATGCAAGACAGGCTCTCTGTGACCCACAAGCTCTCCAGTTGTCTCTCCACTCTCTATAACACACACAGTGAGACAGTAGGGCTCCAAGTCACAGAATGACACATGCAAGGCAGGCTCTCTGTAACCCACAAGCTCTCCAGTTGTCTCTCCACTCTCTATAACACACACAGTGAGACAGTAGGGCTCCAAGTCACAGAATGACACATGCAAGGCAGGCTCTCTGTGACCCACAAGCTCTCCAGTTGTCTCTCCACTCTCTATAACACACACAGTGAGACAGTAGGGCTCCAAGTCACAGAATGACACATGCAAGGCAGGCTCTATGTAACCCACAAGCTCTCCAGTTGTCTCTCCGCTCTCTACAACACACGCAGTGAGACAGTAGGGCTCCAAGTCACAGAATGACACATGCAAGGCAGGCTCTCTGTAACCCACAAGCTCTCCAGTTGTCTCTCCACTCTCTATAACACACACAGTGAGACAGTACGGCTCCAAGTCACAGAATGACACATGCAAGGCAGGCTCTCTGTGACCCACAAGCTCTCCAGTTGTCTCTCCACTCTCTATAACACACACAGTGAGACAGTAGGGCTCCAAGTCACAGAATGACACATGCAAGGCAGGCTCTCTGTGACCCACAAGCTCTCCAGTTGTCTCTCCACTCTCTATAACACACACAGTGAGACAGTAGGGCTCCAAGTCACAGAATGACACATGCAAGGCAGGCTCTCTGTGACCCACAAGCTTTCCAGTTGTCTCTCCACTCTCTATAACACACACAGTGAGACAGTAGGGCTCCAAGTCACAGAATGACACATGCAAGGCAGGCTCTCTGTGACCCACAAGCTCTCCAGTTGTCTCTCCACTCTCTATAACACACACGGTGAGACAGTAGGGCTCCAAGTCACAGAATGACACATGCAAGGCAGGCTCTCTGTGACCCACAAGCTCTCCAGGTGTCTCTCCACTCTCTATAACACACACAGTGAGACAGTACAGCTCCAAGTCACAGAATGACACATGCAAGGCAGGCTCTCTGTGACCCACAAGCTCTCCAGTTGTCGCTCCGCTCTCTACAACACACACGGTGAGACAGTACGGCTCCAAGTCAAGAAAGTCAAGAAATACAGAAAGTCAGAGATATGCAAATTCTTTATCCACACAAGGTTCCTTTATGTCACAAGCTCTCCACTCTCTACAACATATACAGGATCTGTTCTGAATTCTAATCAACAGGTCTTATTTTAAATTAAAAACCAGCATTAAGAATGTCTGATCCCTTAAATACAGGTACCAAATCAAATATTGTATTTAACCATTAAGCCCTAGTTTACAATAGGCCATGTCTAAAGAAAAGTGATTGTCCTTTACCATTAGGGACAATCACTTTTCTTCATTTTCATTGCTTGGTTTCTTCACTGAGTGGCAACGGTTGTCTAGCAAATAACCCTTGATATTTTACGGAAGAATCTTTATCGTAGAATTTTAAATCAAGTAAGGCTACTGTAATGTTAAAAGACCCCTGAACAAAAAATAAACACAATATCAATGTTTTACTAATGTCGGGGACAAAACTTACCAACATTGACAAAAAGCAAAGGACCAGACACACTTCCAACCAGGATCTCTTGTCTCTTTAGGTTGTACTTTGAAAAGACAATGAAGTTACTTGCTGGCAATTTAGGAAGCATCCAAAATCTGTAAAGTAATTTAAATTATCAGAAAACATTAAGTCATGTAAACTGTAAACAAACAGGTGAGAAGATAGGTACAAAATAATTATTTTTCTGCTTAGCTAAGCAGATTTTGACAGGATTGTGGAAAATTCTGATTCGGTACTGAATCCAAAGTCACAAAGTATTGAGAATCAACAATACCTGGAAACTTCTCCCACCAAAAAGTGTTCTTGATCGTTAATCAGAATCGTCTTGTACCTACTTTTAAGGCTCAACCGCAACAATATTAATCCAAGTTTTGGACACAGTAAAATATACAAGTTTAAGATTTTTATGGTTATGCTTGAATAGCAACCTTTTTCTCACATACATATTTAGGCATATTTGTTAATTACTTTTTGTAATTAGTGTGATACGGTATTGACTAAAACAAAGCCTATATTAATATGTACCCCAATTTGATATTATAATATTATAGACACTATACACATTATATCAACTATTATGACTGGGACGGTGGCATCGCCCTGTAATCCAGCTACTAGGAGGTCACGAATTGTGGATATTTATAGGCATGCACTGTGGATGCGATGCTCCCTGTTGTGGATTAACGTCCGCACTAGAGAGTACTAAGACTATCCGCAGTACTATCCTGATACTTAGACCAATTCGTTAATTACAAGGAAAAAGTGTGGTTCGGATTCCACTATAAACTGTAGGTCCATTAGTTGCCATTGGCTGTATGGGCTATTAATAAACAGCTGTGTCTAAGGAACGTATCAACCTTAGTGACTAACAATACTACAAGATCGTGCAACTCATCCTTCCTACATATTTGGGTTAAAATACGCACATAGTGGCGTCCCCATCTTAAATAATTTATATAATATAACTAGCCTATGATTATGAAGGGGGTGCGTTTCTGAAACACAATGTGCTAGGCAAGCCCCCCCCGCCCCCCTCCGAGACTCTATCCTGAAGCTGCTCCTGCACGCGGATGTTGCTTGCCACTAATTGTTTTTGTGTTCACACCGTGTCTAGCTACTAAAACTGGATTAAGTCCCCAAGATTAATCAAATTGCTCAAATATTAACTTTTTTTAATCTTTGGTAAAACTATCCAACATTTTTACTATACAAATCAGCTTCATTCCTTCTTTTTTCCTGTCAAGAGTACTTTTAGCTTTTAACCTATTTTAGCCAAGTAGGATATCAAAAGGCCTAGTAAATTAGCCTATAAACTTAAATTGTTGATAATACTCACTTATTATACAATAAATCTATAATGAAGGTGTTCCCCATAGAGTCAGACACTGCTAGTCGTTCTCCTGCCAAATCAAAGGACGCTGAGGTGAAATGGTGTTTAGAAACTTTTCCTTTCGGCCCAGGCAATGAATGGTGGACATGAAGTACCAATCTACAAGAAACAAATCGTTTTTACTTAATAGCCACATAAATCTTGACAAAAACCAAAATCAGTTGAAGCTTTTGAGTTTTGTGTTAAACAATAGGGTTGCCGGGAATTTTATCCCCCTGGAATTTTACCCCCTGGGCAATTCTGACGTCACTGATTGCTATGACGTAGTAACTTGAGAGCTCTACAGTTTGTTGGCGGACGTAATTTTACCCCCGTGGATTTTGAAGTCTAACTACTAGAGTCTATACTAGGCCTACTATAATTTGTGATTTTTTGTGAATTCGTAATAATTAATTTTTCTTTATTGTTTAGGTGAAGTGGTAGAACATTATGGCTATCGTAGATGTGTAATACCATTAGTTTACCGTCAATTTAAAGAAGCAAATTTGATCAAACTTTGTCCTCACCCCATTGCAAATGCAAAGCTTGAGTATAACTGCAAGAAGCATTTTAAACTTATATGCCAACCCCGTACGAAGGGCGGGTACCCTGCTAGTACTTTATAATACTTTTCGATGAACTTATTAGGCTATTTTGTAATTATGTACGCCTTACATATTTATTAGTTTTTAATTCTGTCTAAGTTATCCACCAAGGGCTGGTCATCGACGTTGAGGGAGGTAGGCTAAATTTGAAAATCTTACAATAAAACTAAAAAATACCCAAATCTGGATGAGTTTCCTCCTATCAACCTATAAATTTTCATTTGATTAGCAGTAGACTACTGGTAAGTACTACCTAACTTCATTAAGTAGGCCTATAACTTAATAGTATTTAAATTTTGACAAATTAGGGCACAAAATATGTATTGATCAACTTTAAAATAAGGGCTTCCACGGTTGTTTCTACAAAAGTCAAGTAAGTTACCGTACCGTAATGAAGCCTATGCAGAGTTTTCAATTCAGATTGAAAATTAAAAAGCTCTTACCCATCTTTACCAACTTTCTTCTTTTCAAATGAAGTCTTTGGAATCTCCTTGTTATTGTCATGGAGAATCAAATTAAGGCTTCCATCTCCATCAGTCATAATCTGAAAAATTAAGGAAGTAAGGCTTTAATCTTTTTGTGTGACTCACTAAGTTATGTATAAAGCCGCGTTAAATCTAAGGCAGTTGGCAGGCAGATTACTTGCCTCAGGTAACTTGAAATACATTAGAAGCAAGTAAGTTAACCTTCTCCCTTAAGCCGCCTTTACACCGGAGTTAATAACACGTGTTTTTAACAAAAAGTTATTAACTTAACAGAATTGCCCAAAAATTTCTCTAAACAAAAGTTAATAACTCATGTTTTTAACAGAAAATTCCTTGTTATCCATCAAGAGTCGGTAAAGATCAAAGGAAATGTGTTATGTATTTAACAAATGTTAGTACCTAACAAAAGTTAATGGTCTCTTTTAGCCCGTTAACTTTTGTTAATAACAGGTCCCTCTCTTCCCCGCAACCCCCGGGTAACAACTATTCAATGGTGGTACCGGTACATGTAATACTAATAATATTTGCATGGCTTTTAGTGGAGGGGATTCTTTGGTGCAGGAAAAGTTATAGCCTACTCACTAAGGGCTAAACAAGCTATTTGTCACTACTGTAGTGTAATTTGAAACAGGGTCTCTAAAATCCTGCGTATTAATTACAAACCTGTTCAGTTTCTTTATTTGTTTGCTCATATATTAACTTAATTTTGCCAAATAAATAGAACACTTTTATGTGACTTGTATGTTTTAAATATGCATTGCCATAACTTCCATAAATTTTGGTTGCAGTAATTTGTCGCTTATTATGTCCATCCTTCACTCATATGTTATTTTCTACACAGTCTACAATCAGTTAAATGGTTTATTTTTTCACCTTGGTTTCTGACCAAGATCAAATTTTTCTTTAACCAAGACCATTATTGATAAAACCTAGTTGTGTAATTCACGTACAACTGGGTCTCTTTATGACTCCCCAAGCTTATGAACCATCCAAAAACTACAGACTTTTCTCGGGATCAAACCGATAACCTCATACTTCTGGTACCACCGTTGAATTCTACAACTGCTGGCTGTGCATGAGCGATGATTCAAGATTGCGGAGTGACTTAAATGGTTTTAACATAAATGTTTTTAACAAAAACTGAAGTACGCCTACAAAATAATTTCTTAATAACTTAGGGACTTTCTTTCTGTTCGGCCTATTAACTTTTTGTCAATGACTGCTGGTTAATAACAAAAGTTAATTAACTTTATGTTATTAACTCTGGTACGCGCCTTTACCTGCCTGCTCCACAGGCCACGTATAAACATGACTGTATTGTATCAGTCATTGATTGTATATTATAATGGGTTAGGCCTACATTATACTAGGTTAGTGTAAATCACAGAGCAAAAACCAGCCTACCATGGAACACTACCAAGTTTTGTTATCATAAATGAGCAAAAGTTGACCTCCCAAATTTAACAAAAAATTTAACCCCATAAATCAGAATCCCAGAAAAGGTTTTAAAAATATAGAGTATTTATTAATTTACTTAAAACACTTACGCAGAAAATTGCTCTTCATATTTTAATAAGTAAAATTCATTCAGGAATTCTCATCTAAAATATTAGTATGACTATGAGTTAGCCATTCACCTTCAAATTTCCTGACAAAATAAATTTAACTCATTGTAAACTACTTAACTCTTCTTCTAAATAGTACTAACTCTACAACGTAAACTTAAACACAACACAAGTAAACATAAAACACAACTAACATAGGTAAACAAACGCTATAATCATTAATCAACAAAACAAAACAGACGCCAGGACTAGAAATTTTGAAAATTGACATACTTTTTTTCCTTCTGCTTATTTGTCTGTTGTCAAGCAAAGCTGCCAACATACAGACAGCAAACAACAAAGCCATCGCGAAGCTCATCGATTTTCAAAATGTTTTAATGTTTCGTAGTTGTAAAGTTAGTTTTAAAAAAAAACTTAATATTAATCATTAACAACTATTAATTAAATACTAAATTACTTGGGTACTTTTCTGTTATACCGACCATACCTTGATTAGGTTAAGTTGTTGGTAAAGCCCCGTTCACACGGGGCGAGTTTACAAGCTACACGCCGGCTTTTTTACACGCAGCTAGTAAAATAGCTCAGTGTGAACGACGTACTCGCTCAAAAGCTGCTTGTAAAAAAGCTCTGGAAAAAGTTGACGCTGCCGCTACTTTACACGCCAACTCGCCAGCTTTTGAGCGAGTAGGCGTGTAAAGTAGCCCAGTGTGAACACAGTTGCTTGTGCTTGTGCGCTTGTTACTCAAAGATGTTGGAGGATTCGGTTCAAGCCAGCTACTGAGCGAGTGGAAAAAGCATCGTGTGAACGACTACAAGCGCACTCGCCGACTCGCCGGCGTCTTTCCACACGTCTGCGAGTTGGCGAGTGGACAAGCTCCGTGTGAACGAATACAAGCACACTCGCCAACTCGCCGGCTTCTTACACGCTGGCGAGTAGCTTGTAAACTCGCACCGTGTGAACGAGGCTTAAGTGTACAATCATAGACATGTTTTATCTATGGTAAGCCCCGTTCACACGGGGCGAGTTTACAAGTTACACGCCGGCTTTTTTACACGCAGCTAGAAAAATAGCTCAGTGTGAACGACGTATTCGCTCAAAAGCTGCTTGTAAAAAAGCTCTGGAAAAAGTTTACGCTGCTGCTACTTTACACGCCAAATCGCTAGCTTTTGAGCGAGTAGGAGTGTAAAGTAGCCCAGTGTGAACACAGTTGCTTGTGCTTGTGCGCGTGTTATTCAAAGATGTTGAAGGATTCGGTTTTAAAGCTACTGAGCGAGTGGAAAAAGCATCGTGTGAACGACTACAAGCGCACTCGCCGACTCGCCGGCGTCTTACTACACGTCAGCGAGTTGGCGAGTGGACAAGCTCCGTGTGAACGAATACAAGCACACTCGCCAACTTGCCAGCTTCTTACACGCCGGCGAGTAGCGTGTAAACTCGCCCCGTGTGAACGAGGCTGTACAATGCAGTTTTCTGTTGAAATGCATTGTGTATCCCCTGAACTGTAAATTAGACTATCATAACAACTGTACATACCTTTACGTCCACAGTCACGGCCACCTTTAACTCCAGGGACCCATTTCATGATAAGCTACAAGTTACAAGTTAACAACTTGTTTCTTGTAATTTCCATTAGATTTGCATTGGGCGATCAGCTGATTTACTAATAATATTAGTTTGTACTTTATTATGAAATGGGCCCCAGGCCGCGGCCTGGTAGAATTGGCAACGTTGCAAGTGGTGTTGTCTAGCGCTAGCCGTCTGATAAGATTACATGGCAGACAGATGACACCAGGGGCCCATTTCATAATAAAGTACAAACTAATATTATTAGCAAATCAGCTGATCGTCCAATGCAAATCTAATGGAAATTAGAAGTTACAAACTTGTAACTTGTAGTTTATTATGAAATGGGCCCAAGCTCATTAATTCGTGTATTATTCATTTAAATTCACGAACATATGGTAAAATCTGGACCCAGGACCGATTTAAGTTTTCATTTTGAGGTCCCCAGAGGCCTAAAACACCATCCGTTCAAATTTATATATATATATATATATATATATATATTTAAATATATATATATAGTTATATAGGCTATGTGTCCGTTAGCACGATAACTCAAACAAAAATCATCCGATTTTGATGAAATTTGGTATAAACGTTTAAACCTGCATTTATTCGAACGAGTTCGCGAACCAGCATGATGGGTCGCCGGAATTTTACCCCCCTGGAATTTTACCCCCTGGGCAAAGCTGACGTCACTATGACGTAGTAACCTGAGTGGCCAAAAGTTTGTTCGCGGCCGGAATTTTACCCCCGCGGATTTCGAAGTCTAATGAAAATAGTCAGAGCGTGATTAATTCAATTAGCGATAAAAACCGGAATTTTACCCCCTGTCCATATAGCTAGTGTTTAGACAACTGAAATGTACGGGCCGGATTTTTACCCCCCGGAATTTTACCCCCGGAATTTTACCCCCGGATTTTTACCCCCCGGAATTTTACCCCCTGGCCGATTTTAGAAATTGAATGATTGGTTTTCTTATTTCTGTTTTTAATTAATTATAAACATTTCATTATTTAGTGGCCTATCTTTATTTATTTATTTTGTAATCTCATTCAGTTGATTGTATATACGTCATATTAACCAAAAGTTGGCTTCAAAGATCGAATCCTAATACTTGAATCTCAAAATTAAAATTAAAAACATATTCGATTAGTTAATGTCACAAATAAATTAAGATAGGCTACTTAATAATAAAATGTTTACTATTAAATTACAACAGAGTGAAGATAATTAATCATTCTCACTAATTTTTATATCTAGCCAGGGGGTAAAATTCTGGGGGTAAAATTCCGGGGGTAAAATTCCGGGGGATAAAATTCCGGGGGTAAAATTCCGGGGGGTAAAAATCCGGGCCGTACACTCTAGGTTTTTATAATTTGATGTGTTCTGATTAAATTCACAACCGTGAAAATATATGTTTAATTCTGCGTTTAATCCATCGAGCTGATGTCGCGAAACTCAAAAGTTCGCGGCCGGAATTTTACCCCCTGGTTTGTGATGTCATGTTTGCCCAGGGGGTAAAATTCCAGGGGGATAAAAATCCGCTACCCCAGCATGATCGGACCATGGGAACGGGGTAAAATGGGGTTTTCCCCTTTTTGACCCTAAAAACATAGAATTTGGGAATTCATTTCCCAACCATTTTGTAGAGCTTAAAAAAGAAATAATTTAGTATATTGAAGCATTGTTGTATGCCTAATGGTTACGGAGAAGATTAAAAAAATGCAAATTTAAAATTCCCATGTTATTCTTATGGAGAAAATAAAAAATGTTATAGTTTACTTGTTTATGGATATATGTTGATCAAATTCTTTGGCAAATTTAATTTTATTTCATTCTATACTATTGACGTTTGGTCAAAAAACACTGTTTACCTTCCCTGTGGCAGCAAACCTAAGTACTTGTTAAATCTAATGCTATTTAAATTGGGAATAAATATGTCTTATTTATGGAAATATGTAATCAGAAAATCTTAATATGTAATCAGACAAGTTGAAATTTGCTTAGTCTGCAGGTTTGCTGCGACGGGGGGTATTTTTAAAAATTGAAGGCATTCCTTGGACATAACACAGAAATAATAAAGGCACCAGAATGGAGCCTTGAGGAACTCGGGCAAAAATGATCCAATTTTAATGAAATTTGGTATAAAATAATAAACGTGTAAACTTACATTTCATTTATTCAAACGAGTATTGGGTATAAATGGGGAGGGGTTTTCCCTTTTTTGACCCTAAAAACATAAAATTTTTTAATTTCTTTCTAAACCATTTTGTAGAGCTTAAAAAAATAAATTAATTAGTATATTGATGCGCTGTTGTATGTCTAACGGTTACAAAGAAAATTAAAAAAAGTGTAAATTAAAAAAATACCCATGCTATTTGTTTGGAGAAAAAGAAAACTGTTCTAGTTTACTTGTTTATGGATATATGTTGATAACATTTGGCAAATTTATTTATTTCATCCTATGCTATTTACGTTTGGTCAAAAGTCACTTTTTACCTTCCCCGTAGCAGCAAACCTACCTAAGCACACGTTAAATCTAATATCATTTAAATTCTGAATAAATATGACTTATTTATGGAAATACTAGCAGAGTACCCGTCCTTTGTACGGGGTTGGCGTATAAGTATAAAATGATTATTGCAGTTATACACTATAGCACATCTACCATAGCCATAATGTTCTACCACTGCACCTATACAATAGAAAAAAGTTAAGTTCTAACAGCTTTTTATTGCTGCTTGGTTCAAATTAGCTGTTGTCGAAATGCAAAAAGAATTAATAGTGCTGTTTGTTGGTAAACCTTTTATAACTTTTTTTAATGCTATTTAATATCATAGAATCACAGTGGCAGATCCAGAGGGGGGCGAAGGGGATGACAGCCCCCCCCTTGGGCATACATATATATATATATATATATATTTTTTTGTTTACTGTATGTAATACAGTAGTGCATACACATTGTGTAAAATAATTTGTCACACTAACTTTGGACAAAGAAATAGTATAAAACTGCCATTTTGGAGACTAAGTTTACAAACATTTTTCAGGGTGATACCCTTGAACCCCCCCGACCCCCGGTTTGCCACTCCCCTTGTGACTGTTCTAGATACACCACTGTATCAAGCTTGTGAAGTTGAAACCGCTGACAAAATTCTTTTATTTCTTTTAAATATGAATACTCATCATAAGGTTAACATGGGAAACTCCACAGCCACTGGGGCAGAGCCCGAAAGGATTTTTAGATAAGAATGTGTCTATATGTTAATCGGGAATGTGAGGTATCATCACACCAAATTTCAGCAGAATCCGACGAGTATTTTTCGCGTTTACTTGTCACAAACATCACATCCATACATTCAAACTTTCTCACTTATAATATTAGTAGGAAAATCAAATCAAAAGTTCTTTATTTCACACACTGTACACATAAATAGTCAATTATTACAGTAAAAATACATCTGTTTTCAAATCTTAACAATTTAATACAATAATGTCCTCATACATTTTTTTTTTCATAAAAGAGGTTGGCGGCCTCTTTTAACCTTGCATTTGCCTGTCCACATAGATTACAGATCTGTGCGTGGAACGTATCCAGCAAAGCAGGGGGTGAGCCGGTACAGTACAAAGGTGAACTGTACTGATAAAACTTTGTGGCAGTGACCAGGATCCGAACCCACGACACTGCTGCCTTGGGCCCAAAGTCCGCGACGCTATCAACTGAGCCACCGACTCACCAACGATTAGACTCACCAAATACTCACCAACATACTTAAGTTCTCTATAGTGATCAACAAATATAAATAATTTACATATAAATAAAATATTTATATTACATATATGTATTACAATTTTAGATATTGATGGTTAAAACACTTAAGCCTAAACTACTGATTACTGCATTAAAACTAGAATCTTAAATAAGAAATCTTTCATCAATCAATGTTTTCTTAGCGAGATTCCTTCGCCCTCCTATGTGTCTAATCACCATCAGAACCTGAAAACAAAATTATATCAGAAAGTAAAAACATAATACTTCAAATAAGACAGCAGGTTGTAGGGACTACCAACTCTTCAACCTTTTCTCTTGTCTCTGAAGAAGTTTTATTTAGGACGAAATATCAGTGTTATATGTTTTGTTGCCTTTTATTGGTGTGTGTCTATTAGCCCATGTACTCTAATTCCTAAGTTAAGCTAGGTAAACTGTATTCCTTAACAAATAATATTATAATTACCGTAGCTACTTGGCTTTCCATTAAAATATAACCTCCAACCTGATGTAATTAAGTTTAAACAAATAATATGCGTAATTTAACCACTTTAATAAATTCCTTGTAAACAAGGCATTTAAAGTGTTCTTTCATCTTTTACGCTTTGCTTGTAAAGTGATGTTTTCATTTAGAAATACTGTAATTAGTAGTTTTAGAAGATTCGTTTAGCAGTTTAGTCAAATGACCAGGGACAACGCGTTTGTCAGTGGGGGAACAACTTTTAGTCACTAGTCACTGATCCTTTGCCAGATAGTGTAAAAAAAAACTTTATTTAAGGTCTAGTGTTTTAAGATGTTGAGGTGGGATATACAAAAGGACAAAAAATTTGTCGCAGCAAAAACTGTTCTCTTATCAATTTTTTTTCCTCCTTGACAATATGCAAGATATTTAAATAATAAAGACGTTCAATAAAAAAGCATCTACTTTAAAGATTCTTTCCGAAACCTGGTCCAGCTAAAAAAATTAAAGTAAATATGGTACGAAGTGTAATATAAAATTATTCATTAATACCCTAAAGTCACACATTTTATAAGACACATGTTACAGTTACAAAAACCCTACCTAGTTTGATCAGCATGGACAATAATGAAAGTTTAATATTTTCCCTCAGACCCATATATTTAATGAGTTTTGTACCTATGACCATTTTATATCACTGAATTGTATTTGTTTCAATTTTAAAATGAAATAGGTTGAACATACCTTTGCCAAAAGCGCAGTTATGATTGCTGCCAAGAGAAAATCTCCAGTAATGACTTGAAAGAAGCAGAATCCCATGAGGTCCATTGAAAAAAGAGTCGATTCATTTCCGTAGAACAAAACTTTGTCAAAAGAATGACCATTATCAATGTAAAACACTGCTTTTCCAGGGGTATCAGAGAACTCGATATCTAAAAGTGCTTCAGCAAATAATTTGTCTCTCACTTCATAGTCAAGATCCCTCAAGGCCTGAAACGAAAAAAAATCCAGAATGATAAACCAATTTTATTATGAAAACAATTCATTGAATTTTCATTGAGTTATATATGGAATTTTCAAATAGCAAGCTCACTAACCTTTTTAGAGAAAATTACAACCTAGGTAGGACCTTAAAGGAACACAAACAAGTAAATTTGCTAATTAAAATTACTTTAAATCTTAAGGATGAATTGAATATTACACTATGTAAACTGAGTAACTTTTTAACGTAATAAAAAAACTAATTTAATAAAATATACAAACGTTTCCTAACTTCCGTTAAGTAGTAGATTACCGTAATCAAAGTGCTTAGTTAAGGTTTGAATGTTTGAAACAATATCTTTACCAGCGTAGACTTACATGTTCAAGAAAAGCGGCCAGAAACTTGTTCATGTTGTGGTACGCAGTGACGCTGCGGTCAAAGTCTGCAGACGACACTCCAGTCAGTTTTAGACGCAGAGCCGATGTCACAGCTGAGGGAATCTGCTTTGTCTAAAAATTTCCATTTACATTTAGGTCTACATCGTATAGTTACATTTGCATCTTATACAGAAAAAACCATAAATTACAGCATGAGGAGAATTAATATTAGTTTAAGACTATTTGTTGGGGTATGAATGATATGATTAACTTCCTTCTCTATCTATTCCAAAACTACAGTTAACCTCAGCGCAATAAGACACCCCTTGTGTAAACCTCAACCAGAAAAAATGTATAATACCTGTGACAGCGACAGATATGTATATTAAAAGCTGAGGCATTGGCATTCACCGACCTTGCTTTTTGCAATTGATTTGACAACCTGAACTACATTCCTTATTTAAAAGCAAAGAGGACGCAGTTACCACCCATTGCTTACTGGAAAGTTGTAACACATTTACAGTATCCAGAATTGGTTAATCCAAATAATTTACATTAAATGAGAGTTTACTGAATTACCAGTAAACCCATTCAGTGATGACTGTCAAATGACCTGACATACACAGGAGTGAGGCATCTGATAGGGAAGAAGTTTAGATTAAAATAAAGAATGTTAATAAGCGATACAATACATAATGTACTTTTAAAAGTCCAAACTATTATGAAAAATTTAAAAATTCACAAAAAATTTAACAAACATATTGTGGTTAGTGATCTAACAAGGCACATGCTTACCTGAATAGGGAAGAGTACAAACTAGCTCAAGAAACACTAAAACTTTACCCTGTACAGAACCCATTCGAATATTTCACTGTCACTCAGCATTTTCAACTGAAGAAGAGAGAGTTTTCTTCTGGCCTTATGTTTTTTCTACGGTATAAAGTTTTGTGTTTCTTATGCCAGGTTGGGCTCATCCCATTCAGGTAAGCCAGCTATCCTCCTTAAACATCCAAGTAATAGTCATATTATTGTCCTTGGTCTTCCTAAAATTACTATATGTTTTAAAAACTGTGTTAATGTTTTCTAGCAGTTACATTAATATTTTTTAAACCAAGCTCAAAAGATCTGGAATGTTTGCACCTACCACTGGAGCTGGTGGCATCAGTCTGTGGTAGTAACTCCGCAACTGATTAGGAATGTACATCTGGAACGTCTGATGGTCAGAGGCAGGCAACAGACCACGGTGACCCACCAAGTCTTCTTCCTCTCTCCTCAGCTGGTTCATTATCGTCTGCATGTCTGTGTCGGAGAACCCATGTGCAGACCTGAGAAATTAAACCCCAGTCTATAACTTATTTATCAAACTATTTAAATTAATAAACATATTTTGTAAATATTTCATGTTTAATATGTTCCCCAAGTTACTTTCTTACTGATCACGATTGTTACATTAGTAAATGGTCTTGTAACATAGTTAGCTCAAGCCCACATTCAAATGACAGTATACGTGAAAACATCTATAGGAATAAAAATTCAGGCGTGGATTAAGAATTGGGAATTAGGAGTTATAGTATTTCAACCAATATAAAATATCATGTTTCCAAATTGCCATGGTATGGTAATTATACTGAAAGCTACCTACATGTATTTTTTTTTTTAAGATTCAAGAGACAAAAGTTTGTCAAAACTCACCTGCCATGTATGTAGTAGCCGAAATTCTCCAGAGTCAAAATGAAAACAGATATGTTCGCAAGAGAGCAAACATCAACAAACTCTTGGATTCCATCTTTGACGTAACGTTCATAGACTGCACTCAGCATCAGCCACTGTAAACATAATTGCTTAAATTGATGTTAACTAAATCTAGGTAGTTGATACCGAACAATCTTCCCAATGACAAATAATACAATTCTAGGAGATCGCTCTTAGCTTTGTCCACGTTTGCGATATCATAACTTAATTCCAGGAAATTTCAAGTAACATCACTGATGCACCAACGTTTGGAAAACCATTGCTAACATTGGCAATACTGCCAGCTTCGGTGAAGTTCAAGGGGATATAGCTAGCTCCTTCAACTTGCTATGTGAAATTGATAGCTTTTCTGTCATTTGCAACGGCATTGTTAGTTTTGAGACCTTAGCTGTTAACTTCATACTAACTGAAAAAAAAATCTAAACGTGGATTTTTTAAGTAGTGTGATGCTACTGTCTACGCTACTGTGATATAGTGCCCCTGAAACTGATACAGTTTAACTAGTTTATTTTAAGTGGAACTAGTAAGAAAGTGTTACATGTAATAGGTTTACCCACCTGAACAATGTAAACAAACACAAACACGAGAAAAGCCACAGCAAACTGAAACGTAAAGTTGGCAGGCCTGTACTTCATCTCAGGTGTGGCAACACTGTTTATATCCGGGTCTGATATAGACCAGTTTTCCATCCCAAACACCTTAAACAAAAAATATATTCCAAACTGATTCACAATCTGTATGGTCATGATTATTTTTAAAATTAATGCTAAAACGCCTGTATGGAAGTAAGTTACAACTAAACCCATATTATTAAAGCAACAAAGTGAAGGGTTAAAGAGGCTCATCAGTTTCGCCAAAGTTATATAAGGATAATATCAATATGTATTGTTTGGTATTTACTAGTGACTATAAATTGTTCTAAAGAAGAATCAGAATAGACTATAAAATTCTTACCAGACCGACACATAAAGGTACGTATTTCATGTGGAAGATGAGAAGGATAAGTGTTGAACGAATGACATGACAGCTTTGTTACTGGCTAATATATTATGTGGTTTTTCTGCCAGGATCATTAATTACAAGCAAAATGTTCAAGGAGATCTGCATCCAGATTTGAACCATTAAAACGATTTATAGACTTTTCTCAGAATAAAATTGGCAATCTTTTCCTTCTGATAACTAGGCGAGCCAAGCAACTGGGTGGTCACGTTTGGTTCTGCGCCTCTAAACTACAATTGGGTAAAGGACTAAAGGAGGCAAAAGAGAGGTAGACCAGACAACGATGGGATACAGGTGCAACAGAGTACCTAAACTTTTGTTGGAATACAACAGTTACCGGTAATAATCAATTAAATATAAAATTGTCAGTTCGATCTTAGGAGAAAAGTCAAAAGCTTTTTGATGGTTCCAAACTCAGACATCCTTAATTTGATTTTTGGTAATGTATTTGGCTAATAAACATACTGATCAAAGTGAGTAACAAGGCTAATACAATTCATTGAACACTTGTCCGTCATAAACCTATGCGTTGTTAAAATCCAATCCAACATTTACATCAAAGAAACTCAAAATCAAATATTGTGAATATCATAAACATGCATTACAACACTAGACTCAGTCTTGCATTGAATTCAGAAGGTAATTTACAAAATAATAACCTTAGATTAGAATTAGAATATTTGAGACTTTCCTCTTAAATATTTCTATATTTGGCAGAATTGCTGATGAAGTAAAAGTCTCTGGGCAATATGATTGACTGCAATCAATAGCTGCATTATAGGGGCAATTTTGTACAAGTTAGACAACTTCACAATTTGTATTTTTCATGCAACGCTTAACACTTTCAGAAGTATACAACAGTGTGACTGGGACAGTTAGCGCCATAATAAGTTTCTATTTACAGCCATTGAGTATTTTCACCTTTATAAGCAGCACCACTGAGACCAGTTGTACAGTGAGGCTGGTTTTCCGAGAGCTCTGTATCTCGTTCCACTCGTTAGCCACAAAGTACGTCCGCCAGATAGACACAGGCTGACTCTGTTTGTTACTGGTGGCTCTTGGTCTCTCCCAGTCTATGAGGAAGATGTCTACTGTCGTCTGCTGCCACACCATGTGACCCACCTCTACCAGCTGACCACACATATAATTATGTATATTACCTTTGTGTACATGTATGTCGCCCCAATAATACAGGTAAAAAAATTAAGGGAGGAAAAGAATTTTATCATGTTGCACACTTTATGTATGACTCATTCAACTTTATTCCTTTTAGATGAAAAATTGGATACAGCTGGTCCAGATGGGATATCTAGACACTCTTGTTCAAACGTCAATAATATTACAAGTATAGAAGCGCTATCACAGACAGGAGACCACAGCTAAACAATTGGTGATCGTCAGTAGTGAAGGCGTTTTTATTAATATTTAAAACTCAAAACAGGTAAGTTACATTGAGTAGTTTTTTTAATACGACAACCAAAATGCATATTAACTATTAAGTCGTTGCATTAAAATTTTAATTTAACTCATGAACAGAAAACTTCAGAGCTAATAATCCACCATAAGCAACATTAAAACAATTTTTTTTAATACGTTGCAAATTGCAATCAATTCACTCAATGAATTAAATTTCAAGTCCTTCTAGTTAACGAAAATTATATCCACAAAAACTTTCTGATCAGTTTTAAACATAGTCATAAAAAATAACAATAATATTTTTCAAAGTACAATGTAGTGGAAAAAAAATGCCGAGTTCATTTTCCACTAGGTATGTAGAGTATTAATTTTTATTTTCTCTGGCATTCCTATTTCCTGCTAGTTGCATCAAGTTTTGTCTACACACTGACATCTCCAGGCACTCACCTTAAGATTATAAGGCTGTGTCATAAATTTTTAGATGTATATAAAGTGTCGTTTAGGTTATGTTTGTTTTTTAAGGTTATGTTACTTGCTTACCAGTTGTTAACGTGCCGGATCCGCAGCTGTGATTGGTGTGGAAACGACAACTGTTAAATCAGCTGATTTAGCGAGCGGGAATGATCCATTGCCGTCAGGGCCGGACTTAGGACTTCAGAGGCCCCGGGCGAATTTGCCGATGGGGCCCCCAGTATGATTATACGAGAACAAATACAGTACACAACGCATATAACATGCACACTAATTTTAAATAGGCAATTTCAAGGTGAATTAATATGTAAACCTGTTAGAATAGTATGCTGTATTTTGCATAAACTAATTTTATGTAATATTGTAAGTCTGAAAATGGCTACAATGTACGGTGTTATGTTATGATTTGTTCTTGTTGTAATTGTATTTATAAAATTTTAATATACCTAACAGGTACCTTACACATTTTTTTGCAATACATTAAAATGTAATATCCTTTGCAACAAATAATGAAAACTATAGATAAAATAAAAATAAAAGAACACGTACTTGTAAAAGGTTTAATTTAATTTTTTTACTGTAATACACATTCTACTGTATTTGGTGCTTGAATGAAAACACAAATAAAAAATAACTAACATTAATTAATGGAATAAGTTATATTTAAACACGTGATGTAAAAGCTTTAATATATTTTATAACTTACTATAATTTTACTAACAAACCTTTTACTAAGTTTATAAGATACAAGTCAAAACAATTTTAAAGTTTACTTTTTATAGATTAGTCATTATAAGGTTTAGAACATAGTTATTTTCCCTATGAATAAATGTCACTTCCCACTCTGATACGTTGGTCACGTTGGCATGGCAATTAAAACCCCCTTTTCCTACATTTCTTGGCTGCACTAAAACCAAAAACTATGACTTATGTTTATTTTCATAGTGGTTTTGGCATGGAATTCTCTTGTATAGTATGTTTAAGTCCTAGCATGAAAAGTACCATTAAGAACTTTAACGAGTTTGAGTTTATTTCTTGACGAGTAAAATGTTACAATACAAGTCTAATAACCAATCACAAGCTAACCATTTATATGAGTAACTGAAAGATGTTTAAATGTATTCAATATCTCAGATTAATACCACACAAACATAACATTCAATACAACATTAATTTGTTCTTTGTAGTGTTTGCAGAATTATTAATAAAATACAACACAAAAGTACGACAATGTAAACCAAAAACACACTGGGAGTAAAGTGATTTAAATTGTTTTGGATAGGCGATAAGGCATTATATGTGTATGCGCATGCGTGAGACAGACAGGACTAGACAGGATCCCTTATCAGCTCATTATCATTTATTGTTGCAGCTGCTTGTTTTTTTACGATTTCAGTCGACAACGCTCGCCTGCTCTCAAATAATGTAATTTTTGTTAACATCAGACGACCCTATTTGTCATAAAATGTCTATATAGATTTTTTTATCCTACTGGCGCTGTATGATGTTGACTCTTAACGACTAAATTGAAGATCCAAATTTCGACGTATAACTTAATTACTATTTTTCAAAACCTTTTAATTGAATGGTTAATATAATACTTCTGCCCCTTAAAATCGTGATTGGCATATACTTAGAGGTAATAGAATAACATCTAATAAAACATAAACAGAGCAATGTTTTTATTTTTCAAAAGTATTAGAACTCCATTGAATCTCCATTTAACCCAACACAATTGTACAAGTTACGTTCTACGTTAGGACAAGAGTCTTCATATTATTTATTGTATTTTTTGCCCCAAGCGAAGGGCCCCCTTCAACTCGATCGCCGCTGCCGTACGTTTGTGTGGACGGCTTCATTGAAACTCAAACTGGTCTGTCACAGCCTAGCAGCTATGCTCGTGTTAACTAGGTCTAAGCGCGGGGCCAAGTGCAACCCTGAGGAAAAGTCCCTTAGAGTCAAGAATTTCGGAACAATAACCTTAAATATAGGATAACGACATTAAAGCTGTTAAAAAAGAAGGCCATTCGGTAAGTAAGTTTCTGATTAATTTTCAAAGATATTAATAAAAACTAATGTGCAAGAGGCCCCTTTCGGGGCCCCCCTAGGCCCGGGGGCCCGGGCGCTCGCCCCGTCCGCCCCTAGGTAAGTTCGGCCCTGATTGCCGTTCTAGAGCTATTTTGCATACTGGTTACAGGTACCGTATGGCAATGTGATCATTTCCATGCAGTGGTAAGAAAAAAAAATACATTTACATGTAACCGGTACATTTAACATACCGGTTATTCGTTAAATGAATTATCTATGTGTAAAGACTCAAGAGTAATCTACGCATTCAAAATGCTCAAAATACAAAATTCACCTTCAGTGAATACGCTACAATAACGTATGTGTAGACATAGCTGTCCAGGGCTGTAGAGGGCAGCAATACTTGAGCAACAGCCTGGCCCTTGTAGTAGACAAAGTTGTGTACAGCTGCCAAACTGACCACAGCAAAGAACACATTGGCCAAGTGACCGGCACAGATGATACACAGGTGACACAGAGTAAGAAGGTCTATCACCAGGTGAGCAGAACGCTTGGAGTAGCTCCATGTCTGTAGTGCTGACCACACCACAGCCAGTCCGCACAACACACCTAGCCATATCTGAGAAATCACATAGGTAAATATCTTTTGTCGTCATACTGCAGCAACAGCAGCTGTTTTTAATACATACGTTGCAAGTCTAAAGTAGCTCTTTCACTTCCTTGGGAGTATAAAGCTTTTTTTAGTCCCTAGGGAGTAAAAGTCAGCTGTTGTAAACTTGGATTGTAAGCAATCCCATGTATCATAATTATTTATAAATTGATTCAATCGGTTGTAGCTTATTGTCGTATTCTTGTCCATAATAAACACCAATGTTGTCTAAATAAACTCAAAAGCTGTTGAAATAAACTAAAATGATTAAAATGTTATATAATTTGTAACTAATACCTTATATTTTAATCAAATAGCCTCTCAGCATTCAAATTTTACAAAAATAAAACCAAAACAATCTTCAAAATTTGCCTGAATACAGTAAAAGTACCATGAACTTGCACAAACAATTCTAGCACTTATAGAATAAACCTAAAGTTTTGACAAGATGTTTAAGAAACTAACATAAAGAATTATCATACAACTTGATCTCAATACTTACATCAATTGTATAAGTGACTCTACTGTCCTTGTAGAAGTCTACATAGAAGCTGATCTGTACAGGTGTATCAGACTGTATGTGTTGTGCAGTTATTCCACTGTAACTCAACGTTAACACTGGAGGATAGATCTTCCCCTGGTCCTCTCCATGCTGGGCTCGCACCCTGAGGAAGCGAGTTATCTACTGTAATATTAGAAGTGTACGGGAAGTTCATTTTTTGAGCCGAGCCGAGACCAAGCTTTTATTTTTGTATATTGTTGCCATCTTAGAGAACATATGCAAATATTTTGCAATTTAAAATTCACAATTTTGCCTTGACAACAGAAGACACTGGTGATTTTGGCATGATTTGTTGCCGCTTCAAAATACATACACCATTTTGCTGGGACTGTAGAAAGTTGCAGAAAACGTTCATAATTTTTCATCACAACCACGGGAGGCAATTTGGCTGTGACTGCCAGGAGATATTTGTCATTATACCACAATCACAGATATTAATGAATAATGTTTTATAAATAAATCATATTTGTTTGAAAATTAAAATCTACATATTAATAGGCAAGCATGTTTCTTTAAAACCTTTTTTCTCAGCTTGTGTGCATCGCAGGGAAAATCTACGCATAATGTTGGAAAGATATTTTCCTGTAGATGTGCAGAATCCCTTTATAAATTAAAATAGGCTAAAAAATAAGCACAAAAAATGAGTTTAAAATTTTTGAACAAATTAACATGGATCTTATGGGTTGCCATGCTGGTGACGAAATATAAACAGAAAATCAAAACAAATGGAAGAAACTTCACTCACATGTTTTATTTACAGTGTGGGGTGAAAATAGAGAAGTCTGTACATTACATATTTTTGGTCGAGTTTCGACCACTGGACGACCTCTAGTATTGTTAAATCAATACTTTCCAAAGCAACCTGATTTTTGCACTCTGTTTTTGGCCCGAGACCCGATAGTCGACAATTTTGACCCAAACTAAAGTAACCCCTACTGAATGATAGTTCATATGAACAACGACATCGGCATCAGTATCTAAACATTGACTTTGGATAATGGATTAGACTTCAATCTATACACACCGGCTGTGGCTAATTTTTTACTCAAAGAGTTCATAGTAGAATGAACCTTGAGTGTGCTAATTTAAAAATTGTATTTTCTCTTTCAGTTTTTTATCATATGATTGATGTAAGGTACCATTGGATAGAGTTTTGTGTAAAGTTATTTCCATAAAAATTTTACAAATCAGCCAGAGAAGGTCACAGTCTGGACTCACATTTAGCTGTAAAGTCCTTTATTTACTTTAGGGGTGGTAATTTATTTGCACTGTTTATTAAAAACAGAGTAGTTTACAGCCAATAGTAAAACTTGCTAAACAATTTTAACCACTTTATTGGTTTACACAACACAATTAATTGTTGTCTGAAGGCCGTTGTCGTCAATAGATAGATAACTTAAATAAGTACTGTAGGTTGAATTACCGCAAAGTGGCTGATTTGAGGTATTGAATAACTTCCACCTTGTTTCCATTAACAGGTACGCCGGACACAGAATCTATCAGGAAGAATCTACGAGTCAACTGCCACTGTCCCATGTCTGACTCCTGCAGAGATCATTGGTGAGCAAAGATTATAAAACAACAAACACAATTTTGAATAGAATTCTTACAAACAAAAATAACCAAATTGACAAAATGTGATGTTGTCAATTTTACTATCACAGATTTTCAATAGTTAGAAATAGACCAATTAGCTAAAATAATTGTCTAAAAATAATATTCCAGCATAATACAACGTCCGGCAAAAAGGCCTCCCGTATTTTGAGTGCCAGCTGTGTGAGTTGTGGTACGGACACGGAAGTGGAGAAGCCACCTACAGACAGGCTCATGCCATGTGGCATTTTCAGTAGCAGCTATGGTGTGGGCGTGGTGAGCATGGAGTGGCTAATTTGGAAGAGTTTATTCGTAATGGTGGTTCTGTGATAACTACTCAGGGAGCATTTTACATTTGGTTTGAACTTGGCCGACACGACTCTGTTCCAAATAGGAAAACTACTCATCTTTGGGTAAAAAACTTTTGTGCAATAGGTTCTGCAATACCTGGTCAACCATTTACAGTGTGGGGTCAACCTTGTATCACAATGATGAAAGAAAATGTGGCAAATGTAGAAAATCCAGCAATCTAAAAAAAGTGGACAATCAAACATGCAGTTGTCCTAGGGTTGTCTGATAGAAGCCAGTGTGAAAAGATTCCTATACATAGGTGCAAGAAAGATTATACCAAACATAGGTACCCTGTAGCAAACAAAATTTCCACCACTGGGCTGTGGACAAGCAGGAACTTCAAGTTCCGTGAGACATTTCCAAATTCAGTGTTTAGGGCCGTATTTTTTCAAAGATTATATGATAATGGTAACTGTCAACTCAAATCCCTACTGTCAAATGATTGAGGAGTTGCTCAGACCTAAATTGAACCAATGTTGAGGACAATGAAGAGCAATAAATCTAATTTCAACAATGCGGAGCCACAGCACACACTTCACAGTGTTCTCTATCAATTTTGAGATAGTCATTTCCTAGACATCCCTCTTTGCGAGAAGACATCACCTGGCTTGTAGGTCACCCGATTTGTCACCTTGTGATATTTTTGCTTTGAGGACACTTAGAGGCAGAAGTGTACAAATCTCGCCTCACAACCCTGCAAGCATTCAAGCAGTGCTACCATTTCACCAGAAATGATACAATGGACTATGGATAACTTCAAAAAATACTCAACAAATGGAGGACGTACTGCCGTTGAGTATTTATAATGGCCGTTGGCATTTACCAGACATCATTTTCAAACCAAATAATGTAAAATGATCTGGTATTGGAACTTTATAAATATAAACGTATTTTACGAGTATCTATCATTCTTTGTTTGGTTTTTATTAGCTTTTGAAATACGGGAGGTCTTTTTGCCGAATGCTACATGATAAACTTAAACCTTCAAACAAATCTGCTTATACAGGCATAATCTTCATTATATTACTAGAGTAATCATAGAAGTACTATCAATGGTTTAGTTGTTATTCAATACGAAAATAAACTGAACTACATGGCTAAAGGAGTTTTATTTGCTTTGGATTAGGTAATAGTTCTCCCTTAAAATAATGATTTAGGCTAAATTTTTATTAGGCTAGTAATAATTCAGATAAAGCGTATTTAAAATACCTTATTAGGAAATCTGTTGCCTTGCTGAAAGCTTGTATCCAACACAGGCAAAGCATATAAATACGAATCAAATTGTAAATAAAGGTCAATCAGCTGATTTCGCAATTGAGATGACATCAGCTGGCTTGGTCGTAGGCTGCATTGTTGAGCATATCTCGATCCAAATCTGGGAACAGATTATACTTTGTCAACTTGGTTAGAACTCAATAAACACTCAAGACTAGGTAGAACCGAGGTGGTAATGTTAAGCCATAAATCCTAGTCTTTGTAGGCGTTACTATTGCTTTATCAATACTGTTCATTCTTGTAATGTCTGGCTCACACCTAGGTTTTCTTGATAAGTTCCACCTAAAGACCCATGAGGTCATTGTGAACACAAAAAATTGTTACAAAAAAGGAGAGGAAAACACATTGGTCCTATCATTATAGAACCTAATACAGCTCTCTAATTCAAGTTAGTGCTACTTCATCTAGGACACAGCGTCCAGTGCACTTGGAATGCAACACCATGTATAGGACAGTTATAGCTTCAAGTGAACCCACCTTGTAATGCATGTAAGGGGTAATAATTCTCTACATGACATATTGTCTGAGTTTCAAACCTCATGACTGATTCAAGGAAGAAACAGAAAATATCTCGACGAAAATTGCTTTGTGCAGTTAAAAATAACTTTGATGGGGATGGGGCCAATGGAGGTACCCTGTGCAACGGTAGCTTATAATGTCATCAGCTGAACTTTCCACAATTTTTTTGAACCTTCAAATAGCACAAAAATCTGTGACAATGTTTGGAATAATTTCTCTGTGTATATTGTGTAGAATAAGGAAGGATTTGAAAGGATACTGAAAGTGTTGGGGTACTACTTTAACCATTTTATTGTACTTTTCATATTTGAGGGGTTTGTTTGATTTTTAAATTAAGAATTAAATTTAGAAGAGCGAGTATAAACGTAGGGAGATTGCAGAAGGGTGTACCAATCGTAAGCTCAAATTACAAACCAGCAATGCTCCGGCAACAAAAGTGTGACCTGTACTCTATACGCATTTATATACAATTATTTATTATCTGTGAAAATGTTAGGCCTTTTATTGACTTTTTTAATTTCATGTTATACTTGATTTAAGACTTTTATTCAAGTAAATTATCTACTCTTTTTTAAAATCATGGCTAATTCCATAAAATTTTTAATTGTGTTAATCAGCGTTATTGTCATTACTTACATTTTTTTATGTATAGCTTTTTACATGTCTGTTTAATGTATGTAATAACTTAATGAAATGCAATTTTATCTTAAGTAGTTTTATTACTTTTTCACTACTGTTACCCGTATTTTATTGTGATAAAACTACCATATATTCCAAACCATGTTTATTGCATTTGTGGAAATTTTTACTAACAACGATAAAGATTTTGATTCATAAAATGGAATAAGTGATACTTTCAAAAACAGGTCATGTTATGTATTGGTTGTTAAGGATTAACCAAATAGTTACCTTTATTTTGGCAGTTCGGCACCCCATAACAGACCTACCTGAGAGCTGCATCCTGACTGACCCAGTCCCCGGGACACAGTTGTAGACTGGACCCAACAAAACGGACGACTCCTCCATAGCTGCCGTTTACCTGCCACTTGACAGCTGTTAGGTTGATGAGACTCAACTGACAACAAAAACACAACAACAATCATTATAACCTCTGTGATCACGAAACCAACTCATGTATTGGAGAGAGGCAGAAATAGACAATAGACAATTTCTTTATTGACATATTTTTTTTTAGGATAGAACAAGCGTCAATAATTACAAGCAGTTGCAATTTTTTACAAAGTTTTTATATATATAGGCCTACAGGGTGTCCCATGAAGAGGTCCCTACAGTATTTTTGAATTAATATATTAGACCATAGATAAAACTCCCTGTACGGTCTTTAACGGAAAGCCGTACGGCGGTTTGAACAACAAAAATTAATTCTGGTGCTACCGTTACCTTGTCGGATGTCTTGAAGGTGGATGATGTCCGTCTCGTCCAAGGTAGTGGGTAGTCCAGGGGATGGAAGCGGTGTAGACAGCAGCGGTGTAGACCAAGGGTGCGGGGGCAACAACAAGGGAAATGACTAGCACTGAAGTTGAAGTAAAAAATGACTGGTATATTGAAAATACTTAAAACTGACAGAAATGAAGTTAATTGAATCAATGAGTAAATGAAAGAGTCTATGTAAAATTATGTAGGTAGGTACGGACGTCTGCCCATGACGCCGTCGGCAATGCTAGTGAGTAGCGTTTCCAGTAGTGGGGACGATTCGCCGTAGATAACGTTGGGCAAGGTTAAGGTAGCACCAATCTAGGGACTTTTAATAAGTACCGAACATTCCCCCCACCCAAAAAAGCAATTTTTGAGAAAATATTAAAGAAAATTAAAGAAACTGTAAATCTTTAAAACAAAAACCTTGGATAATAACCGTCATCATGAAACAAACCTGTTACCTAACTATAAAGATAATACAAAATGTTGATAATATGTACAAAGAGACCAAGGTAACACTATCTAAACCATAGGGAGATGAACTAACTTATTTACAGGGCGTGTTACAATACCTACAGGGGTTTTGACTTTAACAACTCTTACAACTTGGTCGGATCCTGGCATAACCTTAATTATCCTACCTAGGGGCCAAGTCAAAGGGTCAGTATTATTAGAGTACATTAAAACTAAGTCTCCTTCCTTAAGGTTGATGGTTTTCTCAGTCCATTTGGGGCGTTGGATAAGAGTATGGAGATAATCTCTTCTCCAGCTTTTCCAGAAGTGTTGAGAGGCACGAGAAACTAGCTGCCAGCGTGAGAGTAGGTTTAAGGGTTCTTCCGAGATGTCTTCTTCCGGTCGTGATAGCAGGAGGTCTCCTGTGAGGAAGTGGCCAGGAGACAAGTAGTTAAAGTCGTCATCAGGTGACGATGAGAGTGCGCAAAGCGGTCTGGAGTTCAGTACAGCTTCAACACGGCACAGGAATGTGGTGAATTCTTCAGCCGTGAAATTATGGTTTTGCAGTATCCTTTTAATATGGTGTTTGGTCGACTTCACTGCAGCCTCCCAGAGGCCTCCGAAGTTTGGGGCATATGGCGGGTTAAAGTTCCAAGTTATTTCTCGTTGAGCCAAATGTTCTGAGATCTGTGAGGTGGAGTTCTTCAGGAGAGAGTAGATTTCTTGTAGTTGGCGTGCAGCACCGACGAAGTTGCGACCTTGATCAGAGTAAATGTTTCGGCAGATTCCTCTCCGAGCGATAAATCTGTCTATAGCGGCTAAACAAGATTCAGTAGAGAGTGAATGCACTAACTCTAGATGGACGGCTTTAACTGCCATACACACAAATACGGCAATATAGCACTTTGATAGTTTTGCATTTCGTCTCGTGCTTTCTTTAACGAGAAAAGGGCCAGCAAAATCTAATCCGACATTAATAAAGCATCGGGTCTGTTGAAATCGTGAGGGTGGAAGATCTGCCATAAGAGGTTGCGTGGGTTTAGCTTTCATTTTGTAGCAAGTGATACATCGAAATAATCGTTTTCTTATAAGATTTCTTGCACCAATAATCCAGAAGCGTCTTTGAATTAATGCTTGTACTAGTTTTGGACCACCATGTAGAGAATACAAGTGATAGTAATCACATAAAAGGTTTGCCAAATGACACTGAGAGGGTATCAATACAGGGTGTTTTGATGATTCAGGCAGAGGAGCTAATTTCAATCTACCCCCCACCATGAGGGTGTCCGAGGATAGAAATGGAGAAAGTTTTCTTAGTGATGAAGAACAAGGCTTGGATAGTTTTAGAGCTTTTATTTCTTCAGAATAGTGCTGGGTTTGTACTAATTTTATGCAACATTCCAGAGCGGCATCTCGTTCCGAAACTGATAACGAGCCATAGCGTTTATCACATTGATTAGATCGTGAGTTATGGATAAATCTCAGTACATAGCCCATGGTGTTTTGAAGTTTAATTAGTGATGAAAACCTATTCATCCATTGATAAAGATCGTTTTGCGGAACAGTGTTAGTTGTTAAGGTGTTCTTCGTGGGAGTTTGTTGAGGCTCAATAACATCCGAAGGAAAGTTTGAAGGCGGTAGAGTCCAAGATGAGATACCATTGTGGATAAAAGAGGGTCCATGCCACCAAAGAGGGTGACTCAACAGACTATTTGGCATTAAACCTCTAGTGCCACAGTCAGAAGGGTTTTCGTCTCCTGATATATGACGCCAAACATCAACAGGGGTGATTTCTGTGATTTTACAGACACGGTTTGAGACAAAGGTTTCTAGTAGGTGGGGTGGTGTATTTAACCAACCAAGCACATTCATGGAGTCTGTGAATAGAAATATGTCTGATATTTGAAGTTTGTTAATAAGCGGTTGGTTCGCTTTTACTAACTGAGAGAGGAGAAGAGCGGCACACAATTCTAAACGAGGGATCGTAAGTGTTTTCAGAGGAGCGACTTTAGTTTTGGATTGCAGGAGATTGCACTCTACACTATTATCTTCACATTCAATACGTAGATACAAGGAGGCGCACATTCCTATTTTGGAAGCATCAGAGAAACCAATCAGCTGAGCGGTTAAGTAGTTACTGAGAATGTAGCGAGGTATTTTGAACTGTGTCATAAGGGGTAGTTCTTTGATGAATTTATCCCAAACATTTTGGAGAGATTGAGGGAGAGGGTCGTCCCAGTTGAGTTTTTCAATCCAAATCTGTTGAAGTAGATGTTTTAAGGTGAAAATAATTGGACTAATAAAGCCGTTTACATCGTAAACTCGAGCAACTTGAGACAATACATTGCGTTTGGTTGGTGTACTGTTGACAGGTGAAATAGAGTAGCGGAAACAGTCAGTAGTCGGGTCCCATTCAAGTCCTAGTACTTTAATCGAGTGTGTAGATCCTAACGGATGGGGTGTTTCTCGACGGTCGGCGGGGATTGTGGCGAGGACGGAGCTACTTGAACTTGACCATTTATGGAGTTCGAAACCACCTGATGAGCAAAGTTGGGTGATTTCATCGTAAAGCTTAAGAGCCAAAGTCTCGGTTGGAGCGCCAAAAACAAGATCGTCAATATAACAAGAGGAGCTTAGAATATCAGCCGCATTTGGGTACTTAGCACCTTCATCAAGCACTAGTTGCTTCAAAGTTCGTTGTGCAATATAAGGACTGCACGAGAGACCAAAGGTTAGTCTTTGTAATTCCCATTCCTGTACAGGGCCCAAGAGGTCAGAGCGCCAAAACAAATGTTGATATTTACAATCAGCCGGTGTTATACGAATAGCTCGATACATTTGTTTGAAGTCACAAGTCATAGCAATCTTGTGCAATCTGAAGTTTGTGATAATAGTTCCAATATCAGCTTGAAGCTTAGGTCCAGTTAACAGTGATTTATTAAGAGACTGATTTGTGTCACTTAATTCAGAAGCGTTGAACACAACACGAAGCGGGGAGGATGTAGAAGATTCTTTAACGACACCGTGATGAGTAAGAATGTATGGAGAGGGCGCAGGGGCCAAACACATATGACCTAGGTCAACATAGTTCTGCATGTGAGTCACATATTGAAAACGAATATCTGGTTTCTTGTGAAATCTTGTCTCTTGTTGGAGATACTTGCGGAGAGCTATTTTTCTAGTGGAGCCTAAGTCAGGTTTAACGTCTTTAAAGGGTAAGGAGGCCACGTAACGTCCGGTATTATCTCTCTGGATGGTGGACTGATAGTGGTCTTCACATGCCTGATCAGAGGGACTCAAGGGTTTTGGTAAATTTATTTCTTCCATTTCCCAGAACTTTTCTAAGAGCCTATCAGTGCTTTGAGATGAAACAAACAAAGAATTTAGTTCGTGTTGTTGCATGGGCTGTGTGGGAACATCACCCATAAGGATCCATCCAAAGATTGTGCTGAGGGCGCTTGGTTTGCCTTTAATAAGCGCGAAACCATCCGAAAGAATGTCTGTGAAAGCCTGTGCTCCGAACAAAATATCAACCTTGGCAGGGCGGTGAAAATCAGGGTCAGCCAGTTGTATAGAATTGAAACGATTTATCAATGATTCGGGAATAGGTGCAGCCGGAAGTACAGAAGAGATTTGAGGAATTATTACTGCGTCCATCTGAATGTTATCGTCTCTGTTATAGCGGGAAGCAATGTTACAAGTGACAAGTCCTTTTGCGGTTAAATCAGATTGTTGGCCAATTCCAGAAATGTTAACATTACATTTTCTGATTGGTAAACGTAATGTCTGGGCTAGAGATTGAGTAACAAAATTAATCTGACTACCTCCATCAATAACAGCACGGCACACTTGCCAGTGACCTAGAGCATCTTGAACCAACACTTGAGCGGTACCTAGCAGGGTAGAATTACTCATTGCATTATGCTGAAACTGACAGGATAAAGTTTGAGCAGGCGGTGTAGTGTTAACAGAAGTAGTAGGCGCGGGGTTGACTGTGGTTGAGGGCGATGAATGCGCAGCGGAGGTTTGAGGTAGGTCAGGATTCACATTTGGCTTAGGCAGCGGTGCGGTGACTCGGCTTGGTTCATGGAGTAAAGAGTGATGTCTGTTACTTCTGCAAACCCGACAGCTCGACTTAGACGTGCACATGGAAATGAGGTGGGAACCGAGACATGCGAAACAACGATTGAATGAACGTACTGTAGAATAACGTTTGTGCGGGGCCAAAGCGAGGAATTGATCACATCGGTACAGGTGGTGTTCACCTTTACACATAGGACAACTGATAGCGGGGCGATAAGATGACTGGGTTGCTGTGCGGTCAGACTGAGTTGTACTGCGTTGAGATGAGTGAGATGAGAACAATGTTTTGCGAGTATGAGGGATCTGTGACTTGGGCAAAACTAAAGTAGATTTGTGAGATTCTTTAGTGAGTTCATAGACACAGCACTGAGCACGAAGAAATTCCATAAGGTCTTCTAAGGTGGGAAATTGCTTAGATTTAAACTCTAACTCAAATGCTTTCCTTGTACTATTGTCTAAATTACGTAGCGCTAACTGTAGCAACATGAAATCTGACAAATCATCTACTTTTAGGCTTTTCAACGCTTGGACATTAATATGAAACACATCAAGAACTTGTCTTAAACTACTTAGACTAGGGGTCTTTACAGGTTGCTGATCTAGTATTTTATTGAGATAAAAACAAGCCAAGATACGGGGATTGGTGTAGCGTTCAACCAAAGAGTCATAAGCTAACTTATAGTTGTCTGGATCGAAAGGTATGCCTTCAACAATAGACAAAGCGGGGCCTTCCAGTAAGCTCTTTAAATAACTAAACTTCTCCATTGGGGCCAAAGAAGTATTGTGAATCAAGTTATCATACAAAGCTTTAAACGAGTTAAATTGTTCCAACTGTCCACCAAACTTACTTATATCTATCTGTGGTAGTTTAGGTTTAGGCTGAACTGCGGGTGATGGTTCAACATTGACATTTGAAGGTGGATCAGAGGCAACAATCTTGTTGTAGGCAGCCATACATTTATAGTACATGTCATCAAACTGTTTAAAAGGCGCACTGGTATCTACCCTAACGCTAACATCACTTATTTCAAGATTGAGGTTATCCATTTCTTCGGAAAGAGATTCAAATGATGAGTACACATTAGACAAATTAGAATACCTAGCAATAAAACTATCTTTCTGTTGTGGCAATTCTTTTACAAGATCGCAACATAATTGTAACTTATAAAAATACCTTTCTCTTTTCTTAACACACTTTTCAAGACTCTTAGCAGCCATTGTGAAATGTATAATATTAATATCTCTTTAACAAAAATAAAATCAAATAAAAATTACAACTATTATAAATGCAGTATTAATAGACAAGTATTAAGTGGACATATCAATCATATCATTGTGAAAGTGAGTACAAGTAAATAAATTCAGTAAAATAAAATATAGAGGTAGAATATTTCCAGTTAGATCAGCTAATTGATAAAGCGAATATTCGGTGCGGTTACGTCAGAGCTAATTTTGGAATGGATACAATACAATGCAGAATATTGTGGTGCGTTAGTTGACCTTGAGACATAGAAACTAGGATAACGGTCAATTTATCAGCGCATAGCTACAAGCCAAAACTTTACAAAACTATTCCTGTCTGTCTGCTCACTGTACAAGGTTATTGAACTCAAACTAAACAACAATTTATAACTACATATAAAATTATTGCAAGGTTTGTTTCATGAGGAGAGAAATTATCTGAGAATAAGTAGAAATGTTTACGTGGACTGTATTTGCGGTTATTAAATTAAGGTGCATAGTACGAAATCATATCCGGCTCGAAGGACCAAATTGTGTACGGTCTTTAACGGAAAGCCGTACGGCGGTTTGAACAACAAAAATTAATTCTGGTGCTACCGTTACCTTGTCGGATGTCTTGAAGGTGGATGATGTCCGTCTCGTCCAAGGTAGTGGGTAGTCCAGGGGATGGAAGCGGTGTAGACAGCAGCGGTGTAGACCAAGGGTGCGGGGGCAACAACAAGGGAAATGACTAGCACTGAAGTTGAAGTAAAAAATGACTGGTATATTGAAAATACTTAAAACTGACAGAAATGAAGTTAATTGAATCAATGAGTAAATGAAAGAGTCTATGTAAAATTATGTAGGTAGGTACGGACGTCTGCCCATGACGCCGTCGGCAATGCTAGTGAGTAGCGTTTCCAGTAGTCGGAGTGGGGACGATTCGCCGTAGATAACGTTGGGCAAGGTTAGGGTAGCACCAATCTAGGGACTTTTAATAAGTACCGAACACTCCCCTTGTGTTGCTTAGTCTATGATTAGACACACTGAACACTCTACAAACCTAAAACTCAACAGTCCTAACTTGAGAATTCTGACACATTAGGACAAAATGGCGGGATATCGAAGAAATTGTTCATTTCAAGTTTTATTCCCATTCTTTCAGGAAGAAGGGATTTACAAGATTTAGAAAACGTAGTCTCGTGAATAAAGCTCTTTTCATTTCAATACAAACTATTAACAATGTCATAACATCTGTTTTTATTGTCAACTCAACAACTATATAATTACACCAATGTAATATACAGTTTAATTACCTCAGAATACGGATGGAGACTATATCTGGTGGATATTTTGCGTCTGTTCAGCACAGTAGGGGCGTCGCCATCCCCATAGTACAGCCAAGGGTAAGGCTCTTTGTCTGAGCTGGGGATGTGTTTGAAGTCTCTGAACAGACTACAAACAGGACCGTCCCTGTAGTGAGTCAACACACACATGTTGGCTACAGACTGGCATGCAGAGCTGCGTCTCTGGCTCTGTACAATCAGACACTTGTCCTAGCTTTCATTAAATCATTGACTTTTGAATACTGCAGCAAACATTCTGTCTATATGAGATAGTTTATGTGACATGAAATATACTATAGCTTACAACAAGGTGTCCAATCAGTTTGACGTATTCAACATGAATCAGTAATTTACCTCAGTGCTTTCTGTCGGTGGCTAAATTAACTACCTCCAAAAAAAACCGAAGAACCTACCTCCTATTTAAAAACTGAAGAAAACTTTAACAAGGGGATGGAATGTCTAGTTCTACTATATCAATAGCCAAGGATTAAATCCATACCAAAAACTGTTGACTATCTATGTGTAGACAAAAGTCAACTTCAGTATCCAAAATTCAATGCTAAAACTATGTTCTTTAAGGCTTATAAAGATAGCTCAGTAGTCCACAAAAGCTTTTTGGAATTTTATCCCCTGATTTATAACATTAAACGAAAAGGTATTTTAAAAAGTCTTCTATCAAAATTACAATATATTTTTGAATCCCGAACAGCTAAAATTTTACCATCCAAGTAAATAATTTCATTTTTAATAATTGTTGGTACAAGGAACTTTTGAAATATTGTAAAAACTAAGGACTCTTTTGTCCAAATGCTTCTAAATTTAAAGGTATAAAAATCAACTGGTTACTCTGCATTTAAGTGGTGCAATATTAGAACGCTGTGCTTGAGTAGTTAAACTTTTCGTCACTACTGGCGAGGAGTACTAGTGCTACAGACTCTGTCATATTCAAGGTAGTGAATTGTTTACTCCTTTGGTAGATTTTTTACCTACTGTCTCACAAATTCAAAGCTAGTTATACTTAATTAGTTTATGACTATCTAAATAGTAGCCTACCTTGCAAAGGTAAATGTCCCTTCGCAGATGAGTTTTGAGATGAGCAGACTGGACTGACTTGCCGGAGAGCGGATAGTCGATGGTGTAAGTCGCAGAGTCGTCCGGCCAGTTGGTCAACTCACTGTGAGGTACACACACATCCCGACTCAGCTGTTCATGAGTGCCTGACGGACAGCTGGGGAAGAAGACATTAGTATATACTTATACTTAAATATTTTTGTTTAACTGTACTGCCCTACAGTACAAGTAATTTGATCAAATGTAGTTTAGTGTTTTGTGGCAAAACATATTCTGTACCATAATAAATGAGTGAACAAAGTGAACGAATCTATGTATCGTGTATAGCGGGGACGGAGATTAGTTGTCCGCTTGTCTGTGTTTCTGTGTGTTAGGGTAAAAAACTGAATAACCGTTGCACAAATAGTGTTCAAATTTTACACAGATAATTATGACACCACTGGGAATACACCATTAGAATTCTAGACGATTCCGCTCCGTTGTATTTACAAAACCAGAAAAAATACATTTTTAAATCTGACTAAGAATAACATTAGAAGCTACCTTATTCTTCTTTTTATTTATTTACATTTTGCGACCAACAATTTTGTTGTCTACTTTAGACAAAGAGGACGACTTTTTCTCAAAACATTTTCATTCATGGTAAACAGTTTGACATCTATGAATATATGCCTTTATAATTCTACAACTACCAGAATTATAAATTGAACTTCACAAAATTAGTCGGCAGTTATATACAGATTTTGAACAGTATCAAAACTCACCTTTACATCACAAATGTGTATGTATATATTTACTGAGCAGATTTTTACATTGTTAAATTTCATGTTACAGTATTATATTAATCTATTTTTATACTAAAATGCTATGGGGCAAGGGAGGGAAACAGGTCCACGTCATAGGAAGTGGTTAATGAAATGGTAAAGGTGAGCAGTGCAGAGTGTGGGAACCCTTTGTGACAGTTAGATTAATGTATCTGCAATACTAAAATGCTATGGAAAGGGAGGGAAACAGGTCCATGACGTAGTAAGTGGTGAAGGAATTAGTCAAGGCGAGCAGTGGAGTGTGGGAACCATATGTGGCAGTTAGATTAATGTATCTGCAATACTAAAATGCTATGGGAAGGGAGGGAAACTGGTCCGCGCTGTAGGAAGTGGTAAAGGGGAGAAGTTCTGATTGTGGGAACAGTTTGTGGTAGTTAGAGTAATGTATATAAAAATTGACGTATTTGAGTAAAAATTGCTATGGGAAGGGAGGGAAACAGGTTCACGATGTAGGAAGTGATTAAGGAAGCTGCCTCTTTTACACTGTATTGCGGCAATTAGGTTAAGTTAGATTAGTTCAGTTTGGCTTCGTTTTGTTTTTTTTGACAGGCCTTATAACAAATAAGGAAACATTTCTAAAACAAACATTGATCACTTAAACTATTGTGTATAAGTTTAAAGAGATGAATTTACAAAAGACATTTTGAACAGGAACGATGGATTTACCACCTATCGATAATTGTTGGAAATCGACCTCAAATTTTACCAATGACATCAGTTACGAGAAGTTATGATTGTTATTAAGTGAGAGTTTGTGGATTTGCCCATAGCCTACAAATAACATTGTGTTCACCAAGCAGTGACCCCGGTAAGTGCGGATGGACTCGCCCATTGTTGCGCTCACGTTCACTCACATTTACCCAGTATGATGGTATTAAAATTTGATGTAAAATTATTCAATCCTAACCTGCATGAGCCATTACCGCTGATGTTTAATGTGAAGCAAGGTGTACAAACAGTTCCGTCAGCTGACGGTCGGGTACCCTGAACACATCTGACACATCTCTGCTGCGGCAGCAAAGTGCCGTTAGTGTCTCGCTCAACTGCAAAAAACAAAGACTTATTACAGCTTGACTTGGATTAAGCTTAGCCAAAGGTAATGTTATAACTAGCCTATCTCTCTTAATAACTATCTATTTCAAACATGGTACCTACTAAAAAAATGAACAATAAATAGGCTATTGATAATAGAACAAAGAATCTAAGCTAAAACACTAAAAGCAGCTATAATTTTGCAGAGGTACCGCTACTTTGGTACTCTATTATAATTAAAGATTTTTTAGAAAAAAAGGAATGTGCTGTATGATTGGAATGTGTACTATACATAGTGTTACACAAGTATTTGAGAGGATTAGGCCATCATTTGGTAATAGAAGAATGGGATCTATTTATTTGATGAAGGGCTACGGTATTGAAATATCCAGTAACCATCTGGACCAATTTATGAATTAGCAATGAGAGGAACGGGGGTTTATTGGGGGTTTTATGGGGTAAAAATGGGGTTTTCCCATTTTGACCCTAAAAACAAAAAAAAAACTCAATTTCTTTCTAAACCATTATGTAGAGCTTAAAAAAAATAATTTAGTATAGGCTAGTGAGGCGCTGTTGTATGCCTAACAGTTGCGGAGAAAATAAAAAAGAGTAATTTAAAATTTCCATGTTATTCTTATGGAGAAAATGAAAACTGTTGTAGTTTACTTGTTTAGCCTATGTCGATAAAATTTGCCAAATTTATTTGACGTACATGATCAAAAAACACTTTTTACCTTCCCCGTATCAGCATACCTAAGCAGTCGTTAAATCTAATGTTATTTAAATAGGGAATAAATATGTCTTATTTATGGAAATATTTTAATAAAAATGTAATCAGCCAAGTTTAAATTCGCTTAGTCTGCAGGTTTGCTGCGGCGGGGGTATTTGTGTATTGACTCACATAGATTTTATAGTTTGCAATCTTTAATGTTAATACAGAATTTTATTTAATATTTTCCAAAAGGTTGAAACATTAAAACCAAAAGAGATAACAATTTCTCCCTTTAGACCATAACTACTTAAAATAAGAACAGCTTCACAAACATACCTAAAATCTCATCAGAAGAACAGTTGGCACAGCCTGAGGCGTTTAATGCATTTTTTATTGTTGAGTTTAAAGTTTCACTGGAACAAGATATGCAAAATCTCCCATCTTTTGTTGCTACTTTATCAGCTCCACATGGGATACAGTTAGGATAATCTTCTTTGCCCCATTTCACTTGATAGCTCAAGCTGTTGCATACACAAGCTAATTCTAAAAAGAGGACAATCATAATATTAATAGGCCTAATATTATTTATTGGGGAGCGAGCTCTAGTGGTTAGAGCGTGGGACTCCGGTTCCTGGGGCCCCGGGTTCGAATCCTGCCAAATCAACAATGGATTTTATCTAAGTGATAATGCCGTAACCCCTTAGATCTAGCCTGAAGTAATGTGAAAAATAATTCCGGGCTCGTGCCTAGCGTCCTAGAAAAAAAAAAACTATTTATTACAGTAGGTACTAGGCGAACTTAACATCTGTGGTGAAGTTTGTTATGCATAACATGTGACAATATTGAATGAGACTGGAAAATACATTCAATTGGAAAATATATAACGTTCTTGAAATGAATGGTAAGGAGGATAGTCTTGATCGGCTTGGGAGTGGTAAAGGAATGTTGGAATATTTCTTGATCTAAGCAAAGCCTTCGATTGCCTCAGCCATGATCTCATTCTTAAAAAATTGGAAAGACTAGGATTTCAGGATAGGACATTATCTTGGTTCGCAAGTTATCTGAGAGGATGTGAGCAGCTTGTTGAAGTTAGGCAAAAGACCAATGGAAAGCTATCCTACTCCAGATCGTCTTTGCTCGCCATCTGTGTGCCACAGGGCTCAGTTTTGGGACCTGTCCTTTTCACACTGTTCACGCTTGACCTTCCTTTACATACAGAGAACTTCGGAAGAGCAATAATGTATGCTGACGATACTGTTTTATTATCTTCCAGTCACAGTATAGAAGATCTTGAGGTAGCTTCGTTCATCTCCTTGGAACTAGCTATTGAATATACTGCTCTGGAAATGATCTCGTATTCAACGAGACTAAAACTAGGCAGCTCAACATGGGAAAGGAAAAAGAAAAAATATCAGAACTTCCAAACATTTCATCTGTTGAATCCGTTATAAACACATTGGAATAGTATTAGACACCAATCTCAGATGGGACGAGCACATCGACAGCTTCTGTCAGAAATTAAGCAGCAGTATATATGCTTTAAGACGCATTAAAGCTATTACCTCATATGATGCAGTAAAAACCGCCTATTTTCCTTTACTGGACAGCCACATTAAATATGGAATAGCTATTTGGGGCGCCACTGCTGGGAAAAACCTGCAACGTGTGTTAGTTATGCAGAAAGAGGCTGTTCGTATTATGGCGGACTTAGAATGGAGGGCGAGTTGCAGACCAGCTTTTGTAGACCTAAAGATATTAACACTAATTAAATACTTACATACTTGTAAGTTGTCATCATGGCCTGCAAATCAAGATTACCACGGAATTATAATAATGTTCACCAGCACTTTACCCAGCATGCCTGTAATTTTAATCTACCTACACACCACAGTAGAAGATGTGAGGGTAAGCCTTCTTACATCTGAGCCAAATTTTTCGACCATCTGCCAGCTGAAATCAAGAGTTCCAGTCCTGAGAAGCTGAAGACAGTACTCCGGGATTGGCTGCTCCACCATCCTTTCTACGGCATTGGAGAGTTCTTGGACTGGTGAGCTTTGTAGATATATTATTCTGAAAGACACTCTCGAAAGAAGTTTCTGTAATACTGTAATATAATTGAGGCAATTTTCAATCTTAACGATTTGTAAATAAAGATCTCTCTCTCTCTCTCTAAGTACTGTAGGCCTAATTAATTTACCCTAAGCCTACCTACCCAGATAGCAAGGACCCTTGATTCAAGGTAAACTTTTCCCTACAATTTGCATTCACAATTCAAGGTTGCAAATATTAGGAACATTGTGGCTGGATTCAAGGACAACAAAATACTGCCCTTTTTGAGTTCATAGATTCCGCCCTGAAACAGAGTCAACAAAACAACAGCGCGAATTCCCATGATGCAGTTCGACCAAGCGACGCCAGCCAGACGCCAGGATCCACGGAATGGGCACACGGAAGGGACTAAGGCTAAAGGTGTAGTGACGTCATATCTCTAGTGGTTAATGTCTTCTCTTGAGGCGACACGATTACCGTAACGAAACGAAGTGATTTCAGCGGCGTTCGTGGCATAGTTGGTAGCGTTTCAGATTGGTGTTCAGGAGGTCCGGGGTTCGAAACCCACTGACAGCACTAACTTTTTGTCAACAAATTTTTCATATCAGCAAGTTTGGTTGGTTAGGTTAGGTTATGACAGTTTAATTTTATAATACTAAATTTTAAAATTAATTTTATAATTAATTAAAAATTATAAGTAATCATTAATTAGATTTTTATCTTATATAGTTTTTATATTATCAGCAAGTCTGGTTGGTTAGGTTATGTTATGACAGTTTAATTTTAAAAATTAAAAATTAATTTTATAATTTTAAAACAATATTTTATAATAAAAAAGTTAATTTTATAACAAAAAATAAAAAATTAAAAATTAATTTAAATTTTTTCAACTTAGCAGTCCTAGTGGCGAACGCAGACACTACAAGATATGTTAGCCTTAGTCCCTCCCGTGTGCCCCACCGCAGGATCCACCCCTAAACAATCCTAACCTCTTTGTCTTTGTGTGTCTTGTCAGTTTGTCTTTTTGCGACGTTTGTTTCTCGCGTTATTACTATATCAGAGTTTTTAGACATAAAGTATTCATATTGAAGTTAGTTTTTGTCAATTTTCAATTTCTTTGTTCATAGTTAATTCCATAGTGTTCGATTTTAGAAGACTAACTGCAACAAAAGTGCTTGTGAGCCAACGAAACATAAAGGTGAGTCAGCTAATCTTTTCATTGTATTCATAATATTTTTTCCATTCTTATGATAAGATATGTGTGTTAGAATGCTAATCATACTGACATTAGAACCTCAAGTTACAAATGCTCTGAAAATTATCTTACAACAATAAACTGCCAAATTTGGACTAGGATCCAGAATAATTCTAGGCCTGTGCTTGCCCTAGGCCTCATGACTGGTGAATTGTTTTATAGTTGGCCTAGAAAGTATTGTGATCCGTTGGAATATTGTATCTGGAATTGTTCAAGACCTAGTTACTTATTTTTGCCAAATCCGGTGGGCTACAATATTATGAACACACAAGCCAATATGTAACTTAATGATGCAGTTTTTTATCAGCGTAGATTGTCATAAGTTATCATAGGCCGAAGTTATGAAGTTTCATTTAAGAATGAAGAAATGATTTTCGATGGATTGGATAAATAGACCTAGGCCTATAGAAAAATATTTTAATTTAGCTTAGGCCTATGTCTTAAGTTATAGACTTGGTACTGTAGCCTAGGTCTAAGGGCTTATCCTAGTCCCATGTCCTGATGCTAGGGTTTTTCGGCAAACGTTTAGATGGGTTAAGATTAGCATCTCTCAAAGATTTTAAGTTTTGTACGCCATTGATTAAACTAAGTAAAGGTAGGCTACCGTAATGAACTAATTTAAAACAACCTTCTACAAAATGTCACTTGACTGGAGACCTGCCATTTTGGTTTTATGTAGCTGTTAACTTTAAATCATATCCTGGTAACTTGTGCCTATTTAAGTTACTAAAGATGTATATTGCCCATGCTGTAAGTTGTAAAGTTATTGTAACAAGGTTACCTAGGCTGCTGTGTTATTTTTCAAATTAACTAATTAGCTTCAGCTAACACAGATTTAAAACAAGTGGCTTGCCGTTTGAACAAACGTTACAAGATGAGTTGCCATCTTGCTTTGCATCGAAATTTGCAGAATTTAGAACTGTAATTTAGACATTATTATGAATAACTTGGTCTGTGTGCTGCAATTTAACTTACGGTACCGGTATTAACAATTTTGGAAAAATTCTGAAATTTTCTGCTTTAAATAAACCTTACCATTTGTAGGCCTATAGTTTTTAAATTTTATTGATGATTTGTAGCTAATTTAAAACAAAAAATATTAATAGCCTAAATCATAACTTAATATTATTAAAACCTTAGAGTAAGAAAGTTAGTAGGTTAAACTTACTAAAACTTTCGTTTGTTGGTCAAACAAAAATTCACTTGGAAGAAAGTTGTTTAAAAAAAAAATAATGCCAGACTTATGGTTTACTTCTTTTTCCATCTTGCTTAATTTAGCCAGAATTTCAGGTTGAACAGAGAGGCAAGACCATTGAACGAGTCTAAACTAAATTTTTTGTACTTGATTCATTTGGTAAATCCCACTGTACACCCCTGAAAACACACACTGACCAATTATGTCTATTCTGTACTTTACTACAGAAGTGAGATTGTCAAAGCTAGTTTGTTAATACAAATACATGGCATATTCTCTCTAAGCTGATTGTTTTGTATTTTTCTTCCAATACTAGCTGTAACCCGCGGGCTTTGCCCCGTTTAACTTCTTAATTTTCAAGATGATCTCGTTCGCATGGCTCAATCACGTCCTGGTTGAAGTTTGTTCGCTACGCTCACTCACCTTTAGATTGGAGCTCGTTCGCTACGCTCACTCACCTTTAGGTTAGAGCTCGTTCGCTGCGCTCACTTGCCTTCAGGTTAGCTCGTTCGCTACGCTAACTCGCCTCGAGGTTGAAGTTCGTTCGCTACGCTCACTCACCTTTTGGTTGCAAATTAGCTGTTGTCATAAATGTAAAAGAAATAATAGTGCTGCACCCTGTTGGTAATCCTTGTAACTTTAATGCTATTAAACATCATAGAACAGAACCAACTTGTTTAATTGAAACAGCTGTTAAGATTCATTAATTCCATTTCTCATAAGGTTAACATGGGAAACTCCAGAGCCACTGGGGCGGAGCCCAGAGGTCGGAGGGTAAAATCCTTTCTTAGTGATCGTCTACTACCCAAAAGGATGATGCCTGCCAAGATTCAGGTTCCTAGGTCTTATGGTTTCTGAGATTTCGTGATGAGTGAGTGAATGAATGAGTCAGTGGTATTTGAGCTTTATATAGATTTGCATAACAAATTCTTTTGTTATTGTTATCTATTATGAGGCGTTTCACTTAAACTGTTTCAGTTGTAGCCAAGAGACTGTTGGCTGAAGCCACTGAATTGAAAGTAAAAAAAAACTGCATCCGTGCATGGCTGTGACAAGCCAAATTTAGGGCCAGTACCTAAAAGGTTTGTAGAGCATATTAGTTATAGAACTGTTTATTTCATAATGTTTACTTTTGTTGTTACAGTAGAACCTCGATAGTTCGACACTCCCTGTAGTTCGACACAGGCCGTGATGACAAGACCTCAGTCATACCTGGTCATCAGTGGCCGATGACGGGTTCACCAAGGTTAAAAACTAGAGCATTCTTAGTGTTTTCGTGCATGGAAAAACTCAATAGGTAGCCTACTTAAAATATCCCATTAACTTACATTTTTTCTAAGATCCAAAGTGTAAAAAGCATGTGACGTAAATTATGAGGGGCGAATAAGATTGTATTTACTGAGCAGCCTACCCCTAGTACCAGCCACGCTCAAATTTCTTCCCCGGGGTGCTGAGAAGGATTCACGGTTTTGACTGATTAATTATTTTAATTTAATCTAAGGTTCAGAGCTCTAGAAGCGCTCAAAAGATCCTGCAGACGCCCAGGAGGAGAGCAATATCATCCTCGCCTTTGTTAAAATGTTATTGCAAATTTTGCCTAACTTTTAGAATAACTGTAGGACAGACGAGTACTCTACCCTGGCCAATTCGATAAAACTACCTACTCGTTTAAACTGTTGCAACAACGGGTTTTAGAATTCTAATAACAAGTCTCGGGTTTGTTAATTTGGTTTATTAGTATAAGGAACATACAAGGGTGGTTTTTCAAGTAAGAGCCAGTTTCTGCGTATAAATCCATAATTCGCTTAAGTACGCTGCAGCAAGGCTCCTCGCCACTTGCTGGTATCATTTGTGAACAGAATGACACAATTTGCAGCTCTGTAGCTGACATGTACCTACATTTCGCTGTGTGTTTCAACAATTTTTTAGACTTTTTGTCCCCGTACGCTAGGCTGGAGCCCGGGATTGTTTTTCACATTACTTCAGGCTAGACCTAGGGGTTACGGCATTATCACTTAGTTAAAATCCATTGGTGATTTGGCGGGATTTGAACCCTGGACCCCAGGAACCGGAATGACCGCGCTCTAACCACTAGACCTGCTCGCTCCCCAATTTTTTAGACTATTGATAATGTCAATGATAATCAGGGCCGGAGAGAGCCATCATGGGCCCCTGGGCTCAGCGATCCCGGGCCCCCTATTTACTTGATTTAGTGTCCAGCCGTCTCCGTGCCGTTTTGTCACACAAATAACTATATTAATAAATGTTTGCTCACAGTTTCAGCTTTAATCACAGTCAAAACAATTCAAGTAAAAAATTACTTAGTGAACTGGAAAACCATGCTGAAATTTTTAACTCAAGCAGATTACATGTACAGAAAAAATAAAAAAAAAATAGATAAAACATACTCCCTTAGTCGATACTTTATGATTTTTTTTGTTGCAGGAAAAGAGGAGTTATTGGTGCACAGAATAGGAACATCAGGCTGAGGTTATGCGACAGTAAATAATGTATAAGTAAAATGTCACTTAATTTAACTCATGTTCTAATTTTCAAGTTTGTTTTATACTTTATATTTTCATAAAATAAATTTACTATAACCAATGTCACTTGCTACATTTTATTCATACCCCCACAAATAGTGATATTTTGGCTATGTTTGAAGAACTGTTTTGAACTTTTAAACTTTTTGTTGATCACTGAGATGTCTTTTCTAAAGCAGGGTCTGGTGTAATTTGATGAGGCCTTATTAAAAATTAAATGCTCTCACCCTTCACTCACAAGCTTGGCAGAATAGGCTTATTATTTTTAACCTAATTCAGTTATCCTATACAACATTTAAATAAAGTGTTATAGCATCATTTATAGGTTTCTAGCTGCCCCTCCCCTTGGGCTTCACAACAGAATTGAAAAATTTTCTTTGCTACAAACAGTTGTTTTGCATTGGTTTTGCTTAGAATTTTCCTAACAGCGGTTTGGTAGCTAATACAATTAAACGAAAGTTCTGTCAAAAGAAAAATATGTTAACATTGTAATTTTAAAGCCAGTGAGCCAGAGCCCTGATGGAATCTCTCAAAGCTACTTCTTGTACATATTAAGTGAAACCTATTATGGAGGTTAAGTGAAACCTCCATGCCACCAAGTTCTGAGTACATATGCATGGTAGTTTTTGAGGAATAGTGATCAATGAGTGAGTGAGTGGTAACTGTATTATAATATAGATTATAAGGTCAAATTATGTATCCACCCAAAGTTTTCTGCGTAGATTAAAGCTTAAGGTAATGTACCTTGCGTTTAATATTTTAAGGCTTAACTTACTGCCATAAAGCAACCAATATTTTGATGTCCAAATAGATAGCTGTCCCCGCGCTTAGTAGGCATCATTAAAGTTCTTGAGTTCACAAAGACAAAACAGCTAGTCTATCCACTAGGACATTAAAATATTGGACTACTTTAAGACCGTAAGAATGCCGTAAGTCAAGTAAAATTCCTTGTCAGTCAATCACTTGTTACTGTATGTACTGAGTTGATCATGATTATGCTTTTATTTAACCCGAATTCAACAATATATTTTGATTTCAGCCAAAAATCTTTACCTTGAATTAACCTTAAATTTTCAGGTTATGAGTCCTGAATTGACCATGATTTTACCTTAATTTAAACATACTTATACCTTAATTCAACCTCAATTCAGCCTTGATTATGCATTACTGCCAGAAACGTTTACCTTGAATCAACCTAAAATTTTCAGGGTTGATTCAGGTTTCACAAGTGTTCAGTAGGACCCTTGAATTAGCCCTGAATTAGGCTTGATGGCTTGATATTTTAAGATTAATTCAGGCTTGCATCTTTGAAAGTTTAACCTTGATTTAATACTGAATCAGGAAAAAATTGCTATCTGGGTACATTTATTAAATAATGCCAAAATATAACTTAATTAATCCTTTTTTTAAGCAATTCAGTGAAAACTAGCAAGATCTAAAAGTAAATAAAACTAATTCATTAACTTACTGTTTGTAGCCGGAACTAAATTCTTGGTGGAACCACAGTGCACACATTTCAAATTGTTGACTGAAAAGTAATCACTCTTATTGCAAAAAGAATTATTTGGAAATTGTATTAATTCACTGGAGTATGTTTCTACTGTTAAAAATAAATTTAATGTTGACAGCACAAAATACACTGAGATTATTTTCAATTCTGTATAAGTCATTTTTAATAATTTCTTAAACACCTGCAATCACTTTTAAAATTATATCACCTCATCTAGGGTTAATTTGTATGAAATATAGATTTATTCGAACTTTTTTGATTTACTGTTGCCTGGATCTTCTTTGACGAATAGCACCACCATTACCTATTATCGTTGCATTGTTTTTATTATGGTTTAAAATAAAAATACCAAAATTACTGTATCCTTTATTTTTATCAACAAAAATTGAAACTGTAAATAATACGAAAATACTGTGATGCTTTTGTCTGCACTGTTTTTGTTTTGTTTGAGGTCTTTGTTGCCATAGCAACAATATTCAATGAGAGCATAGAGTAAATAGACACCTATTTATATAGTATTTTATCTGTTGATATCGTTGGTTATAGGAGACTTCTTTCATAGATTATGAAGATGAAGCTCAAGCATAATAAATAAGTACCATAGGTCATCGTAACAATATCCTAGGCATTGACTTTTCATACTAAAATAAAATCTAAAGCCTTTTTTACGTATGTTTCACCACAGAATTAATTGAGCACAATTGGTGGAAGGAAAATATGTTCTTACCCCCCTAGTGCATGTTACTTTATGGACTACTCATTGGATCAAGAGGAACAATTCCTCATCAAGTCGAGAAATTTTGGAAGAAATTCAATTTGGAAAATCAAGTGCTATATTTAATATCTTTAACAGTCATACAATTTCCTATTAATATTATAAGAAACCACCTATATAACAATTATCATAATTAGGTTTAAACAAACTTGCAAAATTTAATGTAATATTATTCTTTGTTCTACAGCAGACTACAATGTGTAGTAAGTAAGATTTCAATTTTTTAAATAAATTTGAATTTATATATATATATATATCATTATTTATTTATTACAATGTTATTTATCTTATTGTAAGCATGGTAAGCACTATCTTTATACTCTTTGGTTTCGTTGCCGTGGAGACCTGCACTTTGTTTACTTATTAATCGAATAATCCCAAGATTCAAGATTTCGATTCACACCCAATGACCCAATGCAATTGTACCGTCGTGAAGTTAGCGGCTCTTTTCATCGGCGCTTTTTCGGTTTGTAATAGATGTGGGTTGGTACGCCTGCGGACGCCACAAACGTGTTTTGCAGGGATGTCGGAAACACAAATCAATGACAATACGATGCGAAATGATGTTTTTATATTTATATAATGTCAATAATACATTGATAAAACGTGTATACAAGTTAAAACTAATTATTTGACGTATTTTAAAAGGCATATTTGAGACCGTACTGTACATTATACGTAGCTAAGGCTTAACATAACGCGAACAATTAAAACTCCGAACATAAAAAGTGCATAATCTTTTTCCCAAGCCCATCACATCAACTTTGAGCTATTCTAATGGTAATACACAATGTGTAGAATACTCAGTATAAATATGATTGAGGCAGTCCAGTGAATTACGAAGCTATAAGGCAAAATCTATATGGTTGATAGTAACTCGTATCAGAAAAAAGTGCACAATCTTTTTCCTAAGCCCATCACATCAACTTTGAGGTATTCTAATGGTAATGTACAATGTGTAGAATACTCAGTATAAATATGATTGAGGCAGTCCAGTGAATTACGAAGCTATAAGGCAAAATCTATATGGTTGATAGGAACTCGCATCAGGAAAAAGTGCACAATCTTTTTCCTTAGTCCATCACATCAACTTTGATGTATTCTAATGGTAATATACAATGTGTAGAATACTCAGTATAAATATGATTGAGGCAGTCCAGTGAATTACGAAGCTATAAGGCAAAATCTATATGGTTGATAAGAATTTGCGTCAGGAAAAGTGCACAATCTTTTTCCTAAGCCCATCACATCAACTTTGAGGTATTCTAATGCTAATATACAATGTATAGAATAATCAGTATGAGTATGATTGCGGCAGTCCAGTGAATAACGAAGCTATAAGGCAAAATCTATATAGTTGATGGGAACTCGCATCAGGAAAAGTGCACAATCTTTTTCCTTAGTCCATCACATCAACTTTGATGTATTCTAATGGTAATATACAATGTGTAGAATACTCAGTATAAATATGATTGAGGCAGTCCAGTGAATTACGAAGCTATAAGGCAAAATCTATATGGTTGATAAGAATTTGCGTCAGGAAAAGTGCACAATCTTTTTCCTAAGCCCATCACATCACCTTTGAGGTATTCTAATGGTAATATACAATGTTTAGAATAATCAGTATGAGTATGATTGCGGCAATCCAGTGAATTACGAAGTTATATGGCAAAATGTATATGGTTGATAGGAACTCGCATCAGGAAAAGTGCACAATCTTGTTCCTAAGCCCATCACATCAACTTTGAGGTATTCTAATGCTAATATACAATGTATAGAATAATCAGTATAAGTATGATTGCGGCAGTCCAGTGAATTACGAAGCTATAAGGCAAAATCTATATGGTTGATAGTAACTCGTATCAGGAAAAAGTGCACAATTTTTTTCCTAAGCCCATCACATCAACTTTGAGGTATTCTAATGGTAATGTACAATGTGTAGAATACTCAGTATAAATATGATTGAGGCAGTCCAGTGAATTACGAAGCTATAAGGCAAAATCTATATGGTTGATAGGAACTCGCATCAGGAAAAAGTGCACAATCTTTTTTCTTAGTCCATCACATCAACTTTGATGTATTCTAATGGTAATATACAATGTGTAGAATACTCAGTATAAATATGATTGAGGCAGTCCAGTGAATTACGAAGCTATAAGGCAAAATCTATATGGTTGATAAGAATTTGCGTCAGGAAAAGTGCACAATCTTTTTCCTAAGCCCATCACATCAACTTTGAGGTATTCTAATGCTGATATAGCCTACAATGTATAGAATAATCAGTATGAGTATGATTGCGGCAGTCCAGTGAATAACGAAGCTATAAGGCAAAATCTATATGGTTGATGGGAACTCGCATCAGGAAAAGTGCACAATCCTTTTCCTTAGTCCATCACATCAACTTTGATGTATTCTAATGGTAATATACAATGTGTAGAATACTCAGTATAAATATGATTGAGGCAGTCCAGTGAATTACGAAGCTATAAGGCAAAATCTATATGGTTGATAGGAACTCGCATCAGGAAAAAGTGCACAATCTTTTTCCTTAGTCCATCACATCAACTTTGATGTATTCTAATGGTAATATACAATGTGTAGAATACTCAGTATACATATGATTGAGGCAGTCCAGTGAATTACGAAGCTATATGGCAAAATGTATATGGTTGATAGTAACTCGCATCAGGAAAAGTGCACAATCATTTTCCTAAGCCCATCACATCAACTTTGATGTATTCTAATGGTAATATACAATATGTAGAATACTCAGTATAAATATGATTGAGGCAGTCCAGTGAATTACGAAGCTATAAGGCAAAATCTAAATGGTTGATAAGAATTTGCGTCAGGAAAAGTGCACAATCTTTTTCCTAAGCCCATCACATCACCTTTGAGGTATTCTAATGGTAATATACAATGTTTAGAATAATCAGTATGAGTATGATTGCGGCAGTCCAGTGAATTACGAAGTTATATGGCAAAATGTATATGGTTGATAGGAACTCGCATCAGGAAAAGTGCACAATCTTGTTCCTAAGCCCATCACATCAACTTTGAGGTATTCTAATGCTAATATACAATGTATAGAATAATCAGTATGAGTATGATTGCGGCAGTCCAGTGAATTACGAAGCTATAAGGCAAAATCTATATGGTTGATAGGAATTTGCGTCAGGAAAAGTGCACAATCTTTTTCCTAAGCCCATCACATCAATTTTGAGGTATTCTAATGGTAATATACAATGTTTAGAATAATCAGTATGAGTATGATTGCGGCAGTCCAGTGTATTACGAAGTTATATGGCAAAATGTATATGGTTGATAGGAACTCGCATCAGGAAAAGTGTACAATCATGTTCCTAAGCCCATCACATCAACTTTGAGGTATTCTAATGCTAATATACAATGTATAGAATAATCAGTATGAGTATGATTGCGGCAGTCCAGTGAATTACGAAGCTATAAGGCAAAATCTATATGGTTGATAGGAATTTGCGTCAGGAAAAGTGCACAATCTTTTTCCTAAGCCCATCACATCATTTTTGAGGTATTCTAATGGTAATATACAATGTTTAGAATAATCAGTATGAGTATGATTGCGGCAGTCCAGTGAATTACGAAGTTATATGGCAAAATGTATATGGTTGATAGGAACTCGCATCAGGAAAAGTGCACAATCTTGTTCCTAAGCCCATCACATCAACTTTGAGGTATTCTAATGGTAATATACAACGTGTAGAATTCTCAGGGTAAATATGATTGCGGCAGTCCAGTGAATTACGAAGCTATAAGGCAAAATCTATATGGTTGATAGGAATTTGCTTCAGGAAAAGTGCACAATCTTTTTCCTAAGCCCATCACATCAACTTTGAGGTATTCTAATGCTAATATACAATGTATAGAATAATCAGTATGAGTATGATTGCGGCAGTCCTATAAATTACGAAGTTATATGGCAAAATGTATATGGTTGATAGGAACTCGCATCAGGAAAAGTGCACAATCTTTTTCCTGAGCCCATCACATCAACTTTGAGGTATTCTAATGGTAATATACAATGTGTAGAATACTCAGGGTAAATATGATTGCTGCAGTCCAGTGAATTACAAAGCTATAAGGCAAAATCTATATGGTTTATAGGAATTTGCGTCAGGAAAAGTTTCGGTTTGTAATAGATGTGGGTTGGCACGCCTGCGGACGCCACAAACGTGTTTTGCAGGGATGTCGGAAACACAAATCAATGACAATACGGTGCGAAATGATGTTTTTATATTTATATAATGTCATGATAACTTAGCTTAGCCCTGGGACCGTTTTAAGGGTACCCATGTTAGGGATTTTGAAAGAATTTTTTTGAAATACGCATTAAAATTAACTGTACTATTTTTTATCTTTAAAACTCAATTCAAAATCAATATTGACTATTTTGTTTAAGAATTGATAGTAAAATATCCAGTTAGTATAATTTCTTTGTTTGAAAAATATTTGTATGGTAAAATATTCTATAGAACTATGAGGTTATTTGATTTAGTCTATGATTTTGTCATTGGTTATAGGAAACAAGTAAGATTAGTTGATATGAGTAGACCACAGAGATAAGTAAGACCATTGATGTATATACAAATCGAATGCTCTGCTCCCGAGAACTGTTTCAGGGGTTTCAAATTATCGAATTTAAAATGCATAACGAACTGTTCTGAATTAAACACAATTTTAACTGACTACTCGATTCCCGTACGTATGACGGGCCAATAGCTTGTATATATTAAAACGTAACAGGGTTTTTTTATTTCACGATACTGAATCAACCACACGATTTTTGTGTCGAAAGAAAGATAATTTTGAGAACTAGGATATGTCGAAGGCATAATTTTAGTTTAGGGTTTCAGTTTTCTAGAAATTACGTTTTAATTTAAAAAAAGTCTAGCAGCCGACGCTAACCTTCTAGACTAAAGCTTTTGCTATAACTCCATTTGCTTAACGTAACAGCTGTAAACATTCAGCGTTTGTGACACAAATTCAGCATTTAAAAATAAAATGAAATACAGTAGGGTGACAGGGGATTACAAGGGTCACTCAAGAATTTAGAGGATAAGGAACAGATTTGGGTTCGGAGGTGGCGGGACGCGGAGATAGCGGGAGCACACGCCTCAACAAAACATGAAAAAGATTAACCAAGTGCAATTAGACATAACCCTCAACATCCAAAGTGAAAGCTAACTTTTGACTCCAAAGTGTAAATTATTCAATTTACAAGTCCCCTTAATACCTACTAAAATACCTGTCAAATTGGAGTATCTATATAATTAATACGCTACATGAAATTTTGTCGGTTGAACTCCTCCACCATTTCTTAGCCGATTTTATCTATTGTCGTCTCACAACAAGTCTCTACAACAGTTTCCTTATTCTCAATAAGATTAACATGGGAAATCTACACTTCAAAATACGAAATTATTTGTTTAATAATCCAAAAAGGGTTAGGGAGAAATTGGGAAATAGTTATATATCGAGTGTCAAAAATGAGAAAAACCAATTTTTACCCCATAGAATGTGATCAATTATCATGCCAAATTTCAGCCCAATCTGACCAGTCCTTGTGTGATTGAACTTAAAAAAAAACAAACACACAAACTTCCACATTTAAATCTTATATAGTACGGTATGATGTTTGCTAGACTAGGTAATCTATTAACTTACTTTGACGATTGAGATCTGCGTTGTTGTATAGGCCTATGTGCTTTATTCATGAGTGCAATATTTCATTACCAAGTATTTGTAACCGAACCAATTATAAATCCATACCAACGAGTACATTTGGATTTTTTATAGATTTATTATACGTATTCCTATAAGAATAACATATTTTCATTACAATACTGTTAAATTACCTGTTTTCGTTACATAGTTATTACCTGCAAAAATTCATAATTACATTGTTTACTACTGCTAAAGTAAATAATAACTTTAAATTGAAGTTATGGCCTGAAACATTTTATGAGTTTGACATGTTAAAAACACAATGAAAGTGGGTCCATACCAGCGACCACAGAATTAAAGTTTTAATTATGTGATCGCTAATCTATTCATGTTGCCATTTAAAGTGCTCGATTAATCTTCCACTTCAGACGTGATCTTAATTATTTAATTAATAACTTTCTACTCTTGTTATGAAATAAAACATCTTACGGCTTTAAAAATAAAAAGTAAACTAAACGTCAGAACATGGACACATAAAATAAAATTAAGGGCTAACTTATTACAGTATGTATTTTGTCAGAACTTGTGCTTCAATAACTACATTTTTTGTTATTGTATTGGTTACTGGAATGTTAAAAAATGCCTAGGGATATTGTTGAGCTTATTAATGATATCAATTAACTTTTTAGTAGCACTTGCCATGAGGGTAACGGCCGGCAGCCGCAACAGTTTGACATCGCGGCTACACTCGGAAGATAAGACAGTCGAAACGCTCCACTTTTACATTTCATTGGCCTAGTAGTCCTTGGAGCCTAGACGTTCTGATTCATAAAACAATTTAGGAAATTTTCCATTTAACAGGGTGCTGTATATTTAAATTAAAATCACTTTGGTATTTGAAAACATATTTTGAGGTGGTAAATAACTCTTTAGTGGCTATTTAAAAATAACGCATTTAACATTGCTCTTATTGCGGGAAAATCTAATATGGCCGTTTGCTTCCATGATCTCCCTTGAAAATCAATTCAAAACAAACAAGACAATTTTTAATGTCATAGTATTGAGGATAATTAAATGATAACTTTGGTGTTTGAAAAACTATTTTTGGATCATTAACTCTACAGCAGCTGTTTAAAACTATCCAAGATGGCCGCTAGCCTCCAAGGACTCTTAAAATATTGTTGTTGATTATATTTGTTTTACTGTAATAAATTGACACTTTGTAGCATAAGAAGTATTACTAAAAATAATACTAAATATGGGTTTTAAGACAATACACTAGTACCAACAAGCATGTACAGTAAGTTTTTTCTGTACATCTAGCGACAATCTTACCAATTAATAAATCTTACAAGATAGTTTCTAGGTGTATAGAAACCTTATTGTAAAAGGTACTATAATACCAACTAGTAGGAGAGTCATCATCACCTTTGGTTTGTGTGATCAGTTATCGGTGGAGGGGAGGGGGTGGTTTCAGGACGAGGGGGTGCTGAAGGTGAAGAGTACAGTATTTTACGGTACAGCAATACGGCATTACGGCATTTTAGCAATACGTAATAAAATAACTGTACTACGTTTTTAATTACAATCTCTTCTAGTATGTGATAGAAACAAATATAAATAAAATACACAAAATGTACAAATCTACTAAACAAAACCGGCAGTTGCTATTATATAAATTGTATCCAATTATCAGCGCTCTACATCGCCCTTTATTTTTATATATACAATATACAGTATATAGCAATTTAGTTCAAATTGCACATTTTTAAATGACGTGGGAAGCATGGGAATATTACCAAAACATGTTTGTAGCGTTTCTCTGGGGGTGATGAAGATTCTTATCTGAAGTGATCAAAATGTCGAGGTTTCTTAAGAGTCTAGCCTAGGAGGATTAAACATTAAGGAGAGGGCATGCGAATAGGGATATACATGTTGCGGTGAAGCCTAGTACCTAATAGCGGTGAAGCTTATGGTAGAACCGTTAAGGATTTAAAGTCAACGGTAGAACACTCGAGTGGCAAAAACCGTAGCTACCTATAATAAACATGGATGAGATTGGGAAACTTTTGCGTAGAATGTTTTCTGTGCTTTTACTAAAAAGCGAAATCTTTCTGCTATCGCATCCTCTGACGCCACAGTGCGTACGTAGAAGACCCTATCATTATTTTATAGTTATTTGATTTGTTTTCATGCAAATATTTTCAAATAGGTACTTCTACTTTTTTATGATTTGAGTATATGATTATGAACCACACAATCTATATTAACACAACTAGCTGTTACACACGGGCTTAACCCCGTTTGACTTCATAAGTATTAATAAAAATATTGGTTGGTTAAGTTAAACAGAAATTAGCAAAACATAATACAGTAATACAAACAAATAATAACACCTAAATTTAATTAGGTAATAAATTAAAATATTAACAAACAAATAAGTACAGCTGAGGTATTTTTAACATTAGGTATATAAGTGTTCCCTTTAGAAAGGAATTGCGACCTTAAAGGGCAATTTATGGCATAATGGATAGTTTTGCGCAAGGTTTCTCGTAATGACAAACATTTTAAGTATATGGTTTATGGGGGTGTGACTTGTATTTTTCTCATGTGGGATTTATGGATAGTAGTAGGACAAAAAACATGAATCCTTTTTAAAACCATATTAACTGGCCATCTTAGTACATATTATTCGTTCATTAATACATTCTTCCTCTTATGTAGGTTTCTAATATTCCGATTCCATAATATGAGTTATTAATTTTGTTTGCGTGATTTATGTAGACCTATATAAATCTTTTAAATACTTCACTGCTATTTCAGTAACTTAATCTCTAAAATGACATTCTAACGGTCCTAATTGGTTGGCGTGTACGGTTGCCTTAAAAATGTTATATTGTAATGCAGGTATCTAAAAATCCCCCTCCCCCACACACACACACAAAACGGATCGGCGCGCGGTCGGGCTGGCTTCAACAAAACTAGAGCTTTTCCTCTATCCTCCTAAAATTTAATCCTCCTACATTCTAGCTGTGTTAAATTTGCTACTATAGTTCGGCCGCTTAGAAAGCGACCTCCTCCAGCATTAGTTTAGCATTAGCGCGCAAGTCGTTTTCTAAGCGGCCGAACTATACAGTCAAAATCATAAGGGCATTTGTTATTATTATTCAGTTTGTTTACGTAAATATTTCCTCAAAATCTTCATTATAACGAATCTTGAACTTTTTACTTTATCACTGTAATTTGGTAACTTTCTATGTAGTTCTGTTTGTACATCAGATGTACTAGTATTAGGTATTGGTTTTTCTTGAATATTTTAGTCTCCTTTTGTGTTAGTCGTGTGTTCATCAGAGCCGGCCTTAGGTACAATGCCCACACATTGGGTATGAAATACAGAATAATTTAAAAGTATTAAAATTTTACAATATTTATGTTAATTATAAAAAATTAAAAGGGGGAATTATTTTATCATCAATTTTTTGTTTGCACCATCCAAGGCCGGCTATGGTGTTTACAGTTGAAATCTATTTAAACTTCGATATCTATCTCCACTGATTTGACAGAATTTTTTAAAAAAAGAATCGGCTTTATTACCTTATATAACGTATCTATTAAATTTTGAAGTAATACAAATTTTATATAAAATTCTTTTCAACCCATTTTCAATGTCTTAAAAACAAATAATTTATTATGTTGAATAGTTGCTAAGGCTTAAAGTTAAAGAAAAACATTTATGAAAAACATGCAAAATTTAAATTTCCATGTTATTTATACATTAACTACATAGAATAATTAAACCGTTGCAGTTTGCTTGTTTATGAACACATTTGTATGAAATTTGGCAAATAAATTTATTTAGTAATAATCTATTAACATTTTACAAATAAAATTACCCTTCGTTGTAGCAACTCGCGTGATAACTCATTAAACTTAGGTTATTATTTAACTTCGGAATAAACATGACTATTTAAGGAGATATTTTGATGAAAATCCAATCGAGCAAATAGAAATTCACTTATTCCGCTGGTTTTCTGTGGCTGGGGTGATAAAACATTGATTAAGCAAATAAAATTATCCAACTATTGTAATACAGTGGAACAGTAAAGCGCTACTCATAAAACTCACACAGAAAAATAAAATAATACATTGTCGACTTAAGCGTACAGTGACACTAACGTCTTGAAACAAACATAAAAAATCGTTTTACAATAGGATGAAAAGTCTATAAGCTAATCGGCACAATAAATTCGGACACCTAGACTAAAATCTAAAACTACAAATAAAATTATTTGATCCAGAGGAATCATGGATCAGAGTTTCGGTAAAACATTACAGTATAATGGAACAAAATAGATATTATTCTAGTTAGTTGTTTTTTATCTTTATGTTTTCCAACATGTTTTGCTTACGTTTATAGTTTAAGGTTGTGTAAATAGATTATTTTCATACACGATATGTTTATAAAGTAAATAAAATAGCTTATTTAAATTTTTATCTTTTTGAAAAAGCAGTTTCATTTTGTTTCCCTTTCGTTAAGGTTACCTCTCCTCAGATTATACCTCAGATTTCTCCACAGATAATTGACTTGATTGCCTCAATCATATTCATAAATATTATACACTACGATGTATTTTACAATTGGAATAGCTCAAAGTTGTTGTGATGTGCATAGAAAAAATATAATGCATTCTTATTTGTTGCAAGTTCCTATCAACCATATACATTTTGCCATATAACTTGGTAATTTAGGGGGATGCCTCAATCACACTCATACTGATTATTCTACACATTGTATATTAACATTAGAATACCTCAAAGTTGATGTGATGGACTTAGGAAAAAGGTTGTGCACTTTTTCCTGATGCGAGTTCCTATCAACCATATACATTTTGCCATATAACTTGGTAATTTAGAGGACTGCCTCAATCATACTTATACAGATTATTCTACACATTGTATATTACCATTAGAATACATCAAAGTTGATGTGATGGGCTTAGGAAAAAGATTGTGCACTTTTCCTGACGCAAATTCCTATAAACCATATAGATTTTGCCTTATAGCTTCGTAATTCACTGGACTGCCGCAATCATATTTACCCTGAGTATTCTACACATTGTATATTACCATTAGAATACCTCAAAGTTGATGTGATGGGCTCAGGAAAAAGATTGTGCACTTTTCCTGATGCGAGTTCCTATCAACCATATACATTTTGCCATATAACTTCGTAATTCACTGGACTGCCGCAATCATACTCATACTGATTATTCTAAACATTGTATATTACCATTAGAATACCTCAAAGTTGATGTGATGGGCTTAGGAAAAAGATTGTGCACTTTTCCTAACGCAAATTCTTATCAACCATATAGATTTTGCCTTATAGCTTCGTAATTCACTGGACTGCCGCAATCATATTTATACTGAGTATTCTACACATTGTATATTACCATTAGAATACCTCAAAGTTGATGTGATGGGCTCAGGAAAAAGATTGTGCACTTTTCCTGATGCGAGTTCCTATCAACCATATACATTTTGCCATATAACTTCGTAATTTATTGGACTGCCGCAATCATACTCATACTGATTATTCTAAACATTGTATATTAGCATTAGAATACCTCAAAGTTGATGTGATGGGCTTAGGAATAAGATTGTGCACTTTTCCTGACACAAATTCCTATCAACCATATAGATTTTGCCTTATAGCTTCGTAATTCACTGGACTGCCTCAATCATATTTATACTGAGTATTCTACACATTGTACATTACCATTAGAATACCTCAAAGTTGATGTGATGGGCTTAGGAAAAAGATTGTGCACTTTTTCCTGATACGAGTTCCTATCAACCATATAGATTTTGCCTTATAGCTTCGTAATTCACTGGACTGCCTCAATCATATTTATACTGAGTATTCTACACATTGTATATTACCATTAGAATTTTTTTTTTTTTTTACTTGATTTAATTTACAATCTGTTCAAGTTGAACAGAATAGCTCAAAGTTGATGTGATGGGCTTGGGAAAAAAGATTATGCACTTTTTATGTTCGAAGTTTTAATTGATCGCGTTATGTTAAGCCATAGCTACGTATAATGTACACAACGGTCTCAAATATGCCTTTTAAAATACGTCAATTAATTAGTTTTAACTTGTATACACGTTTTATCAATGTATAATTGACATTATATAAATATAAAAACATCATTTCGCACCGTATTGTCATTGAATTGTGTTTCCGACATCCCTGCAAAACACGTTTGTGGCGTCCGCAGGCGTACCAACCCACATCTATTACAAACCGAAACTTTTCCTGACGCAAATTCCTATCAACCATATAGATTTTGCCATATAACTTCGTAATTCACTGGACTGCCGCAATCATACTCATACTGATTATTCTATACATTGTATATTAGCATTAGAATACATTAAAGTTGATGTGATGGGCTTAGGAAAAAGATTGTGCACTTTTCCTGACGCAAATTCCTATCAACCATATAGATTTTGCCTTATAGCTTCGTAATTCACTGGACTGCCTCAATCATATTTATACTGAGTATTCTACACATTGTATATTACCATTAGAATACATCAAAGTTGATGTGATGGACTAAGGAAAAAGATTGTGCACTTTTTCCTGATGCGAGTTCCTATCAACCATATAGATTTTGCCATATAGCTTCGTAATTCACTGGACTGCCTCAATCATATTTATACTGAGTATTCTACACATTGTACATTACCATTAGAATACCTCAAAGTTGATGTGATGGACTTAGGAAAAAGATTGTGCACTTTTTCCTGATACGAGTTACTATCAACCATATACATTTTGCCTTATAGCTTCGTAATTCACTGGACTGCCTCAATCATATTTATACTGAGTATTCTACACATTGTATATTACCATTAGAATAGCTCAAAGTTGATGTGATGGGCTTGGGAAAAAAGATTATGCACTTTTTATGTTCGGAGTTTTAATTGATCGCATTATGTTAAGCCATAGCTACGTATAATGTACACTACGGTCTCAAATATGCCTTTTAAAATACGTCAATTAATTAGTTTTAACTTGTATACACGTTTTATCAATGTATAATTGACATTATATAAATATAAAAACATCATTTTGCACCGTATTGTCATTGAATTGTGTTTCCGACATCCCTGCAAAACACGTTTGTGGCATCCGCAGGAGTACCAACCCACATCTATTACAAACCGAAAAAGCGCCGATGAAAAGAGCCGCTAACTTCACGACGGTTGCAATTGTGAGGTTATGTGGTCCTGAGTAGTGGCGTACTTTATCTCTTTTGTGAAAATTATTTTAATGTGCGGTAGGTAAAATGACTTCTCCAAATTCTCTAGATTTGCAGCTAAACAAATATTGCAATGAACTAACCAGTGAAGACAAAAAACAGCGCAAAAGAGCTTTGGAAAATATAAAGAAAGAAGTCCTTTCGGCTGGAGTTGATGTTTCTGTTTCTTATTTATACAATAACATCCATAAACACATCATTAGATGTTTCAAAGACAATTCTGAAGCCGTAAGAGAATCTGCAGTTCTATTCGTAACGGATGTTGTAACATTATTACCAGCTAAAGAGGAATATATAAACTCTATAATGCCCATGATTGCAGAGAGGTTAAGTGGAGACATAGTGTTGGAGAACTCTGAGGAAGTAAGACTTTGTTTAGTGTTGTTAATGCAGCAAGTAGTATCCAAATACACTGATAATTTGTTTGAATATATAAATGATTTCATAAATATATTGTCTAAGACAATAGTTGACCCCTATCCCAAGGTAAAGAAGGAAAGTTGTGACTGTGCGGCTGAATTAGCAAAATCTACACCACAATATTTTCATATGCAGTCTGAATCTCTCATAATTCCGTTAACCCAAACACTAACTCATCAGCAGTATCGAATTAGAGTTTCTGGTATCAAAGCGATTGGTAAGTGAAATATTTTGTAGCCTATTAAACGTGTTTACCGTAGCCTACAATTCTGGTGTTTTTATTACATTTCCCTAATCATAGGTTTTGATATGTTGGCAAGTCCTATATGCCCAGTACTTAATTATTTTGATTTCAACTGATGAATTTTCGTGGAGTGTGGTATAGGGAACTAACTTAGCTTACAAGGGATAGGTCCACAATAACGTACCCGGTAACCCAAAAGGCAATATTTCAGTGTAGGCCTAGTTATGGCAAGAGCGAGCTGGTCTAATAGTAGAGCGCAGTACTTTGGTCCTTGAGGTCCTGTGTGCAAATTCCGCCAAACCATTAATGGATTTTATCTAGAAGTGATAATGCTCAAGCTAGTCCCTCTCCTCAAGTCCAGAGCTAAAAACTATTCTCTAAAGGATTTTTTGATAAGACATTTCCAAAATTTGTTGATTAATCCACATGCCAACTTTTTAAAACATATGTTTGTATGTATCAGTTTGTTTTAAATGTAGGTAGCCTACCGTACCTATGTAGGCTATATTGAATTTGTGACCCTATTAATCTCTTTTGGGTAAAAGATGAAGACAGACACGGTAATAGGTAATGCCACAACCCGTAGGTAGGGCCTATAGCCTGAAGTAAGATAATGTGTAGGTTTATACAAAATATTTATTTATTTTTTTTTATTTTACATACCAACGGACAACTTCATTTTTACATTCATACAACAAACAAGATGGAAACAATAATTAATAACAATAATGTAGCATTCGCTCTGGCCTTAATGAAAATAGATGAATTTGGTAATAAAGAATGTGCATAATGATTCAAATAGCCTAGAATAAATAACATTTACAATAAATAACTTATACAAATAACATAAATAATATACATAAGGCCTATACAGTGAAATAACAAAAATAACAATACAAATAGACTAGCCTACTATTAATTAACAGAACACAGCCTTGCCAAGAAAGTCCCTGCATTTAGATATAATAGGGTACTTACGTATTAAACGGAGGCCACATATTTTACAGCGCGCTGCAGCGGTTATGTTAGGTTGGGTTATCATAAATATATGTTTTTTTATAAAATTAAACTATCTTAACCTAACCTAACCAACCAAACTTGCTGATGGTGAAGGTTTACTAATCGAATCGAATCTGAAGGTTAGGTGGCCTCCGTTTAATACGTAAGTACCTATAATAGTATAGGCTACATAATTATTCAAATATATAAATACTAGCTGACCTGACAGACGTCGTCCTGTCTTAATGTGGTTTTATGTCAAATGGTCGTTCATTTTCAAGATGAGCTCGTTCGCATCGCTCTATCACGTCCTGGTTGAAGTTCGTTTACTACGCTTACTCACCTTTAGGTTGGAGCTCGTTCGCTGCGCTCACTTGCCTTCGGGTTCAGCTCGTTCGCTACGCTCACTCACATTTTGGTTGCAAATCATTTGTTGTCATTAATAAAAAAAAATAATAGTGCTGCACCCTGTTGGTAAACCTATTAACTTTTTAATGCTTTTGAACATCACAGAATCAAATTATTTAGTTGTATTGTATTAACCAGCTGTTAAGATTCTTTAATCCCATTTAAATATAAGTACTCATAAGGTTAACATGGGAAATTTCAGAGCCATTCATCTCGTAGTTTGTGCGGTGGTGCTGTCTAACAAACAAGTCTCTCGAACGGGTGCGTTGAGGAGTCCGAAATTGAATCTGCTGAAGCATATCAGGGCAGTCAAGTGAACCATTAAGGAGCTTGTGCAAGACAACGAGATCAGCGTTGGTATTTGTAACGATCATATGTTTGGTAGATAACAAAATCATATGTTTGGTATTTGGTTTCAGGGGCGGTGGTGCGCTGGGGAAACAACAAGTCTTTGAACGACGTGTGTGGACCGTTGGCAGAGCGACTGTTTGACCAACACCACGCTGTGAGGGCTGCCGTGGCAGATGTAGTGGGAACTTGGCTACTGGAGTTGCCGGACAGATACTCATACTTCCATAAACTCATCCCTCTAATGTTGACAAGGTAAAATAATTTAGTAAAATAAATTTTAATCTAAGGCCTGAGGGTTTCTGTCTGAGCTAGCTGTATGTGGTCAATGTTACTTGCTTAAGGACACAAATGAGATGATTACCAACCAATTTAATTTTGAACCCATTGAGGATCAGAGATTATTCATTGCCTTAACTTGTAAATTTATATCAAGTTCTCCCTCATCCTATTGGCTATAAGCGCCATCCGATCCTTTAACAGACTCCCACCTGTTACAAAGTCTGGATAGCAGAAAGTGTATAATTACCACAGAAAACCTCTTCTATAAAACTCTACCATACCATAATGAATCTAGAAAGAGTTCAGGAATTAGTGGCATAGTGACTAAACTGATGCTGTCTATTCCCATCAAATAGTGGGCTAGGGTAGGTAATGATAATATACTAATCACACCTAACTGTTAAGCTCACTAAATATTCGGACACCAAAAGCCCAAGTATAGAAGTTCTCAGCATCCCAGGCGGCAATACATGCTAGGCACAGCTTACAACCATTTTTGTTGAGTTATATTCATATTTAAATAAGGCCTAGTTATTTGTTTTCATATTGTTATATAAGTACCACAAAAATATATACGTCTAATAACACTTGTAATAATATATTGTCCAATCAAAATCGATCACCACTCGATAAGTAAATATATTAGTATAAGTAGTATAATAATATAGTAATAGTAGTAATAATAGTAATAATAGTAATAATAGTAGTATAGTAATAGTAGTATAAGTGTAAATATATTATTTCAAGTGTTATTCGACGTATATATTTTTGTATTTTTCAGTTAATTTAATAACACGTACGATGCTGATCAAGAAGTTATTCATAAGTACAAACTAAAGTCAATATATTATTACACAATGAACATTTTGTTTTCAGCTTTAACATTTAATTTTTAACATCTAGATTAATTTTGATTTGTATTAGGCCTACTTTCATAACATTTGAAATTAATTTTTGCAGTCTGTCAGAAGAGATTACAGAACAGCGTAGCAAAGCAGAAGAGCTTTGGAGCAAAGTGGGAATTCAGTTTGTGCAGGAAAATGAAAATGACCTTAAGGACAAAATAGACTATTTGCAAGAAACTTTAGCCCATTATCCACCAAACGGTTTGTTTATTTATAAACTTGTATCCTAGGCTGTATTAATACTTAATAGTCAATAAGTATTAGTAGTGGTATCATATGAAATTGGCAATATTATTAATGTAAACCATTAATAATATTGATTATTAATAATATTATATATAATATTGACATTGTAACAAATCAAAGCTAAACAAACTTACATAATGTAGCCTTCGGATGAAACACATTATTTTTCACAATTAAGTAGACAATCTATAAACTAATACCCCCGCCGCAGCAAACCTGCAGACTAAGCAAATTTCCATTTGCCTGATTGGATTTACACTAAAATATCTCCTTAAAAATATTACATTTATTCCCTATTTAAATAGCATTAGTTTAACGAGTACTTAGGTTTGCTGCAACAGGGAGGGTGGTAAAAAAGTGTTTTTTTGTACAATGTTAATAGTTTAGTATGAAATGAATGCATTTTCCAAATTTGATCAAAATATGCTCATAAACAAGCAAACTACAACAGTTTACCATTTTTCTCCATAAGAATAACATGGGAATTTTAAATTTAAAATTTTTTTAATTTTCTCCGTAGCCATTAGGCGCATGATAACGCTTCAATATACTAAATTATTTGTTTTTTTAAGCTCTACAAAATGGTTTGGAAAGAAGTTGCTAAATTTTATGTTTTTAGGGTAAAAAATGGGAAAAACCAATTTTTACCCCATAAAACCCCCCATAAACCCCTCTTCCCATAGTCCGATCATGCTGGTTCGCGAACTCGTTCGAGTAAACGTAGGTTTACACATTTGTACCAAATTTCATAAAAATCGGATGATTTTTGCTCGAGTTATCGCGCTAACGGACACATATATAAATATATATATATATATGTATGAATTCGAACGGATGGTGTTTTTGGCCTCTAGGGACCTCAAAACGAAAAAGTAAATTGGTCCAGGGTCCAGGTCTTACCATGAGTACTACGGTAATAGCTTATTCCCTATAAGGGAAATTCGCTAAAATGATATTTTTTGCCATAAATAGTTTGAGTAAAGCATATAAAGTTATAACTGGACTTGAAACAAAAATCTGTGTCGCTCTTAGTTTTAACCATGGTAGTTTTTCTGTCGCAATATTAGCATGTAAGTTAAGTGAAAGGACATTATCATCAAGAAACCCACTGAAGTAATAATGATAAGTGCATGAACTGCTTCAATGTTACCTAAATGGTATATTGTATTGAAGGATAAAAATAAAATAAAATATTAACTACAGGCATACCACATTTTTATTTTTTCTCTGTATCTTGTCGGGTTTGGCGGGTCTAGAGGTTGAAGTGGTTCAGAGTATCCGTCTAAAAATTTCTATAGCCTAGGCCTTGTATGTTGATCAAAATTGGCAAATTTATTTATTTAATTCTTAGGCCTACTATTAACATTTGGTGAGAAATAAATACAACCTTCTCCGTAGCAGCAAACTTTGGTACTCGTTAAATCTAATGTTATTTAAATGTGTAATAGATATGTCTTGTTTATGGAAATATTTGAGGGAAAATCCAATCAGACATACAGCAGTTTACTTAGTCTGCAGGTTTGCTGTGGCAGTGGTATTTGACAATAGGCTCACCTGAATGGGAAAGAGTCTAATGCGGCTTGTGAAACAAAATAGTTAGAACATTTTACTGTCACTGACAGCATTTCAAACAAAGGAAGGTTTAAGTTGGGAAGAGAGGTACAGTGTTAAATTAAGTTTGTCTTTCTTATGCCATTGGACTATTCATTATTCATTCAGATAAGCCTGACAAAGTCCTCAATGTTTATTTAAATTTGACTTTTGACGTTTGGACGTTTGTAGTGTGTCGGCCTAACCTCGGATGCCGCACTCTGGTACAGAGAGAGTTATCCAGATATCTACCTGCTGTGGTGGCCGAACTGGACGACTGGAAGGCTGATGTCAGAGTCAAGTCTGCGCAGCTACTGTGTGTCACTGTGCAACACGCAGAGGCCAACATTACGCAGCACTTGGAGAAAACATTGCCTGCATTGTACAGAGCCTGTGGAGACGCGGATGCTCGAGTGGTTGACAATGTGAGTTTGGTCTTTAACTGTTGATAAAACTAGACATACCATTCATGTGTTGAAGTTGTTTTCAGTTTTGAATCCGTTGTGTGTATGGTAGTTGAATTTAGCCACCTGTATTTAGCCACCTGTAATTTACCACCGGAGTAGGCTAAATGATTTCTTCCGAATACGCCAATTTTAACAAATTCAAACTCTTAGGAAAATTTGTTTTAACCTATACCATCTTTTATGTCACATCAACTATCTCAGTAACAAACGCTAAGTGAGAAAATACCAAATTTTAGACTGTTGAACACAGTGAGTGGCTCATTCTACTATGTTTTTTTTTTATTAAAAACCATGCTACAGCTGGTCTATATAGAAGCTGTCTAGTTCATTTTCCAAAAGTCTGAAAATTCAGAGACTGAAAAATATGGACAATTTGTAAAAACCCTAGAAGTTTGCTAAATTGAAATAAGAGAAGGCAAAGCGCATTGTGCAATGTGAAGAAGATTTATTTTGTACCACGGATTGTATGATTAAATATTTGTAGTATTTGTTTCAATCCTATATTTTTCTGAGCATGCATTCCACCAACCATTAGGCCATAATTAGCTTATCATTCCTAGATTCAATTGTATCTTCACTCAGAATTTGTGATAACTTGAGATTTAATGGTGTCAGATTGTAGGGCTGTAAAAAAATAACAATAGTGTGGGATTATAATTTAGAGCCGTGGGTAAGATTTTAATTGAAAAATTCTTTGAGTGAGTAAAGCGGCCGATCCCAGCAAGTTCTCTCTGTTAGCTGTATTGGTGTGGTCAATTAGTTGTAAGATAGACTCTCTCATAAATTTAACATAAACATACAGAAAGGACACGGATGATAATGACATTAAGGACAGTTGTTAGTTGCTTGCTTATATGAGCGAGCTCAGGACGGTGGCAACACTGTTTATAACACTATAGGATTACTAGAACAAAGATAGGATTGAAAACAAAAGTACATTAAAGCAATAACAGTTACTGTGTTTAGTAGTGAATATTGTTCAGATTAGGTAATTTATTGTTTTATGCTTGGTTATTTGTCACTGGAGGTTACTTCTAACTTTTAGGAATATTAATAATAAAAAAAAAAACAAGTTAAAAATAGTTACTGACTTACTGGTCTGTGTTTTGTCTTGCTATGTTGGCAATAGAATGTCGGTTGTGATTGCCTGTCACCTTTGGTCCACCTCTTGCCATTAAACTCATTCATAGACAATAGACAATAGACAATAGACAATGATCTTTATTTACATATTCGTTGAGAACAGTACATGCGTCAGAATAATAATTAAAATTTGTTGATTTAATATGTTGTTAAAGCTGGTTGTCAAGGAATTCTTTTTCTGAGTAGAATGGCCTTTCTTGCAGCCATGTTGTTAATTGGTTCTTGAAACGGTGAGTTGGTTCATTTCTAAGTTGTTCTGGTAGGTTGTTGAAATACAGGGCCCCTTTGTACGATGGCTTCTTTTCAAAGAGACTTAGATGGTGAGGTGGTATTGCAAAGCTTGAGGCGTTCCGTGTATTGTGATGGTGAATGTCTCTGTTTCTTGTTTGGTTTGTGGAGATGGCATGGAGAATTGCCTCACGGATGTAAAGTGATGTCAGTGTGAGGATTTTTAGTTCCTTAAATGCATCACGACTGCTTTCTTGATATTGAAGGCCTGCTAGGCATCTTATAGCTCTTTTTTGTTGGATAAGTACTCTTTTTAGGTAGTTGTTGGATGTACTTCCCCAGACCACCAGACCATACCTGAGGTGTGACTCGACCAGGGCATGGTAGGCTGTTTTTGCGGTGTCCAGACCACCAACCTGCTTCATTCGCCTGATGACATGAATGCCAGAGCGTAGCTTCTTGCAGAGTTGGTCAATGTGCTGTTTCCATGTCAGCTTTGAATCCATGATAATGCCGAGATATTTGGTACTATTTTGTGCTTCTATCCCAGGGATTAATACGTTTGTGTCTTTATTTTTAGTAGAGTAGTTCAGCTGAACAGTTTTCTTTTCATTTAGAGCCAATTCGTTTACTGTACAATATAGTTTAGTCATGTTGAAGGTTATATTGATGTTTCGGTTTAAAGTTTCCGTTGATTTGTCGGTTAGTGTGATGACAGTGTCATCTGCATACATTGTGGTTTGGCAGTATTCTTGTAGCTGGTCTGGTAGGTCATTTGTGAGGAGGAGGAACAGGACTGGTCCGAGAACTGATCCCTGTGGTACTCCTCTCCGTATAGGGACAGTTTCGGAATGTATTTTATGGCGAGTGTTTTTTTCTACATGCTGAATCTCAACTAGTTGCTGTCTGCCATTAAGATAGCTGTGGAACCATTGTTTAGACTTTCCCTCAATACCCAGAGCTCCCAATTTTTTAAGAAGTGTCTTGTGGTTAAGGCAGTCAAAGGCCTTGCTAAAGTCCAGAAACAGACTTGTGACTGAGGAGCCGTCTTCTAGTTGTTCTATTATGTGCTCGGTGAGCTGTATTAAGGCAGTGGAAGTGGATCTTCCTTTAAGGAAGCCATGTTGCTGGCTGGTGAGCAGCAGGTTTTGGTCTAGATGGGATATTAGTCTGTTAAGGACGATTTTTTCAAAGATTTTAGAGAAGGTCGGTATAAGTGAAATTGGTCTGTAACTTTTAGCATCTGTGTTTGGTCCACTTTTATATTTAGGGTATACCTTGGCAGTTTTGAGCTGTGTTGGGAAGACCCCTTGTTTGAGAGACTTATTTATGAGTGCTGTTAGTGGGTTAATCAGTTCATTTTTGCATGTTTTGACCAGTTTGGCTGATATTTCATCAGTGCCAGATGAAGTTTTTGGTTTAAGTGAGTCTATTGCTTTTAGTACTTCGTTATGTGTTGCAAGCTGAAATTTTAGTTTGTTAGCTGTTAAAGGAGGAATTTCAGGGGTTCTGGTGTGTGTGTTGGTGTTGTTTGCCTGAAGTGTCCTTTCCGCGGCTGTAGCAAAAAAACTGTTGAGGTGGTTTGCTATTTTGATTGGGTCCTGTAATGTCTCCCCATCTACTAGGAGTTCCCACTCATTTGCTATACTGGTACTTGATTTTCTCTCATTATTTATAACCTGCCAGAGTGCCTTGGACTTGTTGTCGGCATTGCTTATATAGTCGGATGTTTGAGTTTTCCTCAAAGTCTTTAGTCTTAGGTCATAGTCCCTTTTTCTTGCTGCGGTTTCTGCTTTGTCTTCAGGTAGACCTGTGCGGTTTTCTTTTTCCAGGGCATTTATATATAGATTTTTTAGTCTAGAGCATTCAGCATCCCAGCAGTTTTTTTGATTGTGTTGTTTTCTCCTTGTCATTTTTACTGGGCAGGTCTCATTTAGTATTCCTTGGATAGCCCTGTGAAAGTTGTTATAAGATTCATCGACATCTTCTATGTGGTAGACACAATCCCAGGGTTGTTCATGGAGCCTGGTTTTAAATAGATTTATGGTGTTTTTGTTGAGAGTTCTTCTTTTCTCCTTAATTGACTTTGTGATTTTTTCTGATGGTAGTTGGAGAGTGGCAATTTGGGCAGTGTGGTCTGAGAGTCCAGACAGGATAATGGATGTCTGGATATGTTTTGGGTCTATGTTTGTACAGATCCAGTCTATTGAGGTTTTAGTTTCATGTGTAATTCTAGTAGGCGGCAGATTTAGTCTAACAATGTCAAAAGAGGATAGAAGATCTTCAACTTGGATGTTATCTGTGTCATTTGCGATTCATAGCACCAATAAAAAAATTGGTTTTTTATTCAAATGAGTCGTATGTTCTAGGTTGCTTGTACGCATTGTTCACGATCACTGACAGTCATCTGTCTAAAAAATGAATGTCAATAGATAGCTGTATTTTGTTTAGTTTTTTTTGCCCATTGTTTTATATGGTTATATACTTTTTAAATTTTAATTGAAAATAACTTTGGTTGCATGAATTAATTATTTATTTAAATCACATTTTTATCATCATAACATGTTGGTTTTGTGGTATCCAGATTGAGAGGGCTGCAGAGATGCTGGGATATTTTGTCCCCACCGACGTCTACTGGCGTCTGATGAAGCCCAGTGTGCAGGAGTGTACAGGGCCAGGGCCTGTGTGTGTGTTGGCAGCAGTGATCAGGAGTTCTCCCAGAAAAGCAGTACAACCTCAGTTGGTAGACCTGGCTAATATCTTGGCAACTGACAATGTTTGCCATAGCAGACAGGTAAGGCTGAAAACTCCGGCTTGCGTGTGAGATTAACAATGCCTTGTCAAATATTTCTGGAGTATAAATGTTCTTTTAAAAGATAACATATAGCTTATGAGTTTTAGCGAATTACCCTATAGGGAAGTAGCTATTACCGTAGGTAAGACCTAGGCCCAAGACCGATTTACTTTTTCATTTTGATGTCCCCAGAGGCCAAAAACACCATTCGTTAAAATTTTTACGTATAGCCCCCCCCCCTCCACGTCACAGTGTCGTTGCCCCCCCCTCAATTTTAAATACATGTTTAATGTCCTGTTATAATTCACCCAGGCTATGTACCAGAAGCAGTTGATGAATGCTGTACGTTCTATACTCATTGTGTCTCGAGAAGACGTGGCAGTCATCAGGCAACAGCTGTTCACGGTGTTGGTCTCGGTTCTTGGATTAGCTGTTGAATCGCACATCACTACCCAAGCTAAAGGTAGTTTTACCTAATCTTGAGCTTTTAAATACAAGTCTTTGGTTCAGGGAACTAGTGAAATAGAATGTATATTATGTTATGCTACAGTTTTCAACAGACTGTAAGTAGTGAGAAGGGATCTTGAGGTTATGAATTACAAGGATTACTCTTATCATGTAACATGTTTATTTTGTGTTTGTATGTATATTGCTGGGTAGCTGAGTGGTTGTTTTGCACCCTCTACAAGTCACTGGCTTTAAGGGTTTAAAGTGAACCTAGTTGCCCTTACTCATTAGGCTTATAACAAATAGTCCTGGCCAAGAAACAGGTGGTCTTAGACTGTAACAAAGTTTCACACGGACCATCTCACCAAATTGTATTTTCATCACAAATATAATCCTCTCTTGTTAGTATGGAAAGAGTTTCAACAGTGATGTTATTCTCTTTCCGGTTGTAGAGCTTTTGCAAGAGTTGGCGTCGCTCTGTAGTGTTGAACTTCAAGACCTCTATGATAAACATTCCGCTACTCTGTTGGAAGAAATATCAGCCTCTGTGAAAGACTGGTCACCTCTGACTCCACAACGCTTCATCTTTGAGGCTGTTCTCACTCATGCTGGTAGGTATTGGGTCTTGTTGGGTTAAATATCGGTATATTTGATTTATTCTTAGTTTATGACTATACACATTTAAATTTTGTGCGTTATAAAATAAACTAATGTGGCATTTCCTTTAAACTCTTTGTTTCATTATGCTTGTAATATACAATTTTACTTTTTTAAATTATAATGCATTAAAACAAGAAGAATTGTGACAAATTTCCTCATCACTTTTAAAGCCCTAGGCCTATTTTATTTTTTTCTCTGTTAATATTTTTTTAGGTTATGTCCTTTTATGTCCTTTGTAATAATATAATTATTTCAACCCGATATGTCCTTATTTAAGTAAAGTAAAAGAAAAAAAAATCTCTGTTCTCCTTCTCTATACTAATGCAAAAAGAAGCAAAACTGGTGTTGTGTGCAATCCCTATTAAACTCAATAATTCAACTTCCACCTGAACCAGACACCATTTATTTAACCTCAACGCTACATTCTTCAATCGTCAGTGTGTAACGCCTTAGCCAACTGAGCTACTATGCCGCTGTTGGCCGCGAAGTGTCGCTGTAAGCACACTAGCGCTCACAGGGGAAATTCAACAAAATAATGCCCCAAGCTTTATTTAGGCTTTGGTTTTGAAGTGTTTAAGTGCCATCATGACGGGATATATTTTGTTTTTCACACAAGTTCAACTTAAAAGAACTTGAGAAGCTTTTTTCCGAAAGCTAGGCTTGAGCTTGACTTGATTAAGAATGTAAACGTCTTTTATATCTCCAGTAAGATTTTAATCAACATAACGTAGTCTAACTAATCATTCAACATAGTCAACATAGAACTATCAAATCATCATAAACTTATCAACCAATTAAATTTGGGGTCCCACAAGGTTCAAATTTGGGGCCTTTGCTTTTTTTGTGTTACCTTAAAGGCATGGAAGATAATTTAACCTACAAGCAAAATTCTAAATTATGTCTTTACGCTGATGATTCTAATTTGATTGTATCATCTAACTCTCCAGAAGAAACTGAAATTTTTACATATGTTAGAATTAGAGAATATTGGAAACTATTTCTACAATCATAACTTATTATTAAATTCACAAAAAACAAAATTTATAAATTTTAGAACAGCTCAGAACAAAATTACAAAAGAGCCAACAATAACTTACAACTCAAATAACATTCAAAAGGAAAATCTAATAAATTTTCTGGGTTGAACAATAGATGAAAATTTGAATCGGGATAAACACACACAGAATGTTTTGACTAAAACTAACTCCGGAATTTATGCATTGTCAAATATGTCCTTTTATTGTAATTTTGTAATTGTAATTTTTAAACCCTAAAAAGTATATATTTTGCTCACATCCACTCTCATCTTTCATTCGGTTTAGCATTATATGGGTCAACAAAAAAATGTAATATAGATGGCATTCTGAAGCGGCAAAAAGGGGCTATCAGAATTATGCTTAAGCTTAAACAGGATGATTCGGCAAAAGAACATTTTAAGAAATTACAAATTTTTACAGTTTATGGGCAATATATTTATGAAACAATTATTCTTATCGCCAAAAAAATGAATCTGAGCAAGTAATAAATTCAGTACATTCTTATAATTTCAGGAGGAGAAGAGATTGTGGTCCAGCCTCACAAATTAAAATTTTTTGAAAAAAACCCTCATACGCTGGTAACGAGTTTCTAAATTTTGACCCTGAATTCATAAAAAAAGAAACAAACCTAAGCCTATCTAAGTCCAAGAAAACTCTAAAAGATTATTTAATAAATTTAGCATTATATTCTTTTGAGGAGTTTTCCACCTCCCATACATAGAAATAGTATTTTTATTTTAAGTATTCTGACACTATTCGCTGTACCACCAATGTACATGATTTATGACGAATAAAGATGTTTGAATATGAATATATGAATATAACTCATAACCTATATCATAAACATCACTTATATTCCTTAAAACACCAGAACGCCTCAAACATAAGTTAAAAGTTGTGAGATTATATATTTGGTGAGTCGGTGGCTCAGTTGGTAGCGTCACAGACTTCTGGCCCAAGGCAGCGATGTCGTGGGTTCGGATCCTGGTCACTGCCACTAAAATTATCAGTACAGTTCACCTTCGTACTATACCGGCTCACCCCTTGCTTTGCTGGATACGTTCCACGCACAGATCTGTAGTCTATGTGGACGGGCAAATGTAAGGTTAAAAGAGGTCGCCAACCTCTTAAAAAAAAAATGTTATGAGAGTGTTCAAAGTTAATCGTAATCCCATATCTTATATCTCATAAAGTATTGTAATTGTGAGTAATAAAGTATTGTATAATCTCATAATGTAATCTTATGCTGTTTTAGGGGAAGAAATCTGTACCCTCCACTTGAACCTACCTTTACCTTTTAGGAACAGCTGAAAACATAAATCAGCTGCGCCATATATATTAAGCAAAATAAATAAATAAAATAGTGCGTGAATTTCCACTAAAACCGCCAAAACTTTGTGAACAGAGTTTTGTATCTCACAATATTTAAGTTAATTTTGTATAATCAATCAATAATCTTATTATTTTACCGTTATATACGACCGTTTTTTAAAGTAGCCGTTTCAGTTCAGTTCTTATAATTGAAAAGTTTCTCATAACAGCATAGTTTTACATAACAACCTGGGTGACAGATCAATGAGGTTCAAGGATTGAGAAAAAAAAGTAAAATTTTAATGATTCGAACTTCAACTTATCAGCTGTTTAGGCCAATTTAATTGTTGAATGGTTCAATTAGTGTTTGGTACAATGTTTCGTTGCATTACTGTCATTGGCAATGAGAGGTTAGAAACGAAAACATAACCTCTCTTAGAAGTTATGAGGAGTGATTTTCGTTAATTAAAATACTGTCATAGTTGAAGTAGTGTACGCAAGTAAATAGTGTTAACAACACTCGTAGAAGTTTTTAAAGCACTCGCTATGGCTCTTACCTTAAATTTTCTACTCCTGTCGTTAACACTAGCTTTACGTAATCGTTGTGTAAACTACAATTTTCTAATACAGTAATTACTGTGGTGTTTAAACTAAATGGAACTTATGATTTTTAGAGTAGACTAGCTGTGTGCTCTTTCTACGGACGGGGATCTTGTAGTCAACATATAATAGTAGTTTACGCAACGATTGCGTTAAGTGAGTCTTTACGACATGAGTAGAAAATTTAAGGCACGAGCCTTGGCGAGTGCCTTAAAAACTTCTACGAGTGTCGTAAAGACTATTAACGCGAGTTGCGTACACTACTTTACCTACGACCGTTTTTTAATTACTATCAATCTGGATTTAATTACTAACAATCACTAATGATAACTTTTTAGAGAGGTTATGTTTTCGTGTATTGTCATTGCCACTGAAAGTGATGCAACGACTTATTGTATAATCAGCTGATTTCCTGTAATTACGTGTTTGTTAAACTTCGTTAAATATTACATTGCTAGCAGCATTCTTACCATAAATAATATTGTATCAGGTACAATTCGGCAAATATTTCATTTATTTTTGGACTTCCACCAACTTAATTAAGAATACGCGAGTATCAACATGAACAAGTCGGATCAACAATTAAATTGGTCAACTGATCAGCTGATCAGCTGATTAGTTGACGTTCGAAGCATTACAATTTTAATTCTTTTCTCTCAATACTTGAACCTCATTGGTCCGTTACCTGTGTGGATATGAGAAAACTATGCGGATATGAAATGAAACTATGCGGATATGAAAGTAAACAGCTGTAAAGTGAAACTTTTCAATTCTAAGAACTGGACTGAAATGGCTACTTTAAAAAAGGTCGTAGGTAAATGTATTATTTGACACAGGTGCAGCAGTTGGAGACAACATGGAAGTGGTGTTGTCAGTGCTGAGTACTTGTCTGTTGCCACAGTCAGACCCAGAGGCTACTCTACAGATGTTGATGGCTGTCTCATACATCCTCACTGACACCGGGACCACCCTCGCCAGAGTCAGTGACTTAGACACTGTCCTACACCGTACGTGCACAGGTCAGTCAACTCACTGTTAGTATGAGAATTATAAAATGGAGTACCATTAGTTACTCAAAACCTTTGTGGCTAAATAACTTGATTTAATCTTTAAAATAAATAAAAAAAATATTTGCAGAACCATTTATTGTTGATTGATTTAATAACTATTAGCATAAACAAATGGAATAAATATAGACTGTCAAAAGAAGGTTCCGGCGCCCACCGCTAGGGTTGCCGTGTAGTTATGGCGCACACCGCTGCAGGCGAGGAGCGCAGGAGCCGTATGCGACCAGCAGACGCTGCAGCGGTGTGCGCCGTAACTTCACGGCAAACCTAGCGGTGGACACCAGAACCTATGCTAACCGCAGCACATCTGACGGTCTATATTTATTCTATTTGTCTATGCTATAAGTTACCTACACTATGGTCATCGTCACTCCAATACACGTTATAATGGCTAGCTTTTAATTTAAGGCAGTGGAATCAGTGGCTTTCCGTGGAGATCTAATTATAAATTAAAAGTATGCATACCATGGTTATTGAATAATGTTTTTACAGTAGACCTACATTCCATTAAATTCTAAAAGAAACATTAGCATAATCATTCAAATATATTTATTTAGGATATTACAAGCATGGCCTCGCCAAGTTTACAAAACTTGTCGGCGAGGACCAATTATAAATTATAAAACCATTTATTTGTTATCTGTCATAATTATATATTGAACTTATAACATAACATACTGAGGTCATTCAGCTATTGGGGCTGATGATGATTGGAGTCTCCAATCTAAATTGATCACCACTGATCTTTTATATGTGTTTACCATCTTATGATATGATAACAGTAGTTTCCGCAATGATCGTTTAAAGATAGCCTTAAAGGCTAATTACGTGAGTTGCGTACACTACTTTACCTACAACCTCTTCTTAATTACTAACAATAACATATTTCACTACTCATAACGTCTAAGAGAAGTTATGTTTTTGTTTATCAGCTATTATCCCCGTAAATCAGCTACACCATATATATTAGAAAAAAAAAAATAAATAAATAAAATAGTAATTTTATAATTATTATGAGTGGCCTCATTGCCACTGATTGTGATGCAACAACTCATTGTCACAACAACTTACTCATTGTATAATAAATTGAATTGGCCTTAACAGCTGATAAGTTGACGTTTGAAGCATTACAATTTTACTTCTTTTCTCTTAATCCTTAAACCTCATTGGTCCAAACATGGAGTGTAAAGTTACAAAACAATGCTATAAAGCAAGTAAACAATACTGTTAAGTGAATCTTTTCAATTCTAAGAACTGAATTGAAAAGGCTAGTTTGAAAAAAAGTCTTAGGTAAAAGTGTTATTAGACGTATTTATTTACTTTCCATTAATTTAAAAACACGTACAATGCTGATCAACAAGCTATTTAAATTTGGTAGCTACTGCTATTATTGCTAACAGATGAGCTTGCTTCCTACCCCTCCCTTTTCCACTTTAATCCTCCCTCTTTAAGTCGCCCATTTGATTTTTATACATTAAATTTAACTCTAAAGTTAGCATGAGAAATCGTGTGGGTTGAATTTCAAATAAAAATTACACCTTGAAAAACGTGTGTTGTTTACAGAAGTACTTCAGCCACTGCTTGTATGGAGAGCAGGGAGGTCGGCGGAAGCATTACGGACAGCTGCGACTGGCTGTGTAGTGGCAGCTCTGCAACTGCGACCGTGTACACCACAGCTATCAGAGCAGTTGGTACCCCTGCTGCTAGGGCTTGTAGAAGACTCAGCCTTCAGGACGAGACAGTTGGCAACACTGGCCGTGCTCCATGTTGTACAAGCTTTGAGGAATAGTGATGCACTCGCTGCTAAAGATGTGATAACAATATACCCAGGTAGACTTGGGAAGAATCTTTTAATCAGTAATAGGCTTTTTAGACTTACTTAAGATTTATAAGTGAAAGATTAGCACTAAAAATTACTTGCTAGAAATTAGATAAAAATTGTAGATTTAACGCATATATTGAGGTAATGCCGAACGGTCCTAACCTGATATGGGTTTGAATAAAAATTCTAATTACTGCAGGTTCAAACTATTGAAGGTTTTCTGCATTATGAGTTGAAAGGTTTTATGCTACTGTGTTAAGACAAGTAAAATCTTAGAATGTATAACATGTTATATTTTTCACTTTTAATTCTACAACACAAGAGTACAAACATTAAAAATACTGTATTGCTCACATATTTCAAATAGAGATTGTAACAACCCAAAACCTGTCAAGGGGTAAAATCCGTTTTTAAAGTTTTATTTGTTCGGGGTAAACCGCGCCAGCGTTGACAACGGCATTGAAGGAGCAGGCTTACGGCATCGTAGGAGGGGTTCTACGGCATTGTAGAGGGGAGGACACTAGTTAGCTACCCCGCCACCAGGGGTGATGGCGAAGAAGGGCCAGAGGAGCAGACCTCAGGGTCAGTCGTCCACCCGCTACCGAACCGTCAATACGTTTGCTGTTTGGAGATAAATCCAACAGTCGTACCTTACTAAATTCTGGTCAGTTAAAGATTTCCCCCGTTCCTGGTAGAATCTTAAGGCATCAGGTTAGTGTGCTACCGAATCTATTTTGTTTAATCTCATTTATAGAGAACTTTTATTATTTTTATTTCATTGTGCCGCAGTCGTGCGCACCCCGCACGCTTATGTTATGTTTTCTGCATCCAATATTAACCAAGAAATAATTGTAAATACAAACTTAACTACAATTCATTCACAACAGTCAATAAATTATTTGGGAATAGAAATCGATTCACAACTAAATTGGCAAAAACACATTAAAAACTTATCAAAAAGACTACGCTCAGCAACATTTGTTCCCACAATAATTCGGGATACTACTAATCTAGAAACACAAATAGTAGTATATCACGCATATTTTTCATCGATTATGAATTATGGAATTACTGTATGGGGCTCATCAAGCCAGGCCAAAAAAATATTTATTCTCCAAAAAAGAGCTGTAAGATTAATGGCCAGAGTCTCCCGTAGAACACATTGTAAAGATTTATTTATTAATTTTAAAATCTTAACTTTTTTTAGCTCTTATATTTACAAATTGGCATTAATGGTTTAAAAGTGATTTCGACACATTCATGGACTGTCAACAATCTCATCCACATAACACAAGATTCAAAAATATTATAAAACCAGTTCAACATAGGCTTAAAATCTTTCATTTATCCCCTCAGTATATGGGACCAAAAATTTACAATAAATTACCCGCTGGGATTAAAAACATTGCCTCATTCTCTAAATTTAAACTATCTTTAAAAAATTTCCTTTTGGAGAGGGAATTTTACTCGTTAGAGGAATATCTGGAAAATGAGTATATTTGAAAGATATTGCTTCTCCCATAGGTTTGTAGCTAGCTTATTATATGCTTTATTTCTTTTGTAAGCTATTTTATTTTCAAATGTAGTATAGTATTAGTATTAGACTTTGTGACAAATCACCTGTCAAGAGAATTGATGTAATGTGATGATGTTTAATAAATAAATAAATAAATTTTTCACGAACGAGCACACAGCCTTTTGACTCTAACCAGCTTAGGAAATCTTTTAAGTTGCCAGAACGTTATACGTAGAATTTATTCAACTACCCCGAACAGGCTTACGTTAATTTGATCTAAGAAACCCCGTATCAACTCTGGTGTTCGACCAAATCTAATTTTCCCGACACCAAGTATTACGTATTACTTGGTGATTACCAAGTATAACGAACAAATCACTTTAAGGTTAAGTTGCCAACTAATTAGGCTTATCCACGTTCACGATAGTTTATTCAAAATTCTAAATTTACCTTCACATGTTTTTCGATTCTGAGCCAACAAACTCGAAACGATAATAAATTAACGAACACGTTAGAGTCCTGGACTATCTCATTGTAGGCTAGGCTATCTGGAAAAAAATTAAGGTGTGGCCTAATTTCAGGTGAGACGACTAACGGGTATTTTAAAATCTAATTTTGTCTCTCTACCCGAAATTTTGTCATAAGATTATTTTTATAGTTTTATACAAATTTAAAACATTTTCACTAAAAAGCCAACCAACAGAATCAATAACCTTCCAATTATTTTACCCAAAAAAATTACTAAGACTGAATAATTACAGTAGGGCCTGGATAACTCGATCCTTAATGTCTTGAATTCCTTGATATCTTATATTTTCAAAATGCCCTTGAAACCCCAAAAAATACCTGTATACGTTGAAGGTTTCAGATATTTAACTTTGTTGAATCAAATTTTGACGTTTATTGATCTGCAATACTTAACTTAATCACTATTACTCAAAGTTTCTTGTTCACAAGCCTCAATAACTAGAAGTTTATTTTTATAAGACAAAGTTCAAATGATGTGCCTCAATTACTTATAGTTTTATGCCGTACTGGGCAAGTCAGCTGTTTTTTATCCTTGTTGAGATGAAAAACCAATCTTCTTGATTGTTTGGATAGTTCTGTTATGTTATCTTGTTAGTTATCGAGATTATTTTTTTGTGTTTCGGTCGTCGTGTTGACATACAACATTAAATTAGGTACTGTAGTTGATGATGACATGTTAAAGACAAATTTTAATCTTTTGGGAATGTGTAGTTCTGTGATTTTGGAAAACCAGGAAATGTATTATATTAAGCTGAAGGTGGATTGTTAGACTGTGTTTACGTTTACTGTCACAATTAAGAAAATTCTGTACCACATATAACCTAAATTACTATTGCGATGGAACAAATACACAACTCGTGTATGCCCAAATAATTGTTATTTTGCATCTTATAACTTACAGTATTTAAAACAAACAAGTAACATTTTCTTTGTTATTGCATTGTATTTTTTTATCTTCTGAACCTATACTTTTGTTGCCAATTTGGTTTGTTCTGTGAAAAAGGTTAGACTTGTGTTTATCCTAAATTACAATCGATCGCTGCATATTAAATACTTTTGGCCTACTGTGCATTGACAATAAATTGTTTATCTACTGTGTGTATGTGCTGTGTGTAGGTATTGTATTCTACTGTTTACTCTTCAGTACGTAGAAACAGCTTGGCTTAGAGTTATGAAGGCTTAGCATGTAAAAGTTGGGTTATAAAGGCCGGGATGTAACATTGTTAGAATTCAACACCTCAGTATCAGTATCTCAAATTGTCTGTATTATACCTTTCACACTCTAACCTTGCTTATTCAATAACTTGAATTTTTGCCCTTATCCTTTCAGCTTCCAGATATTGAGACCCTACTTAAATTAGTTTTAGGCTAAAAATATATTTTTCTAACACAAAAAATAACATCACACAACATACAATAATATCACATAACATAAATAGGTCTTGGTAAGACCACATCTCAGACAGAACTTTAACTAAGTTCTTTGAGAAACAAACTAAGTTCCGCCTTTTTGCAGACAGCCAGTAAAGTGCTCCGAGGATGGCTGCCTAAAAGAAGGATGAAATGTTAGAATTTACTTATAAGTTCCTGTCGGTGAGACAGTCTTACACAGGAGATTTAGTTTGTAGTGTTAGTAAGCCTTACCTCTTATGAATAGTTTAGTTGACAGCCAAGAAGCCAACTACAACTAATTGTCCACGTGTTTGGAATTCATTGCCAATAATAAACTTGAATAACATCCTAAAATGTGGCGGTAAAGTAACTTGTGTTGCAGTGGTATTGAAACGTCTTGACGACAACAATGATGAGGTGCGAAAGACAGCTGTTTGCACTCTCTGTGTCTTGTTTGAGTCACCTCTTCCCCTCGACTATCAATCACACCTGGAGTATCTTTATGATACAATGTTGTTGCACCTAGACGATCCCAACCCCGACTTTCAGACCGTGATGCTCGGTAAGTGTCACTGAAACTGTTATGGGATTTGCAAATGACTTCAATTAGAGCATTCAATAGACAGTATACTAGTATTATATTTTCAAAATAGAAAATATAAATAGCTTATTCACTAAGCTTTGGGTTGCTTGTTTGGTGGTCTTCTACTCACACAAAAGAAATTTTCAATATAAGGCAAAAGGCAATTAGGGTCATAGCTGCTGTAGATAGGCACCATGATTGTATTGACTTTTTTAACCCTCCAAGTGTCCATAGTTTAGGCCTTAATGTCCACCTATTTTTGGCGCATTTGCAAGGTTTTATTAAAACGGATCTGAGAAGCTTAAAACAATGTTAATTCTAATGTTCTATATACCATTTTGTTTGGAAAATCATGGGCTTCAATATTATATATAAAACATAAGGAACATTAAAAAAAAAAAAATTTTAGGTAAAAAAAATATAATTTCAAAAATTTTCAAAAAAAAAAATAAGTTCGCGCTCAATGAAATTGTATAAATTATAGGCCTATAAATATTTGAAAATAGCCACTTTGTTCTAAATTTTATGAGGATTACAAATATATAATAATATAAGGAAGTAGATTTGCAAATAAATAAGTTATGGGCAAAAAACTGATTTCAGTACATAGCGTTTAGCTAAGAATGCATAGCCTAACCATAGCTAGGAATCTGGCTGATAATTTACATCAATATCACTACCTACTTCTTCAGGATCATCAACCAGCACTTCAAAACCACATAAATCTTCTTATAATGCACCACGTATATCACTACTTTTGATTTTTAACACTAAAACAATGATAAACGTAATAAAACACATCAGTCATCGGTCCGGGGGAACCTAGCTGTTTACAAATACACGCACGTCAGCTGTCTGCATCAATTATGATCGGCTAGGAGAAAAATACAGCGCTGAGACAGACATCTGGAGACAGCTTAGAATGTAACGGAAAGAACGATACCTAACTCGATCCAGTTCAATCCGATTCAGTCAGTTATAGAGCCTTCGCCGTAAATGATGTCTGCTTGCCGAAAAATCGGCAAGTAACACTATACAAAGTGTGGTGCTTGCCGAATTTTCGTCAAGTAACACTGGGAGGGTTAAAGAATACCAAATATTAACACTGTTTTTTTTCTATTTACCAAGTAATGCCTTTTATTTTTAGGACAACAATTAGATAAGCTGGAATATAGGAGAGATATACACTGCCAAAACACTCGTCATAAATGTTATATGAACCTTCCTTATGTTAGACTTGCTAAGACTGATAAAAGAAAAACACCATTAATTTTGAGCAGTAAATTTTATAACAAGTTACCAATAGCAATAATATTACTTATTTATAAGGATTTTAAGATTAAAATAAATAACTTTCTTTGTAATCAGCCATTAAACTCAATATAAGATTATATGTCAAGGACACTGACTCCACTGGATTTTAATTAATGTTATGTTATGACTAATTTGACGTGCCAATGTATTTGTATGGACTATTAACTGGCAAATAAAAATCTCATTCTCATCTCATTCATAAAAATTTAACAATTTCAACAATTTCTCATCTCATTCACTACATAGGAAATTTGCTAAAAGGACAATCTTAAAACCTACTTACCCTATGTGGTTTTAAATTTGTACATATTTTATGCTTTTTTAATGTAAGTTCTATGTGAAAATATTTTTGTATTTCAGATGCAATGAAAAAGATTTCATCGTTACAACCATCTTTGTTGAAGAGCAGGATCAAGGTTGATAATTTTCGAAGCAAATCCAAATGTGAAGAACTTATTCAATTTTTAAACCAACTACATGTGTGAATTATAATTCTTTGTATTTATGTTTTCTTTGTTACACTTTTATAAATAAAATAGACTTAATAACTAGTTTTTTTGTGTTATCCTTAACCCTCCGTCGGTCACACCTAATCTATTAAATAACACAAGTTGCGCTTTACTCGTCTCTTTTGCATAAATTCTTCTTTAGTGACTCGACCAGTGAACTTGACGATAATCGATCCCTCTTAAGAGCCTTGTCCCTTCTCTGACGGCTCCTAGACGATGACAGGCTTCAGTATCGGTTTCAACTATTGGGGAACCAATGCCCACTTTTTTTAACAAGTGGTGTTAAATTTTCATTTTTTCCTCCGGGATACCGTGTATCTCGATGCATTGCAATGGCTATTAAGATGGCTTAAGAAAGGGTAGCATATTGAATGTGAATGAGGGCCAAGGGGATTGAGACATTACGTAACCGCCATTATGTACTGGGGCATGGCCACCTTTGGCTCGAAGCGGACTGTTGCGTTATGGCCGACCACTCTTATTTATGCAATAAGACCCGTTGTTTTGTCAGTACATTTTTTTTTATCATAGTGTTGTGGCTTAAAATTTATTAAAGCAAATTTTTTACTCTAATTTATTGTAGATATATTTCTTAAATTTAATCTACAATGAGTGACTAGTGTCGAATTAGTTCTAAAAATGTTGGTAACTGTCAAACCAAAGTTCTGTGTAGTGTATGTCCAAAGAAGATATACATTCCCTACACTTATTAGTTAATAATGAGATATGTGTTGTAAATCTTGCAAGAAGTTGAGAAGAAAAATTGTGCAAGTTGAATCTCAACTAGACAGGTAACTAAATATCACAGATGCGTAAATTGTTACAAGAGATGCGTGAGGAGTCCAAGACGCAAATCGAAGAATCAAGATCCGCAGTATGTTTTGAAATTTATGAATACAATGGTTATAGTTAGTTTTTAAAATGTCTACTTGTTCATGACAAATAAAAGGTAGGATAAAATAAAAAGTAAATAGGTATAAGGTAGGATAAAATAAAAAGTAAGATCACCACTTATCCTACACTCATCTCCATTCATACTTGGCTTAAAATACTTATTTTGTATGGTCGCTGTAGAATTTCGATAGCGTGTGTAGTGGACTGTATTTATAAGATAAGCAGAGTTTGATTCTTCAAATTAGAACACTGAGATACAATTGACAACTTGAACCCCACTAAGTGGTTCACGGGTGATCAAATGTTTTAAATTTGCTCCCCATGTATTTCTTATGGGAGTTAAATTTGGTTTCTCTTTTCCGAGTTCGATTGGCTCTTCTACCCGACTGATTTTCATGATTGAGGTCTCAAATTGAAGATATATGCACGCACAGATTTGCCATCATGTATCGGCATATATATATACCTACTGCATTTCTGGACCAAAAAACATAATTTGATTCCTTTTAGAATTCTTACTTCAATTTAAGATGCATTTTACCAATTATATAATCCTATATATTTTGGTCCAAGATCCTTCAGTGAAATACCTGCTTACATTTAAGCTATTAGTTTTTCAAATCGGACGAGTTTCAAGCAAACACGCAAGGTGAACAACAAATATTAAAATTATTTTTCATAAGGTATTTTATATGATTAAAAATCAATAGCTCCAGAATTGTTCAGGTCTTTTATATGATTTAGACTCAAAATAATTAGTAAATTATAGGCTTTAATCTGAGATATTGATCGTTTGAATCAGTTAAGCTCAAGATACTGTATTGCTCAATCAAAAATCAGGAATTTGATTATTTCTCGGATATTATATTTATTTTAACGCTGCGGAGCAGCATGGGTCCTCTAGTTAAAGTATTAAACATACTCCTGGATGTTTTATCTATGACACTAGTAGGGGGCTTTGGTCACCCCTGGGTCCATGACTCAGCAGTTTTTAAAATTCTGAATTGCAGATTTTAAATTGCATGACTCAGCAGTTTTTAAATTGGAAAAGTTTGTCTTAAGCTTTAGGAACATCGTTAATTTATCCATCCAAATCTTAGTCATGGCATTTTTATTTTTTTTTTGTAATATATTCTTATTTTGAGTTGGTAGTTGTGTGACTATGCACATGCTGGAAAAGTAGCATACTTAATCTTTCATATTGTTGCTGCTGTTCCCTCATTAATTTGTTTACTTCCCGTTTTAGAGTTCGGACATTTACGGCATCAGTGTCGTTTACACCATCACCTAAATTTCGTATTTGATTATTAGAAGCATCGAAGCTCCCAGGATTGAAAAGTTCGTTTGGACTCTTATTCTTCATCAAACAATGGTTTTTTAAATAACTTAGATTTATAGCATCATTATCTAATGTTGGTTCTCCAACATTTTGCAATATCCGATTCTTCATGTCGTAATTACCACTAGGAGTTAAGATTAAGCTCTCTTGGGATTGATTGATATTTTCTTTCCGAAGAACATAGTCTTCATGACGTCCGAACTTGTCTACACTCATTTTTGTACTGAATCCTCAACACGTGTGTAACAGAAATAAATACTTCTTGAAATTAGGTCAAGGTCATTCAGAGTAATTTTTAAAAAATAAACATATTGACCTAACGAATTAGGTCAATATGTTTATTTTTTATTTTTTATTATTTTTTTTTATTTTTTTTATTTTTTTTTTTATTTTTTTTTATTACAATTGTCACACATACCATTTTCTAAGAATACAATGTCTAACAATAATAGATGTTTCAAATTTACAATTAATTATTTACAAATTTACAGGACTAGAGTAGTTGAAGTGTTAATTCTGTCGAGTTATTTCCTGTTTGACCGTGAGAGACAAGACATAGTTTTCCAGCTTCAATCGACTCCACATCTTCATTTTGAAGCAATGTAACAAATCGCTTTGGAAGATAAATTTGAAATCGAGGCATGTCTCCTTCCTTGTAAGGCGCTTCACTTAATGCTGCAACAATTCCATCACCAACAGATGTATCCACTTTTTTCATAAAGTGAATTATGTACTGTTTCTTTTCCTTCAGCTCAAAGCATTTTTTAATCGGTAGTATGCTTGATTTTGATTGTTGATTAAATAAATCCACCAACGTCTGCAGTTTTGAGTCGGCCATTATTTGTGTTGAATGATGATATTAGGGATGTTGAGATAATACTGTTGAGCTCCTGGCTCCAAAACTCCATTTATGCCTATACCCCCACCACTCTATCCCCTCCACTAAGGCTCACTTTATTTCACTTTCTAGTGTTGCTTTTAAACCATAAGCATTAGATATGGCACAGTTAGAAAATCTATGTTTGTTGCATCTAACACCAATGCATATTCCAGGAAAATTTTGCTCTTTTCTTCTCATAATGTTATAAACTGTTGCTCTTGAAGGGACATACAATGATAAAAATTCACACTTTTCTAAACCTGATGTAAAAATAAACTTGTACTTGCTACAATATTTTATCAGTATGTTTTCAAGTTCGCTGTATTCCACAAATCCTTCATGCCATGATAAATGATGGAAGAATTTCGAAAGCCACTTGTTGGTTCTTGAATTCTTTTCATTAAGATTATGAAATGGAAACGGTGCTTTAAAAAGAAAGTAGTTTGTTACGCCAGATTTTAGATCTAAAATAACTAATTCTTTCACTATGTATTCATCATTGTTTCCTCTGAATGCTTGAAACTCGATTACACAAGAGTTGTGTTCAGATAAACAAGAAAATTCTTTCCATCGGTACTTTTGTGCATCCATCATGAATATCTGTATGCAACTGCAATTTTGCACAGTTAACTTCAATTATATGTGTTTCCCCCACCACTTGTTAAATACATTGTGTAAAAGCTTCTCTGTTTCATTAACTACTTCATAATCATTTCTTCACTTTTTATCTTAACTGATTCTTCTTCCATTACACTCAAGTCATTTATTGTGTTTTGAGGGAGTGTACATATCAAGTTACGATACAGATAAACCTCTTGTGGCAATCTGTTGTATATTGAATTATCTAACGGGCTATAGATCAAAGGAGTGTCCTGTCCATCTTCAATCGTATTCACCAAATAATCTTTAATTGTTGTTTTAGATGACTCTAGTTGGTGCATGTATCTTTCAATAGCAGGTATAGAATTAATCAATATTTCCAATTCATCTCTGTTAAGAAGCACCTTATCATCGTGGGATGAAAGGTTTCTAACTCGTACAAATAAATCACCACGAACTTTAATATTACCAACTTCAATATCAGAACTTTCCACAGTTATATTAGTTTTCTTCCCATATACTTTGTTAATGAGGTAGCAATGAATTAGGTGTATGGATTTGTTAAAAGAGTTCCATGAATCTTCAAAAAATGTTATTTGTTTTCCTCCATGATTGAGTAAAACACCTGGTGAATAATCCAGAAATTTACAAAATCCAACCGTAACATTTTTGTTGGTGCATACGGATAAAGGATATACAATGCGCAAAAATATTTCACTCAACATGAAAAAAGGAATGCACTCTTCTTGTTTTTTCCTACGTTTGTTTGATGTTTTCTTTTCAATGATTATTTTCTCTTGTTGGTTATTTTGGATCATTTCATCGGGAATGGTTGTATCATCTGTGTTATCTTCATTGATTTTTCTTTTCAAATTTTGCGTCAACAAATATTGTTCATTGTTAGAATTTTCAAGATCGTTTTCTTTTAGAAAATAACTGTCGTTTTCCGACTCGTTGTGTAAATTTCCGAAAACCTCCATTTTGTTGAAACCGATGTTTCCACGATGAATGTGCTTTCAAGTCTGAACCTTTTCATGTGTGTCCACTCATATTTATACCGATTTCAAGATATTAGGATGGGTATAGGTGTCATATTACAACACTTTTTTTACAATCCCTGTAAGCGGGGTGTATGTGACAATTGAATCATGCAAGATCAAACAGTAAGCCGTAGTGTTTGCAGGGATATTATCTTCAAACTCTAGTTCCAAACGAATGTCAACTGTTGATGATTTTAACGATTCATTTTGTTTTGAACAGTCAATGACAATTATTGGGGCATCGGCCGCAAACATTTTAGGGTCAAGCAGGGGTGAGTTTGTTTTTCCATAGTAGGATGATTGAAATCTTGCATACATATCATACAGTAGAGAAAATCTGTTTTTTGTAAATGTAACGTTTAAGTTGTCATATGGAAAAAACTGAGAATTGAGAAACAACTTGACATTTGTAAGATTACAATGGTCAAATTTTCCTGCATGTTTAGTTATTTCATTTCTTTTTCCAGTTTGCAATGCAAATATAACATATCTTGGTTTCTCTAGTTGAGTAGAGGTTTTTATGCTCCATGTGTGTCTTTGTGTAGTTGGGAGAGATGGGTATTCGTGCATTTCCCAACTCCTAAAGGGTAACACAATTTCCCGGTCCGAATTTAACTGCTTCAGAATAGCTAAGCGATGTTCATCAGCTATTTTAAGATGAGGTACTCTCCAAACAATCTTATCTAGAAAAACTTTCCACTCCAATTTATCTGAGGTTGTTCCATCAGGTGCAACAATCAAATCATTGTTTGTTGATGAGCGTAATAAAACCAACTCATGTTTTATATTAATTATTATCCTTTTATAGTCCTCTGTAAATCCAAGTAGCATCCAAAGTGGCACGCAAAAATCAAAGTATCCATTGGACGAAGGTGTAAAAGAGTTATGAGAAGGTAGTACCCAACCAGATGTATGTAGACTATTAGTTTCCTTGGATGATAAAGAAACAAGGTTTTTTAAAGTACTAGAAATGCCTACTCGCTTAGTAGAGTCTACTGTAATCCCTGATAATTCATACCTGATTTCTTCGAATAGATACGCCATTGGATTGTTAATAAATGGCACAGTTGAGCCTGCTGTCATTCCATCTTTTTTAGTTACCCTACCTTCTATGTATAGGTAACTTTCACAAGGTAATGTGTAAGCATCCTGTTGTTGAATTGGTATACGAATTTCATCGTTATTTCCAAATTTTGATGAAGCGTAAGGATGATGAGTGTGGTACTCTTTTTCCCAAAGGCTCTCGTCGAACAGAGGTCCTTGGCGAATGTTCAATACGTCCATGTTCACTTACAATCAATCCAATTTCTTCCAAGAAATTTATGTTTTCTCTCGTTAACTGGTTGCTAGTTGCTGAAGAAATGAGAGCTTCCTTTGGAGACCCTCTTCTTATAAAGCTTAGCCCCATTGTTTTTTTTTCTTTTTTGACTTACTTTATTAAACATTAAATTGGCTCTATCATGTAAGGGTAGATCTATTCTAACTTCTTGATGTTTACCACAGATTCTCATGTGCTCGGACAACCAATTGACTCCAAGTCTATTATTTGATCTACTTACATAGCAGAGGCATCGTTTGCACACAATTAAGGCGTGTTTATTTTTCCTACGAAGCTGACGAGCAACAAGACGGTTAAAATCTTTGATGTATACATAATGAGAGACATCTCCATCCTTAAGTAATAATAAATCAGAATGATCTCTAAGCTCAGTATTTACAATTTTTAAAGGATAAACATTTTGCCTGTCATCCAATCCAAAAACGTTTACTGACACCCCAACATTGCATTTCTCAAACTTGACAATATCTTTCAAGCTAACAGGATAGTTAACACCACTGAAATTATATTTGTTGGATAAACTGGAAAACTTGTTTATATTTTTAGGATGAAAATTTGGTTGATCGTGGATGAACTTTGTTAACATGGCGTATTTGAAACATTCATTATCTTGATTTTGAACATTAATACAAGATTTGGTGTCTGAAATCTTTTTAGGGAGTGGAATGTAACTACTTCCTCTATCTCCATAGCCTTGTTTATGAACTCTCACATCCATTGAGTTTACTTGCGATAATGACCACCCTGAACCTCTAGATTCATGTTCTGTTAACTTGATTATAAGTTCTTGAAAACACTCCTGAACAACATCTTCTAGATTTGTAGTTTTAATTATAGATCTACTCCTTGCAATAAATCCTCTAATAGATGTTTCCCCATCAATATTTGTAAATGTTGCATCCAATAAAATGTTAAATTTTACACAGTTCAATCGTTTCAACTCATTTTTTAAAGTGTTAACTATTACTGTTTGACTATTAGTTAAGAATGTTTCGATCTGGTAATTGTTTACATTTCTAATTCTGTAGTGTCTTACAACAACCCCATCAAGTGATTCAGCGTAAGTTTCAATAACCCCCCTATTTGTATGCTCTGATTGATTTATACATATATCTTGTCTTTCCTTAGTTTTCAATCCACAGCCAGTCTTCTCTCTCTCATTAGAACTACTTGCTGATATATTGTTTGTGTTTATCATTGCATTATTAGGGTATTTAGTGGAACATGACATCTCAATATTCAAATCTTCATCAATTTGCATAGGTTCTTGTACTTCTTCAATATTACGATGTAATTCTTTATGATTATCAAAAAGGATATAATCCTCAAATAACTCTCCACATACAATACAGAGATAACTAGAATGGGCTGGACCAATATAACTGTTTGTACTCGAACATGTCTTACTATTTAGGTCGTTATCAATTTGCATAGGCTCTTGTGCCTCTTGATTGCTATGATATAGCTCATTATGAAAATCAAAGAGGACACGATCCTCAATCAACACTCCACATACATTACAAAGATAACTCGAATGAGCTGGACCAATATAACTGTCTATACCCGAACATGCCTTACTATTTAGGTCTTCATCATTTGTGATTGGCTCTTTTGCATCTTCATTGCTATGATATAGCTCATTGTGAAAATCAAATAGGACACGATCCTCAATCCATACTCCACATACATTACAAAGAAGATAACTAGAATTTTCCAATTCATGGTGATTATGGGAAGAACGTACTAAATTATTTTCATGTTTATGGGGGTGCATTAAATCTATATGTGCAATCAACAGCCATTCATCATCGAAATTGATACCACACTCCGGACAGATATTCATTATTCACGAATGATAGTCTCCATCGAAGTGACCTTACATAGCATCATACCTCTATTTATAATAACCACCCCTCTCTCGTTTTTACCCCCCCCCCAAATCCCCCCCCTCCCCCATTCCAGTAGGTTGTTATGACAAATAAACGGTTATATCAACCAGGCTGTAATATCTTCGTAAAAGTTTTGTAACACATAGTGGTAATATAATTTGCAATGAATGATAAACACATGAAAAAAAAACTGTTTCGACCTAATTGGGTCTCATCAGGTGTGAGGTAGGCTGACAACATATGATTGTATAAGTTCAATCAGCTGTTTCAAAAAGCCACTCACACGACAGTTTTTTTTTGTGTTTTTTTTTATTTTTTTTTATTTTTTTTTATTTTATATATTTTTTGTTAGAAGAAATCGACAGTGTATATGATCCAAATCTAAACGAATTCGAATCGCTTTGTAAGACTGTTAAATTTCAAAGTTTTTTCAGTACAATTTTCTGGTACTTTCATTACTTTTGGTAATGTTAAAATAATTATCTTCTTTTCTGCTTCTAATTTCATTTCTCTTTTACCATTAAATTCCAATACTTTGTAAGCCAATCTTTTGTTTAGTTTGTGAATCTTAATTTTGATTCCATCTTTTTGACTTTTTGTGTGGTGATTTGTCATTTTCAATACTCCAATTGTTTTTTCTAATTCTTGAATTTTGTTCTTCATTTTAGTCTCGTTTTCTTGTTGTTTATTCAGAAGGAAGTCCAATTTGGTAGATATTTCTTGAGTTGCCAATTTTAGATCTCTGATTTCTTTTTGCTTGTGGGCCAAATTAATGTTTGATTCTAGACATTCTTTTTTATCTTCTTTTTTTAAATGAAGAGAACAGAAAAGTGTGTCAGTCAGATTTGAACACCTCTCTCCTCTTCTAGGTTTTTTTACAAAAACATACCTGCACTGATTTTTGGATTTCGGGGAAGTTAAAATTGATTTTCTTGGAGGATCACCGTTTTCTTCATCATCGGAAATAAATTCCTTGCTTAGCACACGTTTCTTTGCCAGCTTCTTTTCTAGCTTCCCATCTTCATGTTTTTTTTTCACTCTCCGTTTCATTTAGTTTGTTAACAGACGTGGATTCTTCGGCGTTTTCATCAGTTTTCTTCTCGGATTCTGTTTCTGCCACCGCTTCCTCAACCATAAGTGCCAACAAGTCATTTACCGATGTTGTTGTTTCGTTTTCGTTATCGCTTAAATGCAAATCTTTCTCTAGTAGACTTTTTCCTTTATTTTTAGTTGGAGCTAGTACGGGTCGTGGCATTGTTGATTTCCTTAGACAAGGATCATCCATCTTGCTGTGACTGGAACCAAAAATGGAATAATTGCAAGACAACATCTCTCACTTAATATACCCTTACCCCCTCCCTACCCTTATGCTTGCTCATCACTAATGATAATAAATCTTTAAATGTATACCAAAAAGTAGGTCAAGGTCACGCATTTGGTAAAAAAATAAAACCCCGAATGAGGTGGATCCGTTAAGCAACCGCTTCCTCATTCGGGGTTATCAGTGTGCTTGACCATGTCTAGTATTAATATTAATATTCTTATCATTGTATAAAATAAAAAAAAGGTGCACCTTAAAAAAAATATTATGAAACATTATACAAGCTGACATGATCAAGCTCACTAATAGGAATGATAGGAATCAGGAATAAGGGAAGTTAAATATTTTTATCAACACAAATTTATATTTAAAAATGAATTAATATTTATTTAAGTGTAAAATTTAAATGATAATTTTAAAGATTGTAAGCGTAAATCATAAAAATAATTCTAACAAAAATAATTTTTAAACTAGCCTCTAGGGCTTTGTTCCTCTTGGTTAATTGTGAGAAATCAGTTTAAAGGTTTGTTTAGTAGTTATTGATTAAATAGTTTTAAATGTAATTGTTTTAATATAGTTTATTTTAAAATCTTGCTAAAAGTCTCTGGTCATACCCGCTTTTACAGCATTGTTCCTCAGTACCAATGGCAAGAATTTTAAGTGTTAGTAATTTAATAAATAGCTTATATTTTATGAAAATTAAAAAGAAAATTGATAAAAGATTGAATATACTTTGTTTTTGGAATCTTTCCAAAAGTCTCTGGTCATAACCGCCTCTAGGGCATCATTCTTCTGGACTAATGACAAAGATTCTAAGTGTTAACCTGTCAGTTAATAATTAATAATAAATCAAATAAGTTAAATAATGTTGTAAGTAATTCATCTTAGAATCTTGCAGCTCGCAAAAATAAGTTAAATAATTTTGAAAGTATTTCGTCTTAGAATCTTGCTGCAAGTCTCTGGTCATACCAGCCTCTAGGAGGTTGTTCCTCTGGACTATTGACATTCTAAGTGTTAACAGTTAATAATTAATAAAAAAAAATAAAAAAGTTCAATAATTTTAACTTTAATTTTTAACAATGATTAAAAGATTAATAATTGTGAAAATAGTTAAACTTAGAATCTTGGTGCACGTCTCTGGTCATACCCGCCTCTAGGACATCGTTCCTCTGGACTATTGACAAGATTTCTAAGTGTTAACAGTTAATAATTAATAATAAATAAAAAAAGTTAAATAATTTTGAAAGTATTTCGCCTTAGAACCTTGCTGTAAGTCTCTGGTCATACCCGCCTCTAGGGCTTCGTAACTCTGGACTATTGACAAAATTTCTAGGTGTTACAGTTAATAATTATTAATAAATATTTAAAAGTTCAATAATTGTTAAAATAGTTCATCTTAGAATCTTGCTGCAAGTCTCTGGTCATACAAGCCTCTAGGGCTTCGTAACTCTGGACTATTGACAAGATTTCTAAGTGTTAACAGTTAATAATTAATAATAAATATTATTTAAAAGTTAAATAATTTTGAAAGTAGTTCGCCTTAGAACCTTGCTGCAAGTCTCTGGTCATACCCGCCTCTAAGGCTTGGTAACTCTGGACTAATGACAAGATTTCTAAGTGTTTACAGTTAATAATTAATAATAAATAAAAAAAGTTAAATCGTTTTGAAAGTAGTTCGCCTTAGAACCTTGCTGCAAGTCTCTGGTCATACCCGCCTCTAGGGCTTGGTAACTCTGGACTAATGACAAGATTTCTAAGTGTTTACAGTTAATAATTAATAATAAATAAAAAAAGTTAAATCATTTTGAAAGTAGTTCGCCTTAGAACCTTGCTGCAAGTCTCTGGTCATACCCGCCTCTGGGGCTTCGTAACTCTGGACTATTGACAAGATTTCTAAGTGTTTACAGTTAATAATTAATAATAAATATTTAAAAGTTCAATAATTGTTAAAATAGTTCATCTTAGAATCTTGCTGCAAGTCTCTGGTCATACCCACCTCTAGGGCTTCGTAACTCTGGACTATTGACAAGATTTCTAAGTGTTTACAGTTAATAATTAATATTAAATATTTAAAAGTTCAATAATTGTTAAAATAGTTCATCTTAGAACCTTGCTGCAAGTCTCTGGTCATACCCGCCTCTAGGGCTTCGTAACTCTGGACTATTAACAAGATTTCTAAGTGTTTACAGTTAATAACTAACAATAAATAAAAAAAAGTTAAATAATTTTGAAAGTAGTTCGCCTTAGAACCTTGCTGCAAGTCTCTGGTCATACCCGCCTCTGGGGCTTCGTAACTCTGGACTATTGACAAGATTTCTAAGTGTTTACAGTTAATAATTAATAATAAGTATTTAAAAGTTCAATAATTGTTAAAATAGTTCATCTTAGAATCTTGCTGCAAGTCTCTGGTCATACCCGCCTCTAGGGCTTCGTAACTCTGGACTATTAACAAGATTTCTAAGTGTTTACAGTTAATAATTAATAATAAGTATTTAAAAGTTCAATAATTGTTAAAATAGTTCATCTTAGAATCTTGCTGCAAGTCTCTGGTCATACCCGCCTCTGGGGCTTCGTAACTCTGGACTATTGACAAGATTTCTAAGTGTTTAGAGTTAATAATTAATAATAATTATTTAAAAGTTCAATAATTGTTAAAATAGTTCATCTTAGAATCTTGCTGCAAGTCTCTGGTCATACCCGCCTCTAGGGCTTCGTAACTCTGGACTATTGACAAGATTTCTAAGTGTTTACAGTTAATAATTAATAATAATTATTTAAAAGTTCAATAATTGTTAAAATACCCATGTAGCACAGATGGTTGGGCCAACGTTGGTAAATTGTGGAGCCACACAGTTGGCCAACGGTAGAAATGTCACCTCTTTAAACTGTTTTCCAGCCAACCTTTGTCCAACAATGGCCCAACCAAAATTATTTCACACAAAATAATAAAGATTTAGTACGAAAAGCATAATTATTAGTTGAGTAAATTGATTAAATAGTTCATAAAAACAAATTTTGAAAAAAAGCTGGAACAAAATTTTTTGGCCCAGACGGGTCTCGAACCCGGGTCCTTCGACTTATGAGCCTCTTACCTTACCACTGAGCTATCTGTGATTGTTGATACAGATAGTTTTCAAGTGGTGAAACAGTAGCCGACAGTTGCAATGGTCGCAATACTTCAAACATTTTTGATACTACACAGTATAATATGATTCTGTTAATCTGTTAAGGCATCATAAGTAGTTATTTTTTTTTGGAGTTAGAGAGGATACTGGTATTTGAATATAGATTAATTAATTACCGTTAGATTATTAATGCTATTATAATTGACTGTTATATGATTAATTACTCTTTACCCTTAAATTGTTGCAAATAAGTTAAAGAATATTAATTTAAAAAATATTTGCATTATTATAATTATTAAAATTCATTGTTGTAGCCCCGGAACTGTAATATATAAAATATCTGGTTTTACAATACCTTTATCAGTTCCAAAAACTTTTGGAAACTTTTGGAACTGATAAAGGTATTGTAAAACCAGATATTTTATTATAATTATGTTGTGAAAGCTAGACCCAGAGAATGAAAGTTGTGTAAACTCAACTATGGACCATCGTTGGTCCAACAAAAGTATCTTTTGTTGGTCCAACGGAGTGAAAAACGGTTGGACAACGGTTGGCTTGATGTATGATACCCAACAATGCATATTAATGTATTTCATTAACAATGAACCGATGTTGGTCCACAGTTGTAAATATTGGTTGGCCCAACTACGAGATATACAGTTGGACAACGGTTGGTTGGTTGTGGAAGCTCCAACCAACCATCGACCAACTGTCCCACAGTTGGCCAACGTTGGCCCAACCATCTGTGCTACATGGGTAGTTCATCTTAGAATCTTGCTGCAAGTCTCTGGTCATACCCGCCTCTAGGGCTTCGTAACTCTGGACTATTGACAAGATTTCTAAGTGTTTACAGTTAATAATTAATAATTAATAAAAAAAAAGTTTAATAATTTTGAAAGTAGTTCGCCTTAGAACCTTGCTGCAAGTCTCTGGTCATATCCGCCTCTGGGGCTTCGTAACTCTGGACTATTGACAAGATTTCTAAGTGTTTACAGTTAATAATTAATAATAAATATTTAATAGTTCAATAATTGTTAAAATAGTTCATCTTATAATCTTGCTGCAAGTCTCTGGTCATACCAGCCTCTGGGGCTTCGTAACTCTGGACTATTAGCAAGGATTCTAAGGGATAGTAGTAATGTAAAAATTGATTGTTAGTACCCAAGCACCCCATGCTGCCCTTAGTAAGTCATGCTGTTAAGTGTGCAGTTCGTGGTAGCTGCTCTGTCTTTTATCCCTGTGGGACGGCTTCTGATTGGTCAACGGCTGGCCAATCAGAAGCTTGCTTATGAAACGTAATTATAAAACTACTTCAATGCAATATAATGTTGAAGAATATAACATTGTTATAAAACTTTGAGTAAAAATGGTTGAGATGAAAGCAAAGATTAATTTGCACATCTTTATCTTCATATATAGACTTACTGATTACTCCAGTGTTTATAATAATTGAAAATTATTAAAAGTAAATCTAACGATTGATTGATTTAAAAATCACCAACAGAAATATTTAAAACTTTAACTACTTAGCATTTAATAATCAAGTGTTACAATAATGTAAATAATCATTGATAGAATGTCTTACCTCATAATAATGTTCACAAAAGAAACGTTAACAATTGTTGTAAAACTGTTTAGAAACGTTATGTGTTAAACAACGTTTAGCTACAAGAGCAATGTTTCTACTTTGATGCACAGCGAGCAACTGATGATCAATATTCCATTGATGACGACGAGCTGGAGCCGTGAGTGAATGAATGACCGCCGTGAGAATGCTGACCACTCGGCGGCGGTGTATCGCATGTCGGTTCCGGGAAGGCACGGGCAAGTGGCACTTGATCTACAGCCACCAAGCGCCGCGCTCTCGGTAACAAGAATGATTATTTTCCGTCATCAACCACAAAATTAAGTTTACGATAAGTTAAGTTCATATAGACATTTTATTGAAGAATAATATAATCTTTCTACACCTTAAACAAATAAAGTACCAATACTTCCACAAACTTTTCCAATTTAAAAACTGCTGAGTCATGCAATTTAAAATCTGCAATTCAGAATTTTAAAAACTGCTGAGTCATGGACCCAGGGGTGACCAAAGCCCCCTACTGACACTACTTGCAACGTTATAAATAAATAATATTTAATTTCATATTTCATTTCATTCCAACGTTGCCAATATTCTACAGGCAGCCGCTGCCAGACAGAAAGTTAAAAGGTGGCCGTGGGGGTTTGCTAGTTTGTGGGGGGCTTTAAATTTTAGGACAGAGATTAAATGAGAGTTAAAGATAACTGTGCAGTTGCATGGTTAATACTAAAAGCATGCTAAAAATTTTAATTCTCTAGTTTACTTACAGACTGAAACAAAAAAATTGTTATAGTCTAGTCCTAAGCACTGAGCTAAAATTATAACTGGAGGTAGCACTGCCATGGCAGAAGTCTGTCAAAAGCGTGTTGCTGATTTTGTTAGGTTGGTATAGCAGTGAGTTTTTTATCCAATAACATGGCTTCTATAACTAGGTTGGTATAGCAGTGAGTTTTCTTATCCAATAACATGGCTTCTTATAACTCACACCTCACGCAAACATGGCGGCTGGCGACACGCCACATGACATTCAGTGCTACCTCCAGTAGTTAGAATTATAGCTCAGTGGTCCTAAGTCCTAGTCATCAGTCATCCATCACAAGCCGAAGCCATCAATTATGTTTTATGGCATTTCCTTTTGCTTTTAGCGAATTTCCCTATAGGGAAGTAGCTATTACCGTAGTGGCACGGTAAGACCTAGACCCGGGACCGATTTACTTTTTCATTTTGATATCCCCAGAGGCCAAAAACACCATTCGTTGAAATTTTATATATATATATATATTAGGATAACTGTAGTGATTAGGGCTACTATTTTGATATGTAAATGCATTATTAAAACTAAGTACCCTTTTTTTATGAATTAAAAAAAGGGTACTTAGTTTTAATAATGCATTTACATATATATATATATATATATATACGTCCGTGAACGCGATAACTTGAGTAATTTTGGTCCGATTTTGATGAAATTTGGTTTAAATGTGTAAAGCGGGATAAACTTGAACGAGTTCGCGAACCAGCATGATCGGACCATGGGAACGGGGCTTTACGGGGGGGTTTTATGGGGTAAAAATTGGGTTTTCTCACTTTTGACCCTCAAAACACAAAATTTACCAATTTATTTTTAGACCTTTTTAAAGAGCTTAAAAAAACAAATAATTTAGTATATAAAAGTATTTTTGTTCGGTTATTAGTAACGGAGAAAATTCAAAAAAATTTAAATTTAAAATTCCCATGTTATTCTTATGGAGAATATTGTCAAATGTTGTAGTTTGCTTGTTTACATCTTACATCTTACATCTTACATAGGTCCTCTTCATCGCAGTCGTAGAGACTGGAGAATCGTCATTTAAGTTCCTTCTTTCTCTTCTTATAATAGCCCTATGTGGTAGTTATGATCTTCATAGAACTCTTTGATGGTGTAGTATGGTCTTTGAAGGAGGTAGTTTTTTAGTGCAGCAGTGAATTTGTTTGTGTTGTTTATTGTTTTGAGTTGTTGTGGAAGTAGGTTGTAGAGCTTTGCTCCCATTGCAGTGGGAGTTTTGTTGGTTTTGTTTAATCTGTTTTGTTGGGTGTTATAGTTCGATTTTGATCTGGTGTTGTGGTTGTGGCATGTTTGTCTGGTTTCAGGCGGATTTTGTTTTATGAAATTGATGGTGTCAAATATGTATTGAGAGGTTAGGGTTAGGATTTGGTGTTTTATGAAAAGGGGCTTGCAGTGTTCGAGGTAGTGGGATTGGTCTATGATTCTGGCTGCTTTCTTTTGAATGATTTGTATTTCTTTTAATAGGCTTTCGCTGGCACTTCCCCATGCAATTAAGCCGAATTTAAGGTGTGAAGAGAAGATTCCATGGTAAGCCATCTTAGTAGTTTCTTCGTTGGTGATTTCCCTGATTCTTCTGAGGGCATAGATAGCTGATGAGAGTTTTCGCTGGAGCCTTTCCAAGTGGGGGTGCCAGTTTAGTTGCTGGTCAAGAATGATGCCAAGGAATTTGGTTGTGGGGTTGGCATTTGTTGTGTCTTCTTGAGTTAGAGGTTTGTTTGTTGGGGTGAATTTCAGGCAGACAGTTTTAGATTCGTTGATTCGGAGATTTAGGCTATTGCAGATTTTTTTTGCTGTGTCTATTGTTTTTTCTGTTAGATTAGGTGTTGGTATGCCCGGGACTATAATGGTCGTGTCGTCAGCAAACATTATACATGTATTGTCTGCTGGTAGGAGGGTGGGGAAGGTGTCTATGTAGATCAGAAAGAGTAGGGGTCCTAGTACTGAGCCTTGAGGTATGCCTTGAGTGATGGTTTGCAGTTTTGATCTGGATTTGGTAATGAAGTTTCCACTTTGGTGTTCAATTTCAATGAGTTGTTGTCTATTGTAGAGGTAGCTTTTTATCCAGTCTAGAGCTTTGTTTTTGATGTTTAGGGCTGATATTTTTTGGAGAAGTAGTTTATGGTCTAGGCTGTCAAACGCTTTCTGAAGATCCAGAAATACGCCGTTTGCTGTTTTTTTATCCTCCCAGATATTGGTTATGGTGTTGCAGAGTTGAGCCAGAGCGGTATTTATGGATTTCTTTTCTCTGAATCCGTGCTGGTTGTCGCTTAGGAGGTGGTTGTTTTCCAGGAAAGTTATTATTTGGGAGTTGATTATTTTTTCTAGATATTTGGATAGGGCCGGTAGTATTGAAATTGGTCTATAGTTTTCGGTTAGGGTGGTATCTCCTTTCTTGAATTTGGGGTAGACCAGAGCTTGTTTCATGGCTTGTGGAACTGTGGCTTGTATTATGGAAGTGTTGATAATATTTGTCAAAGGAGGGATCAGTTCATTCTTGCAGTGTTTTAGGATTTTGTTTGGGATTTCGTCCAGTCCGCACGAAGATTTTGGAGGAAGGATTTTGAAGAGCTTATCGAGTTCATGTTCGGTGATTGTTTTGAAGGCAGATAGATGTGGTTTCTGTGTCATATCAAGTGGGGTTGGATCAGGTGCTTTGCTGAGGTTTGAGTTTCGTAGTGCGTGGTTACCGATGTTGATAAAATAGTTGTTGAAAGTGTTGCAGATCGATGTTGGGTTGGTTATTTGGTGTCCATCTGAGTTGAGGGTGATATTATTCACTTCATTGTCCGTATTTTTCCTTTCTTTATTTATGATGTTCCATATCGTCTTATTTCTGTTGGGGGCATTGTTTATTATGCTCATTGTATGTTCAGACTTCTTCTTTTTTACATCTAAGTCGTATGCTCTTTTGAAGTTACTGTAGATTTTTTTGTCTTCCTCACTGCCGCTGAGCAGATATTTGTCATGGGCGGTGTCAAGTAGTTTTTTAAGTTTGGCTGTGGTTTCATCCCAGAAGGTATAATTTGTTTTTTTTTTCTTAAGTTTATGTAGATCTTCGGCATAGTATTATTTATTTCATATGTTAGGATATTTACAAGGGCATTGTATTTAGCGTCTACTGATTGAGCAGTGTAGATTTCATTCCAGTCACATTGGCTGAGATTTATTTTGAGCTGGTCCAGTTTGGTTTTTGTGATAGGCCTGACTTGTTTCTTGATGGGTTGGTTTCTTAGGTTGTGGCGGTTTGTTATGGTGCAGCTGATTCCCAGATGGTCTGAGAAGGACATTTTGTGGGTTTTTAGGGCGGTGTTGTGGACTGTGGAGTCCAAGATTTGTAAGGCAGATGTCAATACTGCTGACCGAGGTGGGGGTGATTCTGGTGGCCAAGATGTTTCCGATCTCTAGGTTGTGTTGGTCTGCAAAAGCTATTAATTTCAGTGTGTCCGGTTCGTGTGGGCGCAGGATATTTACATTTATGTCTCCCAAAAATATAATATCCTTATTTCTTTTGGAGTACATTTCCAGAAAGGGATCTAGGTGCTTGGTGAGTTCTTCGATGGGTTTAGAGGGGGATCTATAGGCTCCAATGACCGTTAGTTGTTGTTTAGGCAGGTGTATGGCAACCAGTTCTGAGGCAAGTTCCTCGCAATGTGGCTTGGTATCGATTTCTGAGTAGGAGTTGTTACTTGATTTTTTTGAGAAGATGGCTATTCCTCCCCATTTATGTAATATCCTTGAGAAACTCGTAGACAGGGAGTAGTCAGGTAGATTAATTTGCTTTATGTGTTCTTCTGTTAGGCCGTGTTCGGATATAATGATAATGTCTGGGTCGATTAAGCTGATTTCTGATTGTAATTTACTTAGTTTACTGTGGAGCCCTCGTTGAATGTTGAGGTGAAATATTTTTATTTTTTTGGAGTGATTTTATTGGTGGATGCTGTTTCTTGGATGGTTTGGGGTTTTTGGGGTGGCGGGTTTAGGTTTAGCTTGGAGCTGGAGGGGGGGGGGAGTTTGTATGTTTTTTGAGGACAGGGTCGGTTTTAGGTTGCTGGTATTTGTTGTGGTTGATTGGGAATTGTTGGGTATTTGTTGGCCGGTGGAGGCTTCCTGGGTTTCTTCAGTTGGCTGAGGGATGTTGTTCTGGTGTTGAGGGCATGGGTGTTCACTGGTTTGTTTATGGCTAGGATGGGTGGTGAGATCGGCTTCTATGCTAGACTGAGGTGGGTTGGTAACGAGAAGTTTGGCTTTTTCGATGATAATGTTAGAAAGAATAGTGGCGCCTTTACGGTTGGGGTGAATGTTGTCGGGTCCGTAGCAGTCTTCTTGGCATGCTGGGCTGGTGTCAATGAAATTCAATTTGAGCTCATTACACATGTAGTTTAGTGCTGCATTTGTTTCTTCAATATGTTTATCTCTTATGTCCCTTCGATACATTATGCCGTTTACAAACCATTTAGTGTGTGGTGATTTCTTTTTGGCGGCCTCTATTGTCAGCCATAACGGCCTCATAACATGGTTGGGCGTTTTTGAGTGTGCCATATTATTAGATCCAATATTTATAACTATTTGGTCAGGTAGTTTATCTTCTTCGCTTAGGTACTGACTCAGGTCTCTTATGATGGCTCCAGATCGGACTTTGGTTAAGATATCAATCTTGTGGTTCTCTTTTATAATGCTTGCTGCAGCTCTTAGTGTTGAGTCTCCGATCAGTAGTGTACTTTTTTTGGGTTGGTTTAGGTTTCTAGCATCTGGGTTGGGCGCATTTATTTTAGGCCTATAGTTAGGCTTGTTTGTGGTTGGGTTGAGTTTGTTTGGTTTATGAATCTGGTTTTGTTGGCGGGTTTCCTGATTTGGGTTTGTGTGTCGGGCGCTCTCGGAGGGTTTGTCAGTAATCGGGTTTGTAGATACTTGGTTATTTTCAGGGCTTGAGGGAAGTTTAGAGGTATCTTTGACTAGGTCGTGGATGGTTTCCTCGAGTCTGGATATGACTTCCATTTTGCGGGCTATTATGTCAGATAGTTTTAGGTTTTCCTCATTTTTTGTGTCTAATTGGGTTTTTAGGGTGTCTATGTCTTCTAACAGAAGTTCCACAATCTTGTTTGTTTGGTCAGTTTTTGTATATGTTTGGCTTTGAGAGACTTCCAGCTGTGTCAGTGCTGGGTCTAGGCTTGCGTTATTGTCAGGTGTATCTTTTTTAGTGGGTCTAGTCCTACTTGAACAGGTCTTACACATCCAATCAAAGAGATGATTGTTTAGGGAAAGCGCCCTATATTGTTTGTCGGTGACATTTACACACTTTATGGTACCATGTTAGGCAATCACATTCGATTGCTTTGTCGTTTTCTAGTACTTCTATTTTACATATAGCACAGGGGTGGGTACTGGGTAGGGCCCTGATTGTTGGTTTGAGATGATCTTGTCATGGTTATTAATTCGTTGTTTCAGAGGTTGGTAGGGTTAGGTTAGGTTTGAAGGAGGATTGATGGATGCTATGGTAGGTGATGGTTTATTTCTTATTTATTTATTTATTTATGGATATATTTATGGATATATTTTGATCAAACTTGGCAAATTTATTTATTTTGTACTAAGCTATCAATATTTTACTCAAAAACACACTTTATTAGTTTCCTTGTAGCAGCAAACCTAGGTACTCGTTAAACCTAATGTTATTAAAATATATTTAACTGAAAATCAATTCAGACAAATGGAAATTCGCTTAGTCGGCAGGTTTGCTGCGGCGGGGGTATTTTGCTATAAAACTGTGGAGTGGGGTGGGGAAACTCGAAACTGGAAGTAAGGAAGGAAAAAGGAAACAGGAAAGTGAAAACAGAAAACCGAAAACTAACCTAGAAAAGTTTAGTGAATAGAATAAGAGAATTAGAAAAACGTAAAGTAAAAGTAACCCCTAAGTTATCTCTTAACTTTCTCTTAACTTACTAGACAAAACTTAACTTATCTAACCTTTTTAAAATCTTCTTGCCATGGATGGACAGTTTGCTACTTACTAGTTTCTACCGTGAATACGTGCAGGATTAAAATTATTTTCTCCTAGCCTACCATTGGTTATTTTGATGTAAGTTTTGAAATTATATCAGCTCAGCTCAGCTTTTAACAGCCATGGTTTAATTAGGTAGGTATAACTTACCTTTAAATTATATGACCTAGGATAGGCCTTATATTTAAGTTAGGCCTAAATAGGAAAGAGTTAGGCCTAGGGCCGAGCTGTTGTAAGTTAAGGTTTGGTTGAGGGTGGATTTACTAGGCCTATTGTTAAATAAATTATGACAATATTAAGTTAATCCAAATCCCACAATTTTATAGCCTAGGCCTATAAAACCAGTGGGTCACCACCTATAACTTAGGCCTTTTAGGCCTAAATTGAGAACCGATTGTACAAAATAAGTTTAGGCCTAAACATAATGATTTTATTTGTTTTAAAATAAATTATATAAATCATAGCCTTTTAGCGAATTACCCCTTTAACCCTTTCAGACCCGGGAATCTTAGTCATCTTGACCGCTTTAAGTCCTGAGCAAATTTTGAATAAATGTTGGTTTTTAACCTAGATTTCAAATACTAAAATTATTGATTAGGTTTGTTAGACGAAACCTTCATGATACCATATTAACCATTTCAGGTGCAGCAATAATTAGCATTACCAAATATACGTTTAAAAACATAAATAAAACAGGCATTATCCTTAACAGTTGCCTCTTTCTCCTATCTTACCATGACATTGCAACAAAACAATCAGTGTTACCATAAGACATGAAGGCAGACTGCAAAACAAAAATTCCCAGCTGATCTCCATAACCTACACAATCGATGCGTACAGGTCTGAGCAACAGAAAGATCCAGAAACTTCAAAAAAACAAATAAACATCTAACCTAAACTACACAATAACTTAGTGTTGGTTAAGTTGTCAGGACTTAAAAATTTACCTACACAAATGAGTGTGCTGGGTCTTAAAGGGATAGGGAATAAGCTATTTTGTAACTAGCCTAACTATAGCACTAACTTAAACTTATTGCCGTAAAAGAACCCTTTGTCCACTAAGTTAATGGGGGCACAAGTCATAATTGGCACCTAGACAGTTAATTTACCCTTTAATTGGGACTCTTTAACCCTTCGAGTGTTATGTGTCGTAAAAGCGACTCATAACACACTTTGTGTAGTGTTTTGTGTCGCTTTTGCGACTCACAAACACTGTTTACGGCGAAGGCTCTATGACTGACTAAATCGGATTGAACTTGATCGAGTTAGGTATCGTTTTTTTGGCAGATTCTAAGCTTTCTCCCGAGGTCTGTCTCTAAGCGCTTTTTTTTTCTCGAGCCGATCATAATTGTAGCAGACAGCTGACATGCGTATTTGTAAACAGCTTGGTTAACCTCGTTCCGATGACTGATGTGTTTTATTACGTTTATCGTTGTTTTAGTGTTAAAAATCAAAAGTAGTGATATACGTGGTGCATTATAAGAAGATTTAATTGATTTTGAAGGGCTGGTTGATGATCCTGAAGAAGTAGGTACCGTAGTGATATTGATGTAAATTATCAGCCAGATTCCTAGCTATGGTTAAGTTTAGGCTATGCATTCTTAGCTAAACGCTATGTACCGAAATCTGTTTTTTTGCCCATAAATTATTTATTTGAAAATCAACTTCCTTATATATTATTATATTTTTGGAATCCTCATAAAATTCTGAACAAAGTGGCTATTTTAAAATATTTGTAGTCCTATAAATTATAACAATTTATTGAGCGCAAACATAAATTTTTTTCATTTATTTTTGAGAAATGTTAACCCCACAAAAATTGTTGAACATTTTTTTTGTAATGTTTTATATGTTACGTTGAAGCCCATATTTTTCCAAACAAAATGATATATAACCACATTTTAATAAAACCCTGCGATTGCGCAATAAATGGGCTAACATTAAGACCAAAACTAGAGACACTTGGAGGGTTAAATAATACAAACCAGATTAGGCCTACCCTGAAATTCATTTTTATTAAACTAATACGTATTTCGGCACTAAGGCCATTATACATATTATATATATGTAGCCTATATACTATATATAGGCCTATTATTATATATTATTATTTTTATTAATATTATTATTATATTATTATGAAGTTCGTTCGCTACGCTCACTCACCTTTGGGTTGGAGCTCGTTCGCTACGCTCACTCACCTTTAGGTTGGAGCTCGTTCGCTGCGCTCACTTGCCTTCAGGTTAGCTCGTTCGCTACGCTAACTCGCCTCCAGGTTGAAGTTCGTTCGCTACGCTCACTCACCTTTGGGTTGGAGCTCGTTCGCTACGCTCACTCACCTTTAGGTTGGAGCTCGTTCGCTGCGCTCACTTGCCTTCAGGTTAGCTCGTTCGCTATGCTAACTCGCCTCCAGGTTGAAGTTCGTTCGCTACGCTCACTCACCTTTTGGTCGCAAATTAGCTGTTGTCATAAATGTAAAAGAAATAATAGTGCTGCACCCTGTTGGTAATCCTTGTAACTTTAATGCTATTGAACATCATAGAACAGAACCAACTTGTTTAATTGAAACAGCTGTTAAGATTCATTAATTCCATTTATCATAAGGTTAACATGGGAAACTCCAGAGCCACTGGGGCGGAGCCCTTTTAAGAATTTCGAAACGGGAAATAGTTTACGTCCGATTCGCATACCTACAGAATTTACACACCAAATTTCATAACGATCGGTGAAGTCGTTCCGGAGGAGTTTGCAGACAAACACTGTGACACGAGAATTTTATATATTAGATTATTATAGGCTATATTATTATATATATTATATAAGGTGTACGTTTTTGTACATGACCTGGGTTGGATGAATATTTTGGTACTAGCGCGGGGGTACGATCAACATAATAATAGGGCTATCAAACAAAATACACAAAATAAGCTATATAAACCATATATTTTTGGAATCGGCACAAAATTTACTACAACTTTACAATTTACCTTATGATGATGAGTCTTACCTGCACAGCTACACGACGGAATATAAAAACATTTTATAAAAAAAGTAATAATGCCAACAATTTGGAAAAACTACAATTTTTTTAGTTTAATACTAAGTAGTATAATAAGGCCTATTATTGTTCTTTGTCTTATTCCGAACAAAATGATATATAAGTTAATAATCCATAGTTATGTTGCTATTTCTAATTTTTATGATGGTTTAAAAATGATATATTACTTAAATCAATTAATATCCCCATGCCAGTACAGCGTTACACTAGTGCCAGCTCTAGGGTTAACTTATTATTAAAACAGAAGCCCTAAAAAAATGAACAAAACTAAAAAAAAAAAAATATAATATATAATATACTATAACACCTGCATTGGCGCCGTATATCCGGCGTTGCCATTTCGGCTGCGGCCGTTCGCGCCATATATCCGGCGTTTGCCGGCGCTAGGGTTAATGAACATTAACCCTAGCACCCTAGTAGGCATATGCATAAGTCAACTTATGCATATGCCTACTTCTATTGAATTCTGGGGTTTTGTATCAAACATTGATTTAATTTTTAAGATTCAGAAAAAATGCTTAAGAATAATGACATTTGTACCATGGAGAACATCATGTAAGCCAGTTTTTAAAGAATTAGGAGTAATGACTGTTCCGAGTTTAAAACAATTTTTAAAACACTTTTGATGGTAGAAGGAAATTTTGAAAAATTATGTAGGTAGGGAAAACGTTGAGCATAGGTATGATACTAAGTTTAAAACTAACTTTCAATATCGGCGGCATCGTCTTTCATTAGTAGAAAAAACCCCGACATACATTTGGGCAAAAAACTATTTAATAAACCATCTCAAGAATTAAAGAACAAAATACAGTCCAAGCATTTCAAAAGCAGCCTTGCTAATTTTCTTTTAAGAAAAACCTATTACAGTAGGGGCCTATAGATGAGTTCTTATCTGATAAAGTTGTGTAAAAATAAATTTATTTAGGCTTAACTAAATTTTTTAACTGATACATTATGTTTATAACACTTTTATTTTTATAGTTTTGGTTTATTTTAGTCTTTTATAACTCCTTAGTCTTATAAGTTATTTGTATTTTGACAATGTCACCTGTTTTATAGCATTGTTATAGTTATGTAAACGTTATGTGACAGTAAAGATTTAATTATTTATTTAAACCTGTGTTGATGTCGTACGTGTGTTATTGCACTCTTCGACTCTTCACTAACGGTATGGCATTGTCATTCTCTGTTGGATGTAATGGCAATCGTGCCCAAGAAGATTGTTTTCTTGTCGCTTTTGATGCCATGCCATCAATTTAGAACAATCAATGTTTAATTTTTAAACTAATAAAAATCACATTTTTAGTTATTATTTCTTAATTTTTCATCTTGATGAATTTGACTGTGTTAGTAATACTAGGCCTAAGCCTAATAGTCAAACAGTAAAGGTAAGGCACAAAGTACCTTACCTTTACCCTGGTTGTCTCCCTTCGGTGTTACGTTCCTATGGTCTGTTATGAATTGAAATAAGAGATTTTAAATGCTCAAATCGCCTTAAACCCAGGAAAAAAATTATTTTGCTCTAGAATTAACGAAACCTCCGGATCTCCTGTGGGTTATAAACCCCCCCCCCCCTCCTACTGACCTGTGAATGTCAGCACTGCCAAACTAAAATTCTGACTACACCCTTGGTAAAAGTTATGACAATAGACACTTGACACTAGGCTATCTATTTATGTACTTAGCAGCCGATGTTCAACCCTTCGTCTGTTGACAGCCACTTTGCCACCCTTTGCATTTGTTATGTTGTTTCAATTGGAAGGTTTGTAGATTATGTGGTAAATAGTTTGAGTTAGGATGTAGTCTGGTCTAAATTGAACCCCTAGGCCCTAGGCCTAATTTATAAGGCAAAATTTCAAAACTGTTATTATTAGACTGTGAAATTTTGCTTTGTCCTGTTGTAGAAAGATTTTGAAGGGAAAGTTCTTTTTTGATTGCCTAGACTTATGAAAGTTTACTATATTGCAATTACATCTGGTTAATATTATTAAACTATTTTTCAGATGATCGAGCTGTCGTACTGAAAGATGTTGTCGAATTGTGGGACTATCGATAAACCTTGTATCAATAGATACACTTGCCAGTTTTGTGGAAATTTGTTTACGGCGAAAAGAAACTGCATAAGACATGAGAAATGTTGCCCTTCTAACAGTGCTAGATCAAGTGGAAGTACTTGTCCTACATGTAACAATTTTTATAGTGACGACTACATTAAAAAACATGTTACAAAATGCTCAGGCACAGTTCCCAAATGTAGCACACCCTGTTTAGTAAAAAGCTGTGACAAGAAATTTGTCCACAAATCAGGTTTGGTTAGACATTTGCGTGCGTGTCATCAAGATTTTGAGATAAAAGATTTTGTCGAAAAGAAATTTGAAACTTATGACGAGTTCTTACAGTGGAAGAGATTAGAAGAAGAAAAGACTTATTCATGTTTCACAAAGAGATCGAGTAATAAGGGTAAGAAATATGAACACTTTTATTGCCAACGAGATGGAAGTGCTAAGTTACATTCTAAGAGAAAGACAAACAGGAAAGTCCATAGAGGGAGAGTTAAAGTTGGAGATTTTTGCTTTGCCAAAATGAAGGTTTGGAAAGATGAAAATGAAAAAATATGTTTGCAATATTTGCCTACTCACTGTCACCAGTGCAACCCCCAAGATGTAGTCCACCGCCCTTTGCGTAAAAACACTTCTACCCTAATCAATGAGGAATGTATGGATCAAGTATCTCCCAACAGCATAATGAAAAAAATCATAATGTCACCAGATCTGCAAACCAGGATTAATGTTAAGAATCAAAAATTGAATATTCTCTTCAGAAGAAAAATGAAAGCAACTGCAAATAAACAAAAGACCATTAGAATGGACGAGAAAGATGCTGAGGCAGTTTATTTACTAGCCCAAAATATGGCTAGAGATGACTCTCTTTTGATTTTTAAACCTACTGAGGGAAAGGTTGTACATGGCCCAATAAGCATGAATGATTTACCTGAGTCAAACAATCTATTTATGTTTGCAATGCAGACAAAAAGTCAATTGGAACTTTTGAAAAAATATGGCAAACAAATAATGATTGTTGACATAGCTTCTGGTACTAACCGTTATAAATTTCATTTAATAACATGTATGGTTGTAGATGAAAACCGTGCTGGGAAGCCAGTCTGTCACTGTATAACTAGCAGATTAAATACTGCATCGTTAATGTTCTTCTTTAGCAGCATTAAGGCTCGAATTGGCAATGAGTTTGACATAAACTGTGTCTTAACTAGTGATAATAACTTTATTATCAGTTCGATGAATGTTGGATTTTCAAGAGAGTTCCACCACATCATATGTTTGTGGCATATATTTAATAACATGAAAAACAAACTTAAGTCTTATGTCAACGGGAATATTTTTCAGGAAATGTTAAATGAGATCGAAATGATGATAACAGCACACGAAGTGACTTTGTTTACTCGTCTCTGCAACGAGTTTGTAGCAAAATATGAACAAAACAGAAAAGTAGTTCAGTATTTGGAATATTTTAAAAAAAACTTCCTCACTAGGCCAGAGAAATGGGCAATGTGCCACCGGGGGTTCCCTCATGGGGATGTGAATACCATCGGACTCTTGCAAGCCTTTCACAACAGGTTAAAGGTTAATCTCAAGAAAAGTGGCAATACAAATCTAATTCACTTAATCAATTCCCTCAAACTAATGGAATTAGAAGATCCTTTCCAATTAACAGATTCAACAGAAGAGTTTTTATCCCCGGTGCACCAAGGTTTAGTTGAACGACATGAACAAGGAGTACTCATAAGTAATGCTGCTATTTCTAAAGTATTGGGAAATATTTGGGAAATGTTTTTGGGGACTGAGCATTATGCAATTGTTCAATATAGCTTGGTATGTTCTGAAGACTCTTGCACTTTTAGATGTCAATTCCTTGAGTGTCATCAATTGTGTCGTCACATGTATCAATGCAGCTGTCCAGACGAACACCCATTGTGTGTACATGTCCACAAGTTGCATATGTATCTTTGTCAAGAACTTTCACCATATGTTGCTGTCACTAAATTCCATGAAGTGGACGAAAATATTTCTGACTATTTGATTGTAGAGGTCACTACTGAGGAGGAAAGTCGGAATGAGTCTGATGATCAGGTTGACTTCACCATTTCCAGAATAAAGACAAATTGTGGTACCATTAACGACAGTTTAGCTTTGATCAACACTTTCTTATCTTCTGCGGAACAGAATAAAACATTGGACAACAAGCTCTTGTATGTTGATTCTCTTGTTGCTGATCTTGTTTCACGGATGCAGAGCCTTAAATCAAAACTTGAAATTGAGTGAACAGTATTCAAAACCAGTTAACTACCATCATTATTCAGGTGAATTTTAAGTCTCTCTTTTAATAATTGTAACAAGGACAACATTCATAATTATTGTGATTTAACTTACCCTACTAAAAATTTTACATTCTTTAGCCATTGTAGTCTGTACATTTTAACCATGTCAACATTCAAACACAGTCTACTCAGTGGCGTAACTAATACCAATGCAATGAGATGCAGGTCTTAGGGGGAGGGGGGGCTAAAACTGATACTCTGGAAAATTTTTAGCAAAAAAATATGTTGAACCCAAACTCCCTGTAGCTTACTAAAATTAAATGTAAAAAAATATTCATGGTACTTTACTCCGTTACAGTCACAACAGAATGTTTGCGACTCTTTTGTTTACTATTATTGTTATCTCCTCGGTGCAATGTTGCACAGCTGCGCTTATAACAAGAATAGACTGCTCTTGTTTATTTATCCTTGTTAGCTACAAAGATAGAGGGATCAAATCTTTCAGTATTATTTTAGAAACCACAACTACATGTCCCTGTCAGTCTTTGTTGTACGATCGTGCGGTCCAGTAGTGTTATTTGTATTATAGCAATACAAAACAACTTTAGACAATGTATTTGTTATACAATAGAAATTAGTGGACCGTTTATTGGTGCGTTTTAGTGGATTTTGTTATGATATACTGAACGAAATGGACGAAAATACTTTTTTATGAAATGGCGACCATACAAAAGACCTAGTGGCGTTGAGTTCCGAAAAAAAAGAAAAAAAACAAGAAGATGAACAAGTGAAAAAACTACCAAAGATAGACATGTAAAAAAAAATGGGATTTTGCTGACACTTTAGCTGGTACGGAAAATTAACATTATATTGTAGCTTGCTATATCGGTAATGCTGTATAGGACATGCATGAATATAACATGTTAAGTAAAGTAAGAAGTAGGCCTCTAGTCTATATTTTATTGTCCTAAAAAGTACATTAATTAATTGTAAGTATGTAATGCAATCCTTACTAGTTATGTTGATGGTGTTTGGAAATGTTTAGTAGCCTAACTTAATTTTACTTTCAAATGATTTTTGAATAATATTTTTTTAAGTAATTAACTTTAAAAATAAGCCTACTTAATAAATGATGTTTCTTTGAATAATCTTTCTCTAATTGGATAGTGCTTGTACAATGTCGTGTGTAGTCTAGTGAAATATTATTTAGGAAGTGTGGAAGTATGGAGAAATGTCAAAATGTTAGTTTTGTTGGAGCTTATTGGGGAGAATGAGTCTATGAATAGGAGCCACGGAGAATACTTGCATTGGGGCGCAGTCAGACTAGTTACGCCACTGAGTCTACTAAGAACAATTTATTAGAACAACAAAAGCAATGCAGTTTTTAAATATGGATTCTAAAATAATTTCTTTAGGTTCATTGAACAATTTCATAATAATTGGTGTATTGGCTGATTTAAAATCAAAGCTGTCAAAATTTAGCATTAAACATTACATTACCCAATAACATGTAAACATAAGTTATAAACACTTAACACACAAAACTTGAGTGCTATCAAGTTAAGTGTATACCCAATGGTTTTAAACTCATCATGCTGGATAGCTTCACCCTCTTAGACCCAATCAAATCGAAAGTGGATTTTCATCAACAGTTGTCACTTTAAATTTTATGGAATACTATTTTTTTTCTTACCTATACCTCCATAACCCTTCATCGGGGGATAAAAGACACAATATAGCCTACTACTTTTGTTTGTTTTTTAAAGCTATTTTTAATACATCCTCTAAACCGATGGAGCTTTGAGGTTTTCAGACTATAAAATAACAAATACTCATATTTACTTAATACAACCCCCTGTAAAAGCCCGTTCTCATAGTCTGACCAGGATGAGAAACTCATTAGGTTGGAAGTGTGTATACTCGATGGTTTCGCTAAGAAAGAATCCTGGCCAGACCATGAGAACTGTATTGTTCAAATCAAATTATCTTTATTCACTTTATACATTTGATATACATGAATAGTGTCAAAGCATACAACATTAGTATAAAACTTAATCTAAATGGCTTAACCATAAATTTGACAATTATTTTAGAATGGACAGCTAATTCATTTTTGATTTATAAACTCATCTATACTATAGGGAGCCAGATTAATTAAGAATGATTTTAGCTTTTTCAAAAAATTGGGTTTGTTTTGATCTTTTTTTTAATAAGGCAGGCAAACTTCTTATGAATAAATTGCCAATATACGAAGGCTTCATTTTTGAAAGTTTCAGACGATGATGACTTTTTACTGTAAGATTTTTCCACCTTGTATTGTATTTATGGGATACTTCAGTGTTTTTATCTTTATAAACATGCCGAATAGTTTTAAAAATATACAAACCGTACACTGTACAAATTTTCATTTCTTTAAAGATCTTATTCTTAAATTTTTCAATAACTAATGGCCTGTTTTTGCAGTTTTAAAACCTTTTTCAAATTTTTTTGTGCTGTCCCACCATAAATTTCGATTCCGTAGCCAATATGACATTCTATAAGCGAGTGGTATATCAATTTTAACACAGCTTTATCACAGAGATAAGCCATTGATCTCAAAACAAACAAGCCTGAATTAATTTTACCAACCAAATATGTAATATGTTCATTCCAATTTAGATGTTCATCAATTATCAAGCCTAAAAATTTAGTTGATTTCACTTGATTGATCGGCTTATTATTTAGATTAATTTGAGGGGTTTGATCTTTTTTTATCTTATTTCTATGAAAGAGAGCAAAATTTGTCTTGTTTGTATTAAGTGTTAAATTGTTGTTTGTTAAGAATTGTTCAATATTTTTGAGCTCCAATTCAGTAGAATTTTTAATACTGGAAGTTAAATGTTTAATACTGGAGGTTTTACAAGCAACTATGCCATTAACTCATTACTTTTTGGTAATTTAAAATACATAAAATACATTTAAAATACAATACATTTCTCGGGTATTGCAAATTATTCTTAAATCTGGTGTTATAAATGTGGTCAAAGTTTTCACTAATATAGTCATCAAAATTTGACTGCACCGCTAACAATGTTTTGTAAATTATTTATTAATTTGGAATGGTCATAATATTCAATTTTCTAAAATCTGTCTTGCATGAAGATTTCCATGGTAAAAAGGTCATGATTCTTATAGTTTTCTTTTGAATTTTAAAAACTCTAAATTTTTTTTTGTAATTTAAAAATATTTTTTGAATGAGGAGCATTACCCATTGTATTGTTAATTTTTAATACTGGAGGTTCTACAAGCAACTAAGCCATTAACTCATTACTTTTTGGTATTTTAAAAATCTTTTTTGAATGAGGAGCATTACCCATTGTATTGTTAATTGTTGGAGGTTCTACAAGCAACTATGCCATTAACTCATTACTTTTTTGTAATTTAAAAATCTTTTTTGAATGAGGAGCATTACCCATTGTATTGTTAATTGTTAATAGCGGAGGTTTTACAAGCAACTAAGCCATTAATTCATTACTTTTTTGTAATTTAAAAATCTTTTTTGAATGAGGAGCATTACCCATTGTATTGTTAATTATTGGAGGTTCTACAAGCAACTATGCCATTAACTCATTACTTTTTTGTAATTTAAACATCTTTTTTGAATGAGGAGTATTACGCATTGTATTGTTAATTGTTAATACTGGAGGTTCTACAAGCAACTATGCCATTAACTCATTACTGTTTTTGTAATTTAAAAATCTTTTTTGAATGAGGAGCGTTACCCATGATGAAGATACCACAATTATGTCATTAATGATGAGAGATACACAATACACATTTTATATTGTTAATTGTGTTTTATTGTTTCCAGATGTATTACTTATGAAATTATTCTAATAAAAACTTTCTATTTTGATTATTAACTTCAATTTGACATGTCCAGTTAAGTTTCTTATAAAAATTTATCCAAGAATGTTTCAATTTTGTTCTGGAAGTATAATGATTGAAAAGGGTAATGTGGTTTGAATCTTCCCTCCTTCCCTGTAGTTAGCAGAAAAGTTGATTGTTTTTTTTACATTTAAGGCCAGGCCATTAGCCGAGTACCAGTCATACAGAGGTTTATTAAAACACTGATCATTCTTATTTTGTAAAAGGACCATTAAAACATGCAAGGCTCTCATGTAGTGCAACAAAGGCATTTATATATGAGGAGACTGATTCTCTAAGTCTCCTCTATCTGTAGATTCAGCTTGTTCTGTTTTCCAAGAGAGACTTTCAATTTCTGCCTCAAGCTGAGCTTGTTGATATTCAAACAGGGTTCCATGTAGCAGGCGTAGGGATAGGTGTACTGCAGGTTGTATCTACACAGGCCAGCAATGTAGAAACATTCATCAGATAAGTGCCAATCAATAGTTGTTGGGAGCTGTGCAGACGGGACATGGAATACAATTGGACACAGGTTCAGGCTGGGTCAGAGGCTTAATCTTGGACGTAACGAAGAGACGAGAAGCATCTGATTGTTACTCACTGATGATTGTAGGAATAGCCCACTTGTGGGTGTGCAACAGCATTTTGGCTAGCGAGGGTGTTATCTGGAGACTAGTGCTTAGAGTTTCTACTGATTCATTGAGCAATCGCTCAACCTCTTCCACTCTAAGTCACCGGTAATAAAAGAACTCTGGATCTTTTTTGCACCTATCCTCTTGTTCAATCTCACAGTCTTCCGAGTTATAGTTTCCAATGTTGTAATAGTCATTGTAACTTAATTCACTATCTTCGTCATCACTGTAGTTCATATCGGATTCACTAACCCCCCCCCCCTCCCCCCCCATCAGGATTCATCCCTGGAGATTGTCGGATAGCTAAGCTGGGCTGGATTATTGTTTTTTTTTTAATTAGATTCTGTCTATGAATCAACATAGACTATTTTTATCTATAGTTTAGTTTACAGCCTAAGAATACAAGAAGAATTTAAGAATGTAGCGTACTAGGCCCACATGATCTAGTTTATGTATTAATATATTTTAATGTCTTGACTTGTAAAATTTGTTTAGATGCCAAAAGCAGGTAAAGATAATATCCTCTTGAAAATGATTGAACAAAACTTTTATTTTAAACTCTTCATTTTTTTTCATAATAACATTCAACTTAAATTCTTGAAAATAAGCTCTGCTCATCAAAATTATACTAAGTGTTAATCTTTTAAAAATTCCTTCTTGATATACTTTACTTAAACAAATCTTGACTTTATTTAACTTTTTTAGTTGCTTCTTAATCATGAGCCCTAAAAGAAATAAAATTAATTAGAAACTTTGTGATTTGAGATTTAATCAAAATCTGAAAAAGAGAGGACATCTGTTAACATATCTAAAATAAAACTAACTAAATTTAAAATTTTTAAGAGACTTACCCAAAACGTGGGGTAACTGACCAAAAGAACAAACAAACTAAACTTTACTTATCAACTGGTTTTGCACAACTGAGGCCGGACAAGAAGGGTGATTAAGTTTTGTCTGACCAAGGTAACCCTGTGATTGGCTGAAGACCATGTGCTTCAAACAATCACTGAGTTACCCTGGCCAATCAAATTGTCTTCTCTTTTTCTTACAGGATCTTGCAAATATTTAAATTTCTGTTTTAACTGACAAAATTGAACTAACATGTTTGAATCTTTCATGACTGAGGAGAGCTAAAAAAAAGGAAAATACTAACTTGAATTTGTTTTTTTTTAGAGTGACAAAAAATACCAAATATAAAATGCTACAAGAATACTTTATTTAACGTTTTTGATACATAAATAAACAAATTATTTGATCTACAAATGAAATCATTTAGAATCAACAACAAAGGTTACAATAAGAGATAAAAAGCAATGCGATAGTGTCTGGTGGTAACGCGCGGTGCGACAGCTAGGAGTGTGACACAATGGTGCAGACGACAGGCAGACCTCTCCGGTACATTCCGTGTAAGACAGGAGCCCTCGTCCCAAACGTTTCATGTCAGTCAGTGTGTCCCTGGTTTGTGTATTGCAAGCAGGGCCTGCGTTGAACTGTCTTTCCACCAATCTCGTACATTACATAAAACAAGTATACAAAATCGTTAAACACTTAAAATATCAATTAACAAATTAGTAACCAGCCTATTAATCATTTGCGACATTGATTTACTCATTATTTTACTTTCAGACAAATTCAAAATCCATTGTGAAAAACTATTTTTGCAAACAATAAAATTCCATATTCCATTCTCAACCCAAAATGCAAGTCATGTAATCAGTGATTTCACACCTTGACAAGTGAAATGTTTTGTCCAGTCAAGTGTAGTTTTGTGTGTGTGTCAAAGTGTGCGTCAAAATTACAAAATTAAAAATAAAATATAATTACTCCAGTGTTGGAGTGCAAGTCATGTGTTGTCCAGTGAAAGTGGTTTGTTCAGGTTCAAGGTCGTCGTCCTTTGCATCTTGAGTTTGGTGGAATTCTACATAGAAGGTACAAAACCGGTTTTAGCCTACAAGACATTGTTTGACTGTTTAACTTTTCTCCATTTTTTAATAAACATTTCAATGATTTTATAAATTCTAAAAACAATGTATATTTTCCATCTGCCTACTTATTTCAAACTGAAATAAAATAAAATAAAATCTTAACTTATAAAACAACCTGAAATTAAAAAAAAATATTTTCTTTTACATAAAATAACAGACCTTTGTTTACCCTTTTTTTTACCTGTTACCTGTTATCATTTTACCCTTGTTCAGCTTTTAATTGTGATACATGTACTCTTTTCACAATATTAGGGTCATTCAATTTTTGAACAATACAACTTACATCTGAAATAAAAATTAAAACTTTATAGGGTCCTTCAAATCTGAGTGCTGTTTTCCCTTGAAACTTCTTTACTTTATTACTCAGATGATATGTCTTCAAATAAACAATACTGTTTTTCTTGAAAGGATATTTACTATTTTCTTCATTATACTTAAGCAAATTTGTATTTAACTTGTTTCTTGACTTGTTGTTTGAAATAGCTTGATTTAACTTCTCCGCTAAATTTCTTGCATTTACTTTTTCTTCTATTACATCATTTAAACCCCAAACATTTGAAAGTGAACTGTTTATTTTAAAACTGAACATCAATTCATGTGGAGTAAACTTTGTAGCTTCATTACATGCACTATTCAAAGCTAATTGAATTTCACTTAGATTGCAATCCCATTTGTCTTGGCAATTGTGAAAATATATTTGAAAAATAGCCTTTATGTTTCTTAGATAGCGTTCAGAAATGTTACTTCTTGGCACATAGGGTATTATAGTTTTGTGAATAATGCCTTTATTGAATAGAAAGTTTTTTAATTCACTACTAACAAAACATTTAGCATTGTCACTGATAAGCTCTTTGCATAAACCAAAGTTTTTGAAAACAAAGTTTTCTAAAATATTTACAATAGTCTTAGATTTGGCATTTCGCATAGCATACAACCAAACAAATTTTGTGCATTGATCAACTATAATTAACAAATTATTGTTCATTGTTTTGCTTCTAGTTAAGGGACCAAAAACATCTATATACAATCTTTCCATTGGAGCACTTGCATTGCTTGACACTAGGGAACCTTGAAACACCTTTTGTGATGGTTTACCTTTGTTACACAGTTCACAACTTTTGATTCTAGCCTTAACTTCCTCAGATATGTGTGGCATATAAAAATACTCTGTTATCTTTTTGATTGTTTTATATACACCCAAATGACAACCACTAAATGAATCATGAAAATATTTAAATACCATATCAAATAGCTTTTTAGGTAAAAATATTTTCTTAACAGAATTGTCCTTAGTTTGATGCATGAGAACACCTTTATTCAGAGAAAATCTTTCATTGTTTGTACCTTTGTTTACACTATCAATAATTTGACTCACTTCTTTATCTTCATTTTGATAACTTTTAAAATCGCTAAAAGATAATGGAAAGTCTTTGATACTGTTTACAAATAAATTGCATGCATTGTCATCTTTTACTTCACTACTTATCATCTTCTTCTCATACTTATCCTTACATTTATTTACATTATTTACAAAATCATTTGAATCATCTACCTTGTCTTCTTTGGCTTCAAAGTGTCTGGACAAAAAATCAGCTACAGCATTATCCTTACCTTTCACATGCTGGATTTCAAAAGGAAGACTTAAAATTGTTTCTACCCATCTTCCTAATTTACCTAGCTTCCGAAAAATTGCCTAAAACCCATGCTAAGGCGCTATTGTCAGTCACTAATGTAAATTTCTTGTGCTCTAAATAATTCCTAAATTTATTTATAGCATTTACAACAGCAAGGGCCTCTTTGTGATAAACTGACAAACACTTATAAGAGTCAGAAAACTTTTTGGAATAGTAAGCTACTGGATAAGTTTCTCCATTGTTCTCTTGGAGTAAAACCGCTCCTGCAGCTTTATCACTCGCATCACACTGTAGTATGAAAGGCAAATTGTAGTCTGGAATAGCTAACACTGGTGGATTGATAATGGTTTCCTTTAATTTATCAAAACTAGATTGACATTCTTCACTCCAGTAGAACTTTTTATTTTTCTTTCTAAGCTCATTAAGACATGCTGCTAATTTTGAATACTCCGGAATAAACTTAGAAAAGTAAGAAGTCATACCAGTAAATCTACTCACACCCTTAACATCTCTAGGAGGTTTTGAGTTTTTGATAGCAATGGTGCGGTCAGGATCTATCGTTACTTGATTTTTACTTATCAAGTACCCGAGAAAACTTATTTGTTTACTAGCAAACACAGCTTTGCTAGGGTTAACTGTTAGGTTATGTAGTTTCAACTTTTCTGTTACTTGTTTTAAATGTGACAAATGCTCTTCTAAATTTTTACTGTAAACTATCAAATCATCAACAAAATTTAAGACAAATTTAAATTTTTCTTCTTTGAAAACTCTATTTAAGTAAGATGACAAAATTCCACTTCCTGAATGTAAGCCAAATGGGAGTCGATTCCATTCATAGGACTCATAATTAGTAGTAAAAGCAGTAATGTGTCTACTATTTTCAGCGATCTTAATTTGGTGAAAACTTTGTGTTAAATCCAAAACTGTAAAATACTCAGAGTCTCTTAAATAGTGGTACAACTCATGGAGATCTCCTATGGGATAGTTTACTTGCTCAATTTTCTTATTTAAAGCATGTAATTGATTACAAGTCTATATTTATCTGAATTGGGTTTCTTTACAAGAAAACTGGGACTGGCATAACTAGACAAGCTGGGTCTGATAATATTTTGTTTTAACAGGTCATCAACAATATCTTTCATTATCTTATTTTTTGGAGGACTTAAGGGATAACATTTTTGTTTTACAGGCTCAGAATCCTTTAACTTTAGATCAACTTCAAAATCAATGGCTTCTCCTATTTTACTAGTAAACACACTTGGGTTATCTTGAATAAGTTGTCTTATCTCATTACTCGCCTTGTTACAACCTACTACTATATCTTTATTTACATTTGCGCTGATAACTGTGGGATTGTTATTTAAATCAATTTTTGTTTCAGGACTAAATTTAAAATAACAGGTGTCTGAACTTAAATCCAAAACCATGTTAGAATTCTTTATAAAATCGGAACCTAAAATCACCTTCCAAACTAGATTCCTTGCTATCAAACATTCTACATTCCAAGAGAAATTGTGAATCCTAACCTTTATGGAACACTGACCCATGATATCTATGTTGTTATTTATTGCTGACTTACAAGTGACATTAACTCCCCTTATCTCCTTCACTAAATTATTTGACTTTAGCTTCTTGTACATATCTTCATTGATAAGACTAACACTACTTCCTGAATCTAGTAGAACATTTTCAGATAAACGCTTCCCCATATTTACCTTCAATGTAGGTAGCATACATAATTTTGACTTTTGGTTTTTTACTGGTCTTGATTTTTCGTACTTATTTCTTCTACTTAGCTTATTAAATCTTCTTACCTCATTCCAATTTATTCTCCTTTGTATCTGGCTTTTGTTGTAGAATATTCTACTCTTCCTCTGGGGAAAACCTACTTTCCTATTTAGATCTATGATTTTCCCCCACTTACCCCATTTTTTGGAGCAGAAGGTGGTTCGTTGTATCTACTTTGCGGTCCTGGAGGTGGTCCGGAAGGTGGTCCATTGTAATGGATTTGAGTAGCAAAAGGTGGTCCATTGTATTGGTTTTGAGGAGCAAAAGGTGGTACAATGAATCTGTTCTGAGGTGTCGGTCCTGGGTTTACCTGTCTCCTGAAGCAGTTCCTTGCAATGTGTCCCAATCTATTGCAGTTGAAACATTTGACCGGACTACTTATATTATTTACCATCCTACCTTGGGTTGTGTTGTGTACCGGTACCCTCACGGAGCGTCGACAGTCATCCTCGTATGCGACATTCTGAGCATGTATACATAACTTATCTAAGTCATCAAAAGATTTAGGCATACTATAAAATACCAACCTTGATCTGGTTTCAGGGTTCATTCCTATTGTTATTAACTCTACCAATTCTTGTTCTGAATAGGCACAATTTAACAACCTAGCATTTTCCTTGACTTGTAGCATATAGCAATTGAGAGCTTCATTAACCCTTTGAGGTCTGTTTACAAGGTTTCTTTTCAAATTTTCCCTTAAACCTACAGGTACAAAATAGGATAGTAATCCTTGATGAAGCACACTTAAGCTTACCTTGGAACGCTTGAACTCTAGCAATTTTATATGCAGTGGTCCTGTTGAGTATCCTAAGCTTAAGTCTATTACTTGATCATCAGTAAGCTCAGTTTCATCCTTGAGTTTCAAAATGTTACTTATGAAACCTAATAACTTATTTACATCAAGTCCATCACAAACATGAAAATTTCTTGAATGTATTTGGATTGGATTGGGTAGCTTAGCAAAACTACATTTTTGGTCCTCTTGCACATTTAAATTAGATTGTGATACTTTTTCTACACACTTTAACTTTTCTGTAAAAACATTTTCGAGTTCCTCCTCTTCTAAAATACTTTCACTAAGTTTACGCTCTACTGTAGCTTTTTCGTTTGCATCAAAGTTGAGTTTACCAAATGACTCTTTTACTGTCTTTAACTTGTCAATCAAACCCTCTACTTTAGCTTTTTCATCCACGCCTAGCTTAAACTGACTTAAATTATTTACTCTTGATCCATAGTGATTAATTTTAATTTCTGCTCTAATAAAACCATTTATGTCTTTACTCTCTTCAAGATCTTGGATTTTGTTTTCCAAACTTTGCAAACTATTAGTTAAAGTTTGAATTTCGTCAACAACAACTAACCTTTTTGAAAGATTATAAGGGTTAGGCATTACCTTAATTTTTATTGCTGCTCTTAATAACTTTCTTAGCTCTGACACACTGTCATTGGAATCAAACTCAATCCCTCTTACTATTAGTTCATATTGAAGTTCTTGTTTGACTAAAAATTCTACTTTTAGAGCCATTTTAAGTTACTTCAATAACACTTTTTAAATTAAATTAAATAATTTATATCTTTCATTTGACACCAAACTTTACAAGAATTAGCAGAGTAGCGCATTTTGTAGCGTACTAGGCCCACATGATCTAGTTTATGTATTAATATATTTTAATGTCTTGACTTGTAAAATTTGTTTGGATGCCAAAAGCAGGTAAAGATAATATCCTCTTGAAAATGATTGAACAAAACTTTTATTTTAAACTCTTCATTTTTTTTCATAATAACATTCAACTTAAATTCTTGAAAATAAGCTCTGCTCATCAAAATTATACTAAGTGTTAATCTTTTAAAAATTCCTTCTTGATATACTTTACTTAAACAAATCTTGACTTTATTTAACTTTTTTAGTTGCTTCTTAATCATGAGCCCTAAAAGAAATAAAATTAATTAGAAACTTTGTGATTTGAGATTTAATCAAAATCTTAAAAAGAGAGGACATCTGTTAACATATCTAAAATAAAACTAACTAAATTTAAAATTTTTAAGAGACTTACCCAAAACGTGGGGTAACTGACCAAAAGAACAAACAAACTAAACTTTACTTATCAACTGGTTTTGCACAACTGAGGCCGGACAAGAAGGGTGATTAAGTTTTGTCTGACCAAGGTAACCCTGTGATTGGCTGAAGACCATGTGCTTCAAACAATCACTGAGTTACCCTGGCCAATCAAATTGTCTTCTCTTTTTCTTACAGGATCTTGCAAATATTTAAATTTCTGTTTTAACTGACAAAATTGAACTAACATGTTTGAATCTTTCATGACTGAGGAGAGCTAAAAAAAAGGAAAATACTAACTTGAATTTGTTTTTTTTTTAGAGTGACAAAAAATACCAAATATAAAATGCTACAAGAATACTTTATTTACAATCCTTAAGATTGAAAGTGTGTCAATACAAGTTGTCAATAAAAAAAATGTATAAGTTGTAAGTTCTACTTCTTGCTTGAAAATTGTGCTAATAACGGTATGGAGGAATAAAAAATATTAATCAATTCACGTCAGTACTATAGCCTACACTTTATGAAGTATTCAAAGCTAAACATAAGCCAGCTGGTTTACAAACAAGGTAATCTATAACCAATAGGCCTACACATTTCCTATTGATCAATGTTAGAAGCAAAACTTGTATCCACCAACCCACAGATAACTTAACAAGAATAACTAAAATTGTTCACAGTAGAGAACATTTCACTTCACTTTTATTGCAATTTAGGATACTAAGTCGAGTTATATAAAGGAAATTACCAATTGGGTTGTTTGATGATTCGGTAAAGATACCAAGTGGGTAAAACCACAGATAGAATTTCGTAGACAATAAACGATAACAAATTAGAGATTAATATATATGTTATGATGAATTCAGACATAAATTAGACACACAAATTAACTTCAACAAGACAAAGTGACAATCTATTGTATCCAATTAACTCCATTAAATTAAATTCATAGGTTATTCCAACAAAATTACTTTAGAAGGCATATATATCTTGAATAATTGATTGTACTGTTTATTGCTATAAAATATAGGGTTGCTTTGAAAAAAAATTGATATCTTCCTAAGTATCTGGAATATATATTGTGGGTGGACAGTTAGAAGTTGTGTTGGTGCATAGATTCCACTATGGAGGAAGCTATTTGCGGGCACATTCTAAAAGGATTTAATCCTGTGACGATGCACTAGATTTCCTCAGGATATTTTACTCACTGATATAAAATTTGTGATCATAATATGATCCGATACTCTGAAAATCAGTTTAACTATTGCTCAAATAAAATATATCACAACACAACACAGGGATCTAATTTCTCTCCTAGTCGTCAGCAAAATTTCTCATGTTTGACATAACGTAATGGTAATGAAAGTAGATCACATTCAGGGGCGGATCAACAGAGGCCTCCCCCCAAAAAAACAATTTTTTTTTTCAAAATATACAAAACTAGCTGTACCCGCGGGCATTGCCCCGCTTAACTTCATAAGTATTCGGATGGGTCAATCACGTCCTGGTTGAAGTTCCTCGCTACGCTCACTCACCTTCAGGTTGGAAATCGTTCGCTGTGCTCACTTGTTTTCAGGTAAGCTCGTTCGCTACGCTTACTCGCCTCCAGGTTGATGTTCGTTTGCTACGCTCATTCACCTTTTGGTTGCAAATTAGCTGTTGTCATAAATTTAAAAAAGTCATCCCTTTTATTGTTTATAATACTTTGATAAAGGTTCTTATGTTAGTGCACAGGTGTGCTGCGATTTGGGGTTTAATACATTTGGACTTATTGAAAAGTAAAATAGTTTTCTGTGCTGCACTCTGTAGAAACACTGTGGCACTATTTCAAATCATGACTATTGCTAATACAGAATGTTGTGATTATTCAAACCTACAAAACAGTTGGTGAAAGTAAACATCTGCTTTTGAATGATATTTATTTGTAAACATTGTAGATCAAAAAGTCTTGGCCCACTTAAAACCCTCTGGGGCAGAGCCCTTTTGACTGATCTGCACCAAACTTTAACACCAACGAAATGCTAAAACAAAAACTCATATTATTATTAGGATATTTTATGGGAATGGGATGGAGTAGCAATCAAAATGGCAATATAAAATCTGTAGGTCTGTGTGTGAGACACTGTGCCCATTCACCTTCTTGTCCTCACTTTTCCCATCCCTGTCACGATCGCTCGTTTTGAATTTTGATCGCCATGCCATGTTTTTGTTTGTTTGGATATGCATTCTTGTTGTGGTTTGAATATTCAAAATAATTATGGCATGATGGGAGTCGTCAAGATCTACAATTGTGTTTCACAAAGCTTTCTGGTCAACCCTATAGGAATTGAAATAAAATAGGCCATCACGTTTCTATTTGTCAGCACTTTGGTATACAAACAACTATTTGAGTATACCAATAACAAAAATATTGGTTTTATTATTTTAGTTCTCAGACACAGGGATGAAAACCATTAGAGTTAAAAGTTTTCAAAACCCTTTCCTGATGCATCCTTACAAGAACTTACAGGACATTGTGTTGAATATTTCAACTCTAGGCCTGTGATATGTGAGTAGGTGTTTGGTGTGAGTAGGTGGAGGTTAGCTTTCATAAAAAACTTGTGATTTTTTATTATGAAGTATTATTTAGTGGCAAACTTTTAAAACCTACCGCATTGAGATTCAACAAGTTTTTAAAGTCAAGGTTCACAATATAAAACTGTTTTATCTTTAAAACTAAGTTTATTAATAACAATGTGTTCACAAATAACTAGATAACAACAGTTAATACTCTTAGCTCATGCAACTAATGTCAAGTTGTTCCCTGCATACAAAACTTGTCAATACTTCAATGTAACAAATGCAATTTTCTTGTAACTAAATCTATTAAACTTAAAACTTATCATAATTTTGTAGAAATGGTTCAACAGTTATCATTCTATAGTAAAATATTACAAGAAATATAAAATTACACAAATCATTCTGATAGTGGTAATCAATTGAGAATGAAAGCTTAGTTCTTGGTCAATAGTCATTCTTAAGTAGCGGCTTGTCGATAGTTGAACAACATCCTCCATAATTGCCTCAATGAAATTTAAAACTAATAGTGTATTAAAAGTTCAAGTGATTTCAAAGTACTTTTAATCCATGTATTTTAATTTGTTCTTTGTTCACCAACATCAAAAATAAGGCTGTTCAAATTGTTATACTGTTTTATCTGTCCATCAATAGACAAAAATCTATGTTAATAATTGAGATTGAAAAATTTAACTTTTACCACTAGTTTTCAATGCATGACTTTTCCTTAGTATTTATTTTCATAAACTTATTAATTTTCAGAAATAAAGATAGAACTTGAAATACATCTTATTTAATTGTAAATCAATTATAATGTATTCATATTTTTGAAGGTTTAGGCCGGCCACACACAGAACCAGGCAAGGCAGGGCGCGACAGGGCATTTTGCCCCGGGGCGTCTTGTGCGACGAGAATTGCACGGGCGCTTATGGAGCTCCACACACAGGACCGGGCGAGGCAGGGCACGTCGAAAAGACGCCCCCGGGCGCCCTCAGGGCAAAATGCGAAGGTCTCCAAAATTATGCCCCGAGGCAAGTCGCTGCCGGGCAGAACTTTCTGCGCATGCGCGGTCATGTGATTTATTCCCTTACGGGCTAATTTTGATAAGGATTATTTTACAACTGATACAATTTACATACAAAACTGTAAAAATTAATACGACCAAAGATTACACCCTTTAATAAGACTATACAGTGATGATATTACTACAGTGGTTGAATAACTAATAATTTATCTTGGTATTGATAACTGAGGAAAGAGAGGGCCAACGTTCATATCTTAAGGGTTTAAAAAACCACTCCTCTGGAGGTACCTATGACTTTGAGTTTTGTTTTCTATTCTGCTCCAAAAAGTCAAATAAAAAATTGGCTAAATCGGCTCAAGGCTCAGAAATAAAAAAATCCTATATTAATTTTCAGGTTTATGGGGGCTAAACTTTTTTACTTGACGTGCCCTGCCTCATTCTGTGTGTGACAGCAACAAGACAGGGCGTCTCGCCGTGCCCTGTCGCGCCCCGACCCGCCTGGTTCTGTGTGTGGCCGGCCTTAAAGTGGCACAAAATACAGGCAGGAAAAACTACAGCTGATCCATGAGACTTATTTTCCAAAAGCAGTCACAAACAGTTCAATAATATTGCCAACTTAAATTTTGATATTGTAAAACATTTAAGATACAAAAGTAAAAACCAATTTGATAAAACAAAAATACGTAACATTTTGGGTAAACTGATCAGATCATGTGCCTCTTCAGTAACAACCTAGAAGGGATACCAACATAGCAGAAACCAACAGACCAACTTTACTATTCTCTAGACAAGCTTGCTATGTTAACAAACTAAACTTCTGATACTATCTGGTAAGTATGGAATGCAGATTAACAGCGGATATTCTACCTCCTGTCCTAAGGAAGCAACCAAAACAATAGAATATTACTTCAAGGAGAGACTTGATACCATTGAAAATACCATTTTAGATTGGGTTTTAACCCTTTGAGTGCCAACGTCCGGACGTTTTTAAAACGAGCCAAAAGTGCCGACGTCCGGCCGACCGGACGTTTTTAGAACGAGCCAAAAGTGCCAACGTCCGGCTGAACGTTTCGTAATGATCGAACAGTTGTCATAACAACCGAATGGATACTCGGATTCTTTTAACCCATATATTAACATTGAGTTGAAAGTTACTAGATGCGATACATCGATTTTCGTTGGTCGAAATATCGAAAATTCGATTTTTACAAAATTTTAACCTAAAAATCGCCAGATCGCGCTCGGCATTTTTAGCGCGACCTTCGGGAAAAATCATCGGCATTTTTTGAGCGTTACTTTTATTTCTCGCCTGGCACTCTAAGGGTTAATAACTTAAGTACCAAATTTATACAAAATTATTTTAATAGTTACAACTATAAGAGAACAACCTAGATAATTGTAATTGAACTAAAAACTTATTTAGATTTACAAATAATATAGCACAAAATAAATGCAATTAGAAACGTAAACCGGTTGTCAACATAACGTTTTAAGACTTTAAATAACCTTTTACAGTATAACCTCGAGTCACCGTCACTCTCTGTTATCCGTTATCCGTCACCTCACTACAGTACTTTGATTATTTTTTAATGGGATTTTGTTTCACTGTATGAACAGTAAACCAGTACAACATACAAAATAACAGTTCTGTATTACACTTGTATGCAAGCAATATAAATATATGTATTATTTACTTGTGCAGGATTTCATATCTTCCCAAATCAAGTTACTGTACTGGTTTGCAACAGGATTTCTGTTATACGTCTATTATCTATGTTATCAGCTTTACTGTAAAGCTCCCGGTCCTTGCCTAACGGTTAATAGAGGTTCAACTGCAGTATAAATTACTTGCTAATGTAAAACACAATCAATCACTTCCATTTAGATAGTTTAAAATCCTAGTGTTTGTAAAACACGAGTCCGGTATTATGTATTTAAAACATGATTTTATCTCATAACAACAACATTGACATTAAAAATGATGTACAAGTCAAAAGCTCTGACGTAACATATTTTCTTTTTGTTTTTTAGTGCATTTTCTACAAAACTGTGTAGCACTGTATTCGATTATTTTTCATACCATCAACAAAAAAGGGAATGTATAACGAAACACAATTCAATACAGATGAGTTAAGGAAAGGAAATAATTTTTTACACAAAAAATTTCTTGTTTATAAACTGTTGCATATTGAGAAACTAACATTATAGTAAAGACAATCCAATATGAAAATTTAAAACATACCTCTTTATTTATATAAATGTAAAAAAATCCATGGTTAAAATTAAATAAATGAGATTTAAATTTGCTTAAGGAGCATACAAATATTTAATTTTACTGTTACAAAACCTCAGCAGTAATATTTACACTTAGTTTAGGTATTAAAACTGTACCATTTGAACACAATCAATTCTAGAATTTTGTTGTGCCCTCGCTTAAAAGGTGCATCTACTTGATTCTATGATAAGAAAATTCAAGCGGACATCGATATACACAGTTGAGCGCAGTCTAACTACAAAAAGAACTCAATTTAACTTATTGTAAACTTGTCTAACACACAGCCTTATTCACAGAAGCATTTTTCTTTTCTCTGTTTCAATTATTTCAACACAATCAATAAAAAAGTGCAATACCTAAATTGCTTTAAAGTTGCAGACACTGAATGAAAGTTATTCGATAAGTAATTACAGTAGACTTCCACTCGTTGGGATCAGATTTGATGGGACAGTCATGACTTGCACATAAACATAAAGGTTTCCCTCACTAACATAAAAATGTTCCGAACATACAGATTCTATTGCAATATTCCTTCATTGTTGCTGAAGTTTATTGATTTTGCATACAGTCCGAGAGGAAGTCTCCTGTTATGGGAAGATAAACTATTTTCCTTCTCTGATTTACAGAAGATATTGTTTTGACATGTGATTGTATTGTTAATAGTGAATGACAAAAGCGCATGTATTTTCAATCATGATTTCAGCAATGGGAAAACTGTTAATTTATTAGAGTAGTAAAGCAAGACCTCTATTCAGTGCTTTTAGGTACTAATAATCACTAAAATCATCTATTGTGAAAAATAATTATATCATAACTGAAGACTTAAATCATGATTAATGTGTTTGCAAATCGTCAAGAGACCTCCAGACATGAAACAGAGTAAAGTAATTTTATGCTAATAATAATAATATAAAACCACCAAAAGCGCCTAAACACATATCAGTCTTATATACATATGAATATTGCAGTGCAGCTATTGCTACAGTACTAACAAGTGAATTTTCTGAAGACTACAAAACTGCCATTGTAGAATTCTTCAAGCAGATGTAAATTAGAAAATTGTCCAAGTTTCGTGTGCTCCAGTATTTAATTAACCCTGATAAACATTTTGGAAATTCAATTTTGGGACGGATAAAGATATAGAAAAGTTATCTTTTTTATTAAATCCATTGATTTTTTGGTTTAGTAATAAAATGGGTACAGAAAAATTAAAAACTATTCAGATTTTGATTTGTATGGGTTAGAAATATGTAGAAAATAATTGAAACACACATAGCAAAACACATTGGAATAGAATATTATATATTGATTAAGTAAAACACTAGACTTGTAGTAATGTTACTAAGGTTTAAAAAATAACATAATCCACAATTTGAATAAAAAAGATTCAGCATGCATAGCTGCTAAACAAAACTAGAAAATAGAAAGAATTTTTTAACAATGTTTTCATCCTCACACAAAAGTGGACTGATAAAAAAAACTTAAAATTACATCAACTACAAAATGTATCAATTTGTAACATAATGGTAAACAAACAGTTGTTTTTTTTACAGTTTTAGACTTAAAATACACAGACTGCTTTACTCTGTGATCATAAGGATCACACATTAAAAATTACTAACCATTAGTATTCTATTTGATCTAGTTAATAGTGATACTAGTAGTTGCAGTGAGGATTGCTAACAACGGCTTTACTCAGTATACTTAAGTTCAGGATCATTCTTGCTGTCGATGTAAATGGTTTTAGATTAATGTAACAATTTACTTAATTAGAAAAATAAGGTTTAATTCGTTACACGGAAGACCAACAAATTTGGAAGTTTTATTTCACCCTAATAATCTTACAATCTTAAGAAGGATTTCTAAATATCTGTTTTAAATAAAAGTCAACATTAGGTCGTAATACCATTCTGAAAAATAATATTTTTTTGGTAGGCCTAAACATTGGTCAAATCAGGGAAAAATCCTGCAGGTTTCAATGAATAGTTTGGAATATCAATAAAAAAATACCTTTTCACCAATAAAGGAGACGGATATGTTTGTGAGGCACTACTTATTTTTCCTGACATCGTCAAGGTGTATGAGTTTCTCTATAGGAATATAAGAGAGCTCTCCCATAGGGACAGGTGTAGGCTCTATGGGAGTTCTAGGGGAAGGTTTCTCTTTCTCTTTACTCTTAGTTCCCCCCTCTGCTTCCTTAGCTCTCCGCTCCTTCAGCTTCAGAGAGAAGATTGCGACACTCCGAGCCCTCTTCATGAATGTCTGTTTAGCCTGAAAAACAAGTAATTTAATTGGGACTGATTTCATTTAATTTGGCTGTGTTGGTGTTCAACCAGGATCATTTATTTAAAGCCTAATAATCACTGGTAATTCACTTTCTCTTCCTTTGTCCATGATGCATTTAGGTGTTTTTCTTAGGCCAATTTTGTTAATATACTCATTCCAGTAAGAAGTGTTCGCTTGAGAGAGGTTCTACTGTACTTCAAATAATAAAGAGTTTTATGTGTGAGGCAAAGCCGATCACAGGAACAGCAAATTTCAATTGCTAGACGAAGCCAAGCCTGCTAGAGTTATTTTCACATAAAAGGCAAAGCCGAGGATGGATAATTGGCAATTGGAGCAAGTGTGGGAAAATCACTTTCGGTGCATGTCATGAACGATACTTTTTGTCACAGCACGGAATAACATTATAATAATTATATAATTTATATAATTATATAATTTTCTCGTATACAGAATAACAGACCTGAGAAATAACAACTATTACATATTGCTTAATTTTTTATAAATATTTTATAAATAATGTATTTATTTTATAAATAATGCATGTATGACTTCAAAATAATGATTATATAATTCCAAATGAATAGCACTTCATTATTTTATGATTTTAGGGATTGCCCGTTTCAACCGACCTTTCGAGTTATCCGACCTAGGTCCGGTCCCATTAGGGTCGGTTAAGAGGAGGTCTACTGTACGTATTTTTGCATCGTGATGAAAAAAATGGTTCTTGAACCAAAAGTGATTTTCTGGCATTACCTCCAATTACCTGTCCTCAGCTTCTCTTCGTAGATGAAACTTTCACGTGAAATTTGATGTTCATGTGTTTGGCTCCTTTTGGTACTTGTAATGAAAAATTAAATTGTTATACTAGTAGTTGCAGGTACTAACCTTCTGTTTTTTAGCTGCCAGTGTGGCTGCGTCATTGTCACAGGCAGTGGTGTCAGAAGTGGACGGCTCGGGTAGAGGGGGCGGAGGTACTTGTGGAGCTGTACTGAGACTACCTCCACCAGTACGACGGGCCCAGGGTGGGACACTACGTAGCAGATCACTGTCACTACTGCTGGCCACTCCGTCCTGACACCAAAAGGTGTTCAAATCGTTATTACTACTCTTTCTACTTCTGCCAAAAATAATCAATTTTATCGAGATAGCTTACACTTTTCACTCTTAACTAATTTGCTACAGGCATTTTCCAAAAACTAAGGGACCATCAGGCCAAATTTTGCCCCCTCCTTTGAAAATAGTTTCAACTATTTAGTTCCTAAATTCTTTATTCTCGTTTATAATCAAATCAACACTCTTCAATCAAAAAGTCCCATAACAACAGAGTTTATTAAACCAAAATACCCAATTACAAAACATTAGCTGTTTACATGCATGAGATAACAGTGCTACCAACTTCTAACTGTACCCTCTAACAACAATACCTTACAATGTACCTTATGCTGCAGCGCTATACAGTCAGTGCTGCGGTGTACCACACTGCTACAACCCATGTCAGGCTCGCTGGTCTTGCGCACTCCCTCCAGTCCTAGCCTTCGTACCTGCCAACAAGAGCAGTGGACGTCATAAATACTAAAACTATAAAACGTAGAAATGAACAGTGGTATAACATATCTAAAGATTAACAATAATATAAAGAAGCCGACAAGGAGTAAATAGGTAGAATAATTAGTCCACATGAATAATAATTCAAAGTTATTCAAACAATAGAAGATTGAACAGTTCAAATGTTTCTCCAAACTATAAAAAGATGTTTTATCAGCCAGACCAACAGACTAGATTTAAGAAACTCAGGCTAAAATTAAAATACACAGGCTGATTTACTCTGTGATCATAAGGACCAGACATGATCACACATTAAAAATTACTAACCGTTAGTATTCTATTTGATGTAGTTAATAGTGATCACAGGCTAAAATTAACCTAAAAAAAATTAAACACTGAAAACATTCTTGAGTTTTTACCCTTTGCTTAGTTGTGTAAGTGATTTCCACTTTTAAAATGATTAAAGTAACAGTATCTATTTTTAAAGCCACAAATAGGTACTGTATTTGATTTTACAGACAACAAAAATTAAGAAGATATAATATGAAAATTTGTTTAACTAACAAAAAAAGGTTTACGATATGCTCTATAACTTGAACTTGTAATTTATTCAAATAGCCTTCTTTTGCTTTGACAGAACGCTTTTCATTTTATGGGCACAGTCTCAAAGTAGTATGTCATAGCTTATAATGCTAGAAACTATGTGTACAATGCAGAATATTGAGTGGAGCAAACATATTTATCTAATACTTTTCCAAAGTCAATGCTACATCTGTTTATCGTAAATGTGATGTCTACCTGCAATACAAAGTCAATGCTGAATCTAGTTCATGCATATTTGATGTATCCTTGCAGTATTCATAGTCAATGGTCCATTTGGTTCACATAAATGGAATGTCTATTTGCATTATCCAAAAGTAATATTGATGAGAAATGAGGAAAGTCTACTGTATTAAATATGTCACAGTTAATAAACGGATGTAAAAGAACGGTATAGATAAGTACCCATTCCACTCCCCCGCTGGGTCCTATAGTGACATGATGACCCAAAGCAGCCTCAGCGTCGGCCGCCAGCCACTCACGATGGATCCGCCTGATGGACGGAGGCACTGCAGGGACTGCTGGTGGAGGGGTGAGTGGGGTGGGGGGGTCCTGAGGTAAGGGTGGAGGAGGTTCCTCTACTACAACAGTCGCAGCTATCTCTTCTGTGTCTAACTCTTCCGCCTCCTCCTCCGGTGCCACTTCGATCTCTTCCGTCGCAGGTGATACTACGAACCTGCAATAGCAGTGTACTGGTTAATTGTCCTCAGTCCTACATAATAACTCTATGAGTCTTTGGAGTGATAACAACCATGCTAGAAGTTGAAGATAGTAAAGTCATCCTTATCACGTCTCAACTTTGGAGGTTAGGATTGAAAAGTTCATGGCCATGCATCTAAGTTCTCCACTATGTCTTTGTAAATATTTATGTATATTCAGTATTTGTATTTGTAAAAATTCTATCCAACCGACAATATCTCAAGTAAGAGATGAAAAACAAAAAGTTTAGCTTAGCCTAGGACTGACGATAACACTCCGGTGTAGAAACCTAGGTCTCCACAATAAATCAATTGGATCGTAAGGTAAGCCTTAGATTATAACAATGTCATAATATACAGTACTAAGCATTGAAGGAAATAAAGCCGCGGACAGATTGGCAAACGCTGCCTCTGCGACAACAATGATTGGTCCACAACCCTTCTGTGGCATTTCACAAAAAAGCGCATGCTCCTCTATTGTGTCATGGACCAATGAAAAACACTGAAAACGTTGGGTTGATACTCTTCTTCTTGGGGTTAGTAAGCTTACTTTGTTTAGGCCTTCCAAACGGGTTGTCTCTGACCTCTTGAGACTAGACAGGCGAAGAATTAAATTAATGGTGGAACTGACAACTGGCCACAGGCGATTCAGGAAACATTTACAAAGGATGGTGAACCGATCTGTAGGCAATGCAGTAGGTCAGAGGAGTCAGCCGATCACCTGCTCTACGATTGTGATAAGACTGATCCTTTATGATCTTGAATCGTGGCGACTCTAGCCGCGCGGCTCTAGTCGCTCCAGTCGCGCGGCTGTAGACGCTCGATTGGAATGGGTTGCATTTACGTTGCATTTAAAAAAGAGTCGTAACAGTCACAGAATAGGAATCGGACTTTGATACAAATGTAACAAGAACTGTGTTATAGCCGCCGTTTTAAGGTTGCTTTTATAGCGGAAAACATTATTTCAATGTCTGTCTATTTGTAACGAGCCTTTTTATAATTTTTCCTATCCGGTAATTTGGTTTTTACCTATATTTTTTTAAAAGGGTTTTTACACTCGTACAAATATGCAAACATAAATTTTATTTGATTTTACCTAGTGATTGTGGATTACATGTTGATTTTTGTGTATGCTGTAGTTTATTCAGACTATTCGGCGTTTGCGTAAACTAGTAACACCCACAGCCCGACATGGGCAATCACCTTTGCTCAAATCGTGTTGTAGGTATTTTGGATTTGCCCAATCGCCAAAAAAGGTTTTGACTTTGGCGTTTGAGTAAATCAGTTTACCCACAACGCGGTCTGGGCATTTCGCTTCGGCCAATGTCCGAATAAAATGCTCACTCCGCGACGTGGGTATTTCACACTTTCCACTTCGCAGAGTGGGTAAAAATTTTGGACATTGTCCGAATTCGGAGTTTGAGTGTAACATATATTTACTGTAACGTTGTAACCATCAAATGAATGTATTTTTTTATAAAATTTCAATCACTGTGCCTTTTGCAACAATATTATTCTTATTTCATATTAGAGTTTAGGTTAGTTGGATACAATAGCAGAGATAATATTTTATAAAAAATGTTACCCAAAAACCAGAGGTGTTTTTAACCGTTCAAAGCTTTATTTTACAGTGTCCATAATTTGATTGGATTATTATTCACTGCTCTTTTAAAATGTTGAAATTCAATCTAATTTGATTTTACTTGGCTCCAAATAGACAAGTGTGAAAATGTTTATTTGACCGCAGTGTTTACCTGCCAATAGGTAGCTGGTTAGGTTGCGGAGGAGTGGACTGCTGCGGAGTTGCTGTGGACAGTCTACGCAGCGCCTCACGACGGGCAAACTCTACCTTGGCCATCTCCGTTGCCACCCACTCTGGCAAGTCAGGAATGGCAGAAGTAACCAGCAGTCGCAGGATCAACATGGTGTGCTGCACATTGCACAACATTGTATCAATCATGTTTCCTTCGTGATATGCAGTTTAAAACGACATTATAGTACTTAATAGCTGTTCAAAAGAGGTTTACTTTATACTTTACTTTAATACAATACAATACAATATTCTTTATTGTTAATTCGTCAAGAATTACAATAGTGTCAATACAATAGTGAATTGTACATGTTAATTTTCATAAAATTCCTTTATTGAGTAGTCTATGGTCATTATAATAATTATAATGGTTCATTGAGTAGTATTATAATACTTTCTTATGAAATGGCGACCATACGAATGTAGGTTTGATTTGGTATTTTAAGTAAAGTATGGATGGAGATGAGTGTAATCAGTCAATGAGAGTAATAAGTATATGTTTATAGTGAGAATCAGAGTTTTCATTACAAAGAATCACCTAACTTTCTTTTAAATCAGAAAAATATTCAATGACACAGAGTGGCACACTAGTCCTGTTAGGGATAGGACCCGATTTGAATCCACTACGATTTGGGGTCTACGGTGCTATCGACTAGCCAAGGACAACGCACTGGACCAATTGATCATTAATCAGACTTAAGGTTCGGCTACACTATGTAGAAAAGTAATAGCACAGGACAAGGATAGGAAAGAAAAAAAAACCACACAGGCAACCATTTATTAAATGCCCTACTATCAAGGAGTAATGTAGTAGTTTCATGCTTATATCTCAGATTGCAGCACATGACTGGCACGGTTTCAGTTGAATTTCATGAGTTATGGTCACATTTATAGTTCAAAGTAAAGGTATTTTGCTAATATTTATCACCCGTTGAGGCTTAAAGGGCTACAATGAATATGATTGAATTGCAAGATAATTTAAATACTACAATTACTGACCTCTAAGGCAACGATGAGAAGGATGGTTTGTGTGGTGGACATCTCAGGGAACATGCGATGTACTGGACCCGAGAGACCAATCAGTGCACAGTTGACCAGCACAGCTATCAGTCCCATCGCTTCCATGGCATTCTGGGTAAAACCATCAGTGCTGAATGTTTATTTGACTGTTTTAGGAGACAGAAGAACTACATTCTCGATTTAAACAGGCAACTTGCAGCCTGGTCCTCTTAAACATTTATAACGTTAAAATCAAATATTTCTTTTTTATTGGTCTGTTAGACAAAGATTGAGCAAAGCCTATTTTTCTATTTTTTATTGAATAATTTATTTTTGAAACTAAAAAAAAACAAATATTATGGTCAATGGGACTAGTTAAAAAAAACATTACATTCCTAATGTACCTTGCACTGTGACTTGTAGGCCTAAAATATTTTGCTTTGGTACAAGTTTTTGGATAGTAAAATCAATTTTTTGTATGTTTTTAAATACCTCAAATTTTAAGTTGACAAAGATGCAATAATGAGTTACAGGGAACCAATTTACAAAGAAGCTGGAATTTTAAAATGCCAAAATGCACTGTAACAAAGGAAATGACAAAGTGTATGGATGACAGCAGAGATTTAACTTTTTAGAGCAGAGAAATTCACCCATTTTATTCAGAAAATCAATTGTAAATATGACGATTAACAGTTACCTGCCATGTGCCGATGTTGGGGACTCTTTGCCCAAACGGTCGCTGGAATATGAAACATAGTTTGAATGCATCACTGCGTATCTCAACCAGGTTGTTGATAAACGCACACAGCGCGGCGAGTGGAAACGCAGACGAAAACAACACCACGTAGCCAAGTTGTATGAACATCTCAAGGTGATCAGCAAACGTGCCGTCGTACTGTAATGACACATGGATTATAGTTTTGTTTTTTTCAATATGGATAATGTACCATTTTCTCTTAATGTTATTTATATATAGAATGCTTTATATATAGAAGCCAAAAGTACCCATGAACTTTTGAGAAAACTACAAGTCACACCCCCATAAACCATATACTTAAAATGTTCGTCATGACGAGAAACCTTGCGCAAAACTATCCATTATTTATCTATTATTTAACTATTCTAAAGGGAACTTTCCATATACCTAATGTTAAAAATACCTCAGCTGTACAGATAGTGCCACGGTGCGTGGCGCCTCGCTGGAGCATGCGCACTGAGAGCTTTCCCCCACCATGCCTCGATGTACGGTACAGTCATGTTCAAATACTGAAGTTGTGAACTAGCATCAGTTGTCAAATTAGTTTGCTTTATGTTTACGTTTTTGTATTTTTCTGTCTCTCTCGCACTGCCTCCCCTACACGCCAAGCACGGTGAAACGGTCTGTACTTATTTGTTTGTTATTCTTTCAATTTATTACCTTATTAAAATCAGGTGTGATTATTTGTTTGTATTACTATATTCTGTTTTGTTTATTTCCGTTTAACTTAATAATCTATAGTTTTATTAATACCATAGACAAAAATAATTAAATATAGACTGTCAGCCGTGCTGCGGTTACTATAGTTACTATAGGTTTTGGCGCACACCGCTGGGAGTGCCGTGTAATTTACGTAACGTGTACGCCATAACTACATGGCACTCCCAGCGGTGTGCGCCAGAACCGATGGTAACCGCAGCACAGGTGACGGTCTATATTTTATTTCTTTTTGTCTATGTTAATACTTATGAAGTCAAACGGGGTGAAGCCCGTGGGTAACAGCTAGTGTTTATGAATACCCTTTTTATCAATACAAACATAATAACAATTAATTCAGAACATCTGCGATTCCTAATAACATATGTAACAGAAAGCTATTCAAATATCTAAAAATCATTGGGTGAATGTAAAACAGAAAATATGGGATGAACTGAAACCTTGTACACCAATGTCTCTTTTACCCAAGGATGCTTTTTACTATGATTTGGCCAAGAAAAATAGTTGAGTAGGTTTGATAAAACTAATAGTTTGAAAAGTTAAAATAGGTGATAAATTACCTGTTAGAGAATAAAGATAGTTTGCCTTGTAAGAGTAGGCTTGGTTTAAAACAATTCACAAGTAAGATATTTTTAATATCAACGACAAAATATTCCACGTAATACAACAAAGACTGTAATCCAAACTTGATCCTAATTGCTCATCGTTTATCTTCAGAATACCTTACCTTAGATAAATTGTGTTGAGGACGTGTATTTGGACCCAAATATGAGTGAAGGACGAGTTTAGAATATGGTAAGTGAGATGTGTGTAGCGATGTTACTGACTAAGACCAGCCGTTTATTTAGCCATGGAGCATTTATTAAAAGCCCAATGGTCAAGTCCAGTTTCAAACCATCATCTCAGGATTGAACTGGCGACCTTTTGATTGTTGGATGAGCACTGTAACCACTCTGCCACCTATCATACCTTGAATAGAGAGCTTTCCAGCTCAGCCTGACTGACGTTGCGGTTGGTAGACTTGCTTTGCTCAGTTTGCTCAGTGCCGGGTGGTTCGCGCTTTGCTTCACTCGGACTGAGAGCTCCAAACAGGTCAAAGCTCATCTTGGCCAGTCGCAGTTGCTCCAGCAGGTAAGGCAGAGCTGACTCCTTCACATTGCCAATCACCTGTCTTGCTATCAACAGTGCTGCCAGTTGCTGAAAATTAAATGTACAGGCTTGGTATTAAATATCTTTGTATATGAAATTCTTTATGGATTACTTTTGAACTACACTAACAATCACAAAAACCTAAAATTTGTTCGAGGATGGATCCTTAAGTAAACAAAGATACATAAGCTAACATAAGTGGTCTGGTGGGTCAGTGAGTAGTGCAACAGATTTTAAAATCAAAGCAGCAATGTCTTGGGCTCATTTCTTGGTGGTGCTGTTATGCCTGACCAGCATGGTTAAATAAGTTAATAGGATAAAACCAAAGAAGAAATAAAACGTTAAAGTTTCACACAAGTTTAATTTTACATTTTAAACTGAATCAAGAAATTTACACTCAAGTAAGTTCATATTATTAAATTAGATACGCAAGTTCATCTCTAAAAGGATTAATTATTATTTAATTTCCAGAATCTTAAATAATAACATAGAAATACTACATGATAATACCTAAGTGAACCAGAAAGTGAGAGAGAGACTAGAGGGGGGAGGAATTACTTACTAGTTCGAAAGTTGATGATGGAATGATTGTCTAAAAATTATAAGAAGAGTTCTGTGACAGTTATCCCCTCTACTATTACTTATTAATTGTATTTACCATATATGGAGTATCCTTGAAAAGGAAAGCTCTCATTGGTTGTGGGTTTGCAGGACCGTGGGGGACATCGTCACAGGAAGTACACTTCCTCGAGACGAGCGCGTGTCAGCAGATAAAATGTTTATAAAACTTTCAATAAATTTTGAAAATTAATAAAAGATTTATTTTGACTTATTATTGTTCCCTTAGACTGAATTTAATAAATATACATTGCTTAATAAATATACATTGCTCATCATCACAGTGCCACTTAAAATTTATCAGTTAAGTTAATTTTTGAACTGTATCAGCCAACCCCTTACTCTCCACACTCAGGCCAATGTAGATGGCCAAATGAAAGTTTAAAAAAGGTAACCATCTCTTAAACAAGAAAGAAAATTGCAGGGAATTCGACAAAACTAATGACATATCCAACAGTCTCCATTAATCTATGAATGTTAAGTAGCTTAAGCGTACTATTCTTGTCCAAACATAAGTGTTCAACGCATAAACAATAACAAATATTCTCCCATTACTTAGACAATTATAGGCTAGCAAAAAAAATATACAAAATACAATTTAGCTTTTATCATTAGGCTCTTTAAAATCAATAATACTGTTCTCTTTACAATCTTTTTGTCTAATCTTTCCTTCAATCCTTGAGCCTGTACATATTTTGCCACTCTGTACCAATAGCTTAAGACTTAAGAGCAATTAAAAAAAATAAACCATACTGCTTTTATGTTAGTACCTATATATTGCATTGCAGCTACTGTAATGTATATGTTTACCAATTAAATACTGATACTTTAAATCTTTAAAACTAAATAATTCAATTTATGAGACATAGGCTACTGGTGGTAACTTAATTAAGAATCCTTGGAGCCTAGACGTTATAACTCATAAAACAATTACAAAGGTAGGAAGAAAATGTCTGATCCCACAGTGCACTAGATATTTAAATTACAATCACTTTCGTATTTGAAAACATATTTTTGGATGATAAATAACCCTTCAACAGCTCTTTGAAAGAATCCAAGATGGCCGCTAGTCTCCAAGGACTCTTAGAGTTAAACCATTACTCACCTCTTTTAATTTTTCTTGATCTTGAAGATAAAATGCGATGTAGAAAAGGGAGAGAAAAGAATTTACAAACTGGAACTGAAAACCAACAAAAATAATTAGGACCTGTTAAATTTCATTGTATATAATTTTTTATCACTGAAACAAGACACATTTTTTAAAAGGAATCATAGCAAGATATTGAAAATTAATGATTTTATTTTCAATTCTTTTGTTCAAGTTTGGCGGTTTACAGCAAGTCATCAACTGACATTTTGTAAGACATGTCAGTCTTACATAGACTTAATGATTCTTGATCATAACTTAGTGTTTCATTAGCAATTGTAGTAGTTTGGTTAATATGTTGTGGATTCTATAATTTAGAACAAGTTGTACAGATTAAAACAGCTGAAGGTTTTTTTGAAAACAACTGTTTAACCATAGGCTAACCAACGCAAGTAGATTTCTCATCCCTTTGTAAATTTTGAAGCTCAACAGCATGAAAAAGGTTTCATGCCTATCATTTTGGTGACCTGGACGGTAGTGTTGACTAAATAAAATTTATCTTATTTTACGGTTAGTTTTATGATTTACACTTTAACTTTGGGTTATACAATCAGGGGACGAGCTATTGTTTATGATTAGTTTGTTTTATTTGGTCAAACGAGGTTTTACATAACTGAAATAACTAACAAGATACGAATTGTAAACCAAAACACGATCCTTGCGGCACCGGAGGGAACTAACAATAAAATTGTCTTCAGCTGGTCCATAAGGATGCAAATCTACTAAGGGAGTATGTTTAATATATGGTTGAACTAATAGATTGCTTTTCATGATACCATTGACTTTTGGAAATATACCTTGTCAAAGACACACTACCAAATTTTCTCGGATTTTTCAAACAAACTTACCCTTCTTTCAATACATTTATTTCCTAGGGACCAGGTCAGCAATATTTTATGATTGTATAAAATTGTTATTGATGTTATCTTTATTGTTTATGTTTATTGTTTATTGTATATACCTTGTATCGTTATCATAGTTATTATTACATATTTAATCATATTTTTTATTTAAATGATATTAGTTTCTACAAAACTTTATTCCACAAAATTTCAAAATACTTAAATTACAAAAATTAAAATGCAAGGATAAAAAGTCAACAGTTGCAGGCAGGTGATAATAAAACTGGCAAAATAAGAAAAAAGACGTAAAATACAAAAAAAATTCGAGAGATTTGATTTTATTCTACTACACATGATGAAGGCAAACTACTTAAGGAAATTTACAAGGTGAGAGCTACAGTATTTTTTTGCAAAATAAAACCAAATAAAAACTTGTACTGTGTGATTTGTTCTTATGTTATAAATTAGTTTTTAAGTCTTTTTTCTAGTAAACAATGTAATAAATGGAACATTTTAAATACACCGTGTCCCAAAAAGAATGGATCAAATCTACAGCTTAATAGACGTGTTATTGAGGGTCGTAGGAATGTCAAGTATGGCTTATTTTAAAGCTGACATCTTAAAGTTTTTTTAGTATGATTCAACAAAAATCAGCTGTTCATGCTTGAATTTTCAAAACATAAACAAACCTCACAGTTGCATTATGAATGTGCAGTTAAAAGCGATTAATGTGCTGGATAAAGTTGCTGAAGACGACCAATTTTTGAAACAAATTTTTTCTGATGAAACAACCTTTCACACTTCCGAAAACGTAAACAAACATAATGTGAGGATATGGGGTTCACAATGACCGCATTTTGTCCGTGAACATGTAAAAGACAGTCCCAAAGTGAACGTCTGGTGTTGCATTGCTTATGACACGTTAATAGGCCCTTTTTTCTTTCATGAGCAAACAGTTACTGGAAACGTGTACCTCGACATAATGGAGAACTATGCCTATCCTTAATTAGAGGCTTTCCAACCACCAATCGTGATATTCCAGCAAGATGGTGCTCCTCCGCACTGGACATTATTTGTGAGGGAGTCACTTGTCACTGGATGAAACCTTCCCAGAGAGTTGGATTGGTCGCGGCGGTCCCATACGGTGGCCTCCTAGATCTCCAGACATTACGCCATGTCATTTTTTGTATGGGATTTGTGAAAGATCAAGTGTATAACCTGCCGATCTCAAACTTAGATGATCTTAAAGCAAAGATAAGGGAAGACTTTGGAAAAATATCCAATGAAATGCGACCAAATGTGGGGTCTGAGCTTAAACACCGCCTTGACTTTCTCCGAGCGAACAACGGAGAACATGTAGAGGTTCGGCGGTGAAATCATGTTAGGAAAAACTTAGAAAGTTAAGAAATAAAATGTATATAAAGTTAACTTTTTATCTTCAAGAATAACGTGTTCATGTCTGTTTACTTTTGATCCATTCTTTTTGGGACACCCGGTATTTACCTACAGTACAAAACGCATATAATATATAAAGTGTTTGAATGCCACAATGACAAATAGGCCTACATTATTTGGAAGTGCTTTATTTTAACTTTAATTACAAATACCGAGGTGTTTAGAGAAACAGTTAATTAAACTTTGTCCCCACTCCAATGAAAGTTATTGGGGATTCAAAATATTAGTTGATGCCAAATAAAAAAGAGGCTCAACAATTTTTCATCCGTTCTAGTTTATTCCATCATATTGTACTTCTTTTTACATTGAAGTGTCACATACAGTGGAAAAATTTAGATCTACAAAAACTATGTACAATAGCGCTAGGCCGGCCAAGGACAAAACCAGCTGGTTTTGCGATTTGACTACTGAATATTTGAAAATAGTGTTTTAAGCCCGAAACTATGGTCATCACGAGCACGACACAAACATAGGATTGATTGAAGACAGGTTAGTAAGCTCATTTTATATACAATTGTAATTAAGGTAGGTACTAAGAAAATGAACCAATAAAATTATATGTGATTCATATAACAGTGCAAGATTTTTTTACTACGTTAGTGTAATGTGGTTTTGCAAGCATAAATGTAATATTACAAATGAAGTAAAAATAAAATATCAAAGAAATTGTTTATAAAAATTTAAAATGGATTTTAGGAAAATTAAAGCTGTAAGACATTCCCAAGATACCCATTACCTTCTTGTGGTTAAACTAAGCATTACCTAAAAGTGTCAAGAACGTGTTGGTTTTATCCAATTAAAATTATACCTGCATATTTCATTGGGGTATTGAGTAAAAAATAAAACTAAGTACTTTGAGGAGCATCAAAAACATTTGATCAATCAAGCTAATTAATTGGTTTTGCATTTTAGAATAGTTTTACAATGTCACCTGGTTAAATTTTAGGTTTACATGTGGATGAAAATAAAGAAACAAGTTCCTGAAAGTCACCAAATTCGTACAACTAACAACAGATTGCAACAGTTGGAAGCTGAGTGGTTTGAGAAGCGATTACGCAGCGACATTCCTACATCAGGCGAACAGCTGTTGACAACAGACAATTCAACAAGCAGCAGTACAACCGGTATGGACTTTACACTAACACTACAACATTTTTCATGTCCCACCTTCACATCCTACGCTAGGCTCAGGCTCAGAAGAGTTTTCACATTACTTCAGGCTATAGTTTTAGAGGGTTGCAGCATTATTATTTAGATAAAATATAAAGGATATTGGTGAGATTTGAACTCGGGACCTCTGGACCGAAGTCTAGCACTCTACCACTAGACCAAATCGCTCCCAAACGTAACCATACTTCAAATGGAAGTTGTGAGTAGTATCCTCCTAAAAACTTTCGGTCAGAAATAATGATTAAACTGGCAATTTATTTTTACTTCAACATATAATAAGTTTTTGCTTACATTTCTTATCCATGCCTATGAAGTTTAGACGGAAAAAAAAATATTGTGAGAAGAAGTAGTTAAAACCAATTAATTTACTTTGATGTGCCAAGGATTAAATCCGTTCCTCTTGTACTGAAGTTTGAAACACAAACCAGGAGTTTCAAACATGTGTTATTTTTAACTTTTATGAAACCAAAATTTAATTTTGTTTAATATCTATCATATGGCGTATTTTTGCCCTCTTTAATGCTGGTGTACTGCTACTTGCTGGACTGAGGGTAAACAGTAAATCAGCGGGAACATGCAGGCTATTAGCTGAGATACAAACCACGGCCACTTTGGCGATAAGATGGTTCTCGTACTTCGTATCTAGTCTGTAGTTCTCTGTTAAAAACATACGACACATCAACTGACTGCCTTACCTAGCCAGGGCTGTGGACAGGGATTAGAAATGTCCGTCGCTAGAGACAGAAAAGTTGAAAGGGATCTTCGATATTTTGGAGAGGACAAATTTTAAACATAACAAACTTTATAGACATGCTTTTGTGGTAGCAGGACTGTACATTTGTAGTAAAAAGCATGTCTTCAAGTGAAGACTATGAGTAAATAGATTAAACTGTTCTATTCAACTAAAATTCTGAACATAAAAATGGGTGAATATTTTACCAGGCGGATGGAAGTTTTCAATCTTTTTTGACACGGTCATCGCCCAAAGGCCAAAAATTTTAACTGTTGATTAAGATTGTTTTATACAGGTTGAGTAAAAAGGCGTTTTAGGAATATGAGTAGAGTAGAAGGAAAAATCAGTAAATTTGTTTCATATTGCAAAATGAAAACAAAGAAATGAGGTCACTGAGTCTAGAATGACTCTAGAAATGAGCCTAGGATCATATCCTTAAAAATATACAATGCTTGTGTTTCCTAACAAAGAAGTGATGCAGTGTACCAATTATGAATGCTAATGATTGAATTTTTATAAAACAACCTCCTGTCAACAGCCCTATAGTACTAAATATATATCATAGCACCAAACCTAAATCAATTCAATAAGCTTACAAATTTCAAGAACAATGCACTTTGCAACAACTTTCGTAGCCTTCTAATTTATGTATTTTTGGAAATATAGTTTTTTTTTACTCTGGCCAAAATGTGTTGTTGCAATACTGAATGTGCTTGAAACAACCAAAGAGGTTTAAAAACTAATAATTTGCAAAAGATGCTGAAGATCGGAAGAAGTGGACTGCATTCAGTTGGCGAGGCCAAATACCACCTTGGGTATCGATGGCCATGGGAGTAAGAGTTAGAGTAAGTAAATTGCAAAAGAAGGAATAATTAAGTTTATAAGATGATAATTGATGTTTTGAACAAATTTAACTACAGAGGAGCCTCATAAAAAATAGGTTATTTTAGAAATATCTTTGATAACATGTGGTATTAGGCTGAATTATTCGAAAACAAAAACCTTGGTAAAAAGTCAACCAAACAGAAATTCTAATTATTATGTTTTGTTTTGTTTTGGTTTAAGAAATTTTAAAAATATATTATCATTGACTATTGGATACAATAGTCAAAGCTATTATACAAACATTTATGTGCATTGATTTAATTTAATTATTACTATTCTCTCATGCTCCTTTGAAACAAAAGTTCCACGGTAACTGGAATTAGATTTCAGGTATTTTTTGGGGAAATATATTTCTGTCTTTGGGCGGGAGTATATTTAATTCAGGACAAAATTTAGAATTTGTTCTGTAAAGAAAAAAAAAGAAAAATCTTTACTTATTTACTGATGTTATTCTTTACTTATTGATATTGATTCAATTGAAAATACCGTCAGAACAATTTACGAATCGATAAGAAATTGACATTTGCGATCCGATGATGCATGTACAAATCTCCTCACGAACGCAACAATCAATCCGGCAATCTCAACTGATTCGGCTTAAAACTTATAAAACACTTCTCCCAATTGCAGTTCGGGGAAATTTTGACAATTGCTGTCATTTTGATGCACGTACAATTTTTGCCCGAACGCGAATTTCCGAGCTGCCAATTATATAATGATAAAATTGCCCTACACCGGCGACACGCAACCTTAGTTGATGGTGGTGCAACTCCGAGTGAAGTTTTGCGCATGGCACAGTTTCAGTCCTTCCCTCTCGTACCAATCCATACTACGTCATGGTTGGACGGACTTGTCTTTTGCCTTGGCGCGGATTTTAAACCATGTGGTTTAAAATCGGCACAGTTCCAATCGTCAGAAATTATGCTACAATCCCGAGTGACAATTATATGTCCATGACCATGTGAGCTTTTAATGGTTTGGCCACGATTTTGAGAGAAGATAAATGATGTGTCCGTGATCGTGGAAGACTTCTTCACTGCAGACAAGATGTTGTTGTCTCTGCCATCTCAAGAGATGTTCATAAATTGCCACAATTGTGAGAGATCTTCATGATTTCGCTGCTATGGTAGGTAACCATGATCATATCTCTGTGATCACGGGAGATAACAACAATAGAACTGCAATCACGGATTATGGCCATGATGACATAGATCAGTGCAATGAAGACTTGTGATGTGTAATTTTAATTTTATCGGTTTTTAAATTTTTTCACGGTTCAGTTCTTGGCCGAAAACGGTTTTCCATTCCGGTAAAAAACCAACTACAATTAGATTTATCTGAACAGACATAAAGCAGAAATGAAATACCGAGGTCAAATGAACGTCCACTCATGCTCATCTCCTGATACTAGGGACGCTGTGTGGCCATAATAGTTTATAGCCACTGTATGTATGAAGGAAATTTTACAGCTGTTTATAGCTGTTGATAGCTAGTAGTGTTATGGTTTTAAAGTACTGTTTCACAGTGGAAAAATCTGCTACTGTACTGTTACGTAAGCAATAGGTTAAACGTGGTACTCGGTCCTGGTTTTTTCCCCAAGAACTGTTGGAACCAAGAACCGTCTTATAGAACCAATACATCAATAGAAAAAACTGTCAAATGTTGTCCTGTCTCAAATTAAAAATACAATCTGTCCATCCCTACTGTAGGCTAACGTAGTTCAGATGTTTTAAGGGAACTTTAGCAGAATCACAGTTTAATTTTAACACAGCTCTCTTTTGCTGCTTTTGTTTTTAGCAATAAAATTTATTTTGGTATTATAAGAGTTGAACAGGTAGGGTTAACTCACAACCATCTACAACTATGGTTAGACCATCTAAGCTCTAAAGTTGATTAGTCACACATTGCAAAATTGTACCGATTCAACTAACACAAAACGTAACGAACTTGATACATGAAAAAAACACTTGCGAGTCAAAACAGAGGTATATATTTCTTGGCAGTAGACAAGTAGTGCAGCTAGTTCTATGCTAACCCGGTGTCATGCCCGTGTATGTCACTAGCGGGAAGTAAACGTACCTTTGTCATTGAGCCAACAAGCTACTTTGTAATACGCCTCATCCAGCAATGTGATTCCAATGGCTAGCATAATCTTGGGTAAGTAGCTCAGACAGAATGCATATCCTTGTGCTTCTATCTGTCTGTCCCACCAATCCTGTAGGAAGTGATCTATAAGTTTTTATATTTTGACTACATATTGACATATTACAAATAACATTGAGATGTAAATGGGCCAGTTTTAACACAAATATAAAAAATCGAGGGAGTGATGTGTTTTGTAGATCTGTTACTAACTAATATTAGACGTTAATTGAGTCTGAAAAGCCTCTAAAGCCAATTATCAAGAATTACAGGGTCATGTTTAGAACAATAAAAAGCTACTGACTTTTTTTGGATCATATCAGTGACCTTCTGACTACCAGGCATAAATCCACTCAATCTACTGAAAAAAAGTTAAAATAATAAATATTTCAAATGGTACAGAAATTATTATGCAGTCATTCACAAATGCACAACATTGCAATGCGCCAGATAACAGTAAGTTTATAAGAAACAAACTTTAATTAACAAAGTTTAAGAAGGAAAATACCATGATCGGGCTACATGGACAGAGTTTGTGCCGAATAGCATCAATTATCTTATATTTTTTACATAATAATGCTGATGACTTTGTATTCTGAAGTCATCCAATATGTTATAGTTATAGATTAGCTGCAACAGTCTGCAACTACAAAACTTACAAAATGAAGTAAAAAACACACAGTATACGAAGCTTTTATAGAATTGGTGTGATTGGAAGTTTTTCATTCTATTTTAATATTTTTTACAGAAGCACTGTGATTAATAGGAACATTAAAGATGATTCATGATCTGGCCAAACGTTGACCTTTCTGTTTGGCATGGTTTAAAAGTTAGTAAATAACTAGGAAAATTGTATATTACAGAAGCACTGGATTCAATTAAGTAATTTTTGTTCTGAAACAGCAACAGGCAACAACCTGGACACTGCTATATAATGTATGCTTCATGGTATCGCATTTATAAAAAAGATTACTGAATCGTTATTCAATTCCATGTTCTACCAACTATTGTAGAGATAGGTAGTGAAACTAAATATACGTACGATATGGTAGTAACGAAAATTACGATTACCTGCAGTTTGAGATTGAGCATCATAACAATGAAGACACAGACAAGGCAAAGTGCTATCACAGGCACACTGACGAAATAACGAAACACGTTACGCTTCCACGCAGGATAAGTGGGTTCAAGCCTTCCAGTTACCTTGCTTACTTCTAAGGGCCCCTGTGTACAACAGCTGAGTTATTGAGGATATACTTGGCTTAAAATACCTACTTTGTATGGTCGCCATTTCAATAAAAAAATATTAAAGTATTAAGATATAGGCTAATCACAAATAATTAGTAGGCCTACAACCAAAACATTAAACAAGAAAATGTATAGTGAAATAAAAACATGAACAATTCACAAACTGATAAAGCAATCAAAAGTCACAAAGTGAATCAATCTTAGAGGTTTCGGGTTTTACAATTAGTTTTTACAATTACATTTAAATCAACTTCCATTATTTTTCACAGGCAACCGTGTAAACACAGAACCTTCAGAGCTACTAACTCCTTATACAGTAGTAGTCTTTCTACGTTCATGTAGGTTGGGGAAGAAGGACGAATATGCTGCCTAGTCTATGGTTTTTAGTCACCACCAACTCAACATGGACAATTCTCCAGCCTAGCTAATTTCAATCGATTTTAATTTTACTATCGTGGTTTCAGTTTACCTAATGTACAGTAGCTTGCACTTGTTGTAGAACTTATATTCATCTAAAAATAGAACAAATAAACAAAAAACATAGACAAAATACTTGGTGAGGGAAAAGTCAGTGCTACTTACAGAGAACAGTGGTCGAGGCTCCTGCAGTAGTTCATCTCGCTGGTCTAGTGTGCCCCACTTGTACGCCAACTCAGCACAGTAGCGCTTCCATGCCTCCAGGTAAACACTGAACCAAAGCACGTTGAAGAACGCAAACAGAACAAACCCGACATCCTCAGTGGCTTGGTCACCTCGACCGAATCCAATCTGTAGAAAAGTATCAGTTGACTAAAATGCCTTAATTTTGTTAAGCGTGTGATTTCCATAATAAGAGCAGCTAGCTTACCTTAAAACGAGTCCAACTCTCTGTATACACTTGCCAAAAATTCCCAGGGGACGAAATATTGTGTTTTCTGAAATTACGGTGACCTACCTGGACTTTTACTAAGGTGAGATAGTTGCTTTTCTTAAATCTAAAAATCACAATACTGCCTTAGAATAGTGGTCTATGGGTCTCAGAAACATTTGAGTTGAGTTGGGTTCAGAGATTGGTTTGGACCAGAACTAGTTTTTGGACTAATTTCGGGTTGTGTCATTAGAGGTGTGCATATTTGAGGGGCTGATTTCCAATTGCAGAAACCATCTACAAAGATTGGATGATTGAATATTCAAATTTTTTTCTGATGGTGAGAGATGTTCAAGCATTTGGTGCGATTGCGGGAGATGATTATATCTCTGTGACCTGACGTCATCATCGTCTCCCGCCATAACTGCAATCATAACAATCCTCCCGATTGAGACAAAATCAATTATTTTCTTTTGAACAATCTACACAGACACTTTCTGCAATCAAAAATTAAGCCTGAAAAATTATCCTTCAGTCCGAAAATTCTATAGGACCAACTGTTGGCCCAGCCCGACCTAAATATGTTGGGAACCCTGAGACAGTGAACTTTTCCAAACAAAGCAAAATGTTCCAGAGAACAGAATAAAATATTTACCCAAAACGTAAATCCAACAATAGCAGGCACAATGAGAGCTGTGGTGTAATGACCAAGCCATGCGAAGTACATGGCAATCTTGACACCAAAGTAGGTGCTTACTTCATCTGAAACAAAAATAGAGGTAATCTAAAAACAGAAATGAGCATAATATCTATTCAGCTACATAGTTATACTCGTAAGATGACGGAAATAGTCAAAGTTAGGTCTATACAGAAAGTATTAAAGTATTAATGTTATAATGTATTTGATTTTTTAAGGCTAAATCAGGTTATATCTTGAAGGTTACAACTTGAAGTACTGATTCTGTGGTGAAAATAAGTACCTATGCAAACCTTTGCTGTATGTTACCTACCGAGAGGTTGAGTCCTGGTGAATGATCGAACCCATGTGTTCCGCAGCTTACGAAGGGCTTCAAGATCATGGAGGGGGAAAACTTGTGCTATGATTCCAGCAGAAAGACACTTTGGAACTGAAAGAAACAATTAGGTAACGTTGGAATTATATCATGGTATTAGCTTATATTATGAAATGTTAAAACTTACACTGCACAACACTTGTGGGGTAAAAAACTACATTACATTTAAAACGAAGTGGCAAATTTAAAAAATCCTGAACTATGCAGGATACACAATAAATGTTGGCACTAGAGTGTACAGTTCTTTTAAATGTATTAAATAATCCAAAAGATCTTTATAAAAATAGAATTTGTAGAATGTATTTAATATACAGAATACTGTATTGCTTTAAACCGACACTAATAACATTCCTGTCAAGTTTTTAATTATAAAATGAGATGCACTCACCGATGGCTTGTCCCTCGATCAGTTTGAGTCCTGCGATGGCGTCTCCCTCCGTAGCTCTCAGTGTCTGTAGGAGGTGTAGCACTAGCCACTGACGCTCTTGTGTGGTGAAGAAGTGATCTGGCTCTTCTGTTCCCTCAAAACAGTCAACCTAAAACCAACAACCTCATTTTATATGACACTGACTCACCAGCGCACAGATTTTAAGCTAAGAACAAGTTTGCATTAAATAAATGAAATGACAGCTTCGTTATTGATCTAAGTAAGGTTAGCTGGTTTTTCAGCCAGGACCATATTAGAAGCAAAATTATTAACAACAGCTGAGTTACAGTGTTGAGCCACCAAAAAGCTTCCAGATTTTCAGGATCAAATCAATGTCTTTTCGAATACTAGATGAGCACTACAACCAGTTATTTGCTTACTATTGGTAGGTATGCATGGATTAAAAAGAGGTGAACCATGAAGCTTGGTGTGAACTATGAACTTTTAGCAGAACTAAGTTAGGCGGCGGTGCCCCAAAGCAGAACGTTTTTTAACTTGTTGCAATGGACTTAAATGTAAGGGCTTACGCAGTTAGATTTAAATGTAAGTGAACCATGTGTGGGGATAGTTTTAATGAACATTTGGAAATAAATAAGATTTCAAACGCTTGTATCGATTCGAAAACACCTACTGTTATTACATTGAGTCGCTTTGGTAATTCAATTCAGTTATTCTATGCGTTCTTCCTGAACGATGCACTTAGTATTGACGTCGTAGCTTTTGTTCAATGTATGACATTTTGTAGCGTTACTGTTTGAAGAACGGAGAATCTTTCTGCAGAAAATAAAGTTGTCGACTTTTTACAGAAATATTTTATATAAAACAAATGTTACTAAATGTAATGTAGCATTTTTCTGCAGAAATGTATACAGATTAAGTGTGGGCCATGTGGCCCTAATATTGTCTGTGACAATAAATAATTTTTCAAAAATTAAATTAAATTAAAATACAACTATTCAGGCAGGCTGGGCTTTCTGCAGCCCTCCTTGTCTTTCTGCGACAATATATCACTGTTGCCAGTAGTTCTGCTTTGGAGGGGCGGTGTTATTTTAACACATGCAAATATTTGTTTATTTTCACACAATATAACTTAGTAGGCCTATGTCAGGAAAAAATTAAAGTAGAGCCCTGTTCTAACAAACAAGTAAAAAATTGTAGGCCTACATCTTAGGACACTAAAGGGAACTAATCATGAGCCACAATAAAAAAATGAAATAAAAACTGTTTCAAACCAATTGATGATAATAAAACAAGATTGGCAAGGTAGACCTACTAAAATCTTAGGCTTTATGAAAATGTAAATAGACACCATTTAGTGTGAAACATAAAGCACTTACTTCTTAAAGTGAACCTAAAAAGCTGTAAATGGAATTTTAGGGTAGTATATATAATATTTGAAAACATATAAATAATAGCAAAATCGCTGATAAGAATGATTTATACCTCTGCCTGAACAAACTCCTTAAGTCCGCCACCAAACTCTGCCCGCAGAGCTTTGGGAAGATGAAGTTCTTCTGCAGCTTTCATTAACCTACACATGAAACAAATGTGTTGATGTACATTTTTTTTGTAAAATATTAAATATTTTAAGGGCTTAAATCAAACTACTGTAAATGACACTAAACTCAAGTCCTGATTAACCAGAAAAAAGGATATCAGTGCAGGCTTCCCGGATACGGTACGTAAAATTTAGGTTAATACCCAAACCGGGTACTATTAAATAGGAAAGGGTTTTGAAATACTAGACTGTATTAAATTATGGTAGTCAACATATTTATTTTCCATTAAAACATAGCTAAATGTTGTATTTGATAGGAATCACAATGAATAACATACATATTTGAACACAATTACACATGAAAAATACAAAGATGTTGTACAGTCTTTAAAATCAAATAAATTATTTATAAGAGACAAAAAACTGTGAAATAATATCTTTGAAAAAATCTGTACAGTAACAGTTTCTGTTACTCAACCGAGAAACATCTCTTTTTGGCTCTACTTCCATGCTTCGTAACACAATTTTGATCCGGTGCGTAAGCAACAGTGGAGTCGTGATATTCCTCGGTCTGATTGGCCACCTTCAAACAATTCTCGTGTCTGCGTGAAATATTTTCACGAAGATGACCTTAGTTTTATGGAAAAATACAAGAATAAAGACGGTGATTGGTGCGAAAATAGATGCGAGAAGCCAGTTTTAGGTGAGAATGCCGTACCTAGACTTTTTCCTAATTTACCTTCGTATCTTGATACACGAAAAATGACAAAGAGAAAGACTCCTGAAGAAAGCATACAAGAGGAAGGCAACAGGATAAAGAATAGTCAACATCAGGATGAATAAATTTGACTAGCAAAAGAGAACAAAGTCGGGGACTTTACTTCATTTTGCAACAATTAAGGCTGTATATTAGCATAGGCCTATAATTAATAAATAAATAATAATAATAATAAATTGACGTGAATTATTAGCTTCATTTTGCACATTATAATGAATGTGGAAAGCCATATGAAGGCCTAGCTTTTGAGAGCTTCTGAGATCGTTTCCACAATGGCAAACGTAGATAATAATTATTCAAAGAAAATAGATGATTTAATCAGTAGGCCTTCAAACAAGAAAAGAAAACTTAACATTTTGTCGTAGCTATCTAGACTTATGGTTCGTCAGGTAGGCTAAAACAAAAATATGAATATTTATACATGAAAATAATTAGGTATATTAAAACAATCCAAGATATTTTTTATTTTACTCTTTCATTTGCAATTGGAAGTTTCACAAGACATTTTCACGTTCATGGCAATTATTACAATACAAAAAATAGGCCTACAAGCAAACAAACATTATGTTTGTATTTTAGTACAAAAACCACTACCGTATTATAATGCCATTTAAATATCTTTCATTCATCTATAGAGCAGTGAAAATAGCAAAACTCTCATTTAAGTTATAGCCTAGCACGTGTGAAGACGGACCCAGAAGGGCCTTGTATTAGAGGTGGCTGTGGGTTAATCCCCCCAAGGGGTTTATAAAGCCCATAAAATAAAATACAACAATGAATCCATACTAAATGACCAACTACAATTTAAATCTCACACTATTTTCAATAACATCATCAAACGAAGCAAGCCAAGAGATCAAAGTCCAAGAGATAATACCGCAACGGCTGGGATGAACTAGCAGTTGTCCAGTTAGCTTCCGTGCACGTACTCATCATGTGCGCGAAAGGCCTGTCTTTCGTTTTTTATGTTTTAAATGTTTGTTATCGTGTTACGTGTGTATATCAAGTTTGACGACGCCAAATCAGGTGGATGTATGTATCTGAGGATGGCATTTTGATGCCGAAACGGCCGTAACGGAAACTACGGAGCTGTGACTGTGACGAGGTAATTGTATATTATAGTCATCAATTCAGCTCAGGGGGTAAACCATGTCAATTGAAAGAGAACCACTCACACATTAAATGGTGCCGTAAGGTAGAAACCGTAGCTATCTGATGATGAATGGTGGCGCACATGTACCACGAGTCCCGGCGTGCCAGCCCGCAGTCGAGACAGCAACCACATTAATGTGAAGTCTTGAGCTCCCGAGGGAAACATCAACACTACGTCACACTCCTAAAAACATTCAGAAAATTTGATTGGTGAATATAAAATTGTAATGAAATATTTATTTTCATGTTTCATTACAATTTAACCCCATTTAAAAATATCTCAGTTAATAACAAAGTACTGCATAACAATGCATGTCACGAAATTTGGATTGAGCTTTGAGATTTTTCTTGTATAGTAAGAAGTTTTATTTGTGGAAGCGTATATATAAATTTAGTTCAGTAAAGTTTAGAAGTACGGTATAGTTTTAAGTTTAAAGTAAATTTAGTTTAAAGATTAGATTAGTTTTACAAATTTATTTTAGTTTAAGTTAAAAGAATAAAGAACACTTATTTCATCCAGTCTAGTTTTATTTCAAAAAGTTAGTAATTTATTTACAATCACAACAAAACATCTGTCTTGATCAGATGTAAATAAAAACATTTGCTATACAGTCTCATGGCTTAACCACAATGCATTTTTGTACTCTACTGGTTTTAAACTAGGCAGCATAAAAACCTGTAATGTTTTAGCTCTCTTGGCCATTAAAATGGGTGTAAAAATAAAATAATTTACATTACTAAGGCTTAGTGATCTTAAATAATGTTTACAATCTGAATTACAAAACAGGTAGGTCTATCGTCCAGCCTCATATAGTGCAGTTTTACTTGTATTATATGCTGAGTGTGAATAAAAAATGTGTTTTAACTATAAAATCAACTTACATGGGTAGGTATAGTCTGAATCCACAATCTCCGAGGAGTCATTAGATGCCCTGTACATGGAATCTTGCGACGTAGCATACGTGATGCTAGAACACAACAATATCTTATGCTTTAACCCTCCCAGTGTTACTTGACGAAAATTCGACAAGCAGCACACTTTGTGTAGTGTTACTTGTCGATTTTTCGACACGCAGACATCGTTTACGGCGAAGGCTCTATGACTGACTGAATCGGATTGAACTGGATCGAGTTAGGTATCGTTCTTTCCGTAATATTCTAAGCTTTCTCCAGAGGTCTGTCTCAGCGCTGTACGTTCTCTGAGCCGATCGTAATTGTAGCAGACAGCTGACGTGCGTGTATTTGTAAACAGCTAGGTTATCCGGACCGATGACTGATGTGTTTTATTACGTTTATCATTGTTTTAGTGTTAAAAATCAAAAGTAGTGATATACGTGTTGCATTATAAGAAGATTTAAGTGGTTTTGAAGTGCTGGTTGATGATCCTGAAGAAGTAGGTAGTGATATTGATGTAAATTATTAGCCAGATTCCTAGCTAGGGTTAGGCTATGCATTCTTAGCTAAACGCTATGTACTGAAATCTGTTTTTTGCCCATAACTTATTTATTTGCAAATCTACTTCCTTATATTAGTATATATTTGTAATCCTCATAAAATTTAGAACAAAGTGGCTATTTTCAAATATTTATAGGCCTATAATTTATACAATTTCATTGAGCGCGAACTTTTTTTTTTTTGAAAATTTTCAAAATTATATTTTCTTTTACCTAAAAATTTTTTTTTTTAATGTTCCTTATGTTTTATATATAATATTGAAGCCCATGATTTTCCGAACAAAATGGTATATAGAACATTAGAATTAACATTGTTTTAAGCTTCTCAGATCCGTTTTAATAAAACCTTGCAAATGCGCCAAAAATAGGTGGACATTAAGGCCTAAACTATGGACACTTGGAGGGTTAATAAGCTATTATCTACTTAAAATCATTACAATGGTTTTCATGAATAACATAATTAATTAGCCTATAAAAAAGTTAATTATGTAGGCTATTACAGTTTGTTGATGTAGCCTCCTTGGGGAGCTGTAAAATAAATTGTCTTATAAATGCTGAAGCTGTAATATATTTTAAGTTACCGGTATATAAGCCTATGTGTAAATAACACAGTTGTTATTATTTATTATTGCTGATGTTTATTTTTTTCTGTTTTGTTTTTGATTTTGGCTGGATATTTTTACATTAAATGCTATCCACAGTTTGTCTTAATTATTTCTTAATTAAACTTGTTTCATAGTATCAGGTGTGAACAAAAAATGGAGTAACAACTACCTGCTAATTAGTGATTGTGATAAGATGCCTACACAATGGTGTAAATTCAAACAAGAATTTGAAATATTCCTCATAGCCTCTGCTAATGAAGAGCAGTCAGACAAAGTTAAGAAGGCTCTTTTTCTTAACATTGGTAGTGAATTTGCAGTGGAAACATTCAATTTGCTCAAACTATGGACTGCAGTTTAGTATCTGTTCCACACTCATTCGAATAAAAAATATTGATAGCCTATATAGATTACCGTATTCGATATATTGATCGATATATTCATACGAATGAGTGTAGGACAGGTACTAAAGTGCAGCCAAAGTATCAAATGATGAGTCCTATGATAATTTGTGAGTCGGTGGCTCAGCTGGTAGCGTCGCGGACTTTGGACCCAAGGCAGCAGTGTTGTGGGTTCGGATCCTGGTCATGCCACAAACTTTTATCAGTACAGTTCACCTTTATACTGTACCGGCTCACCCCGTGCTTTGATGGATGTACGTTCCACGCACAGATCTATGTGTAGTCTATGTGGACGGGCAAATGCAAGGTTAAAGAGACCGCCAACCTCTTTTAAAAAAAAATGTGATAAAAGCTTTGGATGATCATTTTAGACCACACTTAAATGTTGTTTTTGAGAGATATAAGTTTTCCAGCTGAGACAGGAGGAAGGGGAAAATATCGACAGTTTTGTTTCAAGAATAAAAAAGCAGGCAGTGTTTAGCAATTTTGAGGATTTGCATTTTTCAAGAGATACCATATGCCTATATTTGTGATTGGAATTACTAACTTAGAAGCAGGATCAAATCAAAGCTGCTTCCAAAACTGAATTGACGCTTGACAAAGCAATCTCAATTGCTAAGAGACAGTTAGAGATAGACGTGGCTGCTTTGGCAAATAAGAAAGACAATACTATGGATATTCATGTAATAAAACCTTAAAATTAATCAAAAAGAACCAGTTTCCGATTTTGTGGTAAGGAACATGATATAGGAAAGTGCAAGGCTTATAGGCCTAATAAAATTTGTAACTATCTATAGGCCTACTGTAAGAAAATAAACCACTTTGAGCAAGTGTGTTTCAAAATATATTATTTTTAATAAAAATTTGAATGAACCTCATAATGAACTTACATGCATTTCAAGTGCATGCATACCTGACTCAAATGTTTCCTTAGCACAATCCATGATTTTTCTATGTCTTAAAGTCACATCACTGTCATCTTGTTTATCGACTTCTGCTTCTGAACCTTCATTGTTTGAGGGGCAATCTTCTGTGTCCGTAGCAGGTTCCATTTGTTAAAATAAAAGTAAAGAAATCTATTGGTCAATAGTGTTTAAAATATTAAGACACAAATGAAAACCTCTTTTATCGTTGACATTGATTAAAACACATACAAGAAATTAAAGACTAATAAAAACCGCTTCAATTTAACAGCTAATAGATCGGTGATCGGGTCGGAATACAAATTTTCTTGTCTGCTTGAGTGCTTCTGCTACATCTAAAAATACAATTTGTCAGCTGTTTTGTTAATCATAATTTTAACCACTGCCTTTACAATAGCTAAGTTATTTGATGTTATGAAAATAGATACTACATCCGAATACGATAATAAATTAAGAATATCAGCACTACCATTGTATGAACAAGTTAGTGTATGTTTGGCCAAAATCTATACATTTTTGATTTAGAATACAATATCACAACTTACTATAATTTATAACTGCTTGCTTGTTTCCTCAAGAAAAAAAATGTGGCGTGTCAGCAATTAAGTTGGCGTTGTGAGAATTTGTATTCATGTTTGGAAAAATATGGAGTTTTATGTAGACGAAATTAAATGAAATGCGAAGAAATAACTTAGATTTTTTATATAGACGTATAAATAAAAAAACGACATACGGTTAATGTATGCACAACAATGTTTCCATCAATACAATAATATATTTTTCTCACAGTTACCTAACAATGTACATGTTCTCTCACTGATTTGAGAAAGCAAAGTGGCCAATTCGCTCATCAGTTTTACTCATTACTTTGTCTCACTCACTCCAGATTTGCAACGTGAAGGCATGAAATAGTGAGCACGTGACATGCAGACAAGGTCGTATGCGCGCGAAATACGTTGGCAGCACTGGCTGTAAATCAGCTGGTCAGCTATGGTACTGTTGTATCATTAAATGTAATATAAAAAAGTTCACTTCTGTGTAAAAATGTGTCACGTTTCTTTACCAATTTATTTGTTTTATGGTAACTGTAGGAAAAATATAATGTGCAACTCGAGTGCAAAGTGCAATTGCCTCACTCGAGAAACCATTCCTCTCGAGTAAGCATTTCTCTCGAGTGAGTCAATTGCTCACTTTGCTCAATAGTTGCACAAATAACTATAACAAATGTGACATAATTTTACACAGAAGTGAACTTTTAATCTGACATAATCAACACGATCAACAACAGTACAACAGCTGACACAGCACAGCCAGTGATGCCAACGTATTTCGCGCGCATACGACCTTGTCTGCATGTTACGCGCTCACTATTTCGTGCCTTAACGTTGCAAATCTGGAGTGAGACAAAGTAATTAGAGTGAGACAATGTTAACATTGTCTCGCTGATGAGCGAATTGGCCACTTTGCTTTCTCAAATCAGTGAGAGAACATGTACATTGTTAGGTAACTGTAGGAAAAAAACTATTTCTCATATTAATAATTTAAATCTATGATAACATAAGAGAGTGTGTTCAGTATTTAATCTATGGTTTAACTCTTCCTTAGTTGAAAGCTAATTGAAGGCTCGTTTACTATTTTCAGTAGTAATAATCATGGTGGAAGGAACATTTCCACCATGAGTAAGAATATTGTAACTTACTATTTTATAGCAAGCTTCAGTCAGAAAAAAGAACATGTTTGCTAATCATGGACAAGTCATTATTGACAACCCCAGAGAACAGATCTCATGGGAACAGAGCCTTGGGGTAAATGTACCCAGACCGCCGCATCGGCAATAGGAAAAATACAGAACAGACAGACTGACAGACATAATCAGCCGTCGACGTCGGTTTGGTGGTGACGGTTTGGTTTGTACTTTGTTTTCTCATTGCTGATTTTTTTTACTGGTTTGATTTTCAATTCAAGTTGGAGTTTGGAGGTTAGAGGTTAGTTTGATTTGTTTTCGTTCGGTCACGGTTGTTTTCCATTGTTTAGCATAAAATAAAATCGAAAAATTCTGTAATTCTGTCTGACTGGACTGGTTATTAAGATAAGTGGTGTAATTTTAATCCTTTGATTCGTTACAACTTGTTTTTATTTTCATAAAAAATGTATTGTGGTGTGGAGCACGGTTTGATTGGTTACAGGCCCCTAATGAACATCATTCCACCATTAGGCTTTAATTGCTATTACATTTTTTAGTCGTGTTATGTAAACGAAGTGAAAGTTATCGTTAAAATCAATTACATTTTTGCAAAATGTTTATAAACTGTACTATTTGTAGTGACTTGTTTACCGGCCAGGACTCAGAAGTTGTTTATGCTACTTCATGCGGTCATTTGTTCCATCAACAATGTTTACTTCAGTGGTATGAAAGGTAGGCATATGTTCAATAAAAACTAACTTAATTTAACATAGCTACATCAGGATTGTGTTGTAGTCCCTCGTATATTTTCATCACTAGGGCCTAAAGTGACTCTTTTTGACCCGAGGTCAAGTTTTACAATCGAGGCGAAGCCGAGGTTGGGAAATGAGCGAGGGTTCAAAACATAGAAGGACACTTTTTGTCTGTGTGGTGAACTACCTTATATTTTTCGTCATATTGCATCATTAATTATCAAACTAAGCTAGAAAAATAAATAATTGTTATGTAAAGATAACCTCTCTGAAACAACTTCCAGCTTGTTTTCAATTCTGCTAATGCAAATTAGCAGCTGTTTAGTAAGTGACTCAATCATTTTGTCTATTATGATTGTGTTACAGTTCACCATCGACATGTCGAGCAATCGAAAACAATGGCTAACACCTTACCGTACCTAATAAATCAATCGATAAATAATTTTGATCGATACGATTGCCACAATCAAAATTGACAACTGTTTATAACAGCTGATTTTTACTCCCTAGAGACTAAAAATGATTTTTACTCCCTAGAGACTACCTTAAAAATTATTTTTACTCTGATAAAAAATGCTACTTACTTTAGACCCGGTATTAAAACTAGGTAGCTGTTTTTGCTGCAGTATGACGTTTAAAATGTAATTATGTCCTTGATGCTGTCAGGTGATTTTAGCATATAAACCTCATCTGTGTTGCCTTTCAGTGTGAGTGCACTTTTTTACAGAATTTATTTCTGGTTCAATGAGGATATTATTCGCTGAAGTGTTGACAAAATATGAACAAGAAATTTACAATATAGGTAATATCATTGTGGGTTCGCCCAGACCTGAGACACTGTGTAGCCTAACATAATTAATTTAGATAAATATATTCAATTTTCTTTAGGCATCATTCATCTAATAGATCTTAAGGGAGCCTTTGACGTAGCCCCCTGTTCTCAGTTGCTTCACCAAGATTAAAAGCCAGTGCACCAGGAACAATGTTTAAAGACTTCAGAAATTTGGAGGTGGTTTTTTCTAAAAGGCCAAGATAGACTCCACTCCTTCATGTATGCCTGTTTCTAATAAACCAGGGAGCATTTACCTCTATTCTTAGAATTTTGTTTTGGATCACTTGAATTTTGAAGAGTTTGTTTTTTTTAGGCTATAGCTAGTCCCCAGATAGGCAGCTAGGAGCTGTATTATGTTATCAAACGCCGAATTATTGATTTGCAGATTAGAACTGTAATTAAAATCCATATTTTCTAGCCCCTGAGCTGGTTCTATAACTAAATTGAAATATTACCTTACTCAGCCAGCTCCTATAGGCCTATTGTTACCAATGTTACGGCCGTTTCAGCATCACTGTGCCATCATCAGATGTTCAGCCTAAAGGCGTCATTATAACACAAACATTTTTTCACATGAAACACACACATAAGTAGTCAAAACGGGGTTTAAAAAAACAGGCCTGTTGAGGAACCTACATTTCCGCACTCGAGCAAATAGCTGACTCAGCTTCCAACAGCTGGAACTTAGCTACTTGCTCGAGTGTGGATATGTAGGCCTACGTTCGTCAACAGTGATGCTGAAACGGCCGTAACATTGGTAACAATACAGGAGCTGGCTGATGAAGGTAATATTTCAATTTAGAACTGTAAGCTGGTTTCAGAGTATATTTCCTATTGATCAAAGGAAACAACTTTGCAAGGCGTGCATAACCTTGGGACAGTTTTTATTGATGCGGTAGTTCCAATTAAGTTTTTTGTCCAGCCATATTCCAAGATATTTTATGGCCTGGTCATCCGGTTTCCACGGTTAATAGGTCTGTACTAGGGGTGAGCACCGATAACTGATGTTTTTTAAACATCAATGTTCTTCACACCTATGTCAGGTGTTAAATCAAATATCGATGTTATGGAAAACTACCAATAAGTTAATTTTCTGTGGCTGAATTTAGCCTACATTCGTTGTAGTGATTTATTATCCTGGAAAAGAGTAATTTGCATAAAAGAGCTATGGAAAACTCCGCCTTGGAATAATTTTAACACAATCCATTATAACTGATCGTTAGATTTATAATTTCTAATGTGAAGCTGTTTGTTTAAAACTTGGAATGTGGTTAGTTAAAATTTAGCTGAACAAGGCAAAAACACACATCATTCGGTAGGCTACCTACCGAAACTATATGGAGATTTTCACTATTAAATTATCAGTAAATTGATGGCGAATAGTTATGTTACCATTGATGGAGAACACACATAATTGATGATTGACCTGGTCCATTGATGCTCATCTCTAGCCTCTACTGAGATCCAAACATTGTGGTACTTTACAGTAAGAAACACTAAGACTATGGATCCTTGTGGTTTTAAGTCAGTGAAGTTTACAGTTATGTCAGCGTTTCACTAGGAAGGCAACAGTTGTAATACAAATTCCAACTGGTATTATGGTGGAAGTTGTATAAGTTAGCTAACATGCTGGAAGTATGCTTCAATTTACCTTAGGGCTTGGCCCCACCTAGTCTAATGACTATAAATTGAGTTATGCCAAAAAAAAATTAAATTAAATTAAAAATTAAATTAAATTAAAAAATTAAAAAAAAAAAAAAATTAAATTTAAAAAATTAAATTAAAATTAAATTAAATTAAATTAAATTGAGTTATGAATCTATTGAGTTATGCCATGCAACCATCAATGACTTTAAACAATTAATATCTACTCAAGATTTGAAGATAAGAGAGTGTGAAAACGAGGTACAGAAGACTAAGAAGGACACTTATAAATTCGGGAAATCGGTTGAGAAAGTGCAACGTGAAGTTCGTGATCTTGAACAGTATTCACATAGAAACAATTTAATTATTTACGGTATCCCGGAGGACAACAATGAAAAAATTATGTTCGTTATAAGACGGTTAGCAACTGCTCTACACTTCCAAGATTGGTCGGAGAAATTAGTTGATGCTGTACATAGAATGGGGAAGTATGAACCTACGAATACATCGCCGAGGCCTATCATCATTCGCTTCGTCAGACGTCTGGACAAGGACGCTTTTTTAAATAAACGTAAAGAACGCCGCAATCTTAAAGCTTCGGACCTTGGCTTCAGCAGCGAAGACTCGATCTACGTCAACGAGTCATTGACGCCAGAGAACAGGGACCTGCTGAAGAAGACGCGTGATGCGGCGAAGGCCAAGGGCTACAGCCAGGTGTGGACGGCGAACTGCAGCATCTTCGTGCGACGAAATAAGGACACTGATGCTATCAAGATTAGGTCAGACGTGGATATTGACAGCATGTAAAACAATGACTGTAATTGTAAGTAATCAAATGCTTAATTTATATTTTAATAATCTATTTCATAATTTATTTACATCAAATTTATATACAATGCACGTTAAACTTCTTTATGAGCATTTAATTAAATTATTTTTGCATGAATACAATTCTGTTTATCTATTTATACATGCTATTCTTCGACTTCTTAAATGTTATGTTTTATTTATTATTTATATTTCTATTTATTGCTGTATTTATAGTCCATTAAAAAAAAAAAAAAAAAAAAAAAAAAAAATAGGAATTTTCTCTATGTTATTTATGTTTTTATTAAAACTTGTTAATGGTAAATAATGATTTTGATAATATAGTTTACTACCAAAATGTCAGAGGTCTGAGAACAAAATCAAACATTTTTTTTAGTAACATCTTAACAAGCGATTACAAAATTGTGTCTCTAACAGAAACAAACCTACAACCTGGTATTAATTCATCGGAATTTTTTCCTGATAGTTTTAATGTATTTAGATGTGACAGAAATTTAGAAACTTCAGGCCGACAGGGAGGAGGGGGAGTATTGTTAGCCTTAAGAAATGATATATTGTGTAACGTAGTCGACATTTTTAATGATTCAATTCCTGGTTGTGAAAGTGTTTGTGTAAAAGTTGTAAATAGCAAGGGGAGAGGATTGTATATTTGTACTGTTTATTTCAGGCCAAGGTCACCGTTAGTAGTATACCAAAGATTTTTTGATTGTTTTTTACAGTTAAATTCATTATCGAACTGTGATATTATTGTATTAGGTGATTTTAATATTTCAATCTATGGTCAGGACTTTTGCTTGGATCAAGGTGACAATATATGTAAAGAATTATTTATTTTTTTGAATTTGCATGGTTTAAGTTTAAAGAATGATATTCGTAACTTTCAAAATAAGACATTGGATTTAGTCATATCAAATTGTGAGGAAGTAGTGGTGACGAGAAGCGGTGAACAATTAGTTAGTGAAGATCTTTATCATCCGGCTTTGGAGGTAATTGTTGTGTTGGCTACTCCGTTATCTGGTCGTTCAAGGTCAACCCAGTCAGCTGGTTATTGTTTCAGACGAGCCAATTTTCTACAAATATACGAAGATTTACAACAGGCTGACTGGTCAAATTTATATTCTATTTTGAACGTCGATGATGCTCTAGATTGTTTTTATAGCACACTTTATGAAATAATTGATAAAAACTGTCCATTAAAGAAAAATAAAAAAGCAAAATATCCCTTTTGGTTTACTCCTTCTATTATTTACAATTTAAAACGTAAAGAAAAACTTAGAAGAAGGTGGAAAAAAGTAAACACTGATGAAGCTTATAACTTATTTAAAGTCCAGAGAACAGCAGTAAAAAATGAAATTGATCTAGCATATCGCAATTATGTAAATGGAGTGGAAGATAGTATAAATGTTGATAGCAGTAAGTTTTGGAATTTTATTCAAAGTAAACAATCTGAACGAAATAAAATTATGATAATGGAGCACAATGGAGTAAGACTGGATAACGGAGGAGCGGTTGTAAATGCATTCGCGGAATATTTTAGTTCTGTGTACGAGAGTTACACTACAGAGCCTAGTGTGGAGTGCGCGGTGGAGGGGCCGTGTCTGACCGGCGCGTCTTGCCTCACACTGCCTCGCCTCAGCTGTCAGGATGTGCAGGACGCCATCAAACATTTAAAATCAAAATGCACTACTGGTCCAGATTTACTCCCACAATATTTATTTAAAGGTTGTTCTGAATTTTTAGTTGGGCCTTTAGAATTTTTATACAATTTAAGCTTGAAAACTAATATATTTCCCGAAAGATGGAAAACAACCAAAGTAACTCCAATTTTTAAGAGTGGAAAAAAATCCAAAGTCTTAAATTATAGACCGGTAGCAGTGTTATCTGTACCGGCGAAGATATTTGAGATTATTATTCACAAATATTTATTCAGACATTTTCAAAAATACATTTCAAATGACCAGCATGGGTTTGTCCCAGGAAGATCAGTCAACACAAATTTATTAAATTTTACTAGTTACGTTTCCTCTGGTCTGGATTCTGGGGCTCAGACAGACACGTTATTTCTTGATCTGGCCAAAGCGTTTGATAAGGTTGACCATTCAATTTTGTTGCAGAAACTGCATTGGTATGGCATGTCAAATGATTTATTGCATTTTTTCAAATCTTACATTGTTAATAGAAAACAATTTGTTTTCTATCATGGATTTTCCTCTGCTGTATTCAATGTCCAATCTGGGGTTCCCCAGGGTTCGAATCTAGGGCCTTGTCTTTTTACAATACTAATTAATGATCTAAGTGACTGTATTTTAAATTCAAATTCACTTCTATTTGCCGATGATTTAAAAATGTTTAAGCATATCAATAGTCTTGATGATGCAAATAGCTTACAAGAAGATCTTGACAATGTTTATAGGTGGAGTGTTTCAAACAAAATGACTTTTAATGTTTCTAAATGTCAACTAATGACTTTTACTAGGACTACAAATTTTTTACGAAATGACTATTTTTTAAATGGCATTTTAATTAGTAGAGTAAACAAAATTAAAGATTTAGGTGTTCACATGAATTCTGCACTATCTTTTAATTTTCATATTGAAACATGCATTGCTGCTGCAAGTAAAATGTTGGGGTTTATAATTAGACAAAGTACAAATTTTAGAAACATTGAAACATTAATTATGCTTTATCATTCGCTGGTCAGATCAAGATTAGAAACCTGTTCCATAATTTGGAATCCATATCATTTACAGTTTAAAGATGCTTTAGAGAAAGTCCAGAAAAAGTTTTTAAGATTCTTATTTTACAAATGTTTTAATATTTATACGTACGATGTTCCATACCATGATTTATTACAACTGTTTGGGCTGCAGAGTCTAGATCTGAGGAGAACGATCATAGGTCAGGTGTTCCTGTACAAACTGGCGCGTGGAGAGGTTGACGACGCTGCTAGCCTGGCCGGCCTGTCTTATCGCGTACCCTGCTTCAATAGTAGAAACAAACATCTCTTCTCGTTGCCCTACAGCCGCACCACTGCCCATGCCTCCTCCCCCCTCTATCGATTAATGAAAGACTACAATTACGTAATAAAAAAGTGCAATAATATTGATATTTTCTCTGACAACATAAACAATTTCAAATTGAAATTAAAAACAGTATTAATCAATCAGTAAATGTTAATTTATATATTTTTCGTTGTTCTATTTATTTTTACTACTCAGTATTTATATATTTATATAATTTATCATTGTTAATCTTTTTAAATATATATACATTGTTGTTATAGTTATTGATAATTTTGTTTTTATGTTAGTATTAAATGCATGGCATGTAAGTGTAAGTAAAAATGAAGTGAAAAGACAAGGAGAAACCCACTGAAGCAATAATATTATAAGTGCATGAACTGCTTCAATGTAAATGGTCTTTAAACTGTATTGAAGCATGAAAATAAAATAAAATAAAATAAAATAAAAATAAAATAAAATAAATCAATATTTTATTACCGGTAACTAAAGTTTTTAAATCAGTCAGCTTAAAATCTAGGTTGAAGTTAAATCCAAAAATAGTAGGGACATTTCTTGAAAATGTCAGTGTAGTGTGTGGTTGACTTGATTAAGTTTTTCATACACACAGTCTTTAGTGATTATTTAATGACTATCTAGTAACAAACTAATGCTATCTATAGTATTTTTACAATTTCTAGGTCACCAACATGCCCTCAGTGCAGAGAAAAGCAGAGACCAAAAAATGCCGTGAAAGTTTACTTCAGTGTTCCAAGCAACTTTAACTGCTCCCAGGACGATGCATCAGCACTACAGAATAAAGTCGACAGTCTCAATTTCCAAATAAAGTTGAAGGATACAGATCTGAAAAATCAGAAAGAAGATAATGACAAACTCAAGTTCCAGACCAAAGGGTTGAGGTAAGTAAAGTCACCCAAAAGTACTTTGTACTTTGTAAAGACTTTCGAGAACATAATTCTTCTAAAATAAATTTGTGCACTTTATATTCATCAAAACTGTATTTTGGCCTAATGTTTTACTCTAATAATGCAAAGAAGTCACTTTTATTGAATCCTAGAGTAAGATATCGGTCCCTCTCCCCTAAAAAAATGTTGTAATGTTGCCTTGCCAATTTTATAAAGACTTTCCACAAGCATTTAAAGCACAATCACTTTCACCAAGAAGAAATTTAGGTTTCATTGTTTTTATTGTTGTACACTCAATAAAAATTACTTCAGTAGGCATAAGGAACGCCAGAACTTGAAATGTTGGTGATCGTCCTTACAAAAGAATCCTATCGCTCTAACTTAATTAAGCAAAAAAATAGTAGTTGACAGGCATTCAAAGCTATATGCCTAATCTTATTTGTGAGCAAATATTTAGGTAGAGCTCATCATGAAAGTAATGGCTTACCATATTCTTTAACTTTAAATGTTACTAGTAATAATAATAATAATAGGTTAAATACCTTATTTACGCCCTCAATCCAAGTCGTCTTTTTATAATGACTATAGTTTCGGGGCCAACAGCCCCATTGTCAAATTTTCTGTCTTGTTAAATTACTGTTAATAGCATTGGTCATCGTTGAAGTTCACATATACACTGACACACAAAACATTTATATTTATTTACACGTAACATTGAGAATTTGAACTTTTGGCCGACCTAAACAAAAGTGTCTCTAACGTTGTGCGGACCGGTACACTGACTGACTGATTCATGTTAGTCGATACCCTGGAGACGCTAAAAAGTATAAATTCTCAATGTTATGTGTAAATATAAATGTTTTGTGTGTCAGTGTATTTGTATATGTGAACTTCAACGATGACCAATGCTATTAACAGTAATTTAACAAGACAGAAAATTTGACAATGGGGCTGTTGGCCTCGAAACTATGGCCATTATAAAAAGACGACTTGGATTGAGGACGTAAATAAGGTATTTAACCTATTATTATTATTATTATTATTACTCATTATCAATCCAGGAGGCAAACATGGATAAATTTGGATGTTTTGAAGTGTTAGATTCAAGAAGCGAATGTAATTTACTGTTACTGCCTTGTAAGTAAACTAATAACACGATAGGAAATCATTTATGTTAAACCAACTAACTAAAAGTGAAAATTGGAAAATACAGTATGACTCAGAGCCTTCTTCTATTGGATCTTCTAGTTATTGGGAATATAATTGATTGAAAAAAAAGATAGGGCCTAAATGTGGAAGAAAGTAATATTCAACTAAAGCTTGGATTTTAATTTACAGGGAAGAGGTGAAGAAAATGCGAGATGAGCTCAATATTCACCAACAGCAAACTTATAGCTACCTGGAGAAGATCAAGACTTTGAAACGGGAATGCAAGCAGCTCAACGAGTACAAACTGGAAGCCGATGAACTAAGGAAACAACTTGATAATTACAAAGGGTTTGTGTTTATTTTTACCATCAGTCAAAAAATTACTCTATAATTGTGAATTTTTGTAGCTACGCACTAATTTAATCGTTTGATAACTAGAAAATAAAATATCTGATTAAAATTTACTTAAAAAATAGGTTAGGCCTACTTTAAAATTCTTAGTGATGTCTTCGATTAGTGAAGTTTACATCTTCTCTGGATAAATTTCAACGCATTAAATATTCATATATTTTAATTCAAAACAAAATTTTGCCGTGAACATGGAAGATGATAATGATGTCTAACTTACACGCCCGTGGGAGACATTCAATTTTTTGATTATTAATAAATATTTTTAAGACCGTTATTTAGTTCTAAGAATGAGCCATTAAAAATATTAGCCTTTAAGAAGAATGACAAATAGAAGCTTTACATTTATCTGTAAACTTTGTTTATTATGCAACATCATTAAAATCATTATTATTATTTTATCGTGGTCACGTAAGACGAAAGACGATGATGATGCTTCTGAGACACCGGGAGAAGATGATAATATGTACATGACCGCAGGAGATACTTAACATTATGCTGCTATCAGAGCTTTTGCCTTCTTTAAAAATAATTCTTACGAGGTGTTAGCCCGTCCTACGTATGGGAATTCAGTAGTCAGTTAAAACCGTGTACAATTCAGATCAGCTAGTTTACACATAATAAAGACAAAGTTTCTTGCAGTTTTAATGTGAAAAATCATCTTGTAAACAAATGTTGTGTGACCAAATATGTTTTTATTCCATCATAGGCCTATACCATATGCATTTTAAATCCGATAATTTTACAATACAACAGCAATTCTGCAATTTTTACGATGTGAAAAGCGTTGAAGTGAGATTTGCAGCTGATTCGCACAGACGCACACTGATTATAAGTAGCCTACAGTAGAGAGAGTAATAGTCAATTGAGAAGTGTATAGACCTAGTCAACGATACCGTGTGCTCCCACTATCTCCGCGTTCCGCCATCTCCGAACCCAAATCTGTCCCGCCATCTCCGAATTCTTGAGTGACCCTTATAATCCCGTCACTGCCTGCGTTGTTAGCTGTCATTGCATCCACGGCTGGGAAGCCCCATGGATGGAAGATTTAATCAAAATTTAACCCGTGGGTTAGGTTAAGTTAGGTTAGGTTAGGTTAGGTTAAGTTAAGTTAGGTTAGGTTAGGTTTGGACGGAAAGTCTTAACGCAGGAAGTAACCGAGGATTATTGGGGTCACTCTGAAATTCGGAGGTAGCGGTACACGGAGGTGGCGGGACGCGGAGATAGCGGGAGGTAACCTCAACGATACCACCTTCCATAGCATACCTGACTCTTCCATAATTATTATCACCACAATACAACTACTATACACAATTTCCAGTAGGTCTGAATAGAAACGACCTAAAATAAAACGATAATATCCAATAAAATTCACAGTACACATAATTTAACTTTGGTGTTCTAACATCAAAACGTCACACCTATCCTTTATATCAATTTCACTGCATTAATTGCTAAATAAATAAGTGTAAACAAAGAAAAGTAAAAACCATAACAGTTTGTTTTGAAACAGCTGTTTGGTTCAAATAACATTCATTTGAAAAAAAGAACTGGTTACATGTAGCAGGAATGTAAAAAGTAAACACGCTAGTAAAGCTAATGACGTAATTGTCAATGTTTATTATCCATACCGTTATCAGTTCTATCCTTGATAATTACTCAACGAATAAATGTACATCGTAATTTCCCATATTAGTTAATTTAAACTACAATATATTCATAGTTGAAATAAAAGTGATATTTTCACGTTTAGGGGCGCTGATATAGGCACCCCCAAACGTAACCACAACTGAACACGATTTCATAAAAGGATGGTTTGTCTAATTGCAGTATCCTAGGTCAATGTTGACGTTGTTTCAATCTATGTTATCCATCTGTTTATCTTTGTATAAAACCCGGCTGAGGTTGTGGTGGTAATTTAAAATCGTGATTCCTGATTATTCTTGATCTTCTTTTTATGACATCAATATTTCTGGGCCTAATCCAAACAAAGATAAAGCAGACAAACATTTATTGTAAACAAAAAGCTACCATGAAGAATTAAAACATGTAAACATTGTTATTTTTCTAATCTTTCCTTGAAAAGTAGAGCAGTAAAATAATTTGCATCTATCCTTTTTTATTAAGACTTGTGTACAGAGCCTCGATTTGTACTGTGGTTTAATTAATTTTGGTCTAAACTATTTTAAACTGTGTTCTAATTATCTCTAATAATCTTACTTATTTCCTATAATCAATGACAAAATAAGATTAAATAAAATAACCTCATAGTTCCATAGTTTATATTTAACCAGCTGTTAGTTAAAACAAATTAAATTGCTCTAAAACAAATCGAAGATTACAAAGATTGCTTTAAAAAATAATTTTGAACATCTTAGTATTTTAGTATGTATATTTAATTAATCTGTCATCCTCTTACAGAAGAGTTGAACGTATCAATGATTAGCATTACACATAGTATAAATAAGTCAACCCTACGTATGTCTTTACATTTTTATCCAAATGCTGAATTTGTGACACAAAAGCTGAATGTTTACAGCTGTTATGTTAAGCAAATTATTTTATGCCAAAAGCTAGTTTAGAATCTAAGCGTCGGCTGCTAGACTTTTTAAAAATAAAAACTTAATTTCTAAAAAACTGGGGCCCTAAACTAAAATTATGGCTTCGACATTCCCTAGTTCTCAAAATTATCTTTCTTTCAACACAAAAATCATGAAAATCCGTCGAGTGGTTGATTCAGAATCGTGAAATAAAAAAACACTATTTCGTTTTAATATTATAGATTAACTGTAGTTTAAGATTTAAAAAATTCTTTCTGTAAGGAATTTGGATAATTGGCAATTTTGTATGTTGGAGTTTGGAATAGGAGTTGAAGTCCTACACTGTACTCAGTTAATTTGGCTTACTCTTTATGTAACCCCCCCTCCCGTTCTCTACCAACTGTTACCTCGTATCTAAGGGCTGATTAGTAGAACCTTGATAACGAGACTCTCATGGGAATTATTAAATAAGACTTGTTTTCAAGGTTGACTTCTTATTGAGGTTTGCAGTAACATGTGATTAGGGGTAAAATAATTTCAAGGGGATTTGAAAATTGCTGTTGTCATCAAGGGTGGCTTGTTATCGAGGTTCTTCATATCAAGGTTCCAGGTAGCTGGTACTTGTGTTAATCCAATAAAACGCAAGTCTTGTCATACACTCTATTGGATGCACTGAAATATTAAAATACAATGGAACCATGTGTTGTGTTTTTTGGTGTTCAGTTTTTGTAGCGTCCTTCTATGTATTGCCATGTCTTTAATGACCTAAAATTAGTTTTGAAAAATGTATTTCATGTCTCTTTAACAACTAGCATGGCATCAATATCATCAAGTGGCTTGCTGTTTCTTCAGGATATTTCTTCATACAAGTTTAAGAAACCCTTAAGTCATGTGAACGAAGCTAAACTCACACATTTTGACTTTTTTAGGTTTATTAATTTATGCTTTATGTATTGGTAGTGTTCAAGGTACTTTGTTATTATACCGACCACACCTAAATTGGTTTCCCTTAGGTTGGGTTGGATTAGCCTTTTTTTTTGTCCAAGGACGCTAGGCAGAGCCCGGAATTGTTTTTCACATTGCTTCTGGGTAGACATTAGGGTTGCGGCATTATCACTTAGATAAAATCCCTTGGTGATTTGGCGGGATTTGAACCCAGGACCTCAGGGATCGAAGTTTCGCGCTCAAACCACTACACCATCTCGCTTCCCGGGTTATATTAGGTTAGGTTATCTTCCGGTTATCCTAACCTAACCTAACCTAGCCTGGCCTAGCTTAGCCTAACCAAGGTGTGGTAACCTAACCTAATTTGGGTGTGGTCGGTATAATACCAAAGTACCGTGTTGAATACTGTACTGCAAGAATTTTAGTACATCCAACAGTTGTATGTAGTATTATATATGTTTTGTTGTTTCAGACTGGAAGAGCTGTTGCATGGCTCGGCTACTGACACTGAGGAGATATTGATTAGGACTGCCCTCGACCCAACCACTCTCAGCATGTGTGTGTCTACTTTCAAAAAGTAAGTTAAACAGATGCTTGATAATTAGCACCTCCAGTAACCTATGGTGTGTTTTAGACACAATCACAAGATTTTTAGGACAATTCAGGCCTTAGAGTCTACTTATTTTTTAAATGGTCCTAGTTGGCTTAACTTAGCTGAAGACATATCTGATATGTCCGATTCAAGCGCATATTGCTTACCATAAAGATTATTGTAATACAATTGACTTTATTACTAACTAGTGGACCTGTTGCTTGAATTCGAGCAATTGCGAAGAATTACAGGCATTATTTTAAAACGAATAACGGTCATAATTTCCGATGACTTTATAAAAGTCGACTCAAAGATTATGGAAATACTCACGACGTACACAACAGTTAGATATAATCGAAATTGTTTGTAAATATCTTATCTTTTTTCAAAAGCTGATATTGTTTTTTAGAGTTTTCTACAAATGTTTCCCACTCATAGCCGCATTAGGTTCTCTATAATAACGATTATAAATGAAAAAAAAAACATTATTTCTATTTCTTCTAATTCAGTTTTATTTTTAGTAGGCCCATATTAAATTGTCCAGGATTTTTTCCATTGTAATAATTACATACACCAACCCAAGTATCGCCTACAGATGCAATACGCCAAAGAATATCATCTACGTGTAACACGCCTACGTACAATCTCCAAGAAGTGGTAACAAAAGGCAGAAACCAAACCTAATACAATAGACATAAGTTAACTCCATAAGAAATAATTTTAAGAGTTACTGTGATATTAGGATTTTCCACTGATTTGGATTACACATTATAACATTACAACATTATATTGCAAAACATGACACGATGCAGAAGAAAATTGATTTTAAAATCAGAAAAAACCTTTGCAAATACTTCATTTTGACAAATTCAGTAAATCACAATTTAAATATTTACAGCTGTTTCATTAAAAAATAGTGTAAAATTATGCATATGGTCGTAATGTAAACAAATCTGAAGAGGCAACTTTAAAGGCTTCTGGGGCAGAGCCCCAAGGAAATTTACCTCGTTCCTCTTTTGAAGGCTCATCAACAGACCAAGACCTTTCTTTAGAGACCCCTACCAAGTTTCTACGCCCAGCCGTTCTCTCAAATTAGCTGGGACAAAAACCCAGTTTTTCCTCCATAAGAATAACATGGGATGGGAATTCAAAGGCCACTGGGGCAGAGCCCCAAGGGAATTTACCACGTTTCTCTTTTGATGGCTCATCTACAGACCAAGACCTTTCTTTAGACACCTCTACCGAGTTTCTACGCCTAGCCGTTCTCTCAAAATAGCTGTGACAAAGAAAAACAGTTTCAAATTAATATATAGATTCAACTGAATACAGCTGTCTAAATCATGTAAACAATAAAAGAGTGAATAAACATTTTTAAATCTACCTTTAAATAAGAGTGAAACATTGAGTTAACGCACTCAAACGTCACCAATAAGAAACATTCACTCTATTTTATGTCAAGTATACTTCAGTGTAATGTTTGCTCAATAGGTACAACCATTGTCAACTGATGTTTTTCCCTTTGTACTGTATTTTGCAATTTCCTAGTATACTGTAGATGGCTTGTTGTAAACACATGTTGCGTTACAAGTATTTTATTTACTTTTTCCTTGTTATTTTGTTCAACTAACATAGCTACTTAGCAACCCATAAGGCCAATGTTAATTTTTTAAATTTTAAAATGAGTTGTGTAGCGAAATAAAAATTTTCCTGAGGTAGTGGCAGTCACCAATCATGTTTTTTAGGGCTATAAGTCCCTCATTCCAAAATTTTGTAAACATCCTTCCGCTGTATTTCGAGATATATATATTACAGACAGACAAACAGACTTAGCTCGTATTATACTATAGGATTACGTTACTAGCCCGGTAAGTGGTGTTTTGCCGTGCGAAGCCAAGTGTGTGATTTTTGTGCAAGTACGGTAAAGCTTACCGGGCGAGTAATGTACGATACTTAACATCATACTACAAAGAAAAATTAAAACATTTTAAACTCATAACACAATCTTAATATTTGTATATTTCAGAAAAAATAGGCTGTTGCAATTGGCTGTTTATTTCATCAGCTGACTAAGTGCACGGTAAAAGTCAAACGTTGTTTTTTTACGTTACTTTTCTGTGTGTAAGCACGGCAAAGGACAACTTTCCAGCGTATCAATACGGATGGAAAGGTACCTGTTTCTTTAAAATTAAAACAGCTGATTGAACATTTTTGTTTAAATTCTAATTTATATAATAAAAAAAAATAACATTAACAGCAAGCATACATATTCATTGCTCATGTAAGAATGTCGTTTCTTCTTTGAGACCTACCCTCTGCTACGCTTGGCACTTCTTTACAGACAGTGAACTTAAGTTCACGAAATGAGTTGGCTAAAACTTTCCTGATAAGGTAATTACTTAATTAATTGTAAATAATTTTTACCTAACCCGCCATGTTAAACTTCCCTATCCCAAGCGTGATGTATACAACTTCCTTACTTCTCGAGTGATGTAAAGTTGAAAAAAACTCACTCGGTGATGTAATGAAACCCATTTAAATAACATTGAGTGCTTAACTTAAAAAATATACCTCTATGGAGCCAACGGCCAACGACGTTCAACGCTAGAAATCAGCTGTGGGCTTGAATTTTATTGTTATGTTTTGAAGAATTTTCCTAACCTAGCTTTTGTTTGTAAATGAACGTTACTGTTAGAAGATGAGTGAAATGGATAGTGAAAAATACTGTTCGTAACCTCCTGTATATTGTCGGGTCAGGTAAAATCTTGTACGTTACACGTTACGCAAGAGCGTGTTTACATCACTTAGGTAAATTATGCAACTCGCTTCCACTCGTTGCACAACATTCACCTGCGTGATGTAAAAACGCTCTTACTACACTTGTAAGGTAAATAGCTGTTAAACAGTCATTTCAAGTGTAATAGTTTACAAGTCCACTAGTAATTTCAAATTTCAGAGATTTTTACTATGTCGATGAACGGTATCATATTTTTGGCTGGTTGGTCAGCAAGAATGCATTATAATGCTTGATCATTTCTCATTTTTTTCATGGACTAACCACCTTATAGAAATAAAGTTGGACATTTGTATTTTAGGGAACTTGAAGCTTCCAAGCATCAAAAGCTCGAACTTCGAGAATTGCTCGTATCCAGCCAAAAAGAGGCTAACAAGCTAAAAGCCGAAGTGAAGAAACTTAACGAAGACATATCAATTTATAAGAGAGTTAACCAGTAAGTTAATCTATATAATTATACTCTGTTCACAAAATTTAGGCATTTTGAGGGGAAGTTCCCACACCACTTTTTTGTGCTTATAATATTTAATCAGCTGTTGAGCTACTATTTTAAAGGGAAGTGTATAGATTTCTTCCTCTAAAAGCGCCTTAATTTTGTGAACGGAGTATAGTACATAGGGGGTTTTTCTGTAACATCCTTTTTTTACTTCTCCTACCTAGAGTTCATTTTCCTATTACTGGATATTGAAGATATATATTATTAAATAAATCTACCTGTTCAATATCCTTTGATTTTGTTAGATGACGACGGTCACAACATCAGGCCAATTCTCGTAGCACGATTCGTTAAATACACTTAAAGTTTATTGTAGGCCTATTCATTCTGATAGCCCCTGAACTATGTATATATATGACTTTATAGGCTTAACTCCGTCAGTAGTCCAAAATTGTGTTCAACTTCAATTATTATTCAAAGCTGACATGTGTTGTTGCAATGCAACATCGTCGAAGCTTCACGTCAAAAACAATATATTTACACATAAGACAGTAGTCCACATATACACTACACAGGACAATTAAACACAATACAACATGATAGCGCCATCATGACAAGGCGCAGCAGCGGTTGTAGGTAGAGTCTACCTACAAACGCTGCTGCGCCGTGTCATGATAGGACTATCTTGTTTAATTGTCCCGTGTATTGTATTGTATTTGTACTGTCTTATGTGTAAATTTGGATTTTTTTGACGTGAAGCTTCGACGATGTTGCATTGCAACAATACATGTCATGGCTTTAAATAATAATTGAAGTTAGACACAATTTTGGACTACTGACAAAGGTAAGGATATAAAGTTAAAGTTTATACTGAACCCAAAACACATGATATTTTACAAAGTATTTACAGTTATTTTCCGGAACTGAGACAGAAACCATCGTAATACGTGCATGCTTACGTCGAGCCTGTTGCAGGAAAATAACTGTAAATAGGCGTACTTTGTTAATATAATGTGTTTTGTGTTCGGAATAAACTTTAAGTATATTTAACGATTTGTTATACAAGGATTGACCTGATGATGTAACTGTCGTCACGAAACCGGTCCTGACCTAACAAAAACTAGGGATATTAAAAAAGGTAACAGTATATTTAATAATTAAATCTTCCTACTTACATAACTCATTTTTTGATCCAGGTGTAATTTTAAAGCCTGTAAGATTTAGGGGAGGGACGAATGGTAACCAAAAAGGCCTGGTTTTTCAATTATATCTAGAGTTTGCTTTAAAAGATTCAGTGCTGTTGATTAACTTTCTTTATACTGGTAACGGAAATAGTAGTTACACATCCATCAAATTAAATTTTAATGTACCGACTTCTTTCACTGGCCATGGATTCTAAATTACATAAAGGTTGCCTACCATAAGTTTTTACATATTAAAAAAAACCAAAAAAAAAACTAGTTTTTGCAATACCTATATCCTTAACTCTTTCAAGCACAGTGTTACATTTATGTAACAGACTTTTTGACTTCTTTGCTGCACGGTGTTACATCTTTGTAACGCGAGACATTTTATTTTTTGTAAACGAGACTACTAGCGCTGTGCATCTGGAAACTTTAAATGTTAGTACTATGGACCTTTGCTAGGTGGCAGCACCATCCATTTGTTACATTTTGACAAATAACTCCTAGAAAACAGCTGTTCCTGGTGAAAGACTCGTGCCCAAGATCCCGTCTTTATTTTTATGCAAATGAAAGATATGCTGTTATTGATTATATAATTCCTATGCTGTTTTGTAATGTACTGTTATAATAGCGTCCCTTGTAATAGTTTAGAGTCATAAAAACAGTGAACTAGAAGAATGTATTTTGAGTTTTCAAAGTGCGTTACTCAAATGTAACACCATGCAGCTCAGCGTTCCAAATATATCTATCCATAAATAATAAATTAACTATAAAATCTTCAAGAAACTTAATTTTAGTTGCATTTATGCATTTTTATAAATAATATGACATTATAAATAGGTTTTGTTATATTTTTGGCTCGATATTGATAGTTTTTCTTATGTCATTACATTTTAGGATACATTTTGGGCATATTGGAACATTTTTTTATTGAAACCTGCCTTTAAATTTATGTTTATATTACTTAAATATAAATTGGCCTTTATATTACAGTCTAACCTTGATATAACGAACCTCAATAAAACAAATTCCTTGATATAACGAAATTTTTTTAATCCCCTAGAACTCTCCATAAGAGACTATATATATTTTACCTCTACATAACGAACAAACCATAACAACGACCTTGATTTAACGAATTTTTCGTGATTTCGGCTAAAATAAGACACCTCAATATAACGAATTTATGATTGTCAGAACCTCTACATTGCGAATTTAACCTCTGCATAACGAATTGGCTATGTCTTTCCCTTGATATAACGAATCCCCCACCCCAGTATTGTTTTTTGGAAAATCTGTTTCTTAATCAAATGAAATGGAAAGGTGACGTCATCGCTTGCGCTAACATTCGTCTGCTCCGTTTTACACATCTCTCTGTCTGCTGTCGCTGCGCACGCAATGTTGCAACTGGGAACTGATTTCATTAACTGAGGACTGATGACGACGTAATCTGTAGTAAGCTGTGATTGGGTGAGAAGTAAATATGGTGAATTGTACACATTTTGGATAAAGAGAAATCTAAGAAAGAATATAAAAACAAAAGCAAAGAGAAAGAATAATCAGTACTGTACTGTAAGTAGCCTATCGGCCTATCACGGAGCCGTCAGTAGCTTACAAAACTTTCTACTGTTTTGTTTTGTTTTTACATGGTTTATGACTACGCAATGTAGTGTTTGGCTAGGTTTTAGGAGGGTTAGAACAAGCTGTGATTTTAAACTTACAGTTTTTAACCTGTACCAAGGTCAATGCCATTGTCATGATTGCGCAATATTCAAGATCCCTCACCTTTATTATGCCGGATAATTTAGGTTCTTCCATTGACTATTGGATAAAGAAGGTTCTACTGTACAAAGAACACTGTACTGTAAAGTATTGTAGCCTATGCTACTTTAATTGTGTTTTATATTGATTGAGGTCAAATCCCGGCCTATATTGACCGACGCTGGTTCTGAACCTTGACTTAGCGAAATTCCTGCAAACCTAACCTCTATATAACGAACCTCATTTTAACGAAATCCTTGATATAACAAATATTCAGTTCGGTCCCTTCAGATTCGTTATACTGAGGTTGGACTGTACTTTGTTTTGGCTAAGTAACTTTTACATTTTATAAGATTTTTTACATTTATCAGTGTGTGAATTTTCTTTACTACATTTATTCAGGTCTCCATATGATGTTGTAATGCTTTATATTGTATATTTGTAAAATATATACTCTCTTATATTGTAATTTGCATTTGTATTTATGATATCCCTAAAGAAACCCTCTAACTTGAATTTTAATATTTATTGGATTCAATAAAATATGTCCCATTTGCTGCACGGTGTTACACATGTGTAACTCCCTTTTATCACTAACTGATAACAACAAAAAATTGTTAATGCATTTTTATATAACCTTATAAACTTAGTATGGTTCTAAACACAAAATTATAAAGTATTTACAAACATTAAAAAAAAAAAAAATTCCATGCAGGTTGGGGATCACCTGACACCTTTATTTTCCGTGCTGGAAAGAGTTAAATCCACTCATTTTGCATTCCAAATTTGATTTTAGGAATTGTAATATAGTTTTTAATAGTAGTAACACTGTAGTTGATGCCACAGGAAACTGAAAGAAGACGTGGCATGCAGTGAGGAGGACATTGCCAGTTTGAAGCAGAAGATCAAACAGTTGCAGAGTGCCATATCGTCTCCCGGGGAGTCTAACCCTCGAGACAAGGCTCTGCGGCGACTCCTGCAAGAGAATCCAGCCCCTGCCAACATCGCTAACTCTCTAGACAACTCGTTTGTGGTGAGGCAACCAATATTTTTTACTGGTGGGAAATAGTGTTTGGGGTGTTGGGGGAGTCAGTTCCCTTTGGTAATTTGACTTTTTTTTCACCCCACATCTCAGACAATCAGTCTTAAGCTGTTAGTAAAGCCTTAATGTTGTAGAAAATCCATCCCTTATTTACTTTGTAGTCTCATCCCTAGCATATGCTGCTACTTTGTTTCAAAAATGTTGTTTCAGAAAATTGAAGGTGAAAAGTCTGAGTAGTCCTCTAGAAGTAGAGGGAATAGTTAATTAATTAATTGTGCATTTGTTTTAAAACTTTTATGAAGTTGGGTTGATGCGTTTCAAGTTCCATAACATTTGCTACCTTATAAAATTCAGAAATATGAAATTCAACTGCAGGGTTCAGTAACGTTGCTGAATATCCAACACATTCTCAATAATAAACAATTAATTAATATGTAAATGTAAATGTATGCTGTATATATTGAAACAGTGATAAAATCCTACTCATACAATTGTACAACCCGCTATCTAAATTTGTGTTGGGTATTAGTTTTGATTTATCTTATTCAAGTTCAGCTGAACTTATGCTTGTAAGTTACATAAATTTTTAAATGTACCGGTAGGTTATATATAAAATTAAACAGTTCTTAGAAATAAAGGGAGTTAATATAACACTTTGAAATTCTTAAAAAGATAACTTCCTCCAGAATAGATTTTAAACTGTTCTGATAGTTAAATTTAAAATTATGATGAAAATCTAATGCAGTCTGATTTTACTGATCAGTTTTCAATGATTAACTGCTACTTGTATAATTCACATATTGAAAAAGTAATTTTTATTTGTATTTACAAACTCATTTTAATCTACTTATAATAATTTTAGGTGTCACCACCATCAAAGCCCTCAAAGATGAGTTACTCACCGCCATCTCCAGGCATTGCTATCCGGAAACGGAAGGAAGCACCGATGAGTATCTTCCAGAAACCCAACAGAGCTCTGGACCCAGACTCTATCAAACTGTCGCAGTCCGGCCAGGGCTCAGAGACGGTGTACAACGGTCTGGGCGGACACTCTAGAAGTGACGACTTTGCGTTTCCAAAGTTTGATAGGTTTAAAAAGTTGACAAAGAAGAAGAATCTGTCAGCTGCTGCTGCGTCCACTGCCAAAAAACTCAAACCTGACCCTAATAATTTGAAGTTGGATTCTTTTTTCTCGTAAGTTGACGATTTGCGAGTATAAATAAGTTTGTTGACTGTTTATTGAATTGAACAGGAATAGATTGTAAATAGTTGAAAGACTGTAAATATTTTAAAGTGTTATTGTAGTAATTTAGATTGAAGTTTTAAAAACGTTTTCACCATTAATTTCTTTAACTACCTATATAATTTATTATGCTGACAGAACTGAAAATAAAATTTGATCAATATTTGTTCACAGCTTTAAATGTATTGTTAGTAAAACGTATGTAAAATAATGTACGTGTAATTATACTAAATCATATTATCATATTTTATTATACAGTAGAACCCAGCCTAACTGGATTGAACCTACTGTTTGGTAAGAGAAAAAAAACTTGTACCTATAAAAGTGGCAGATAAAATGGTGGCTTTGTGTTAAATATATAAGAACTGATTAGCTAATTATATATTGATTTTTGTTAAGTAGATAATGTTTGACAAAAATATTTAAGTAGGCCTAGTAGTAAAATTTAACTTTGAACGTAACAACCAAAGTTCTCAATACAATTTTAACCTATGTAGTCCAACTAATTGCTTAGTAAGAATACTAAATGTGTTTAATATGTCTAGGATCACAGAACATTTTACAAGGTTGAGACGTCACAATGAATTAAATAAATACTTGCAATAACTTTGTTTGGAAAAATATATATTTTGTTTTGCTGATGGTTTTTGTTCTAATGTTCTTGTAACCAGTGTCAAACATCAATGGTAATGAAGACGGTTTACATATTGTCTTTTAACTCAGTCAATTTCGACTATATCCATATCTCTGTAAATAGCAGAAAACCTTTCTTCTGGTGTCTGTTTTATAACCTTACCTTTGTTTGTATGTTTACAGATATTTTGAGAAAAAGACAATGTGTTGGTTGCCATGTGCGTGTTGTTGTTTACAGGTTGTTTGTTGCAATATTTTCTTTAGGTACAAAATAGTTATTTGTGTAACTAGTGGTGAAAGTGGCATTTTGCTGCACACGAGAGCAATGTTTACGCACGAGCCACAGGCGAGTGCGGAATGATCTCGAGTGCAGCAAAGACCTTTTTCACTCGTGTTACACATTATATTTTTCCTACAGTCACTATAAAGCATATAAATCTATAAGTCTATATCTATAAGTCTTTCAAACACTATACAACACGTTTTTAGGTTCAGCTGGCAACACAAATGGTGCCCTAGAGAAAGTAGTACCCGCGGTCCGTATCACTCCGCTATTTTTCCTCGGCAAGAAATGTGCTCCGCGTTTTGAGAATATAGTTCCGTATGTTTTTGTAATTTGAAGTGGTTTCCGCGCCTAAAAAAAATGCTTTAAAGGTATTTTCTTGTTTATTAAGATCGTAGGAATGTTTTAAAAACGTTTAAATGAAAAGTTCAGAAATACCGAAACTATAAATACGAAATTACAGGTTAAATCGTAGTTATAATAGTCAATCAGCTGCTCATAGTATTATTATCTTTAAACGTTGCCAACCTATTTCCAAGCGTAAACGGATTACGTGTATAATAGAACCACGCTGTTTTGTGTTGTTTCGTTGGAATCCTGATGTGCGGCAAAGTATAAACCGTACGGCAAAGTATAAATATGCAGCAATTAGCAGCTTTCTGTACTATAAACAGTACAATGAAGCCAACTTTGTCGGGTGACTGTAGGAAAAATAGATTTGTATCTGTTTAACAACATTTTTTTATTTCATTGTAATAGGCCTGCTGAGTGATAGTAGCATTGAGTGATTTTACAACTATTCCTATTAAAATTATGACTTGAGGCTATCCTAAAAATTGTTAACCATACTAAAGTTCATATTTGTTTTTTAATATAGCCTAATATATATACAAAAATGGCTATTTCAGATGTTTCATTTAGTTACAATTAGGCTACTCACAAAAATAGGGGCACAAACATTTTTTTTCATAACAAGGTATAGTTAGTTTGCAAAGTATATTTGTTCACATTGCTGCAAATTGCTTGAAAATCTACTGACACCACACAAAAAATGAATGGCACCAGGAGGGATAAGAAAATAGCAGCTTACAGTAATTTGTTGCAAAACCTCACAGCTGTTCCTTCTCACACATAGTCAATGTCACGATCACCAGCGGCTGACAAGCAGCCTAGTGTGATCCGTGCAAAAGCCGCTGCTTGGTGGTGCTGGTGTCAGCCGCTGACACAGAAAACATATTTCTATAACCCAGAATGCCAACCGCCTGGTAAAACGCATTAAGTGTTTTGAGAGAGCTTTGCCTGTCAATCGTAGGCAGCGCCACGAGCGTTGCCATGCACTCAGCATAGCAACGCTGGTGGCGCTGCCTACGATTGACAGGCAAAGCTCTCTCACAACACTTAATACTTTTTACCATGCGGTTGGCATTCTGGGTTATAGTAGTATGTTTTCTGTGCCGCTGATCACCAGCAGCTGGCGAGCAGCCTGGTGTGACCTGTGCTTTAGCATGTAACATTTTTTCCACAAGACTCTTTTTGGTATACAACACAACAGGGGTTTTTAAATAGAATAATAAGCTTAGGGTAAAAAAGAAAAATCGTGTACCATAAATAAAATTATTTAATGAATAAATCACAGATTAATATGAAATGGTCTGGTTTCTATAAAATAATAATCCATAGGCAACAAAGACTGATATTTAACATATCACAATTTACAAGAAGTTTTTACTAAGACTACACCTTAAAGCTAAGGGGTTTATTATATACACACTAACACAACAGTTTACTATAATACACATCATATGTACAATGGTTAAGTAAATCACTCTTTGGTTTTACTTTGCTAGTTTTTTGATTGTAACTAACACAAAATACTACAGTTTGGTTATTTTCATGCTCTGAGAATCTGCAGCAATAAATACTGAATAACATTTAGAAGAGAAAGTAACACAGACTGAAGCGACAAGAGGACAGAAACATCAGTAAAAATACACCACTGAGAATTAGTCATAAACAACACACATTTGACCAAATAATATTCCAGCATGGAATGAAGTCTTTTATAAATACTTACTGAAAACACGCATACACATAATGAACAACCCACACAGAAGTCATGCAGAAAAAAAATATTTTACCAGTAAAACTTTTTAAAATATTAATGTTTAACATATTTTAGTTAGGAATTTCTTGGAGGGCCACATTAGGTGTCTTATTAGTTCTCAATGGTTTAAGCTCTAAACCCAACTGAATGTTAGAAAGATGTTATTATCATTTTTAACTTCAGATTGTAATGGGGAATACCTGTAATAATATGTATTTCAATGTCACAACTCACTACTGTAGCTATTAAGCTTTGAAATTTAAAGGCTTAAAGTCACTGAGAAGATATGTTCACACTTGAACTTGAAACAGAACACATTTACAAATCACAATATAATTATGCATGTACAACACAATCCAATACATTTTACGTTGACTTTGAGCGTAGTTCTTTTGTTAATTAATACTAATTTGTAAGTGAAGTAGTTGACTAACTTCCTAAAACCGCATGTGCTTGGAACAAATTCATAGATTAGACATCAAGTATTAATTGTATGGCAATTTAATATCCTTTGTATTCAACTTAGATAATGTGTTTAACTAAGAGCTAAGCATATATGACCTAAAACTGTTATTTCATGTTCTAATTAAATTTGTGAATATTATGATGTGTGGTAAGGAATACAAAACAAAGTATAGAATAAGACAGGAAAGAGAAACAAAGCTGATAGCAAAGATTAACACCCACAGCACAATAATAAACCTGATAACAAATCAAAGAACCCTAATTGAATAAAATTACACTATTTTGTCACAGTTCCAAAAGTCCTGCAGTATTATTATTCAACTGCTATGTGTACAACTAAACCTAACAAATATCAGGCCTTCCTAGGAAAACTAGTGATTTTGAATAGAGTTCCAGACAAGGGAATTTCACACAAGAAATTTTAATACAGTTAAGAAAAATATATTTAGCATATCAATATAATACAGAATGTTTGAGATTCAGTTTGGTTTAATATATTGAGCACATGAATTAAACAAGGGAATATTTTTTGGGGTTTATACTGTAGTAGTAACCATGATATTATAAAACATGTTAAAAAGATGAACCCATCTTGATATTTTTTTGCGAGTTGCAGTGGTGAGATAAGGAAGAATAAATACATTTTAAGTTACAATTTTCAATATAATTTGAGACTATTGTGTGTAAACCAATCAGGATGTGCAGTCATCATATCAAACTTGCATTACATACAATAGTTTAAATTTATTATTCTATTTGAAGGACTGATGCTGCAAAAAGCTACATCCTCTGCCCTATGAAACTTATAATAAATTACACAACTAGATTATCCCAATTACATAATAGCCACATTCAATATGTGGGGCTCTTACATCTCAGTAGCAGAATTTGTTTTCAGGATATAAAATAAACAATGCAACTATATAAGGTTCTATTGAATATTAAATAACTGGGGCAAAATTTCATAAATAACACTGTTCACATTTAAACCTAGAAAAGCTTATTGGGGCAATTGGTTAGCTCAAACAGGTTACATAATATTATTTCATAGGACAATTTAAACCTTAACTAAAGACAAGTTGGCAAAGTTGACTTACAGTTAACTCAATTAAACTACACAATGTTTGTGCTACGAGCTAAGCAGCAAGGTGTCGTCTGTGCCTGAGAGATAAGAAGAAGAACTGTCACGACTCGGGGAGCTTTGAGAAGAAGACGCTTCACCTGGTATGGGGGAGTCGGGCGGTTTAACCACCACCTGCAAAGAAAAAACTGATCACACTCAATGCTTTTAAGAAAAACTCAGTTTAGGTGTACTGAGTCTGAGGAGACAGCAGATCATTTACTTTATAAATGCACAGTTACGAATGAACGAGGTAAGGAAAACACTATTGGAACTAGGGTAAGGGGCAGGCGCCCCTCAGGAAGACCCCATAGTGAGGATGCTGCAGTTCATCAAGCTTAAGTTTTACAGGCTCTGATGAACTAAACTTGGGAGTAAAAAAACCCCATGTGACTGACTTGTATGGGGACATGATCCTTCATTTCAAGGATTGTCTTCTGGATTTTTTTTGGGAGGGAGGGTTTTAGGATACTACCCATAGCTTACTTTGACCAATCGATGTTTTGTAGCACCTTTCTGCTCAGTCTGACAGTGGACTTCTGCTGGAGACGCCCAATTGACCCATCTTCTATTTTGACTTTATAGGCTTAACCATCTTTTATTGTTCAAGTCCGCCTTCCTAGAGATTTCAACCTTTATACCAAGATTTCAAACCGTCAGTGCTGCCACAAGTGTTGGGAGGTTTCCACCTTGTTTTTACAGAATCTGTACTAGCCTGACTGAACTACTAATGGTTCCTAGGTGTTTCCTTATAGTACCGTTCCTGGTTAACAGCCCCAGATTAGTTCACACTCAATTACTAACGAGAGGCTAATTACTCAATACTGATACTTACTGGCAAAGTAATACTAAGTTCTTCTGGTTGTGGCCAGTTTTTACACCTATGGTATCATTTTCAGGCTGAAAAGACCTGAAATGTTCACTTGTAGGATGTCGTTATAAGTCTTAAAAAAGTCTCAACACTGGATCAACCCTGTCAAAATCAATGGATGGTATTTCAATTCAAAACACTTGACCTATACAACGTGTTGTTCTGTTACCTGTGGTGGTGGTACAGGACGTAGCCTGGTACGACGCAGACGACGGGGCCTCGTGGCTGGTACTGGCAATACACTCACCTCACTCTCACCTACAGCCACAGAGTAAGCTGGTGGAGGCTCTCGGTGGAACAACTCATCCGCCATCAGTGTGGGCATTGAGACAGACGACGTCATCCTACGAGGATAACCAGCATAACATTAATCCATACATCTTGATTTATTTAAAAAGGCTGAAAATGTTCTTTATGTTTAGCGCAAAGTGACGTAAAATTCTTTCTTAAACTTTTACACAAACAACAAAACAGATTTTTTTTTACTTTTTTCCAATTCCACATATAGAACCATTTTCTTAAAGTTTTGTATATCTTGGATTTCTAATTAAAAAATTGTTTGTATTTTTCCCAAGCCTCTACTTTAAAAAAATGTTACATGCCCATTCTCTTTTTTTTGTTCTTAAAAGTAAACAGTTCTACAACATTTTTTTGGGATCTGTCAATGGTTTAAATTTATCCCTTGTAATGTCTTGCAAAAAATATATATACTTTTGCATAGTAGAACTTAAGTTATACAGCTCTACTAAAGTAACCTTTGTCACATACAGTAAAAAATAGCCCGCCAATACAGAGATTTGTAGCTGCCAGATGCAAGGTTAACTGAGCCGATACTCCCTTGACATTACCTGAGTCGAGACGCAAGGTGCGGAGATATGTGAAGGTGATAGTTGGAAGAAGAAGATGAGTATCGATGTCCATAGAACCTGAACGCACATCCTACAGCTATGACTAGCAACAGGCCACAGAACAGCGAGCCCATTATGGCAAGTGCGATCACGGAGTTCTGCAAATTCATAAAAAAAGTCATTCAAAACTTCAACTCCCTTTATGTGTTACAGATATTTACTGCATTTGGTTTGATAAATCTTAATACTACCTTTGACTATTCATAGCAACTGTTATGACCCCTCAACTTGGTCAGCAACAATAAATAAGGTAGAAAATGTAATTTTAGACCCTAGCGCATTCTGTTACTGGCTCACATTACTAGGTCCTTTTTTAATAAGAAATAGGCAACAGCTGGTCCATATAGATGGATGTCTATAGTTCGGCCGCTTAGAAAACGACCTGCGCACTAATGCTAAACCAATGCTGGAGGAGGTCGCTTTCTAAGCGGCCGAACCATACTTCTGTATCCAATGATACTACACTTTCATTTATTGTACTTATAAAGACATGGAACAGCTGTCACACATTTTTTACTAAAGAAATTATTAATTTAGATCAGCGCAATCTGTCTGTGGCTCACCTCAACTACGACGATTTTGATAAAAAAACTGGTGACAACTTAACCCTTTCACCTCTCTTGTCAGCCGTGAGCCCACATCGGCCGTTTCGTAACAGTATCATATTACGGCTTGGGAAATTTAAAAAATATTTTTTATTAGTAGGCTATAACTTGAAGTTAAAATAATGATAGGCTTAATGATCTGCATAATAAATTAAACCCAGGGCATGGGGACGCAGCCCTAAAATGAGAGTCGAAAGGGTTAAACATGGGAATGGAATGTCTAGTTGTATCAATAGTCAAAAGCTAATAGGTTGCATGAAAAATAATAAATCAAATTTATTTGTTGTTTGTCTATTACCTTGAGGCAGGTCTGCTCGTCGCTGTTGTCACCACAGTCGTCCACACCGTCGCACCACAACGCGACAGGCAGACAGTGTCCGTTGTGACACTGACGATGGTCGCGCATAGTCGCACACAGCTGTGGTGGACACAACGCCTCGTCTGAGCCGTCCAAGCAATCACTGAGGGAATCACACCTCTGCGAGGGGCTGTAGCAGCCCTCCCCGCCCGAACATGCTATCTTGTCCTTGCATCCTGGAACTGACACAAGGTGATGATAGACCAACCATACAGTGTGACGGGTGGTAGAGAACAGGACTATCTTTCCTAAATAATACGGAGGAACCTTTATAAATTATAAGCCTTATTTGACTCATAGAATTTTTACTTGTGTCGTGTATCTTCTATTAAGATGTAGTAAAATATAAATACGTTAATAGTTTTATCAAAATAGAGAAACGATCAAGCGGATCAAATGATAGAAAAGACATAGTGGTGGTTAGAAGACCAAGAACATGTAAACAAAGGATTTCTTACTTTCAAATTTAAGAGACTTAGAGACTTATGAATTAAATCAAAGGTTTAGGATAAGTTATGAAAATTTCAATATTAATATAATATATATATATTAATATATATATTATATTATATTATATTATATATTATATTATTATTATTATTATTATTATTATTATTATTATTATTATATTATATATTATATTATATTATTATATTAATATATATATAATATTAATATATATATTTTTAATACAATCGAGCCTGTGTTACAGCACCGACGAATAGGAACCATGCATTAATACCCAAAGAACAATTACAAATTGCACTTCATTGGTTTGGTAGTGGTGTACAATACCAGCACTCCAGCAGATATGCTCGTCGTGTCGAAAGGAAAAGTTCGCCGAGTCATAAAAAATGTTGTAAAATGTAATTAATGAAAACCTATTGATTGACACAATTTGCTGGCCAGACGATGTAGGAGAAACAATCAATTCATTCATAAATATTGCTGGCATGCTTGTGCCTCTTACTTGCTAAAAAGTTCATCATTCTTTATTTTACATTTGCTTGAAATTTTGATCAAGTAAAAATATTGCAGTCAAAATTAACCTTACAAATCAAATCAAAACAATTCATAAAATAAACAAGTAAATAATGCAACAGCTGACTTATAACTTAATCAGTGTAATATTTTATTAGTTTGTACAATTTTTTTATAAAACAGAAAATTACAAACTTGTCAAATAAATTTTTATAAGCTCATTACTATCTTATAATATTTGTACTTTTATGAAACAGGTCCCAGAATCATTGTAATTTTCTCAATTTTCTGATGTTGTAATCTTTGTTGTGTTCCTTCCCTTCATTCAGATATTTATGTAACTTATTTGCTAAACAAATGGATTGTATGTTCAACTATTTCAGTCTATTATTTATGTGCAGTAGGCTCACAAATAATTGTTTTTGAAACACAACAGTTCATTTGGCAAAATAAAAATGGAAGGAGAATAGAGAAATATTGTTCAACAGCCCAAGGACACTTCACGCTTGCGCTAACCAACACAGAACTATCCAAATAAAAAAAATATCCGAATCCGAACCTCTCAATAACCGAGCCTATACTATCCAACCGGAATTTGATTCTAAATGAAATTTCACTATCCGCACACCTCAATTTTAAATGTCAAGTCCTCCTTTGAACTCACTCTACCCCTTGAGCATTTTTTACATGTTCAAACACTTAACTCCATTCATGTCAGCCAAATGTCGATGGATTTCAATAACGATCAATGACTTAGACCTCAAAAATCTAATCACAGAACACGATCAATACTTGGCGGCAGTGTCAAAACAACTTTTAATACAATGACCAGACTGATCGTTCCATAGAGGGAGGAACCAGCTAAAATAAAAGTGAATGAAGTAAGGAAGTAAGGGATGTTGGTCTAAGATTTTACCTAGTTTGCTTGATTTTAACGGGAGCTTGATGGAAACCTTAATTTACCGACCGAATTGTATTTGAGAATATTGTGAAATAAAGAGATGTGAAATTGGACAACACTCACCACATCCAACTTCGTCTTCACCCCAAGGACAGTCAAAACGTCCGTTGCATCTCTCCAACACAGGATGGAAACAATGGTGACCAGAGGCTGAACATCGCACCTTGCCTTTCTCGCAGAAACCTAACAGTAATATTGTTGTAATGTCTAACTTTCATGTTCACCTTACCTGCCTAATTAGTTTATACTGGGGTTCTACTGTAAAAAAATATTAAAGTCAAATACTCAACACACTCAAATTGTAAGAAATAAATAAGAAATTTGGCAGTTAGGCAGACTAAAAAGATTAAAGTTGTAAACTCTCTATTTTCCACTAAAAGGCTTTAGAACATGGTGGCAGGCACTGCTTGAAGTTCTTATAGTCATAAATCAAAACAAGCGTTCTTGGGATTTTTTCAGATTTTGAATTTTAAAGGTTTTAAAGGTTCTACTGTAAAAAAATATTAAAGTCAAATACTCAACACACTCAAATTGTAAGAAATAAATAAGAAATTTGGCAGTTAGGCAGACTAAAAAGATTAAAGTTGTAAACTCTCTATTTTCCACTAAAAGGCTTTAGAACATGGTAGCAGGCACTGCTTGCAGTTCTTATAGTCATAAATCAAAACAAGCGTTCTTGGGATTTTTTCAGATTTTGAATTTTAAAGGGGGGTTTTGGCTTAATCTTAATAAAACTGGAACAACTGTCAAGGTCAAGGAAAGTATTCCTGAAATTGATATATGAAAAAAGTCACTAAGAATCAAAGAGGCAAACTACTTTGTTTTTCCTATGACCGAAATATACTAAAAAAAAATCTCACTAGGGTGGCTTGTTATATTTGACTTACCGCAGCCAACCTCGTCCGAGTAGTCCTGACAGTCAGGTTTGCCATCGCATCGCTGTCTCCGTGTGTAGCAAGTGTCACAGTCAGCCTCATCGCGACCTGTCACACACTGCGTGTCACCGTCGCAATGCTGTGTTGCGTTGTGATAGCAACCGTCAGCTGCGCGAGGACCACACGGCACCATACCAGGCTGTAGACAGTCTTGTGGCTTCACTGCGGACATCAAATACCATCAGAACTAGTTAGTGTTACACCATTATTGTATACAACTTGACTGAATTAAGGAAAAGCACTTGGCTTTATAACCATGCAGAAGGGAATACATTAAGTAATACATAAGGTAAAAAAGATTTTCTAGATAAGAAGAACTCTGTCCCTGTATTGGAAATCTCGTTTCTCAAAATGCTATTGGATAATTTTCTTTTTACCATCAGCTGTAACTAATTTCTAAAATAATGTTTAACAACTGTTTAGATTAAATCAAATAAATATCAGGGGTCTGCAGGTCTTGATATTTTTGGGTCCTATCGTTCCAATAATTGGCCCAAACAGATCCTTCGGGCCAGAAATAATTTTTAGACCAAGCTCTGGCTGAGTCACTTTAGAGGTGTGCTCGCATTTTTCAGCCAAGCTGAGTTGGGCTTTTATGGTTACAATCACAGAATGTGTCTGCAAAGATGCGCTGTTTAAAATTGACGGTTTCACTTTGATCATGGGTGATGTTCGCTGTTTGGTCCGTTTGAGGGAAACGGTGAATGATCTTCTCCAACCTGTGTAGTATGTCCTCAATCCCACAGTAGACGTTCACAAATTGAATGTAACTGTAGAAGTCATTCACAGTTTCATCGTGATTGTGGGAGGAGTTTTATCAACCTCTTAATTACAAATTAAATTGAAAAAAAAAAAAAACTTTATACAGCAACCCAGTTTTAGACCCCATGCTCTGGTCCATATACGTGTAAAAGGCACCATTTGTAAGAATGAGAGGACAAAATTTCTTACACAGTTTGTAGGACAGTCGGAACCCTTTGCCACCCTTGTCCACTCGTGAGATGTGGAGTTTGACAGCTACCTCAGGAGCCCTCACAAGGATAGGCTTGGATACAAATTGGTGACCACACACTTGCTGTGTCTTTACCTGAAAAACCACAACAACGATGCAACTGACCTTCTACAACTCAATCTTCAAAAACCAATCTGAGCTACTTGAAGTGATTCAGTGTTCATGCATACAATGTTATCGATTTAAAAAACCTTTCAGCTTTTTTTTAGTTATGTAACAATTCCCAAATGAATTGGAAAAATCCCTATTGTGTATTTTTTCACAATAGTTTTTAGATTTTATAAGACCAGGGGCTCTTTTTTGGCATTCCATGGATCGGTGGTTACAAATGTTTTGTGAATAATTCAGGTTGCACTTATAACAACCACTAACCACCGCTTGTGGTTAAACCACTATCTCATCCATGTATCATAATTTGCATGTGTGTACAGTTTATTCAATTGTACACTTAATTATTATTGATTTTAACAATGAAGTATAGTATTTTAGAAAATAAAATCATTAATTAGTGTGCAGGGTGATTCAAAAAGTTAAAGGAAAAACCAGTCCTGATTCTTTAAAACAAACAAAGTACTATACACAAATTTATTTTGGGTTTTATAAGTCTTAAAGTTAAGCCTACCTACTGAGTGCTCAAAGAGTGTCAGAAAATGGTGTCCTGTACGAATAAAAAGAAATTTAAAATTCAAATTCTTGATAGGTACTTTATAAGAGAAGTTTCTACCTGGGAATTTTATCCCTAAATACCAGTAGTTTGAGTATGCTATCTTTCAAACGTTACAGTTTGTATATCTAACCAAGGTCAATGACCAAGGTAATTATTGTACAATATTGTTATTTTATTTATGTAAAATGTAAATGATGAGTTTAACACGTTCGCTGCTGACGACTCCGATTGGAGTCATGCCGTACTGGCACACCGTGCGTACGATTCCGGTCGGAGTCACAGTGCAGTGTTATACAAGTTGGTCTATTGTGACCTCCGCATTTATCGGGATCAACTAATCGATGTCAGCATGTTGTGCTGGTCCTATACTTTATTTTGGTGTAGGTTCAGTTTAGGTTAATAGTAAAATTTCCCGTAAAATCCCGTCTGGCAACGATTTTGTCCTGTTTTCAGGGATTTTCTCTCTTTGAGCCACATAACAAAGACGCTGGCTACGGATCCAGGCAGTGCTGCTATCTGTGAGTTTTTCAGTGAACTACGTCCATTCTCGGGGTAACACAGCACAATCACCACCGCTGTTTTGCCGCTGTCAAGACTGAAATATTTTAATGCTCTTGTGTTCGCTGATTCACTGGTGCGCCGAGGCTGCGCCCCATTTCCGACCGTACTGCCAAAGGGATTCTCGCAGCGAATGTGTAATGTCTGATAAAAAAGTATTACGTTGTTTTTTATGTGTTTGTTATACATTTTATTACATGTTTAGTTGGATTAACAGTGGTACCGGTATTCATTATGTTTGTTCTCCCTCACCCCAGTCACTCCTGATAATTGAGGTTCTACTGTATTATTTCGGATAATCCAACCCATGCTCATCCGAACAAGGTTCGATCCCAGTTGGGTCATATTAGCTAGACTCAAGTGTATATGTGAATAAATTACTTAAAAAAAACTTAACTTATTAACTTAACTTTTCAGGTACGCATATCAAAAATGATCATTGTATTAATATTCAGCAATATAGATACACAAGATACAACTACTGGCAGTTATTTTATAGTTTAAAACTGACCTTTCCAGTCCCAGACAGAGGTAGGGACAGCCAGTTGTGTTTACAGCAAGGTCGGTTCTTGGGGAAGCCGCAAACCTCAGACTCATCTGATTCTATATCAAGGTCTTCAACACTGAGGGAAAACACTTAATGAGCTCATGAACTGAACATTTGATATTAAATCAAATAGTTTCTTGATCAGCATTGTATGTTGAATTTACCTTAAACTACCTGAAAGTACAAAAATTTTGTCAAATAACACAGTATTTTTTTTTACATTTAAAGTCAACTAAAGGTGGTCTGATGGGTACATTCTTCATGTGTATTTTCGGGATCCCTTTCATCGCCGGTGCTTCGGAATTTAAAATGTTCACCTTCTGTCGACATTCTTCGGGGATTAGGCTACTCTGGTGCATCTCTTCACTACATCGGGCAGCTGTTTTTGGTACAACTTCTGCTTTGGATCCTTGATTACAGTGTTTATTACAGTGTTATTTGACATATTTTTGTACTTTCTGATTAAATAAAACGCCCAACTGTTGTTTGCAAACAACAATTTACTACATCACAATATAATGTAATGGCAATGCTATATAATGGCTAGCCGCAGCGAGATTTTGGGAACAGTCAATACACCAAAAGACCTGGAGACTCAAACAAAACATTACTACAAATTGGGAACGTTTAAGAAACTATTGCTTTGTAGGTTTACACACACACACAAACACAGACAGAAATCACTTTGAAAACCACTTTCTGTGTTCAGAGGGACATAAAACGGATATATCTCCTCAAAACTCAAACTAAACAATTATCACAGAAACAATACTTTTTCCATATATACAGGGTGTTAAAAATGTCTGGAACCAACATTATATCTGGTAAGTGGTTAAAGAAAAACGACTGATATTTTGTGTACGGATATACTATGGTTTTACCTATCTTTTGGTGCCTTATGAAATTTTTTACCACTTATAGGGAACGTCCTGTGGAGGATGCGGTAAAAAGTTTTAATGGAAGCCTATGGTAAATGATACATCATTTTAAAGGCCATTTTTTTCTGAGTAAGGAGCCGCAAGTTTCATCTCAAAAAGACCACCCTAGCAAAAATGGCGACTGTTTGAAATTTTAAAACCCACTTATAGGGAACGTCCTGTGGAGGATGCAGAAAAAAGTTTTAATGGAAGCCTATGGTAAATGGAAAAAATGATACATCATTTTAAAGGCAATTTTTTTCTGAGTAAGGAGCCACAAGTTTCATCTCAAAAGGACCACCCTAGCGAAAATGGTGACTGTTTGAAGTTTTTGAAAATAATTGAAAGCTTAATTGGTATTTCTGTTAAAAATAAGTTTAGTAAAACAACACAAACAATTTAGTTACAGTAAATGTTTTTTTTTCAGTCATTTTTCAGTTTACCACGTGATAAACTACTGTACTTCGTAACTGGCTTGTAATAGCATTTAAAGGAAACAAATACGGACCATTTAAATAGCAATGTTTTTAAATTTCAAACAGTCGCCATTTTCGCTAGGGTGGACCTTTTGAGATGAAACTTGCGGCTCCTTACTCAGAACAAAATGGCCTTTAAAATGGTGTATCATTTACCATAGGCTTCCATTAAAACCTTTTACCGCATCCTCCACAGGACGTTCCCTATAAGTGGGTTTTTAAATTTCAAACAGTCGCCATTTTCGCTAGGGTGGTCCTTTTGAGATGAAACTTGCGGCTCCTTACTCAGAAAAAAATGGCCTTTAAAATGATGTATCATTTACCATAGGCTTCCATTAAAACTTTTTACTGCATCCTCCACAGGACGTTCCCTATAAGTGCTAAAAAATTTCATAAGGCACCAAAAGATAGGTAAAACCATAGTATATCCGTACACAAAATACCAGTTGTTTTTCTTTAACCACTCACCAGATATAATGTTGGTTCCAGACATTTTCAACACCCTGTATATTATGGTATAGGGGGGAGAAAGTAAACGTTTGTTTCTTCCTAAATCCTAGACCTAATGTTACATTGCTTGAACTTGTGAAGTAGAATTATACCGGTAGTGAATAAGTATTTGTGAGTTTGTGAGAAAGTCTTTTAACAGGTTTTTTGCATGGCAACGGACCTTTACCCTAGGTGGTATTGATTCTTGAATAAAATCAGTTCATCTTTATTCCTTAGACAAGTTGTACAGTTAGTAAATACAATAGCGTATAGGCTGCATCAACCTTTAATTTTACAGTGCTTAAGACTAATCAAACGATAAGACAAAATAATTACAACAAGTCGTTAAACAATTTGGTTGCATAAGTATTGTTAAATAACAATATTAAAAAGCTAGCATAAGTAGTACCGGTAGCACAAATCAATTTGTAAATTTATACACTTTTCAGTCTGTTGGCTCTCTTTATGATATGGGAGTATTTATTTACCAATTGTTGAGAGTGGTGTTTTACCTGAGCATGATGGTGGCCATGGGTTCCCTGGACCGGATGTGCCACATACAGTTAGTGTCGTTTTCATACGGCCGAGGGTACCTGGGACTGTAGATGACCCCGTTAGGAGGAACATACAGCTGAGTGTCACAGAAACACGAAGTAACAATCACCAACACTGCAAAACACAAGTCAGGCCCCAGGCTACATTCAACTTATCCTTCAAAAACGAATTAAGTTACTATTCCTTTTTGTAATTTCTAATTTCAGTTGAGTTCACTCAATTAACAAATGTTGAGATATAATCTGATCTTTGCGTGATCCAATATCATATAGGCTACTTATGCAATCATGAGATTTATTTATTGTTGCTGCTGTTAAGTCGTGTTATTAAACATGACACTCTAAAAGCTCACACAATCGAGATTCCGCTTTAAGTTTCGCTAAAATTATACAGGGTAGGGATCAGAAAGGGTAGGGACATAACCCACGTAAAGATCCCTTGGGCCAAAATAAAAACAACATCAAGAAAAGAAATTTTTCTAAAATCACTTTGTTAACCAGATATCAGCCACTTTGTATTTTTTACATTTAAACATTTTTATCTTTGGATTGTGCTAACCGATCTTTATGAAACTTGGTATGTAGGCCTATGTTAGGTTGAAGCGACCCATGTAAAAAAAAATATTAGCTTGGTCCAATATTTCAAATTGGCGGCCATTTAAAATCTTTAAACATAATTTACTACAAAATGGCTGATTATGTACACTTTTATTTAGCGTTTTAAGTTCCTTACTAAACGACACCAATTTCAAAAGGATTGAATAACAAATAACTGAAATATCACGATTTTTGGTCGCAAAATGAAGATGAATGAGGGCTAAGCTAATCAGTTTTGCATTGTTTTACATGATATACCTAATTACGTGATATTCCAATTAGGTTATTTATTATTCAATATTTTTGAACTTGGTGTCGTTTCTCAGGAAATTAAAAATGCTAAATAAACACTTGACATTTTTTCATAAAACCAGCCATTTTTTTAGTGATTTAAGTTTAAAAAATTAAAATGGCAGCAATTTAGAAATTTTAAATTTGACCAAGATCATATTTTTTCCTCACATGGGTTGTTTTTACATTAATATAGGTAGGTACTTATTAAGTTTCATAAAGATCGGTTAGAACAATCCAATAATAAAATGTTAATGTAAAAAATACAAAATGGTGGATATCTGGTTAACAAAGTGATTTTTTGAAAACTTGTATTAATTAGGTTATTGATTTTCTCTTTTTTTTACCCAAGGAATCACTATGCGAATTAGGTCCCCACCCTTTTGGAACACCCTGTATAGGCATAGGCCTACTTATTTCAAATATGAGCAAACAGTTCCGTAGATAACCTACAATATAATAGGCCTATATAGCCTATTCCTATAATTATATCACATGAAAACTTGATAAAATTCTCATCCCTTTGTAAATTTTTAAGGTTGTTTTTAATGTCTAATTCATGTACCGTACGTCGACACTGATCGCTAGTGTAGACAAAATTTTGTTGTTGTGTTTTTATTTTGTTGTTGATGATTTTAGGGTTGTTTTCATGATTTGTGCTTTACTGTTTGGTTATATAACTAGGAGACGAGTTATTCTTTATGATAAGATCATTTTATTTTAATAAAGGAGGTTTTTAAATCACTGAAATAACAAGAAACTAATTGTAAACAAAACACAGCCTCTACAGTGCGACATACAGCACTACCAATAAAATTGGCTTCAGCTGTTCCATAAGGATGAAAAATCTACTAAGGGTTATATAGGGCTATATCAAACTAATATTTTATCCAATAGACTAATATATATTGCAGGCTCTATGCAAGACAGCAAGCTATCCTGAAATTGGATAAATTCATTAGCTTGTTTAGCAAACTTTTTTACTCACCAAATAATGATGATGTAAATAAAATTGCTTCCTTAAAGGAAAACATGATCAACAATGTAGTGGGCCCTATACAAAAACTCTTGAAATCTTGAGTTACATTCTTGAGAAATACCTAGAACAAAGTTAGGAAAGGTTATGTGCTTGAATTGCCCTTGCCTCAGCTAACCTCCTGGCTAGAGAATTTCTATTTGCCTGATTGGATTTTCATTTAAGAGTCGGCAGGACCGCCGGTCATCTTGGATTTTCTGCCCATAACGGCAATGTTAATGGTTGAAGCATATTACGGCAAATTAATGGTTGAAGCATATTACGGCATTGTTTATTAAGATAAAACGTTGCAAAATATCACCAAAAAAAAATATAGGCCCTATATTGAAACCGCAGATGTGGTTTTCTATCTACTTTGTAATTTTAATTGTTACTATTTTGTCAAACTTAATAAATATATTAACTTAAACTGTGATTTTTTTTACCTCTAGAAAAAAAATTAAAAATCTGAATAGCAATTCACACAAAAAATATAGGTAGGCTAGCCTATTTAAGAATCACATAACATTTTCTGCTCGGTAATCAAGCTTACGGTGCATGATTAATATGCTTCAACGTGAACGCATGTTTTTGCTGATGGGTACTCGGACAACCACTGTTTCCACTGAATTAATTGTATTTTATTTATTTATTTATCAACGGCAATATATCAATTTACATAAAGATAATGATAATATTATTATTAGCGGTTGTGGGTAGACTTTTATATCTGTTGTCAAAAACTATCAAATGAAAATATCAATCGATATTTTTTATTTGATTATTTCATTTCCGGTACCTAAGTTATATTGTATGGTTAGTTAACCAACCAAACAATATATCGAATGAAATAGGCGAATATCATCTTAATATCATCATATTATTTTCATTCACGGTTGTTTTTAACAACAGATATGAAAGTCTACTCGCGGTTGTTTTAAAGTTATAGGCTAGCTTGGATTAAAAAGGTAAAGTTTAGGTTATAAATTAACCAAATTGTCGGTTTATGCTATCTCAAGACATGTTTTGTCCCATTAAAACACTGGTTTTAAGACACTGCAAAATACTAGGCCTAGCCTATAAGTAACTTATAGCCTAACTTAACAAATGCAGGCTCTCTTAATGTCGAACTTTGGTATTAAAACTAAGTTAAAGTTAAAAGCCTAAGTAATGTTAAATGTCTACAAACAGGAGAGAAGATCAAATCATGACTTTGAAGAGCAGACATGAGTTACTTTCTGATTTTGTTGTGTATAACTCAAGTGCGACAGGTTGCCGAATGAAACTACAATCTTTGATTGATTAATTTATAATAATAAAATAGTGTAACCTCCGACTTGCTGTAAAATTTATAAACACAAAGTACTACTTAGCTTACGAGAAAATATACAATTCCAAATTTAGTTAAGTTATAGGTTTACAATGCTAAGATGAAGATTGATCATGATTAATTCCATTTTAAAAAAGGGGGGAAAGGCAACGCGGAAATTTAGGTGACCAACCAAAACGAATTTTGAATTGAGACTAACTTCAACTGAGTGTTCTCCGTCCTTAGCCAAGTTGGCCGTGGAGGGGCACCGGCCAATCAACGTTGCGGCTATTTTTAATTTGATCGTTTCAATCGATGTTAGCATAGGCTAGCCCAGTTAAAAAACTGTAAGTTAACCTTAGGACTACGTTATAATTTTATAAGTAAAATGAGTGCTTTATTTCATAGAGGTCGGCTTAATTACCAGAGATAGGTAGCCTTCTAACTTCTTCTCTGTAACTTAATGTAGACATTCTTCAATTATTTTCAAATTACTAATTTAGGCATAGGCTAGGTTAAGTATAAAAAAAAAAACTAGGCTTAGGCTTCTTCACATCTAACTTGGTCAAGGTTGGTTTACCTTACCTTTAGACGAAAAAATGATAACTTAGGTATGCCTAAGAATTAATAAAGATGATAAATACATGCAAGGCCACTAAAAGAAATTTGCTTAAAGTGTGCATGGCGAAGATGCAATCGATTGAACACAGGAGAATAAACTTAAACTTACTGTTTAAGCTAGAATTGGGCTATCTTGATTCACCATTGGGGCACAATACTGCAGACATGTTGTTCGTTCATTAATATTAATTTAATACTTTATTATCTGATAACTATGAGTAAAGTAGAAGACATCAATAGAATTGAAAATTATTAGTTCTAAACGACTGGTCAGTGGTCAAGAAATATTTAACAATCCATGCCCATCATAGTTTCATCTTCATCCATCCATCTCCATCGTCTTGTCTTTAGTAAAAAATCATCAACAAACATATGACGATATGACAGGAGGAGAGGAGAAGATCGTACAGACAGAACCATCAGTAGAAAACAAGAAGAAAGTAGATCCTATGGACAGGAAAATAGGTTACAAGTTACTGCATTTCTCAATCAATTGTCATAGATTAAACATTCTATTCACTATTGACTTGAGAGAAAGTTTAAAACATGTTAAAGTATTAAAGTAATTGGTTTCAATTACTATATTAGATTCCTGCTTAGAAAAAAAGATAATGCAACTGACATTGGATACTGCAAGTGGACCACTACTAACCGGATACAATCATTTTAATCTTAATCATGGGGATGGGTTTTGTCGCACGGCCACCTTTAACTCTTAGCTCAAAACAGCTGTTACAACACTACTGCCACTTCGAATTTGAGAGCTAAACGGTGGCCGTGCCTTGACGGTGGGAAATTTGTATCCAAACATAACTCAGGGACAAAATAATAAAATAGCATGACTCCATAGGAGAGAATAGTTATTTGTTATTAGGTAAATAGTGGGCGAAGTGCACCAAAGTCAGTTTCCACTCGTGTTACACATTATATTTTCCTACATTTACTATAAATCGTATAAATAATTAGTCTTTCCAACACTGTACAACACGCTTTTAGGTTAGGTTAAATCCAATCATTGAACGAAATGGGAAACGCTGCACCGGCTGATCGTAGTCGAGGGCGTACCCAGGATCAAAAGTAGGGAGGGGGGGGGCTAGAGCGTACTTGAAACAGAAGTCGCTGGGGGTGGCATGCATATTGGCTGGGGGGCCTGGGGGATATTCCAGAAAATTGTAAAAACAATATGCTGAAATTAGCGTTTTTTGCACTATTTTGAGACATTAATACAACAAACCTAGCTCGATAATCCAGCGTTTATAAAGTCTTAGTTTATAAAGTGGCTTTATGTCCATCAATGGGGTCAGGTCAGGTTGCTTAGTTTTACAATACACCTTTAACTGTATTTTTTGTGTCCATGCCATCTTTTCACATCCATTTATAACACCCGAAATTATGCCGTAAAGAGCAAATTTGTTCGTTACATTATTGTTGAAGGCAAATGAAAACAAAATAATGTCACACAAATAGGTATAATTCATTATACTGCACAAAGTTGTTACTTGTTACATATTGCAAGAAATAGGTCTGTTTATTTTTATTAATACTTAATAATACTTTCTTATTAAATGGTGACCATACAAAGTAGGTATTTTAAGCCAAGTGAATGGAGATGAGTGTAGGATGAGTGGCGCGATCTTTTAGTCTTCTTAGTGACTATTACTACCGTTGGATTTTTTATTCTATTGAAGAATAACTCAGAAAATAATGAAAAATTGATAACATATGTGTAAAAAAATGTCATAAAAAATCTGTAAACTATCTTACTCATCTTTTCTCATACTAATAACATCCTTTCTTCTTCTTTCTCAATTTTTTATACTAGCTTATCCTGGTACCTTATCCTGTACCTTGCCAGTACCTTACCAGTACCTTATCCTGGCTTTTTTTTGGGGGGGGGATGGGGGGCAGCTGCCCTCCCTGCCCCCCTCTGGGTACGCCCATGATCGTAGTCGTAATATCTTTAATTGTTGCCAAGGCCACACTAAAAAACCAAACATAGGTTTTATTAGTGTGGCCTTGGTGTTGCCAACTTATTTTCAAGTGTACACGGATTACGTGCGTAATAAAATCACTAATACTGGTGTGCACCAAAGTAAAAACTGTGCGCCAAAGTAAGGCTTTATGTACTATAATCAGTGCAAGGAAGCCCACTTTGTCGTATGACTATGAAAATAAAATAAATAAACTGTTTATCACCTAAAACTATTATGGAATTGTTAAAAAATGAGGACATCTGATATTTACTTTTGTAGAATTTTTTTAAAGTAAAAACAATATGTTTGGACCTGTTTTTGTTGATTTTGTAGAAAGTTAGTTTATAGGCCTAGATAAAAATTTAGCAATTATTGCATGTATGTAAAATTATATTTTTTTTAAATACGGAAATGTCTTTGAAATAAAAATACTATATTAAATTACCAATGGGGAACAAGTACACCGTCAGCTGGAGATAGCCCCGAGGAAATAAGTGGATTGAAATAACCAAGTTTCAATCCCTCAAGTTTTAAACCAAAGCACATCTAAACTTAATCACCATTTTAATTTTATTGTAAATCTTTTCATAATACAGTTGGATGAATATTTCAAATGCCAAAAGAATAGATGTACATTTGGTAATGACGTGTAAAAAAAATTCATCAGATTTGTATTTGGTAAATAATAATGAATTTCCTATACAATATTGGAAGAACAAATATGTATGTACACTTTGCACGCGTATTATTAGTACGTGTCAAAAGTTTTAAGATTTGCGAGGGGATACCAAAACAACATCAGAACAAAATTAATCATTTACAAACTAATTTGTCGATTATGTCACCAATATGACGACAGAATTAATTAGCTTACTAATATTATAAATGTGAAAGTTTGTGTGTTTGTTTGTTTATTTGTTTATTTGTTTGTTTGTTCGTTTGAAGGTCAATCACGCCTTAACTACTGGACAGATTGGGCTGAAATTTGGCAAAATGATAGCTCATATTCCCGGTTAACATATAGGCATATTCTTATCTCAAAAATCCTTTCGGGCTCCGCCCCAGTGGCTCTGTAGTTTCCCATGTTAACCTTATGAGTATTCATATTTCAAGGGAATTAAAGAATTTAGTCAGCTGTTTCAGCTAAAAAAGTTGGTTCTATAATATGCAAAAGTATTAAAAGGTTATAGGATTTACCAACAGGGTGCAGTACTATTATTTTTTTGCATTTATGAAAACACCTAATTTGAAATAAGCAGCAACAAAAACCTGCGATAGGCAATGGGAACTGTCAAAGTAGGATTGTTTACAGTTATGTTTATGTTTTTAATTGCATGAAAAAGTTTTGATATTTTGCGAATTATTAATAGTTTATTTTTCTATATTGTGTAGGTGAAGTGGTAGAACATTATGGCTATAATAAATACCGTAAATTTAAAGAAGCAAATTTTATCAAACTGTGTCATCCCCCATTGCAAACGCTAAGTTGGAGTATAACTGCAATAAGCATTTTACACTTAAAAGCCAACCCCGTACGAAGGACGGGTACTCTGCTAGTATTTACATAAATGTATTGTTGTTTCAATAATCTCTTCTGTAAATAGGCACCTGACATAAAAATTTAGTTCTGATTAAAGGCGCGTTCACACGCTCTAATTATCTGTACAGTTTGATTTTAAAAAACCAAGTTCAGACGATACGATATAAATACTCAAATCTACTATGCCATTTTCAAACGCGAATACCTGTTGTGATCACCTTGGGAGGAGGTGCTGTCGTGGTCTATGTATGCTACTTGTTAATCGGTAGATAAGAGTACTGTAACGCGTCATGAGGAAAGACATTTCTCCACATGAGAGACAGCAACATTGAGATATCTCACGACAGGTGGTACACTAAAGAGCATGGCATTAGCACAAGGTTTGAGCAAAATGGTATGAAAGGCCGTGTTCACGTTCCAGGTTCCAGCCTGTCGCTCCAACCTTCCTATCTGATCGCATTTGGTCGATGAAAAACCTCCCAACCTAGCTCCAATCCAATAGTTTGTACAAATCTGCCGTTTACACGTGTCGATGGTTTGTACAATTTGTTTTGTGAAAATCAGATTTGTACAGATAAATTGGAGCGTGTAAACGGGTCTTTACAATCTATGACTTTGCTTGAATGAGTTAGTTTAAAACAATGGAAAAAAACAACCTGATTAAATTTGTAGTGCGGTAGACTGTTTGCTCACTTTTGCGACTCCTAAGAGTTAGTTTTGCATCAATGATAGAGTGTCTGTTTACTAATAACAGACAAGGGGAAACTTGAGTTTAGCATTAAAACTGAGTTGTTAGTGACTAGTAATGGCAGCTTTGGGCAGTGTGAAACTTGTCGTGATCAGTTTTAAATCTGTTTGAACAGTTTTGAACCCGAAATTAGAACAGTCAATTACAATGAATTTCCAATAGTTTTTGATATTTTGACGAAAATTAAAAAGTTGTAAACCTAAAATTCCCTTGTTATCCGTTTTATCCTCCCTGTAGCAGCAAACCCATTAAACCTAATGCTATTTAACTAGATTTAAGTGAAAATCAAATCAGGGAAATGTAAATTCGCTCAGTCTACAGGGTTGCTGCGGCAGGGGTAATATGATTTTTGCCAAATAATTTTTAATGGCGTGGTCCATTTATGTCTTCCGTTTAAAACTGAATTCTTTGTTTTATATTCTCAGCTCATAACACGGTTTGTCAAGCATTGAGACACGGGTATATGTTCATATGTTCATTATCACTTTTCTTACTAACTAGTCTGGGTGAAAATTGACTATAAATTCTAATAGCCTTCAGGTTTACTCTGTGTATCTTTGAATATAATACTGATAAAACGCGCATCATATAATTTACTAACACTTTGAAATATACTTCTTTATTCACTCAAAGAATCTCCTGAACATGTTTGACAGCCAAAGTATGAACCAATATAATTTAAAGTCGTCTTTTTCATAGTATTGGTATAATAAACTTGTTCATTACCTACTAATAAAAAGAGTGTTAAGGTATCTCATCCACAAGATATACTTTACATCCAAGCCATTGCACATTTATGTTTTCCTTGACTCAGGTGAATTTGTGAGATTGGTTTGTGATTTATTTGAGCCACCTTTTGGATTATATTAAATTGACTGTAAAAGTAAATACAAATAACCTATTCTAAGATGTTTCCTACAGTTTAAGTTTAATTGCCGAGATTTACATTTATAAATTATCCTATTAAATTATACCTGTGTAAATACTAATTTAATAAAATAAACCACAGAATTAGAAAAACCATAAAAAAAGATACTTTACCTGAGGTCTAAGTTTTAACTATCCCTTCCTTTTGGTAACACCACGAGCAATTTGCTGACTTGAAAAATTCACGAACAATTTTTTTTCACTAACTTTTTTTATAACACACTCCGTTTATGAATAGTTGGTGTCATAGCGTCTTGATGATTTCCAGTACCTTTCTGTTTTGTGTTACATGAACTCCAATTTAACGGAAATTGTAATGTCATTTCACTCGGATAGTGGAATGTCCAATAGTGAAAGATATAACGCGGATATTTAATATTTGAAACATCCAAGGCGGCTTTTAGTGACGTAAACTTTTAGTTTCCCAATTTATTCACCAGATGGCGTTGATTGCAGAGCACTTATATCTCTTCAGCGGTCTGAAAGTTTAAAACTTTGCAAGCTTCGTTAATTTTTATCGTGAAATTAAAGAACATCTGTTCCCTCAGATTCCTTGCGGATATTCTGGTATAATTCCCTCAAATTTGACCAATAAATTATTAAAAGTCTTTTGATATAACTACCGTTTTATGAAGTGTTATGCAGTATGTAGGATAAACCGCATCAAGTATAAAGGATAATACAAGTAATTATATAATTATATCGTGTGATATTTTTTTATAATTTGATATATTTTGTGAAGAAAAAACTCATTTTACAATTATTTAAGTTTTTTAATTTATGTTGATAAAGCATTGCTTGTAAAGAATTACCACTAGGTCTAGAAGTAAAGCTTAATGCAAAAAGTGACCTATCTCTTATATTATTAAAGTGATACAATCAAATTTTATGTAAACGGTTAAGACAATTTACTAAATAAAAATATAGGCAAGTGGCATATCAAAATTAAGCTTAGAGTGTGTAGATTTGCCAAAAAGTATTGATATGGACGAACTCCCTAAGGGCTCTGCCCCACAGGCTGATTTCCAAAGGGCTACACCATGCTTCCATTGTTTAAATGATTTAATTTGATTTAGTTAATGAAACAGCTGGTCAGTACAATGAACTGGTATTTGTTTTATTTACCCGAAAAAAGATGTTTGTGACGCTTGATGTAGATTGAGGAGGGTTATGTTTGGTTTTAAAGTTAGGTTGTATACGTTTTGTAAGGTATTGATCAAAGTTTCATTTTTTAATTTATATAGTAAGCTACATGTGAAGAAGCTTGACTAAAATTGAAGGATTGTGGTAAAACATGTCATTCATGATGCATCAATATGAAGTAATTGATGCTAATGCTACACGGTACTTTCCTGTTATCTGGTACCTGCGAAAAAATTCATTCCTGTTATCTGGTACCTGCGTTTATTAATCAAACGAAAACAACAAACAATGATTACATCTGAGTTTCGGGTGGTAAATGATAAGGAAATTATCATTTACCATCCGAAATCACCATGAAATACCGTAAGAAAATATTGAAGTAGATCACCATATTGGAAAATGGTGACCATTTTCAAAAATCCATTAACTCATTTTTAAACCTCTTTAAAATAAGGGAATATCTCCCATTCAATTTTCACTGTAAAATATATAGTTTACAAGATCCTTATTGTAGTAAAGTTAAAAAAAAAACACTATGTACAGTATGTCTATAGGTTATAAATACACCATTGCACATAAAAATGAAAACTAATACTGTAAATTAAGCTATAAAACGCCAAAGGGCGAAACATCAAATAGTAAAGTTTGACTAAGCTTTGGTTATTAGTTTCGATACTGTTGGTTCTACTGAAGTGAATGGTTCATAAACTAATGTTGTCACTATATCTATTCAGTATGTGATTGAGATCTTACAACAAAACTAAACATAGCTTTTTCAAGTTCAGATACATGAAGTGCTTATGTTAAACTACTTCATGGGTTTCAATCTCCAAAAGTAAAAAGAAGTTGGAAATTTAACTAGGGTTGCTTTCAGAGAGGTGAAAGCCAGTTGAGCGGAACAAACGTGATTTGATATTTGTATAAGTAACTAAATGTAAAAAAGTCAATAGATATACTAATGCTTGTTTTATTGATACAAATTATAATAATTCAAATTTCTTTTAACTACACCTTGTTATTCAGATACCTCTTCCAGAAGTGGTTATGGTAGTTTAGACCAGAAAAATATTACAGTAGAGGGAATCTGACATTAACATCCAAAAAGGGCATTCAAGTATAAAAAAGAGAAAGGAAATTTAACATTCAAATTCAACTGTAGCCTACAACAAAAACATTGGACTTCATTTTTCACCCTTACAATCGGTTTAAGTTTAAGTATAAAAAAAACATTAACTATTCAAAAAACGAGTATTAAAGTATAACATCAGGAGGGGAAATTTGACATTTAAATTCAACTGTGCAACATAAACATTGGTCTTCATTTCAACCCTTGCAATCGGTTAAACTCAGCTTTATTTGCTGGAAATAGTTTATGATTGTTAATAGCAAGTATTCTTGATGGAGGATATGATTGTAATGTAACTGGAATGTAGGCCTTCTATCATTATTGGGACGATTTAGAGACGGCATTTTAATACTGGCCTTAATAAAACCATTGGACAGCCCTAGACAATTATCCATACCGTGGTTAAAAGTGTACTTCTATAAGCCCAGGTAATTAATTATTTACTTATTATTACGGCTGTAACTGGACGTATGTATAGTCCGTGGCCTGGCAATCAAATAACAGTATTTATATAGGATAGGCTACTGTTATCAACATTTTAAATTACTGAATTGTTACCAAATTACTGTTTCACAAAATGCAGATTCCATTTTTAGCCGAGCCTTTAAAATGAGGATTTGCCAAACAATTATTAATTGGCAGAATAGTATTTAATGATATACAACTTTTCACATTTCATAAATTATATGTTAGTTTTGCTATGGTCAAAGGTCCAAATCCAAATGTTCTTTTCTTTTGGTCTGTATGTAGTAATTTGCTAGTATCATTGACTTTATACAAAGTCAATGCTAGAATACTGTAGATGGTTTGTTAAGACCTTAATATGCAAGTATTTTTGAAATCGTTTCCCCGTTTAACCAACTATTCAAAAAAATAATATGGTGCAACACAAATAAATAAACCGATCACCTACCTATAACCTACACTTTACCTTCCTAATCTAACCTTACTTCAAAACACTTAATGTAGTCACGAATACTCATAAACACCGACCTACCTTCCCCACATGCCTAAATTAGATCAGTGTTCAATCTGCGTTTTATTAATAAGTAACTTACTGTATCGTCGATGTAGTTCAACATAATATAACCTGTGAGGTATTATCGGATTAAATATCGATTTCGATGCGGTTCGATATATCGCTTATTAAATCCTTATTTATAACATTGACTGTTTCTAATCAGCTGGCAACACAAATAGGTGCCCAAGAGTAAGTAGTCACTGCGATATGCTCCGCGCATTGAGAAAGTAGTTCCGTCTATTTTCGCAATTTGTAGTGAATTCCGCGCCTTAAAAAATGTTTTAATGGTATTTTCTTGTTTATTAAGATCATAGGAATAATTTAAAAACGTTTAAAAGAAAAGTCTAGAAAGTTCAGAAATACCTTATGATTCTCTTGTTTACATTTTTCTTGTAAACAAAAAACTGTCATATGGCTACTTTAGTCCCATAAGCCTTATGTTAAAAATTGGAAATTTTAAGTTCGTTTTAAATTGCATTAGCATTATCGAATTGAAATTTGTTTGTTTTAAAACCATCTCACTATTAGTCTAAGTAATTTTGTTAAGTTTGGCTGAAATGCGTTCAGCCGTTATTGAGTGATGTTTCTCTATTTGTTGCATTGAAGTTGATCCCAAAGAGCTTCGCTCGCTTCGCTCGTTCCGCTCAATAAACATAGCTTTTTCAAGTTCAGATACATGAAGTGCTTATGTTAAACTACTTCATGGGTTTCAATCTCCAAAAGTAAAAAGAAGTTGGAAATTTAACTATTTTACACTAACATTACATTTTCCTACAGTTACCTAACAATGTACATGTTCTCTCACTGATTTGAGAAAGCAAAGTGGCCAATTCGCTCATCAGTGAGACAATGTTAACATTGTCTCACTCTAATTACTTTGTCTCACTCCAGATTTGCAACGTGAAGGCACGAAATAGTGAGCGCGTAACATGCAGGCAACGTCGTATGCGCGCGAAATACGTTGGCAGCACTGGCTGTAAATCAGCTGGTCAGCTGTTGTACTATTGTATTTGTCACTTCACATTAAATGTTATATTAAAAGTTCACTTCTGTGTAAAAATAGGTTATGTTTCTTCACCAATTTATTTGTTTTATGGTAACTGTACTAACTGTAGGAAAAGTATAATGTGCAACTCGAGTTCAAAGTACAATTGCCTCACTCAAGAAACCATTCCTCACTCGCCTACGGCTCGTGAGTAAGGATTTCTCTCGAGTGAGTCAATTGCTCACTTTTCTCACTAGTTGCACAAATAACTATTGCCTTAGAAGAGGGTAAAAATATTTTATAAACAAAATTAAATGCAATTTTGATAGTTAAATTTAGCGATATGCTATTTGTTATCGTTTAAACAGTAGTTTTTCAACAATCCAAGCAAGAACTTTTAAAATAATGTTTATAAACGTGGTTTATAAAGTGCCGTTTTAAAATACTTAATTGGAAGTAGACATTTAGATTCCCAATATTATATACAATTTAACAGTTTTACTGTCTTTATATCTTTTCAACAATGTCTTTTAAACGGGTTTTAGAGTCATATTAAAGATAAAAATCTACAAATGACCACTTTTATGTTTTCATGAAAGATTAACTACAAGAAAGTTTGCAGGTGACACAAGTTGGGACAAAAAGTTTGGCAAACTAGAAAACTCGGAGTTCATCTGTCAAAAAATGGCGACTGGCCAGATCTGGTGGCTGCTATCTGGCGGCGATTATGTGAAATATTACACTTACACACGCACACGCTCACACACTAATACACTGAGCACATCTCACCTCCTTGGACATAACTAATCTTGTCCATAACTTTGACTTTGGAAAATCAGATTTTCCGTAATTTTTTAGAGTTTTATGGACAAATCAAAATTTCAAAAAAATCTTTTTGAGATGTACCATAGATTCCACATACAAGATTTTATAAAACCGGACCACAAGTCCAGTTTGTAGCCGTGTATACACCCCACACACAAATTATCACTTAAAAAAATATTGCGTTCAGGGGGACCCAAAACCCATAGTCGAAAATTTAGAAGAATGCTATACTTTACTATGTATAGGGAGAATCGAAAATAGAATATTTGATGATCTTTTACTACGAGTCACCGACTAGCAGCAAATTAGACTATCTTAACAAATCTCTGGAAAAATTCAGTCATTTAGATTGATATTTATTTAAGACCAACGCCATTTCATTACATAAACGTAAGTTAGTATCAATGGTATACTGTAGTACAATATTGTAGTTTATTTGAGCAACAAACATTACCAAAACACTCACAATATACATGTTGTCCCGAAAGTAAGCAGCCAAAACTCCGGAAACAGGTTTTATAAGTAAAAATAAAACGAAAATGAAGAATAATCTTTTTGTAAATGCCTCGTTATCAAGATTCTGCCATGTTTTTCGTATTTAAACGTTCAAAGATATTATTATGGCGTTTGGTAGGCTTTTTAAAATAGTTATTAAGAAATAGCTGAAATATCACGATTTTTAGTTGTTAAATGAGAAAGTTCAGGCTAAGCTGGTCAGGTTGTCTCTGGTTTGGAACATCACGAATAACGAACGAACGAAATATATTAATGCCACAGAAATCTTTAAAATACTGTTATGTTTAGTACCTAACTAGGATCACATCTTCTATCTATATAAATAAAATTACAGTTTTGTCTGTACATTGCTTAGAATCATGCATTTTTTGGTTATTTTTACGTTTCATAGCCTAAGAAAGCCGAAACGAGTCTTATCTCAATTTCTGTCTGTATGTCTGTTTGTCCATTCTGTGACTGCGTCTGTAACGCCAAAATGTCATTTTACGCGGCCTACTCCTAGAAAACTAGAATACCGATCAAGGTTCTAATCATTTGTCTGTATTTAATGGATTGGTGAGAGTGTCTTTGGCTATAAAAACATGGCCTCGCTTCTTTGAAAACAAAATAACAAACCACCAAAAACCCAATTTTGATCGACTTTTTCAAACTGTCTTCCAATGTTTACTATTACATTTGATGAAATAACGATCAGCTGTTTGGATTAGTTCTCACTTCTAGCTGTCACTGATATGTTTACGTTCAAAGTTGTTTACAAATACCGCAACCATTTCCGATAAAGTTTTGTCAGCACATCCAAACCAAGTGAGATTAAAAACGTTGAGCCTTACTTATCAGCTTTAATTAATCGCAAGTGCAACGATTGTTCTTGAGTTTTGATAACCGGGGAAAATACCGTGAATCAGTGTTGTATTAGTGCAAGGAAACTTACATTTTTTAATCATCGTCACCAATACCGTAGCTTACAAAGGTTTCCACTCATTGACGGTGCTTCAAGGACAGTTGTGTTAAGTGCAAAGTAAAAAATCACAACTGCAGTCAGTGGGTGATCGTGGATGTTGCTGCGATCTTGGAAGATCTTTCTGATTTCGCTGTGATCGTACCGTAACAGAGGTTTAACTTAACAGATGTAGCTAAACTCGCTTTTCCAATGTGTCACTTTTGGTTTCTACTTACTTAAATTTCGACAACGATATCGGAACTTTTCTTCTTAGGAAATAAAACTACAAACGTACAAAACCCCAGATTTGTGCGTTTTTCTTCACATTTCCTTCGAATGTTTGCTAGATATATGTACCGATTATTGTTTAGAGATTGCGTAATCTTTTAAATAAGAAACCTTTGTTTGGATAAAGGCGGTTTCTTCAAACTGTCATTAACATGTTAAGATTAAAAGCTGCTTACAAATAATGCTATTAATGGGAAATAACTTTGATTTTCGAAAACTAAAAAAATAAACGGTATCAGCATTCTGACACATACTTTCTCCCACAAGTTTGTCTACAACCTTTATTATGTGTAAGCGGTGAGAGTAAATATACGGGAATGGGATTTGTACAATTTTGTTCAGAATTTAAAGGACTATAACATACAAAATTTTTATCAAAATTGTTCGAGCCATTTTCGGGAAAATCCGATTTTTCTGTTATTTTATGGGGGTTTTATGGGAAAATGACATAATTTACAATAACTTTTGAACCGTAATTTTTACAGAAATGGGATTTGTAACTTACCATTTTGTTCAGAATATAAAGGACTATAGCATACAACATTTTTATCAAAATCGTTCGAGCCATTTTTGGGAAAATCCGATTTTTCAGTTATTTTATAGGGTTTTATGGGAAAATTCCCATAAAAAATACAAATTTCTAAAAAACTATCAAAATTGTAACGACCATAACCTACTATGTTAAACAAAACAGGATTTTTTTTTCTAAAATACTATTTTTTGTTATTTTATGGGAAAATTACATATTTGACCATAACTTTTGAACCGTAATTTTTACAGAAATGGGATTTGTACCATTTTATTCAGAATTTAAAGGGCTACAACATACAAAATTGTTATCAAAATTGTTCGAGCCATTTTCGGGAAAATCCGATTTTTCTGTTATTTTATGGGGGTTTTATGGGAAAATGACATAGTTTACAATAACTTTTGAACCGTAATTTTTACAGAAATGGGATTTGTAACTTACCATTTTGTTCAGAATATAAAGGACTATAGCATACAACATTTTTATCAAAATCGTTCGAGCCATTTTTGGGAAAATCCGATTTTTCAGTTATTTTATAGGGTTTTATGGGAAAATTCCCATAAAAAATACAAATTTCTAAAAAAACTATCAAAATTGTAATGACCATAACCTACTATGTTAAACAAAACAGGATTTTCTTTTCTAAAATCCTATTTTTTGTTATTTTATGGGAAAATTACATATTTGACCATAACTTTTGAACCGTAATTTTTACAGAAATGGGATTTGTACCATTTTATTCAGAATTTAAAGGGCTACAACATACTAAATTTTTATCAAAATCGTTCGGGCCATTTTTGAGAAAATCCAATTTTTCCCGTTTTTTATGGGTTTTTATGGGAAAATCCCCATTAAAAATAAGAATTTCAAAAAAATGAAAAAAACGCCTGGAGATACCATGGATTAGAACCTTCATTCCAAATTTCATTGAAATCAGACCACAGGTGTAGTCTCTAGCTCTGTACACATCCAGACACACAGACACACACACACACACACACAGACATCACTTCGAAAACCACTTTTTTGGGTCCAGGGGGACCCAAAACGAATATATCCACTCAAAACTCAAACTCGAAAATTTTGACGAAAACAATACTTTCTCCATATACTATGGTATAGGGGGAGAAAGTAAAAAAAATTAAAACCAAAGGAGATTAATAACTTCGGTACTGCACCACATCAAGTGCAAGTTTTTTTTAGCAAACCATAGTGATTTTTCAAAGCTTTACGTTGTTTATGTTACATGTTACATGTTTTGTGGCCTGTGTATTTATTTATATATTTGCAAACAGATTAACACCTATAATACAGTTTGATTAGAAGGACAGTTTGAATTAGTCGTAAGTACTACAGTTATTTTCTCAAATGTAAACGTTGGTAGCAGTAAGAATCATTTTTACATACAAACACATCACTATTTTCACTATTTATTTATAAACACTGCACCTTATTGCTTATTAAATTTAATTGATGTCTTACTGTATAATTTTTAGCGTTTTCTGTCTGGACTCCAAAATGCTGTGTGGACTCAATTCTGTATTTGTGTGTGTATGTCTATTATTGGTAACGCATTAATGTCCTTATTTTTCGTGGAAAAGACGAGAGCACCATTGTTAATAGAAATTTCAACCCGAATGAAGTGTGCAGTAGTGAGGTTGAGGAAGTGTTTTAACAACTTTTAACCAGTGTGAAAAGTAACTTTCAATTACAGGCCTACCTTAGGGCTATGCCTCTTAGATCTATACTGTAAAGCAATTCCTTTCATCATTAGATATCAAATATGGACTAACACGATCGGGTGACATTTAATTGCGAAGCATTCGTTTTGGCTTTGAAACTGTCAGATATTGTATTTGAGAAGGTTTACCTATATGTATTCCTAAACAATTATAGTTTTGCCATCATATCTGGAAAAATGCACACTAAATATGCAAACCAACTCCTGTTCTGAATATTAGGTTTTAACTTACCACAAGATTCCCGTACGTAGAACGGGCAAACAGCTAGTGCTTATTAAACTTGTACATTTGTTTCTACATACATGTTATGTTTTCACTACAAGAAACAAATAAAATACTCTGTTCAGGAAATTCTGTGCATTATGTGAGAACCACAACAATAGTGTTTAAACCCGCGTTCACATTTTCCCGCTCACACAACGTGCATTTTTACTCGTTTGTTTACAATAAGAATAAATAATACACATTCTGTTTAAAACCTTTACGCAGTTGTCGATATTGTTTTCAAAACATGACCGCAGTATGAGCACAAGAGTGTTTCAATGCAATATATTCAACAAGCAAACAACCCAAGTCAACACAACTACAAACTAATCAACACCCTATGGAACAATGAAGGGTAGGCTCGTTTGGTCGCTGCTTTAAAAGATATTGCGGTTAATCAATATCAATATCATTCTCGGAGTTTAAATATATTTCTGTACTATAACTGCAACATTTGAGTTCTTCCTTGAGTTTGAAAGTTTGATTCTGCAAATAGTTTATTGTTTCATTCCGCTATATTTTTTCTTGATGGTATTATTTATGTTAATCTTGATTTGTTGGCTACTCATCATATTAATAAATTTATACACAATTTACAAAAAAAAATGTGTAGGTATATTTCGAGTTTACTTCTAAACCCATCGTCAGCCTCTGTTAACAACATAAGTGTGATATCTACATAATATAAACATATATAACAATTGTTTTCCTACTAACCTAATTTTTCAATAATTCTAACATGTTAATTTGTAAACAAACATTATAAATCGTAGTTTATTTACTTATGTTGTTAACAGAGGCTGACGATGGGTTTATAAGTAAACTCGAAATATACCTACACTTTTTTTTGTAAATTGTCTATAAATTTATTTATATGATGAGTAGCCAACAAATCAAGATTAACATAGTTTATTGTGTTTATTGTAGTAGAACTAGAATAGTAAAGAAAGTAAATTCTTTAACTTAATTATCTTTTGACATTGATTGAACTGTTATTAAATTAGCATGAGTGACACTATAGTTGTATATAATATTTTTAAATGCTATTTATACCTCATTGAATAATTAATTGATTTAAATTAACATTCACACCTACCAACGATCCTTGTCCAGTGTGAAAAATATCTATATTATTAAAAGAATTTGTTGGATTTTTGTGTGCAGCAAATCGACCCCTAAATATTTATTGTTATAGGCATATTGGGTATCAAATGAAAAAAATACATTCCTTGTAATATAATACTCAACTTAATTTCAGAAGGGAAATTATAGAAGCCTAATGATTCCTTTCTGAGGGTGTTGGATGCTATAACTGACATAGTGTGGAAACTGTTTTTATTCCAGCAAAGATTTTCTTACAGGGAATGGAGTTAATACAGTACCCAGCATACTGATTTTTCTCCGGATAGAACCGCGGTGACCGGGTGTTAGGCGAATACTTCAACCTTTCAGCTACCCAACCAGTCATTTTATTTTATCCATCCAAAAATATACTTAAGGTAAGAAAACAAACGTTAAAATTATAATGGCTTGCAATCAATAGTAGATTATAATTTCCACAACTTAAATTTTTTTTCGAAATTAAAAAAAAACGTAAAGTGATGCACTCAAACTTGAACATGGCATCGATTGAACAACATCCTATTATTAACTATCTTCAGACAACGAATTAACTACTAAAAATTTAAACTGTAAACAAATTGATGTCAACAGTAAATAAAAAACCGTGCTGTTTTGTAAAAGAAAAGTTCAAGGAGATACATCTTTTTATACAGAATAAAAAACCATAAACTTATTTTATTTTACAGTATGATGAAAAAAATAATAACTTTCATAAACATTGTTAAGCCTTGATGCAAGTTAAAAGCAAACAAATCTCGTATCCAAAACAGGACTAGATATACATGGTTCATCGTCCGGAATCAAAATCTTCTCCAAGTATAGGGTATTACTGGCAGATGCTGCGGGAAATGAGGGAATTAATTCTGCTTTCCAAAGATCAGTAATATAATCTTTTTAATACTTCAATCCTTCGGTTTTTAATGTTTGCTGAATTTTATTGGTATCATTAATGGTAAGAGTGTGTGATCGTATGAATATCAACATTGTAATGGAAAGGAAAGGTTAAAATTTAAAAATAGGTTGAATACAAATTTATTTAAACAATAAAATTTAAACTTATTTGTATATGTATATTTAGTAAAAACAATCTACATCGTTACCTAACGTTATTTTTCTATTCTGTTCAATGCAAATTTAACTTTAAGAAATAACATCCCAATTAAAAAAAATATGCATATACCATTTAAAATATGCATCATGTATTTGGACATTATTAATTTAGTAAATGGATCAATTTAAAATGAGAAAGTTTACTTAAATCCATTAGAACTACCATAGAATAGACGTTATTTGCCAAAGCGTCTTTCTTTCAATTAAGTGAATGAGTGAATGATTTATTACATTAAGTGTTCTACATAGTATAAATGTTTACAATTTTTACAATAACTATTAAGCTTTAAAAACAAACGTTATCAAGAAAACATAAAAAAATTACAAAGTTGTGAACTTGGTGTTGAAGGATTAAATAAAAACTAACAACACATTTCAAAAACTATCACAGTAACTTAAACGAAATAATAAAGTCATATAATTCATTCAATTATGTACTTATTAAATGAAACATGTCTACAACTACTGATCCATGTAGATGGGGTGTCTACACTTCAGTACCTACTAAAAGTCAACGGCACATCTTTTCTTAAGTACTAAGAACATTCTCTCATTTTATCCTGAGTTCTAGATTTACGCTCTGCCAGTCAAAACAGCTGATCTAGGCTCCAGTATGACCGACATGCCTCCCGCCGGAAGTGTGATGACAGTTCTGGGCTCAATTTTAGATGGAATCGGAACATTTGCGTCCAATCGGAACTGGAATCGCCTGAGAAGAGTCACCAGTGCCGTCTTGACCGTCACCTTGGCGAACCTCATACCTTCAACAATCAACAGTCAGCTGATCTCAATGTAATTATAATTTAGTCAATATCCAATAATCTATCATTGAATTTTGTCACTGCAATTAATTATGACTTCTCCTCCAATATCAAAAGCCGAAGCCTTTTAAGTGTATTTGATGCCTGTTAAAGTACAAGTGCCAAGTTCAATGTGGACAAATTAATATTTAACTTATGTTAGGGTATATTTTAAGGTTGGTGATTTACTCTGATTTTATACAAATGGCCAAGCAGATTACAGACTGTTCTACTTAGTCGTAATGATTTTAAAGTTAGGAAAATTACCCAAATGAAGAGAACACATCAATGAACTCTGCGTTCCCAGATATTCACATCCATGAAAATAGTCTACAACTGATCAATGACGATCGTTGGTATACAGAAGTATGTACAATACGGTTCCATGCACCCTGAGGTACAGACTGTCCAATTATGTATAGACATAGTATGATAATATGAACCTCATAGATAATTTAGGGCTGGCATACGAAATCCACAAAAATTGGAATCGACGAAAGGTACGGAATAAAATATCGTAAGCCACTCGTCCAAAATAGGTTTGCCAGACTCGTATGGTAATTCGGATAATCCCGGACTCGACTTCATCTCGCACGGGAACGACCACACTCCGTATGTCTGGTAAACACCTACTTTCACGAATAGTAACCTAAGTAATGTACTATTAACAGTTTTACTACAAGACAGGATTTGATCAGAAGAACAATGCAATAACCAAGATAATGTTTTAAAATCTCATACATCGTAAATACTGTAGTCTATGAGACAACGGCACCTTGTTATTTTCACCGAATACTTACCTATGCAGAAGCGTGGGCCTTCTCCAAATGGCATGTAGGTGTACTGTTTTATTTTCTCTCTGTTTTCTTTGCTAAATCTTTCTGGATTGAATTTTTCTGGTTCGGGAAAGAAAGTGGGATCGTTGTGAAGACCCTTGAAAACAAAATCAAATGAACCTTTAATACAGTTGCTTGTTAAATACTCAAGGTTAGAGGTAGAAGTGGTTGTGTTTTGTATGCAATTGTGTTTATGTTTTTCCTGTGTCAATTATCTGGTCAGATTCTACAAAAACAAATAACAAACCAGACGATAACAATGCAATCGACAACTACTTCAATAAGGTTACAATTAGTTGTGAGAACACTGTACAACAATGGCTCCAGTTGATTCTCTTGGAACAACTTTAGCCCTGCAACGCATATAGCAGCCATCTTCACTGAAGTATAAAGAAATAGTTATTTGTGTAACTAGTGGGCAAAGTGGCACTTTGCTGCACACGAGAGCAATGTTTACAAAACTTTGCTCATGTTTGGAATGATCACGAGTGCAGCAAAGGCCTTTTGCACTCGTGTTACACATTATATTTTTCCTACAGTCACTATAAAGCATATAAATAATTAGTCTTTCAAACACTATACAACACGTTTTTAGGTTCAGCTGGCAACACAAATGGTGCCGTAGAGAAAGTAGTACCCGTGGTCCGTATCACTCCGCTATTTTTCCTCGGCAAGAAATGTGCTCCGCGTTTTGAGAATATAGTTCCGTATGTTTTTGTAATTTGAAGTGGTTTCCGCGCCCAAAAAAATGCTTTAAAGGTATTTTCTTGTTTATTAAGATCGTAGGAATGTTTTAAAAACGTTTAAAAGAAAAGTCCAGAAAGTTCAGAAATACCGAAACTATAAACACGAAATGGTTAAATCGTAGTTATAAAAGTCAATCAGCTGCTCATAGTATTATTATCTTTAAGTGTTGCCAACCTATTTCCAAGCGTACACGGATTACGTGCATAATAGAACCACGCTGTTTTGTGTTGTTCCGTTGGAATCCTTATGTGTGGCAAAGTATAAACCGTACGACAAAGTATAAAACGTACGGCAAAGTATAAATATGCAGCAATTAGCAGCTTTCTGTACTATAAACAGTACGAGGAAGCCAACTTTGTCTGGTGACTGTAGGAAAAATATATTTTTGTACTGTATAAGGTTACAAAACCCACATTTGGCCATAAATACCCTGAAAATTATTTTTAATTTATTTTGGGGGGTGAGAGGTGGAGGGGGGGGCTAAATAAATTATTTACATTGACCATTTAATGAAAATAAACATCTATATCTATAAAAGAGGAACTATGTATGTATGTATGTGTGTATATATGTATATACGTTATGGACTCCGAAACCGCTCGACAGATTTTAATGAAACTTTCAGGCATTATTAAGCATCTTTCAAGGATGGTTCGAGTGAAGTATGGTGCAGATCGGTCAAAAGGGCTCTGCCCCAGAGGGTTTTAAGTGGGCCAATTTCAGTCTTTTTGATCAACAATGTTTACAAATAAATACAATTTAAAAGCAGATATTTACTTTCACCAACTGTTTTTTAGGATAGAATAATCACAACATTCTGTATTAGCATTAGTCATGATTTGAAATAGTGCCACAGTGTTTCTACAGAGTGCAGCACAGAAAACTATTTTACTTTTTAATGTAAGTCCAAATGTATTAAACCCCAATCGCAGCACACCTGTGCACTCAACAACGGTTAAATTCTCCAATGTTAAATATTAAAACCATAAAAACCTTTATCAAAGTATTATAAACAATTAAAGGGATGACAATGCCTTAAAATTTGTATCTTTCGTTCTATACCCACACAATCTAACATAAATTATTAAGTGAATAATAATCGTGCGTGCTATCACGGGTATTCGTCAAATAACTCTCAATTTGTCACTTGCCACCACATTACTGTAATTAAAAGAAAAAACTCCAATAATACTAATGCAAAACTTAATTCCACCGAAGCTGTGCAACGTTACCAGACTAACTAAATTACGTCAAAATTAATTAAAGCAAAAATTATCAGTGGTATGTTTAAGGGAAGAATACTGATGATATCATCCAAATTACCCTCTGAATTTAAGCAACTACAATTTCCTTAGTGTCTTGCTTTCGCAATCACCATTATAAGGCACTAGGGCAATCCCTGACTATCGTCAGTTTAAATGTAGAAAAAACATGCTTTTTCACACAGACAGATGTATTTTGTTAGCGCAGCAACGCGCGCCGGGTAACTGCTAGTAAATATTAAAAGAGTTCGTAAAAAAATCTCCAGTGCTGAAATAGTTTTAACTAAGTTTAAATTTCTACCTGTATGGAGATGAAGATCTGTGTTCCCGCCTCAATGGTGGTGTCAGCCTGAGGTACGTAGTAGTCGCGGGAACAAACACGATTGAGGAAGCCTAGAGGGGGATACTTGCGTAAGGTTTCTGAAAACCAAAACACAAATAATTAATAGTGCATTTCATAACTAGGGGACTCGGTGTGACGACCGAGGTAAAACAAGTCAGAGAATGAGGAAGGGCCGAAAAGACAATTTTGTCCCTGTGGTGAACTACATTTAGTGTTTTACTGCATTTTTTTAAGCTAACTGGCTAAATATTTAAGAAACTGAAATCTTTGGTACCTTAATAAAGCTTCTAAGATGGCTTCTATCTTTTCGTCCTGTTTTAAGAGAACAACTGTCACTGGTATAAAGATGCAACAAGTATTCCTTCGCCAACACAATAAATAAATCAAATTACTTCTGTTGTTTGCTTGAGTCAGTATTTATTGGCCAAATACTGGAGTATGGGAAAGTAAAATGAGTGCGGGAAAGTAAGTAAATGCATGAACTAACTACTTCGCATGCTATAATCAGTGTAAGAAAGCCCGATTTGACCGGTAACTGTAGGAAATCGAACTTTTGATTAACCGGGACTATTTCCCTCAGGGGACTAATTTTTAAAGCTAAACCCAAAATCATCTGGGGCCATCTACTCCATCTAATTTTTTCACCATGGGGAGAGAAAGTGTTTATGTATCCACAAAGCATGGATTGAATCCCAATGAAATTGTGACCAAGGAACTACGGTTACCGTCAATAACCATGTCCAAGTACGGCAGAGAGTTGATGCTATCGTATGTGATTGATGTAAGAGAGTCGACTTCCGTCAGCAGCGTGTGCAGCACTGACTTGTTCAGCGCGAGCTCGTACAGACAGAAACTCAGCGTCGCTGAAGTAGTCTCAGACCCAGCAAGGATAAACACGAAGGATTGAGCTGCTATCTCTTCATTGGTGAAGTTGTAGCCTTCCCCTGGAAATCAGGATATTAGTTTCAAAAGTCAGAAACTCAAAAGTCAAAAGTCTTCCTGACAGACAAATGAAGAATGCGATTCTATAATCTATCTATTTATTTACTTATTTAATACGCAAGCATGATTTTTGTGACAATTTCTCCTCCGAAACTACTGAACCGATTGACATGTTTTTGGTGTCATTGGAAAGAGCGTAACGTGAAGTTGTGCAGGAAACTTTCTTTTTAGGGAAATAATCAGAGAATGAGGCCCTGGGGCCCTTTAAAGTTTTGTATTTCTCCATAAGATCAACACAGGAAACAAAAATTGTTATGCAACTCCAGCTGTTGCCAGAAATTAAAATCGAGAAGAAGAACATATGTTAATTTTAAACAGTCAATAAGTTTGCTAATTTTACAGTTTGCTACAAACATTTACTGACTTGGTTGAAATGAAATATTTACTATTTGAATTCAGGTTGGCGTAAATATTACAATAGAAAAAAGCGAGAGAGCCTGGATAAATTGATATATTCTGTTATGTACATCTTGAATATTTCCATAATCTTTGGGTCGAATCTTTTAAAGTCATCAGAAATTATGAACGTTATTCCTTTTAAAATAACGCCTCTAATAGGTACTTAGAAATTGCTCGAATTCAAGCAACAGGGACACTAGTACTTATTTAATACGCAAGCAGGATTTTTGTGACAATTACTCCTCCGAAACTACTGAACCGATTGTCATGTGTTTGGTGTCATTGGAAAGAGCGTAGCGTGAAGTTGTGCAGGAAACTTTTTTTAGGGAAATAATGAGAGAGTGAGGCCCTAGGGCCCTTTAAAGTTTCGTATTTCTCCATAAGATTAACATTGGAAACAAAAATTGTTATGAAACTCCAGCTGTTGTCAGAAATCAAAAGTGAGAAGAAGAGCATAGGTTAATCCTAAACAGTCAATAAGTTTGCTAATATAGTATTATAACAGTTTGCTACAAATATTTACTTAGCAATTGCTCGAATTCGAGCAACAGGGACACTAGTTACTCTAAATTTACAAAAAACCTTTCCCCCAAATCTTCTCTTATATTAATAAGTGAGGGCTGTTTTTTGTGAACAAAACTCCTCCTTTATTTCTGGACCGATTTGAACGTTTGAGGTGTCAAATAATTCGTCTCAATTCGTAGTTTTGCATAAAGGTTTTAGAATTTTAAAACTCTTACCCTTAAGGGCACGAGACGCTCTCAAATGTCACATTTTCCCCCATAAGAATTACATTGAAAACAAATTTAAAATCAAAAACAGCTGTATATAAAATGAAACTCACCAGCTTTTTGGGAGTAAATATTGATGTTTGTAATATTTAGGAGGTTATAGACAAATCTAAACAGTCAATCAGTTTTTTTGGAAGAACAGACAATTTCTTGAGTTTAAAGGAGAAATATTGAAAACAGGAGGAGGAGACAATTAATAGGAAATCTTATGCGTATGAGAACATTAGAGGAGAGGCCTGGTCTCACAGTAAGGAATCCAGGTACACAATCATCATTTTTGCCAGTTATGCTAAGCAACTTATTTTGTAAGTAAAAAAAAAAATGGAAGAATATACACATCATGTTGTCAGTTGTCACAGTGGTAAAGTAAGCCTACCTCAAGTCAGATCAAATAAATACATGCAAGAAATGTTTACTGGTAACAGCTTTAAGTCGGGAAACATTTGTAGAAAACACTAAAAAATAAGGCCGGGTCCAAAAAATGCTAAAATATTTTTACAAGAAGCGTTTATTATTTCAAAGCGCTATTAAATAGTAGCTAGTATTTAGTTAGCTAGTAGTATAGTAGTTAGTATTTCAATTAGTTACATAAGCATTTTGTCGGATCTTTTAAACTCATCGAAAATTATGACTGTTATTACTGTAGTTTTAAAATAACTTCTGTATAAACCGGTACTTGACAATTGCTCGATTTCGAGCAACAGGTGCACTAGTTTACAATGAATGAGAGAAAACATATATTCATCAAAGCACTCAATTTAATCGCTTATGAAACTTGTCTAACATTATAAAATATGAAGAGAAGTTTACTTACATTATCATAAAATTTCATAATCTAGTGAGGATAATTCAAATAATATTACCATAGTTAATTGTGTAATCCTTTTTAAAGATAATTTAAAGGATTTATCATTATAATTAACCTGTGTTAATTCAGCCTAATATATGTGCATAATCTCACCTTCCTCATTCGTGAGCCCAGACTCCCTCAGCTGTAAAAGCAGTTGAAGGTAGTCGTTCCTGACTACATGGTGTGTCTCTCGGTACTTGATTGTCTCAGAGACCATCCCAAGGAAGAAGTCTGACACAACTTTTGGCGTCACTCGCGCATCAAGCATCTTAGCAAGGTTCTCATTGAATGCCAACATGAACGCTGCAAACCTCTCCACCGTAGGCTCCAACATCCTATAGACCATCTTCACAAAGGAGGAGTCGTCGTTCTTCAGAGCGTCACTATCCAGTCCAAACCCAATATTGGCTATCACAGCCAGTCCGTACCTAGAGAATGCCTTTAAAACATCCACAACCTTATCCTGGGACATTTTAGTTTCAACGTAGGTGTTCATTTCCTCCGCGCAGTTCACAATTGTGTCGAACATGCCTTTGATCTTCCCCGATGTGAAGGTCGGAGTAATCTTGACTCGAAGAGGTTTCCATTCTTTGCCGTCCAGAGCGAACAAGTGAGCTGACAAAGGATCTTTCTGTTTATTGTAGTAAACACCTCTATCGGCAAACACGTCAAAGTCCTTGACCAGAATGTTCTTTATTATTTCAGGGTCAGCTATGAGGATTTGTTTTTTCCAAAAGGAGTAAAAGCCCACTAATTTGTGTTTTTTGTATTTGAAGTAAACGTCAGATATAACTGTTGCGAAAGATTTCTTCAAAAAAGCGCATGAATAGAAACTCCCAAAAGGGAAGGTTGGTTTGTCGTAAGGGATGTTTCTTTTTTCAAAGTATGCGTAAAGGGATTTGACGAATAGGTAGAAAATGAATATCAAAGTTACGAAAACGAAACTTAATGAAAGCAACGATGTCGTTAAAATGCCCGCCATTGGACAGAAATTCTGAAACAGAAAATATGATTTCATGGAATTGAATTTTACAAAAATCTTATACCTTATAAGGTTTTCTTTCACTGTATGTGGCAGATATTAATAGATACTAGTGGTTACCTCGTGGTCGAAAACTCGATCAAAAATATATATTTTGCAAACTTCTCTATTTTCACCCCAAATATAACATGTAATTTTTAAATTCAATTTTAGAAATGCAAACACTTAAAACAAGAGTTGGTGCAGTTACGTTTTTTTACTGTACACACTAATATTGATTATTTCTAACATACAGCGTACACGTTACAAAAGCAACGATACCATTTTACAAACATTATTGCTAAAAGACGTGATTTTATACATAAATCGACATCCGATTGCAAGGTTGATTGCTAAGTCTGATAAATAATCTCTTCCCAATGAAGAAGTATGTTAGTAGTCATAAAACTTGACAATAATACAGGTTTCCAAATAAGAAAATTTCATACTTTCAACTCTGACAATCTAAGATACTTGTATTTAATCAATACAACTAAATGGTTTTTTACATTATATGTTTATTCTAGATGTTCCAATTCAAGTGGATCTGAAGGAGTTTTGAACTTCTCGTCACATTTTACTCTCAGATTACCATATTGTCCAGTTAACTCTCAGTTCTGTCTAAACTCAAGTGTCAAATTAATACGACGGATTTGATTATTCCATTTAGACCGGTCAGAGTTAAATGATGACTAAATGAATTGTTTCTAATTCTCTCGAGATTGTACCATCACATCATTGTAACCAAAGCGTCCTGGTCAATCAAACTTTGTAAATGATAATGTAAACTTTGTATTGAACATTACCATAGGTAAAGAACACATCAATATCAGTCAGTAGCAAATATAAATATTGCAACAATCCTATACATTCATATGTTAATAATATTAGCCTACTTGGCTTAAATGCGTGAGTTGCGATTTCAATTGAGTTGACAAAGTTTAGCTTAACAAATATCAAGTTTAACAACGCAATTTTAACAATAAGCTAAACCAACAGAATGCGTTCTTGGTCTTACCGATATTTTTAGACTTTGGGGAAAAGATTCCCGAACTCTTGTGATGTTCTCATCCTTACATACAGACTTTGATCTCCTAGGAGATTTATTATTGAAAACAGATCCTTTAGTTCTTAAATTGGACACCCACCTATAGATAGCATTCCTAGAGAAAACCGCATTATGATGACCGGCGTCAAAATGATTTCGTAACAACCACTGAGCTACAATCACAGACTCATTATTTTTTAAACAGTTTTCTAGGCAAAATGCACGGTTTTGTACTGTCCAACGGTCCACGATTACTCAAATGGCACGAAATCTTTGGTTGTTTAATACAACAATGAAAGTTCTACACGTATTAATAACTAGAGTCGGGACCACATAAGTTTGCAGTTGAGGTAGGAGCCTATTTACCATATGGGTTTGAATGAACCAATGAGAACCGTGCGGTGTTGCCAAATCTAATAATACCAGCTGATTTGAAAATATTGCTTAGTATATTTTATTAGTGCGATGTGGCAACGTTGCACTAGCCTTGTCTTGTGATTGGCTGCCGCCAACTGCAAACTTACGTGGTCCCGACTCTAATTAAAAAATGATCCGTTATTTATGGACCAACCTTTTCTCTAGGTGTACAATGCAGTTATCTGCTTGCAATATTGAGCGGAGCAAGCATATTTATATAAAATCATCCAAAGTCAATCGGTTTTACTTTAAGTTAAACATGATGTCTACTCGCAGTATCCAAATTCAATGGTCCACTTCTTGTAACCATTTTGTCATATTCTAAGTCATTCACCCTTTCAACTCCTAATATAATCAAAATATATCAATCTTGATGATTTATGGTGACAAAAAACATGTTTTGCTTAAGAAATGCATTAAAAACGGGGGTATTTACATTTTTTATTTGGATGCAACTTTTGGCTGCCTTTTTGAGTATTTTCAAGAAATGCATGGTATCAATTCGTAGGAAATTTAATTATCTCTCAGTATACCACCCTCCACTTTGGTCGATTTCCTCACCATTAAAAAGTTATTGGCAAAAAAAAGATAACCAACCTCAAAATTTATAGTAGTGAGAAAATACAGAGTTGGTGATATTTTTTAAACTTTATACAATTAAATCTAGATTTATACTGGACCGATTTGTTAATTAATGGGTTATTGGAAAACCTAACTTATATAGATTTGCAAATAATTATAAAAGTGTAACTGTATTAAATACTTGTGGCCCCCCAATTATTTTTTTTACTTTTCCCTAAAAGTAAAAAAATAAAAACCAATTTTTCAAGTTTCTGTTTTCAAGTTTCAATTTGTAGCCAAATTTTGGCTGCCTTTATAAAGGATTGTCATGAAATTCATAGTAGTAATTTGTAGGAAATTCTATTCTCTTTCAAAATATCGCATCCACTTTGTTCCACTTGGATATACAGTTCTACTTGACAGATTTTATTAAATAATATGTCAATGAAAAGCTTCATCCACGTAGATTTGCTAATAATTATAAAAGTTTTATTTTAGCAATGATTTATGGCAGTACTGTAATGGGTTTGCTGGTATGCATCTAGGCTTAATCATATAAAAAAAATGTGTTGATAATTTAACAGCTGATTTTTTTATTGCTATTTCATTAATTTTTATTTGTTTGCATGTTGTTGTTCACAATTTGTATTTGTCTCAAAGTGTGTTCCTTACGTCATGTGTGTGTTTCTAAGGTACTTAACCTGTACCAATAATATTAGTGAGTTTAAATGGTGCATGCATTTCATAGCTGTTATTTCCTAGAGACGGTTTATAGACAAAACTGGCTCTGTTGCTAGTGATAATCTAAATTTAAAAAGGCGCCCTCACTGACTCACTGACTCACTCACTCACTCACTCACTCACTCATCACTAATTCTCCCACTTCCCATTTACCTAGGAGGCTGAAATTCGGTACACCGATTCTTTGGGCATTAAATAGGAAAACTAAGTAGTTTTTATTCCGATCGGGCTTTCGGGCTCCGCCCCAGTGGCTCTGGAGTTTCCCATGTTAACCTTATGATTTTTCATATTTAAATGGAATTAATGAATCTTAACAGCTGTTTCAATTAAACAAGTTGGTTCTGTTCTATGATGTTCAATAGCATTAAAGTTACAAGGGATTACCAACAGGGTGCAGCACTATTATTTCTTTTACATTTATGACAACAGCTAATTTGCAACCAAAAGGTGAGTGAGCGTAGCGAACGAACTTCAACCTGGAGGCGAGTTGGCATAGCGAACGAGCTAACCTGAAGGCAAGTGAGCGCAGCGAACGAGCTCCAACCTAAAGGTGAGTGAGCGTTGCGAACGAATTTCAACCAGGACGTGATTGAGCCATGCGAATACTTATGAAGTTAAACGGGGCAAAGCCCGCGGGTACAGCTAGTAAAATATAAACTGTAAACATGAATCCACTTACCACAGCAACACTAGAGATACTGAAGTTATTCCGAACAGATTGTTTCTAAACAACAATGACTGGCAGTTTCTCTACCAGCTGATTGGATAATTGATATTTGTTTACGACTGTAATTGCCTCAGGAGACATAACAGAGTTGTAATCTGTGTGGGAGAGAGAGAGAGAGAGAGAGGGGGGGGGAGGGAGGTTATGAGACCAATGCGTATTGGGAACCAATGATTCAAATAACGGTTAGCAGTTTAATACATATAAACAATTACTAAACTTATTCTCTATAAGAATGACATTGGAATTATTTATGGGGTTTCGGAATTTTTAGTACCATAATTTTTATATCAACGCTTCAAAAATGAAATCAGTATGTTTTTTAAGCTCTACAAAATATGTTAAAATCTGTGGCAAAAATAGGAAACCTTATTTCACCATAAAACACTGTCTGATTATGCTGGCTCGCACCCATGAGGTCTAGCCCGTAACCGTGATCACCTTATTTTAGGCTAATCCTAGAAGGTGGCACCATTATAATAGATAAAATCAATGGGCGATTAAGGGGATTTTAGACCAGGACCTCGGTAGGCTATCTGAACCTGCAATCCACCATGAATTTTCATTTGGTTACTACAAAAATTGATTGATGTGCTAAACTTATTATTTTTTTTTCCCACAAGGTTCTCTCTGTCATAAATTGATAAGCTGCGGCTACAATAAACGTGTGGCTAATTTTGTTGTTGGTGATTTGAATTTTTATGCTGTTTGATATTATCAGAAAGAGCCATTTGGAACTGGGCTATTTCGGAGGTGACATACTGATCCAGTAAACAATAGACAAGTCTTTCAGAAAATACACAGTTGTAAAAGGGATAGGCCTACATAAAATCAGACGATACCACAGCTTATTTAGTAAACATTAAAATTTTCCTCTTTATCTCGATCCGAAATTTCACTTAAAACCAAACTTGCAAAAATGCAAAATACAATTCTCTAGGATATAATTACTTACTATATTATTCTAAGTTGTGTCGCAATATGTTCACTAAACCAACTCGAAACAATGCTTGGCTAAAGGTTCATAGAGAATATCCTGTCACGCATTCGGCTGCAGTGATAAACATGTAATTTATTGTGAAACAGCCATTTACTGGAGTGTATAATTATGCAGTTATAACGTGCAATGGATTTCTATGTAGATTGTAGAACTTAGTTACACAATCTACATTTAACTAGTGAACCTGTTGCTCGAAATCGAGCAATTGTCAAGTACCTGTATAACTGGAGTTATTGTAAGACTAATAACGGTCACAATTATCGATGAGTTTAAAACATCCAACTAAAAGATTATATAACTAATGGTAATACTCGAGCTGATAATAACAGTTCGTCATAATGAGCATTTCTTGTAAATATTTTATCATTTTTTAGAATCTGACCTTGTTTTTTTAGTGTTTTCTTAACTTAATATGACATCAAACTTAAGACTTTCTCTGTATTATTTGATCAGTGGTTACCATGCGATTCTTTTTCCTTTGTAATGTGTTTAGGTAATGGCTTGATTTTAACAGATCGATGGCTATGATTCGTTTTTTTGATTGAATTTACGTCGTTGTTTTGTAACCATTATGGCAACCCATAAGACTCATGGTAAAGTTTAAAAACTTGGAGTTACTTTTAAATTATATAGGCATTATCAAAACTCAAAATTGGTTTTGTCTAAGCCATCCAAATATTTGACAAAACAACCTTGGTAAATTTGGCTAAAATATGTTCAGCGGTTATTGAGATTATGTGTTATAAAGTTTGCATTGAAATTGATCCTAAAGAGCTTCACTTCGTTCCGCTCAATAAAAATATAAGACAATTATAAAAAAAAAATTCTAGTATACTAAGAGAAGAGCCCCAACGTATGTCGCGTAGAAGGTAGAAACAGACTGCGGACCTGTCAACTTGATTTATCATCCTTCTGCGGCTTACATACGCTTACGAATGAATTAAGTTTCTTTTCTTAAATCTATTCAGCATTATATTTTTACAGATAATTTCCACAATCTGTAGCTTATTGTAAAACTGTTTGAAGACGAAAGAAAACTGTAATGCGAGATCGAGTATATTTCATGCGGAGGAGTTACGTCGAAGTCAATCTTCCTTCAAACCACATCAAGGAAAGGATTCTCTAGTTTCCCAACAGCTGTTATCATCCCTTTAATGATTTAAAATAACTAAATATGTTGTTCCAGTTTGTGCAACCAACTGTGGTGAAAATTTATTAAGCTACCTAAACAATTTATAAGTACGAGGTAGATGAAACGATATGATTCAAATTAGAAAATGTATCCTATGAGTGTATTTAATTATAACCTTCCTAATGTTAAAATCCGTATACAAACACTGGAGTGATTATGTCATTGTAACCAGGAGTGAGAGTGTTTACAGGCAAAGGCACCAATGTTTACAATACAGTGTGTTACAAATACAGTGTTTTAAATTTCATAAAATGCATAAGGCCCTATAAAAACCCCTAATGAAGAGTTAAATGCGGGACATTTGGCGGCAAACCAGAGCAGAGCTGCCAACCTGACAAGACCAGCGCTGCCAACCCTCTCTATTAACCTGACATTAACTTCTTTAATGGCAGGAAAATTATCAACCTCCTTTTATATCATACATTTAGTTTAATCTAGTGACTGCCACATGCTTTTTCGAAAGTTTTGCTGCTGATAAATGGCTAATATATTATCTGCTGATAGTATACTGCATTTTTTTACATTTAAGCACTTGATGACCTGTGAATTATTATACGCCTTAAATTATTACATCTTATTTTTATACCAGCTGAGAATACGCTACATACAGTAGTATTACGTTTTCCAAAGTGGTACTTAGAAGATATAGCAAAGTCTTTCTCAACAAACGCATAGTAAATACTAAATCTGAAGATGACAATATAATTAAGGCTTTTTTGAGTCTTTGTGAAAATTTCGAAAGATTTGAGTAGGATCGTGATTTCCTACGAGGGTTAATGGATTTTCCAAGATATAGGACAATAGATACACGTTTTTATCGTGTTTTATGACTTTTAGTGATTTGTTCAACAGGGTCAGTTCTTCCCGCTTGGAGGATCTTTCCATTTTTGTTTTCTTGATATATGGACCTACAGGTTATGGTGGGTTCCAAACCACAGTGTGACATATCATCAGACACTTAAGCTATTAGAGAATGGTGGTATCCAACCCGGACTCTGGACAAAATTCCCTTGGTCTACCATATAAAAAATATGCCCCCACAATAGGCACATTATCTGGAGAGAATGTGGATGACATTTTTATGAACTTGCAATCGCTAATAGTACTGTGTTGAATGGTAGTTTGCCCCAAAGATAGGTTACTGCACAAATCCGAAACGTCGGTCACTATATTTGGCAATTCAACAGGGTGGTCACCTCCCAAACACAAGGATTGGACGATACTAGCCCTAATTACCTGTTAATATTTTGGATGAGTGTACTTTTCCATTCAATAAATAAGGTCACAACAAAAGCACTTCACGTCCTGAATTTTAAATAACACGATTGTTTTACATACCCAAATACGTAAAACAGTCGACAGTGATGCTGGGAAATGTCACAAACATGAATACTAATTAAAACTTTGTAACAGTTGAGTGATGAACTTTGCCAATCAGCAAAACAGGTTATCATCTGATACATATATCGCCCCCGGCTACAGGCAGGCGCGCCGTTGCAACCGTTGCAACTCCCTGTTGTCACAACGGTTTTATTTATAGATTTTCATTTAAAGAAAACTATTTGCCATATCATACTATTCTGTAACAGCTTCGCTTTTATTTTCTAAATTGCTGAATCGTTTCGATTATGTTTTATTTTAGTTTTTGCTGTTGTTTGGGCTGTAAAGTCTTGTGTGTGTTATAATTTTTCAGATACTGAATGAAATATGAAAATTGACGAAGTTCAATACACAGCCTCCATTATTTATTTATTTTCTGTCCCACTTTCTCATCCTTGGACGCTAGTCATGTCTATACCGGAACAGTTTTGCACATTACTTCAGGCTAGTCCTAGAGGGTAGCGATATTATCACATAGGTAAAATCCATCGGTGATTTGCAGGATTTGAACCCGGACCTCGGACACCGATGCCCCGCGCTCTACCACTACACCAGCTTACTCCCCAGCCTCCATTTAAATGAAACATATATAAGTATTGAAAAATCTTTGTTTAATACAAGACACAACCTGGAAATGTTCCGCACGGGCTTGAGAGTTTACACGTTGTTCTTTTGGAGATAAAGTTGTATTATGTTTCTAAGTATCAAATAAAAATGCTTCTAGAAGCTGTTAACCGTGGCAAAATTTATTTGTTAAAAAATAAGATTTTTTATTTTCGCTCATTTTAAATCGGATTTTATAAGACATAAAACGTCCCTCGAGATAAAACATGGTTACCATATTCTACAAAAAAATATATATATTTTATAGAAGAGAAATGACAAATTGACTATACAATATTACAAGTACCATTTGTCACTATAGCATGATGGAGTGCTCGCATTTTAAACGTCTGTGATAGTTTCATCCAAACGGGGTGATCTATAATGACACTGTGTGTAAACTCAAACATAGCCTTAGGACGTTCAGCGGTTTCTCAACACTTCAATTCTGTTCCCCTCTGACAAATCAATCCCTCCTCTTATAACAATGCATAATTTTGCCTTAAAAAATCCCGAAATTTTTATTTTTACTAAAGATTGATTTATTCTTAAGGCTAAAGCCCAGACACATTAGAGTTGTAACACATATTAAGCTTTAAGGTATGGTCATCAGTGTTAAAACAATTTGTTGATTTAAGTACAAAGAAAATGAAGTGTGATGATGTATATAATAGGTTCCAAGTCTAAAAATTGGCTTTTCCTTCAAAATCCCATGAAATTACATATGCCTAACAACTACTAGTTTTATAGTATTATAAAGTCATACACACACAGTAACATTTGCTCTAAAACAAGAGAAAATGCCATAGACGACTTAAATGCACTCGAACATAAAATTAGTTGTCTACTCCTTTAATCCATGCTCAAACGCACACGACAATGTGACACATTAACGCATGCTTTCAACTTAGTAATAGACAAGAAATTACTTGTAGTCTTTACAGAGTTCATGTACACTCTCCTAGAAGTATTACACATTAAAATCAGCTGATGTAGCTTAACTAGCGTCACTCATGACAATGGGTCAGGTGTCTCAATCCTGTCTGAACTTGAGCTGTAAATTACACAGCTTTAATTAAAGCTTTCAAAGCAATAAAGATCATGCTTCGTTCTCTTACTTTACAGTTCAACAAACTGTACTTTCAATGTTCTGGTTCAACTTGATAAATACATAACAACCTCAAGAGTCTATTCAGAGAAAGGTTATTTTGTTCTAAATCACTCTTTTAGTTAGGGTAATTATTTATTTATATATCTTTCTTTAATTAATTTATATAGTTTTAGTTGTATGTGCCAAGTCTCGGGCAATTCTAATTATGTGTTATTTCAATGGGATAATTTCCTACATTTTTAACGTGCAAACTGAACGCGTAATATATGCGTGCATTTAATTTTTCATATACTGTATCGTTTTGTATATATTTATCTTGTAAACTAGTTTTTTCTTATTTATCCTTTTCTTGTATATAAATTCTGTGTACAATATATATATATATATTTTCCTTTTTGAATGTGGCCTAAATTATTGTTTTTTTTGTGCGGATGATTGACTCAATCCCCAACCACAGGCATATAGCCCATTTGGAGATTCATATTTCATAAATCGTTTTTTTGTACCATTCAACTGATGTTCTGTATTGAAATAATAAAGAATTCATTCATTCATAGTTATAAAAGGCTTGTAGCACTACTGGCATGTGAATTATTAAATTTGTCCTTGGTATAAAAATCCTCTAAAATTAAAGTTCAGTATCTGAAAATGTACGCATTGATTGCTTAGAGATGGATTCTTAGAGACTTGAAAATGAAACAACCACAAAAAGACTTAATGATTTGTGTTTGACAAGAAAGAAAACCTCGATCATTAAATGCTTAGCTGATATCGCTGCTGTTACAATATCCTTGGATTTTCTTGGGGAATTTTTCATCAGATAACGATAATGATTAGGAATTATTATTTATTACCATTAAATCATTTTAAGAGCAAAGAACGATTGATTAATTAAATTAGTTTAATTATGGTGGTCAACATTCGATTTATACATGTTTAGTTTGTTTATGTTTGTCTTTTTAGGTGTTTAGTTGGTATTTTCAGTGTAGTTGTTAGATTAATTCGAAAGAGCAAATGTAATAATTGCAAAAAGGGTTAGAAATTGGCTAAATAATGTTTAAAACGTTTTTAACATAAGAAATTTATTTATAAGAGTATGATTAGTGATAAGTCGTATGATTAAACCTCCCAAAACCCCTGATTTAGAAACGCGAAAAAATTATCAAAATATAAAACTTACCAAAATGCGTATAAAACACAAACTTTTCACTCCGCGATGCTGTGCCTTACTACGTACTGTGCCCTAACTACGGGTTTGGGAGATCAAGTTACGTTCAAGGAGAGGGAAATCTGTCCTTACAGTAACTGACTCTAAAGTATCAAATTACAAAAGTTATGACAAAAACTTGATTTCTTACGTTTGTGATAGCTTCTTACCATTTGTCTGGTGCGTGTATACTGTATTTTCCTAATGAAGAATCCGAGTTTAATTTAAGAAATAGAGGATGTGAAATGATAATGAAAAAGTTTTGTTAGGCGATTGTGACTTCGAGCGAATCCAAGTGACTTTGTAGGCTAACGCGTTTTTATGTATTGCGAATGAAAATAGCTTTGACCGGGACACATAATCAATGCATAGTTGGAGATAGATTTTACATTCTGTATAACATTTGAGAATGGGGAAGACCTATGGTGATTGGATGTCTAAAATTACACAATGAAAGTCGTTATGAGACAGACTCTCAAATGACAGCATTTTACTATAATAATTGACAAAAAAAGAATACATAAATAAAGTTAATCAAATCGATCTCCTGTATTGTCAACAACATAAATTACTGGTTGATATGGTGAAAGATTTTTGAGAATCTCGTTATTTTACCAAATTAAATATTGATTAATCAATAGATAGGGAAATCCAAAGTACCTTTAAACATCTTCTTACCCACTGATGCATTTCTACACTATTCAATCAAAGAATAACATTCTATCGACATCTCTCCTAGCTAAAAAGTGAAGAAATAATATTTCAAATTGATTTAGAAATCATTGCTGCAGTAACTATACGAACAAGGAGGGCTTGTTCAGTGGAATGCGATTTTCAAACATCCCAACCCAGGAATTATATTAAATCCGCTTAAGTAGCTTCGGTTATAATTTCAACTTATAGTCATGACATACATTTTACACACAGCATATACGAAATAATATTACATTTTATTAGGTATTTGTCGAGTGTATTTACTGTTATGTTATATATTATTTTATTGAACATCCTAGACATCTATATATTTAATACGCTAAGCTGATTTTTGTAAACAGAACTCCTCCCTCATTTTTGGACCAATTTTAATGATTAAAGTGTCAAAAAAATTACCCAGATCTGTAGTTTTGCAAAATGTTTTTAGTTTTTTTTTTAAATCTTTATTAGTTTGGGCAGGGTCTTCCATCAAAGTTGGGGTTTCTCCCATAAGATTAACATAGGGGAATCTAAATATTTAATTGGAGACTTTGTCTCCACTAATTTGAGAGAACGGCTGGGCGTAGAAACTTGGTAGAAGTGTCCAAAGAAATGTCTTGGTCTGTAGATGAGTTATCAAAAGAAAAACGAAGTAAATTTGGTTAGGGCTCTGCCCCAGAAGCCTTTAAAGATCCATACACAGATTTGTTTACATTTTGGCAATAGGGATAATTCTTTTTAATGAAACAGCTGTTAATTTTAAAATTGCATTTTAAACAACACACATTTATTGGGAGTTACTGAATCGTCCAAAAGAAGTACTTGCAATGCTAATTTTCTGATTTCAAAATTGATTGTCTTCCGTATCATGTCATGTTTTGCAATATAACGTCCCATTATTGTGACCTTTTCCCTATATTTTATTATATTATTCTAGACAGATCATCATATGATCATGAGATTATTGGCATACATGTTTTTAATTATTCAATTAAAGTTATTCTTTTTTAGACCAATTTTGATGATTATTTATTTATTATTTATCGCATTTATCGTTAGATGAATTAGCGTAAGTCTTGAAAGTAACCGTCGATTTCGACGGGTTTCACCTAGTCCTTTATAATCAATTATGACTAAATCCACTTACGTAGTTTCTAGACGTGTCAAATATAATCTATTTAATGCAGTATATTTTTATTGCACTGGCTTAATTTAGCTGATCCTAGTGGTAACAAAAGTGAAAAGTGAGTCATTAAATATTTGAGAACTTATGTTTAAATTAAGTGTCAAGACTTTGGCGCATTCGATCACTATAAATATGGTCAAGTACATTAACCACTTTCACTCGAGTTTTGAAATTATTTTCGCTACACTGCAAAGACAAGACGTTAAGACTTTAGGCCTTATATTTGAAGTTCAAATTTACATTCATTTTACAGTTTTAATTGCTGCAAATTAAAATAGTTAATGAAACAATAACATAATGTTTGTTTGTTTATGTCATAAAAAAGAATGGTTAACATTACTTTCGCATAGTAAAGATTCTTTATTCGTAGTAAACAATGTAATGGGGAATTTTCACGGGTGATAAACATATAACGATAATAGGTGACCTCCCAAAAGTGCAGCCAAAACAGATTTAGGTATCAATATACTTTTACCCAACAAAAGAGACACATGGGACGTATTATGTCAATGGTTGTATAGGTCAATGACCTGTCGTCGTTACCAGCTAATTGGCTAGTTACTAGTTACCAGTTACTGCCACGGTGTTAAGGCGTTGATGACAATTGTCAAGAACAATCACAGTCAAACATTATAAATACAAAGAATTATTAGCACAAGGAAATTCGTGTTAACCAAGACTTTCATTGCTATGAACTAAGTCTTGTTTCTGTCCGGTTTCACAACCTAAAGATTCTTCTGACCATTCTCAGGATCGAACTGGTGACCTTCCGATTACTAGACGATAGTTGATCCCGACTGAAGAATCAGATCATCTTATTCAGCAACAAAGCTACCACATCATTCATACAACGCTCATCCTTTACTTTCTTCGCTTTAAAATCCGCATTTTTTGTGTCATAGTCGTAGACATCTAACTTAAAATATTGAAGTAAAATGAAAAAAGGTGAGAAAGAGGTTTCACAAAGGTAAAATAAAATACGATAACACGTAAGAGCACAAATCAAGATGTTTATTGCTTTTCACGTTGTTCATGCCCGAGTTGTTAGCATTAATTAAAACCGTATGATTTACATGACGTTCGTGTGCACTTGAATGACTTTGTAATACGGTACACATAACGAAGGTGTTTATGATCCACGTTTAAGCATCTGTTGACAATACTGAATGACATTTTATGGAATGTTTTACAGCATACGTTTTTAAGATATTTTTGTAAAGACGAAGTGGGAAATGTGTACTAAGAAACCCAAGTGGAATCTACAAAGATATCTTCTTGATCAGCATTGTACGTGTTATTAAATTTACGGAAAGTAAATAAAGATACGTCTTATAACACTTAAAACATATATTTACGCTTATACTGTTATTCACAAGACGGTAAATATACAAAAGATGGTAAGGCTTTTGTATATTTACCGTCTTGTGAATAACACTATAAGTGTAAATATATGTTTTAATTGTTATAAGACGTATCTTTATTTACTTTCCGATTCTACAAAGAGAAACACATTTTGGAAAATTGAAAGAGGTTTAAAATCAGCTGTGAGTTTTAAGGTTAAATAATTCATTTGTGTCAAGGTTTTAGAAAGAAATAGAATGGAAAAAATATCCAGTACAAATGCCTATATCAAAAAATAGATTTTTAAAGGTGAAATAATCCAAACGAGGGGACGTGAGTACAAATTGCAAATTTCAATAGGGTTCAAAAAAGGTTTGTAAAGCAAAAAGAAAATACAATACACTTTTACCTAGGCTGTGTGAAGTTTGTAGGCCTACTCATGTCGTCCGGTCGAGGTTAATCTAATCGTGCGTCCGCAAACGTATAAATCCTGTAAAATGTGTAAAATGAAAAAGTCATAAATATAAAAAAAATATAGATATCCTAAATACAATATTGCATTCGGAAAAATGTCTTATGACTTCTATAATGACGGTCCCTTAATATGACAACTCCTCCCCCCTTATTAGACCCACGACCCATGATGATGAGAAGACTAGATTAATGGTTTACTAAAAGGACACTGAGGTAGTTTATCATTAAATACATTGCACTTTTCAAAGTTTAAGGTAGTTTATTATAACGCACTGAATACATTTCACTCTCCAAAGTTTTGCAGTGTAGACAAAGTTATTTTGCTACTTCCATAATGACTTCATTATTCGTGGATACATGTTCCCCTCTTATCCACCTTATTACGATTATCTTCGATGGTTTGCTTATGGTTTCATTTATCGATTAAGCTCCGTAGCAAATGTCTTTATTACATCCATAATGACTCCCATAATCGTTGACCCATATTCCCTTAGAAGCCACTTATTTAGTAAAGGAATAACTGCGACGATTTAGCATATATTACTGAATACATAAGAATCTTATATATTAAAAGGTGACAGGGTTTTTTTATTTCACGATTCTGAATCAACCACTTGACGGATTTTCATGATTTTTGTGTTGAAAGAAAGATAATTTTGAGAACTAGAGAATGTCGAAGCCATAATTTTAGTTTAGGGTTTCAGCTTTTTAGAAAATAAATTTAAAATTTTTTAAAGTCTAGCAGCCGACGCTAACATTCTACACTAGCTTTTGGTATAATACCATTTGCTTAATGTAACAGCTGTAAGCATTAAGCGTGTGTGACACAAATTCAGTATTTGGATAATAATGACATGCATAGTGTTGAATTATTTATACTATGTGTAATGATATACTCATTGATACGTTCATTTATTTCGTAAGAGGATGACGGACTATTCAAATATACATAGTAAAATGCTGGATGTTCTAATTTATTTTTTACAGCAGTCTTTAACATTTTTAGTTTGTTTTAGTGTAATATAATTTGTTGGGGGCGTAATGGGTGAAAATGAAAATAATTAATAACTCGAAGGACCAGAACTAATTAATAGTTCAAGAGAAAAATAATTAAATTAGAGAAAATGGCGAATCTGCAATTTGAAGGGCACTGAGGTCCCGAGATGGAATAAAATGTCTTGTGAGGGGCAAATGAGATTAGTTTTAGAGTCTAATTAAAACACACACAAAACTTTAAGGTTGTACCTTGAGTCCAATTATCCAAAGGTGGAGAGTATGGCAGCGGCGTCGTCTATGGTGGAGCGATGGCGGATGGCGGAGTCCTTAGACCGAGTGCTTCTGTTTTGTAGAATTTTGGAGAACGCAACGCACCCAAGTTCATAATCACAAAGAGCTCACTAATACGCGGAAGTCGCGGTGAAAACGTACGGAAAGTCTAGAAGTAATACACGGACGCGCACACACTGTCTTGAGGTTTGAAGAGTCTGAAAGCACTAGATCACAATTTAAGTAATTTAATCACAAACAAAAGGGGGAAATTAAAATGTATATATAGTTAAATGTACTATAGAGGAGAGGGAGGCCAGATATAATTAATCTATAGCCTAAAAATACGTTTAAGAGAGGTAAAATGGGCAATTAATGTCCCGAGATACGAGAAACGGAATACACCGTGAGTTATGGACGCCGACCGTGGACAGACAGACGCCGATCGCCGGCTTCACACTTTGAAAAATGCAATTGCGGTTTAGAGGGGTCTAGGAATTCGATGGCCAATAGGAAATGCGATTGAAGCAAACACGGCGTCAGGTGATTCATGGGTATGTAGTACAGGAAAATAGGCCTTACTGTGGCGGGAAATTCGAGCAGGCTTAGCAATCTCATTTGAATATTGAAAGCGGGAGTCTATTTACAATAAATTGTTACTGAGACTAAATAATATTACAATAAATGTGGTGATTTATATACACATTAGCATGATTAATTAACCAGTGACTTAATTAACATAATGATTAATTTCTAAATACTCTAAAAATATGAATACCGAACATTCCGGCCCCCTTGAAGCATTACAGCTTCAACAGACAATTAATTAAAAAACACAAGAGCAAACGTAAACCACACTTAAATCTAATATGTACATAGAGTAGGTTTCTTGGACTTAGTCTTCATTGCATGGCAGAGGGAAGACCTTGTGAACAGGCCGTGTGAAAGTCCCAGAAGCTGTCTTCACTGTGACGACTCGAACTGTTCCATCAGCGCCAGGGTGAGTGGAGACGATGCGTCCAAGAGGCCAGGTGAGTGGAGGTGAATTGGAGTGAATGAGCACCAAGTCTCCGGTCTTCAAATTCTCATGAGGGGTGGTCCACTTGGATCGCTGCTGGAGGGAGTGGAGATATTCAAGCTGCCAACGCCTCCAGATACGCTGGTGAAAAGCCTGGACAAGCTGCCACTGACGAAGACGATTGAAGGGCACTTCAGACAGGTGAGGTTCCGGCAGGGCAACTAATGGAGCTCCGATGAGGAAATGTCCAGGGGTCAGCACAGAAATTTCGGAAGGGTCTGAACTAAGAGCTGTAAGAGGGCGCGAGTTTAGCATTGCCTCTACTTGAATGGACAAAGTTTGAAATTGGGTTAAAGTTAAAATGGTTTCACCAATTACCCGTTTCAGATGGTATTTTGCACTTTTAACGGCACTTTCCCATAAGCCACCTTGATGAGGTGCAGAGGGGGGGTTGAAATGGAAGTTAATTCCTTTGGGGGTGGTGAAATGAACAATTTTGTCCTGCGAATCAGGTGTAAGGATGGTTTCACGGATTACCTTGCGTAATTCCGAGTTTGCACCAACAAAGTTGGTTCCGCAGTCAGAATACAGATCGGAACAGAGTCCGCGTCTCGACACAAAACGTGTGAGAGCGGCAATGAAGCCTGAGGTGGTAAGATCGGTGACTACCTCTATATGAATAGCTTTGGTAGCCATGCAGATAAAAATACACAAATAGACCTTAATCTGTCTAAGAGCTTTGAGACTGCAAACGCGAACACTAAATGGTCCGGCGTAATCTACGCCTGTAGATGAGAATGGACGAGTAGGATTGACCCGATGAGCAGGTAAATCACCCATTAGAGGGATTTTGTTTCGTGGTTTATTTTTAAAGCACACAAGACACTTAAATATGCGCGAGCGGATAACGCTCCTGGCCGATAGAATCCACACTTTTCGGGCGAGTAGTGATTGAGTTAGTTGCGGACCTGAGTGCAAGTGTACCTGGTGGTAAAAGTCTATAAGCAAATTCACTACAGTATGAGACTTGGGTAGAACAATAGGGTGACGTATGTCATGAGCAAGCGAACAATGTGACAATCGGCCACCGACGCGTATGAGACCATTAGGGTCGAGGAAGGGGGTGAGTTTCTGTAATTGTGCAGAACATATTGAGCCTTTGTTCAATAATTTAATATCCGCACTGAAATGGAGTTTTTGCACTAGTTTAAAAATTGTCACTTCCGCTAGATTTAATTCACTGAGTTTTAAGTGTCCAGAGAGTTTGTTTTTAGACCTGGAAGAGTTTATGAATCGTAGTACATAAGCTAGCACACGGGTTAGTTTCAACCAAGATGAATATTTAGACAATAAGTCCCATTCCGAAGGGGCGACTGTTGCACTAAGTACACTAAGAGGAGTTTCTTTAATTTCGTCCGTGGGAGTGAGTTCAGACGGCGAAAAACATGAGGGGGGCCAGTTGGCCGCAGGGAGCTGTAACCATGGTGGGCCAGTCCACCATAAGGGATGGTCAATGAGAGATGAGGCTAGAATTCCTCGTGAGGCACAATCAGCGGGGTTTTCCGTCCCTTTTATGTGCCGCCACTGATAACTGGGAATGATTTCTTGCACTTGGGCTACACGATTAGCCACAAAGGTCTTTAGTCTGTATGGAGGGGTTTGTAGCCAAGTAAGAACTACAGATGAGTCACTCCACAATACAGTGGTATTCATAGTAAGAGAGTTAAATTGTTTTTCACAATAATGCACTAGTTTTGATAAGAGGTGAGCTGCACACAATTCCAAGCGGGGTAAAGTTACCTTTTTTAACGGGGCAACACGAGTCTTAGACAATATTTGTTTCACAATGACTGTTTTGTCACTAAATTCACACCGGAAATACACTACCGCGGCATAACCGCATTCCGATGCATCACAGAAACCGTGAAGCTCGATATCAGAGGAGTGAGCGAGCGGAAATGCTCGGGGGATCTTAATTTGACCGAGGTGGTCTTTAGTGTTACTAGTGAACACATGCCACTTATGTGCGAGATCAGAAGGGAGAGGGTCGTCCCAATCAAGACCTTGAGTCCATAGTAATTGCATGAAGCATTTTGCTACCATGATTAATGGGGACAAAAATCCACAGGGGTCATATAGTTTGGCAATAAAGCTGAGCACGGAGCGCTTAGTCAGCTTTTCAGACGGGGGGTTGAAAGCGTAACAGAAACAGTCTTCTTCAGGAGACCAATGGAGACCTAGGATGGAGTACTGGGGAAGCTGAGCGTCTTGCAGGAAACTTGGAGTCTCTAGATGTTCCGAAGGAAATTTTTCTAGAAGAGCAGAGGAGTTGGAAGCCCACTTGCGAAGTTCAAAGCCACCACGATGTAGAAGTTGGATAAGTTGATCCTGTAGTTCAAGAGCAGCCTCAACGGAGTCAGCACCCGTGATAATGTCGTCCACGTAGGTGTGATGACGTAGAGAGTGAGAAGCCTGAGGGAAGGCATCACCTTCGTCTTCCGCTAACTGCATTAAAGTTTTAATAGCAAGGTAGGGGGAGCTGTTCATGCCGTAGGTCACGGTAGTAAGTTGAAACGTAGAGATTTCCTTTGAAGGGTCGTCACGCCACAGAATCAGTTGAAACTTTTGATCGTCAGTGTGCACTTGTATTTGGCGGTACATTTGCCGAATGTCACATGAAAACACAATTTTATGAGAGCGGAAGTTCAAAATTACGTCACAAATGTCAGTTTGTAATTTACGTCCTGTCAAAAGAATATCGTTTAAGGAGTGACCGGAACTGGTTTTGCTGCTGGCGTCAAACACTGTCCTTAAATTGGTCGTGCTAGAGTCCTTCAGTACCCCATGATGAGGTAGGAAGTAGTGTGGGTGTATGTCTTCAACAAAATCTAGTTTTGTCATATGGCCGAGAGTTTGATATTCAGACATGAACGTCTTATACAAGTGTGAAAAATGGGGTTGAGCTTTAAATTTCTGCTCAATAGACAACAAGCGCTTTTCAGCAATGGGCCTAGATTGGCCTAGAATGGAGGGGTCCGTCTTGAACGGAAGTCGCACAACATAACGACCTGATTGATCACGAGAGTGTGATTTTTTATAGTATTCATCACAAAGAAGCTCTTCCTGTGACTTAACCTGGAAGTGAGGGGGTTCCTCCTGTTGCCAAAAACGTTGCAGGGAAGAGTGTAGTGAATTATCACTAACAGAGAGAAGAGAGATCGCAAAACCTGACACGGGTTCCGAGTTAGTTGCACAGGGAGCTTTTCCCATCAGAATAAAGCCAAGATGAGTACCTATCACATGAGGCATGTGCGTGCCGAGGGAGTAACTTTCATGAGTCCAGAGGAGGGGTAGCAGAGAACTACCTATAAGCACGTCAATGCCACCAGGCAAGTGAAAAGTAGGATCAGCTAGAACATAGGGCTTGATTTTTGTTAGCACTTCCGGTGATATAGGGGAGCGAGGTAAGTCGACGGAAATCCTATCAAGAATATGGAATTGATGGTCAGTGGCTATTACTCGACCTGAGAGAGTTTCAAGATTCAAGTAAGTTGACCCTTTAGTACAGGAAGCCATTTGAGAAAGACCAGATATTTTGAGTTGAGAAGACTGGCGTTTTATATTCAGGAGATTCGCAGCGCGTTCTGAGAGCAGATCACACATACTGCCAGTATCTAGTAGAGCACGAAACACATGAGAGATACCCTGAGGGGAAGTCAACTTGACCAAGGCGGTGCCGAGTAATACAGTATAATTACCCGAAGTCGTACATGAGTTATTTTGGGCAGAATAATTGCTTACATCCGCGACAGTGGCGGAGATAGAGGCTTGTGAATTAACATCACCAGTCTGAGTGTGAGATGGACCTGAAGTGGTCGGGGAAGTTCTTTGACCTTGAGGTCGAAAAGACATCTGAGAGGTTTGATTATTATCACCAAGGTGTAAGAGAGAGTGGTGTCGCTGTTTACATGTGCGACAAGTGAACTGAGAGCGGCATTCTTTGGAGCTATGTTCACCCAAGCAAGAAAAACAACGATTATGTTTTTTAACAATGGCGTGTCGCTCTCGAGGAGATTTATTTTGAAATACGTCACAAGTGTAAACTTTGTGATCATTTTTGTTACAAACAAAACATTTGTTATAGACAGGACTATTTTTAGTCTGAGAGCTATGAGAGGGGGGAGCATTAGATCTCGAAGTAGCTAACATGGCTAGGCCTACGTCAGACCGGAAATGCACCTTTTTTGGTATGGTTTTGTGAGGTGAAGGTTGAACGCTTCTGTGGGCCGATGACATGTTATGTATGTTAGCATCTTCTGTCTGCGAACATTCTTGGTTAAGAAATTTTATTATTTCACCAATTTCTGGTAATGAATGAGTAACTGGATCTTCGGTTTGACTGGAACGGAACGATTCAAGTTTTTTACGTAGTTCCTGGTCCATTTTACGCAAAAGGAGTGCGGACAATAGGGGGTTGTTGTCACTAACGTCACAATTTAATGCCTTAAGAGCTTGTGTGTGTTCCGTAAACAGGTTTACAAATTGGCGCAAACCTTTGAGTGAAGTTGCCGTAATGTTTGGCAGGTCCAACAATTGGTTAAGATGCAATGATTGCAATCTTCGATTGTTGTGATATCTGTCACGTAACAATTCATAGGCGACTAGATAATTAGGAGCGGTGAGATTTAAACTCCTTATTAAATTGAGAGGCTCTCCATTTAAGACAGAGAGTAAGTACTGGAATTTCATTACAGAGGATAATGAAGCATTACGGTGGATTGCAGTGTCAAAAAGATTGATAAAACTTGTCCACGTTAATGGATCGCCAGAGAATTTTTGTAAGTCCAGTTTAGGTAATCGTACTTGTGAGCTTGGATGAGTTTCTGAAACAGAAAACGATTCACTGAACGCGGAAGGGGTTTTTGGTGGTTCTGAGGGAACCAGGGTTTCAATCGTAGCTTGAATGTGAGAGAACATGTCTTCAATAGCATCTTGATCATTGGAAAGAGTCTTATCATCGATCCCTTCATCTTCCAGAACGAAGGCACGTTGAAGGTTATTTTCAAATTCACTGCGTTTCTTTTTTATTTCCAACGCGTAAGCGGATAATTTCTTAAGTTGTAATGGTGTTAGAGGGTCGATTTGAGTTGATAATTCATCTACTGTAGCCTTAAGTTTTTCAAAACGTGATTTAATCAGCGCCGTAGAACGGGTGTAGATTGCGGACTTAAAATCAGATGCTTTAGGAGGCATTGTGAAGTGTTCACTTGAAAGTATTCACACGAAAATGGAAGTTGTGGGTACACAAAAGGCTTGTAGCTAGGCCTATCGGCCTATGAATGGTATTAGCTTAACAATGTAGTAATTAATTGTCCGCTGAATAATATAGAGATAAAATATTATAAATATCTAAAACATATATCCACCTACTTTGTAGCTTAATTGAGGCAAATAGTGAAAAACACTAAGTTATCAACACGTTAAATAGCAATAAAATATTTTTAAATGAGTGTGGCAGGTTTAATTCGATTTTCAAACCATAAATCAACAATTGAGCTTAGTTGAAAGTATTCAAGTACGGTAATAATAATGCACAATAAAACAAGAGATATGATAGAACAAATGAATGAGTCACATGAAAGTTCACCGTTATTTACAAAAATAATAAATGGATCTAAATAAGTTTAATGAGAGTAGGCCTCATTAATGAAACAGTGTAGAATAATCCTTAGTAAACAAGAATTGCAACATAAAGAGTAAGTTATTACCCTAATAAATGAGAAAGGAACATAAAATTATAACCATCAATGAAATATGAATCACAATACAAATACGCTAGCTAACAGTTTTGTTTATATGTACAACACTAGTAATAAGAACCAGTAAAAACGGTTATTTTGAACTATTTATTAAAATGTTAATTGACAAGATAAAATTACCTTAAATATAATATCGCACGTTTGTCAACCAAAATTACAGAGATGAACTAATTTAACTTTACTTCATTTAAAATCAAAATTCAGAAAGCATAAACAATGTTAAATAACAATGACAAATTATTGTTTATTTAGTATGATATTCAAAAGAGCAATATTGATTCAAAGAATAATAGTAAATACCTAATAATAACCTAATAGTTGGTTATTAATAATATCAATCAACCTTATTACACAATACACCTTAAATGAGAAAATGTAAACAACAACAAACGCTGTACAGTGAGTGTGAGATATGCGTCTGCTACTAGTGTCGGCCGTCTGCACGCGACTAAATCCCGCAACTAAAACTAAATCCCGTTTTCGGGATAAAAAAGCCAAGTAGGGAAAAATTGTCTACTACTAGAGAGAACAGCAAATTGTACATGATTGTGACCTGCGCAGACGCGCGAGTGGAGAGAGATTGCTAAACCACGCCCACGAACGGAACGAACGCGAGCCGATATTTTACCAATATGGCGAAAATTGAAAATTGCAGATCGCTAAAAATATGGTTGATGATGAAAATTGGCTGAAATTAATTACCACAGGACTTTAGACAATGAATCCGGCTCGAAGGACCAAATGTTGGGGGCGTAATGGGTGAAAATGAAAATAATTAATAACTCGAAGGACCAGAACTAATTAATAGTTCAAGAGAAAAATAATTAAATTAGAGAAAATGGCGAATCTGCAATTTGAAGGGCACTGAGGTCCCGAGATGGAATAAAATGTCTTGTGAGGGGCAAATGAGATTAGTTTTAGAGTCTAATTAAAACACACACAAAACTTTAAGGTTGTACCTTGAGTCCAATTATCCAAAGGTGGAGAGTATGGCAGCGGCGTCGTCTATGGTGGAGCGATGGCGGATGGCGGAGTCCTTAGACCGAGTGCTTCTGTTTTGTAGAATTTTGGAGAACGCAACGCACCCAAGTTCATAATCACAAAGAGCTCACTAATACGCGGAAGTCGCGGTGAAAACGTACGGAAAGTCTAGAAGTAATACACGGACGCGCACACACTGTCTTGAGGTTTGAAGAGTCTGAAAGCACTAGATCACAATTTAAGTAATTTAATCACAAACAAAAGGGGGAAATTAAAATGTATATATAGTTAAATGTACTATAGAGGAGAGGGAGGCCAGATATAATTAATCTATAGCCTAAAAATACGTTTAAGAGAGGTAAAATGGGCAATTAATGTCCCGAGATACGAGAAACGGAATACACCGTGAGTTATGGACGCCGACCGTGGACAGACAGACGCCGATCGCCGGCTTCACACTTTGAAAAATGCAATTGCGGTTTAGAGGGGTCTAGGAATTCGATGGCCAATAGGAAATGCGATTGAAGCAAACACGGCGTCAGGTGATTCATGGGTATGTAGTACAGGAAAATAGGCCTTACTGTGGCGGGAAATTCGAGCAGGCTTAGCAATCTCATTTGAATATTGAAAGCGGGAGTCTATTTACAATAAATTGTTACTGAGACTAAATAATATTACAATAAATGTGGTGATTTATATACACATTAGCATGATTAATTAACCAGTGACTTAATTAACATAATGATTAATTTCTAAATACTCTAAAAATATGAATACCGAACATAATTTGTTTTAAGTAACAGGTGCTTGAATATAAAAATATTCTATAGAATTATCAGGTTAGTTTATTATTCTGTGATTTTACCATTTATTATAGGAAATAGTAAGATTCTTTACAATAAATGTTTTTGTTTAAAATAAATGTTTAACCGCTTAAACTTTCCTTGGATTAGAAATGGAAATATTGACATAGCTTCAGTTTTAGTTGATTACACAATTCCCGTAAGTAGGACAAGCCAACAGCTCGTTTGTAAATTATAAAAAATATATATTTTTTAAATTATAACGAAACATCATTTATATTTTTAACCTTGATCCCTAAAAAAAATGTTTCTTGATGATTATTTTTGAATTTCCTAAATATTGAGGGCACTTTTCTGTCGTCAGTTTTATCTAAAGAACAATATTTTGTGTACTAAAAAAATAGGCTGAGCTTTATTTAAAAGAATTAATGCTTTCCACGACGTTTTTACTAACAATGTTGCTTTCTGAGGAGAGTACAGTTATTTTAGAACTAATATATTTACTATTAGGTACGATTAAGAGGAAACAATTTTTTGAACTATACAATTTTGTTACTGGTTGTGAAATTAATTTCTGTTGCTAACAGAAAATCTAAGGTCGCCTTAACGGCTAAGTAATAATGACGGAGGTGCCTCTGATGATTAAGGGTTCGATAAGAAAGTATTAGAAAGAACGGATCATTAGAGCGGTTAAAAATTACTTCCTTCACATCTAAATCGTTTGTCATAATGGAGCTGGAGTAACAATGACGAGGAAATAAATCGTAGAACCTTTGTTCTTTGATTTATGAGATATACGCAATAATGAGGTCACGAATTGTGGATATTTATAGGGATGCACTGTGGATGCGATGCTCCCTGGTGTGGATTAACGTCCGCACTAGTGAGTACTACGACTATCCGCAGTACTATCCTGATAATTAGACCAATTCGTAAAGTACAAGGAAAAAATGTGGTTCGGATTCCACTATAAACTGTAGGTCCCTTAGTTGCCATTAGCTGTATGGGCTATTAATTAACAGCTGTGTCTAAGGAACATGTCGGCCTTAGTCACTAACAAGACTACAAGATCGCGCCACTCATCCTACACTCATCCTTCACTCATATTTGGGTTAAAATACGCACATAGTGGCGTCCCCATCTTAAATAATTGATAATTGATAATTGAATTGATTGATAATTGTATATAATACTACCTTTGCCTATTAGGTCATAGGTCTCGTTCATAGGTCATAGGTCATAGAGTCATAGGTCATAGGTCATAGATACATATTGTCATAGATGTATTTGTTATTAATACAACAAAAAGACGTTTAACTATTAATTTTTCATAATAATTTAGATCCTATCCTTATTTAAATGTATTCCACACTAGATATATGCATTCCAATATTATAGTGATAAAACAATCGAAATAACTTACAGTTCATTAATGCCAAGTAAACTTCGTAATAATTATATCAGACACAATATAACTTTTGGTTAAACTTGAATTAATCCACATTCAGCCAGAACAGAAGACAGACATGTGAGAACTAATCATAACTTGTCACTCTGATTGATGGAGAAGTTTACCATGACGAGTTTTGGAATGCTTGGGGATGTGTTCACCATTCAGTGCTGTTTAAGTAGTGAATGTAGATTCATCTACTGTCATCAGATGTTAATGCACATTCATTCTACAGATACGATGATATGTTGTGTAAATAAACATTCGTAGGTATTGGCAGACTGTCAAGCTTTAAATACATAAATCAGTTTATTTTTTATGGAATAACGTAGAAATAGAAACTCAGTTTGTGTTTCTTTTGTAATTATTCTTTTACTATTGAGATTGATTAATAGTGATTTTATACAATTTCTATAGTAAATCCACATTATATTCTTACTGTTAAATCGGTTTACAAATTTAATACAAGTTTTAAAATGTAACCAATGTTCGTTTGCATTATAAATACTGGCCGATGTTTTCCAGTTTCTTTTCATCAAGTAGTAAAACTACTGTTTTAGAGGGTTGTGTGTTGTGTAATAGTAATAAGTTACTTTTAGCTGATCTGATGATTAGTAGTAGTATATAGGCTTCAGTTAGTAAAGTTCAAATGTAATTAAATTCAATATATTTTAAAATATTTATTCTTCTACCTTGACGACTAGATTCGTAATTACAATTAAGTTCCAAATAAATAATTGAATTTCATTTCTGCATCTAGAAACGAACAAAGAGGAATTTACAACTTTTTAAATTTATCTAACCTTGAACCAATTAAGACGATTGTTCGACCCAATCGATTCAACGTTACATAAATAAAAAAAGTTGTTAATTCTACCTTTTTTCGTATTGTTTTGATTTAGTTTTAGCTATTTGTTTGACTGTGGGCTTGCTCAGTTTTTATAACCAACAAATAAACAAATAAAAATACTTAATTCTAGTCTTTGAGCACAGTTTTACTGATTTTAATCTAAAGATAGTTTCGAGTGCTTAAAAAATACATAAGAACATTGACTGTAGCAAATATAAATTAAAAACTTAAACACTGAATTGATCTTTTACAGCAATCTTGATGAACTTCCTAATTGCATTTAGTTCAATTTTTCGTATAGAAATGGCTATTTAAAACTCAATTACATTACCTACGGTCCTACGCTTACTTCTGATGAATAGTTTTCATTGTCATTGTCAGTTGATATGGTTACGCCCCCTATGTGCGTATTTTAACCCAACGTAAAGGATGAGTGTAGAATGGAGTGAGATGCCCTGTGTAGCTTTGTTACTGACTAAGTACAGCTGTTTCTTTAGTTAGAACCTTTTACATACAGCCCTGTGATCAATACCAGCTGGGTCCAGTTTTGAATAATCAAATCCTACACACTGCTCTATAAACATTCTTATTGTTGGGCAAGTTTGTCTCGGTAACTACGGAACCCTTATCCACTGTTTACAAGCTGGTTTTTGCCTCTGCAGGGATCAGTTCCCATCCCACTCAGTTCCCTGTGATATTGTTGACAAGTTTCACTATACAATGGCGTGTCGGGCTTATTAATGACAGAGTGACAGAAACTTGAATATTCCATTAAAACTAAAGTTGAGCTGAGAGCTGCGAGCCATCAGATGTATACTAATGATGGTTGAGTTATAAACTTGAGGCAAGTCCAGATCGAGTGGAAATAATTCCATTTTTAATAAATATATATATTATACTAGCTGTACCCGCGGGCTTTGCCCCGTTTTACTTCATAAGTGAGCTCGTTCGCATGGTTCAATCACGTCCTGGTTGAAGTTCGTTCGCTACGCTCACTCACCTTTAGGTTGGAGCTCGTTCGCTGCGCTCACTTGCCTTCAGGTTAGCTCGTTCGCTACGCTAACTCGCCTCCAGGTTGAAGTTCGTTCGCTACGCTCACTCACCTTTTGGTTGCAAATTAGCTGTTGTCATAAATTAAAAAAAATAATAATAGTGCTGCACCCTCTGTTGGTAATCCTTGTAACTTTAATGCTATTGCACATCATAGAACAGATCCAACTTGTTTAATTGAAACAGCTGTTCTGATTCAATAATTCCATTTCTCATAAGGTTAACATGGGAAACCCCAGAACCACTGGGGCGGAGCCCGAAAGGATTTTAGAATTCTAGCTCTAAATAATTTAATCCGTAATATTGTCTAAGGGAAACCTAGTGTGACTGATATAATTGACAACTTGGACGAACAACTTCTGGTGAAATTTAGTACATATACTCACTAAACATTTGCATCTTACACTCTTCGAAAAAAACTTGACCGGTTTTGTCAACTTCTAAATCCTACAACAATGACGAAAGCCTCAATAATATTTCCTTAACTCTCGTTTTGTTCACTAAGCCCAGATAAGCTTACACCCTGAGATGCATTATTTCTTCCAAGGTAATATTTACACAAGCAGATATTATCGTTGCATATTGCAAACCGTATTTTATGAAGTATTTACTGCAGGATATGGAATGTTTTACGTTTTTCTGGAATATAAAACAAGATAAATAGGTTTATGAATTAAAGTAAGTGATTCAGTAAATTCAATTAGCCCCATTATTTTGACTTGAGTACATTAATTCTCTAGTGATGATGTGTGAACTAAAACGACCGTTGCTAGAAATCAAGGGTTGTAACAATCTTGGCAATTATTTCTCGTCATATAGAAGAAATACACGCTGCAATAAAATTCCGATTAATTAATTCCCAGTTAACTTTCACGAGATCACTGTTTGTCTGTTGTCATAAGATCAGCTGACAGACACAGATTAGATAACAGATGACAGCTGAGGACTATTGTGTTCCTGTCCTACCGTCTCTCTTGATATCACATTGCTGTCAGTGATAAGGGTACAACACAAAAATAAATTTCATGTGAGATTGAGTGTGTGATGGAAAACATTTCAATCGTTTTAACGGATACATTCGAAAAGGTCAGTTTCAAAATCGAGCTAAAATGATTTTTTATGTTACTGGATCCATGCGGGATGCTTAAGGTTATTACAAATTACAAAATTTCCCCTTTTACTCGTATTGGAAGAAAATATACTCGGTTGATACTGTATAACGTTTTTCTATTAAAGCAAGCCCTTATTAGTAATATTAAACAGGAAAGTCAATCCAGTGGACAAAATCTAGCAAAAATGGCCTGTTTTAACATTTTAATTAAATATTGAGAGTATTTAAAACAGAAAACCTTACGCATTACAATTATTCGTTTACTTGGTTGAATTACTTGAAATTTAATTAAGAGTGAGCTGATTTAATTCAAATTATCCATTAGTAAAATGGCCAGACATACGAAGTTTGTGGTTCTAAGAAACACCCGATTGAAGTCAGTAATATATTCAGGTCTCCTAACTTTCTGCAGTCACAATTAATTTATATTTAACTTTAAAATACGCACCCAATAGTGCGTAGCTGTCTTGATGAATTGAATGGAATACAGTGAATGTGATCTGAAAATGAAGAGCTGCATTATGATTTAATGAAAGTCAAATATTGAATTATGATGTAACTGCAGATTTTTGGGTTTGAACAATCCATGTTCTTGATCGGTGCCATAAAATTAGTTAAAGTTTAAACTATCTTTCGTAGAAAGAGCGTATAATATCATTAATTTAACTTTCTGGAACAAATCCAAGAAAAGCGTAAAGGCAAGGTGAGAATAGACCTTAAATTGTGTGGAAGTCATAAATATCTGCAGGTGTTTTCCGGTCCGTTAGGTTGGCAAACATGGTTGTGTGGTGGGGAAGGTTGGCTGGCCTGGATGTCTTATTAACTCATCTATTGTATAACGGGGTAAAAAATTATATTTTACTTACAGTTTGGTGTTCAACCCAAGATACGGTTGAAGAAATTTGCAGTTGGATTAATTTAGTTGGCTTAAAATGACTAGGAATTTTGAATTTCATCGTCCATACAAGGAAAAAATATACTAATAATAAAAGTAGTGTGGAATTTTTTAAATAACCTATTGAAAACCAATTGAACTTGAAATAATTATGGTAAAATAACTAGAGGTCAGAGAGGAATTAAAATAAAAAAGTAAATTCAGTTGCTATGATTGGAAACACCACTTAACTTAAGAAACTTAACTTACACAAAAAATGTTTTCATTAAACAAGCCATAGGGGTATAATATTAAACGGATTTTTAAGAAGTTTGATCCTCAAGTTTTTTTTTTTTTACAAGATAATGCTTGGTGTACCACTGATGGTAAACTAGCTGCTGGCAGTCAGTAACTACACAAAGTGAGTGTGTAACCACACAAAGTCGACAAGAAGTCGTCGAAAACTCGACCAAAAATATGTAATGTACAGACTTCAACTATTTTCACCCACACTGTAAATCAAACATGTGATTGGAATTTCTTCCATTTGTTTTGATTTTCTGTTTATATTTCATTGTTATTTCATCACCAGGATGGCAACCCATAAGGCCCATGTTGAAAAAAAATAAATTGATTTTCTTGTACTTAATTCGAGCCCTTTTTAATTTATAAAGAGATTCTGTACACCTACAGGAAAATATCTTTCTAACAGTATGCATAAATTTTTCCTGTGGTGCACACGAGCTGAGAAAAAAGGTTTTAAAGAAACATGATTACCTTTTTATATAGACTAGAAGAAAAAATCTAATGTACAGACTTCTCTATTTTCACCCCACTCTGTAAATAAAACATATGATTGAATCTCTTTAATTTGTTTTGATTTTCTGTTTATATTTCGTTGTTATTTCGTCCCCAGCAGAGCAACCCATAAGACGCATGTTTTTTTTAAAATTTGAAATGAATAGTTTTTTTTTATCCTATTTTAATTTATAAAGCCATTCTGCACATCTACAGGCAAATATCTTTTCAACAGTATGCATAGATTTTCCCTGTGATGCACACGAGCTGAGAAAAAGTTTTTAAAGAAACATGCTTGCCTATTTATAGCTAGCAAAGGAGTATACCAGTTTTGGTATCTTATCAAATTAAAAGAAGAATAATACTATAGTATTTATTATGATATAATGAGAATAATGTTTATGTGTATGCCTTGCCTATGTCTAATTAGTCGATGGAAGCTTTTTTTGAAGTTAGCTTCTACAGCGGTGTCACAACGGGGGACACAATGTTTGACAGTAACACAATTGTCATCAACTGTCATCTGTTATAATCTGTGAATGTCAGCTGTTTCGTTGATAAGAATGACAGTGGCTGAAGTGGCGGAAACAAATGTAATTAGGGTAAACAGTTTTTGGTTCACACCAGTCATCATCGGGCCCAATCGGATTCTGCAAGATAGAAGGCATCAAAATAAATAATAAATAAAACAATAAAACAAAAATAAAAACGCTCCAACAATGTACTAGTACCGAATAATCTTTACTTTTAAAAATCTATATTTTAAGTTTTTTTTCATTCGATATGACGTGCCATAACAAGTTTTTACTAGGATGGAATTTAAGTCATAACAAAAGTAATGGTCAAATTTTAGTGCAGTAATCTTTTAATTAGTGAAGATTTAGAGTTATTAGTACAACTAAGTTTTCAGGATAGGCTTGATTAAAAATAACTGATCTCTTATGTGATAAAATATTTTTCACATTTTTTGTGGTTGTAATTGTTCTGATCCTTTAAATGAATTGAGAACAACATTTTACACGTAGGCCCTACCCTTGACATTACTAAGTCAACGTTTTTTACATAAAGCTGTGCTAATAAAACATCGATATATCGAGAGAAAAAAATCATCGATAATAATGAATGTTCCCTTTAACAGGAAAGTACCTTATTTGTAAACAACAACTGAAGTAGACTTTTCATGTCATTATGTTTTATCTATTCTATTACTGTACTCACGTCTGTACTAAGGTCATAGTTCCATAACTATTTTCAAAATGTCTTTATTAATTCAGTTTTATTCAGTCCTAGTAAACAATTCCTTCGTACAATCTTGACTTTGGTTTCGTGACCATTTAAGACGATCTAAGTTGTTTGAAATGGAACAATGCAGAGTTCTTTCAATGTTCGTTTCTTTATTGAAGCGATTATGTTCCCCCTTCTTTGTTAATGGTTGGGAATTACTAATTCCTCCAAAGAGAACAGTAGAAAAGTAGAAAACTAAATAATTCTAAGAAATTGTAAAGACAGTTACCTCTCACTTCCTTCTCAAGCTCTACAAAGTATCAACTTTCCTAATCACAGGTTTAGATGATTGATATTACAAAAATAGTTTAGTTTTATTGGGTAACAACATTTGTAAATACTGTCTGGTGTAATTGTTTATTCTCATTGAGGCAACGCTCACGCTGCTGATTAAGTAAACATTCCATTATTGGTTACACAAAAGACTAATTAGCATGCCATAAACTGTAACCACCAACTCTTGTGATTATAATCAACTAACTACAATCACACTTTTGTAAAACAAGGTATAGCGTTTCGTTCCTGTGTGCATAAGTTTATAATGGTTTGGGTTGATACCTTCTGGGGAATACTATGATGTACTAAGTTTATATATATAAACTTATAAAATGAAAAGAAATGAGATGCAAAGGTTTCTAGAGATAATTGACTTCAATGGGAAATCTTTCAATGAGAAATAGCTAAACAATTTTGGGAATTTAAACCCATGAGCAGATAAGGTCGTGAATTAATGTTGAAAATAGTTTAGTTTTGAGGGTTAATGTACTTATGAAATATACATACCTTTGAAATGACATCATGAAGCAACATATGGGTTAATTTTGTATAGTTTTTGTACAGTTGAACAGTACATTTATATGTGACCAAAATAAAATTTTTAAGTTATAGAACCAAACAAAAGTTGATTTGTCTCACTTAGTCTATGGTATTACACAGTTTGAAACGATCACCTTAAATTGTAAAACGAAATATCCCGACTTTATTAGGAATAATCTTGGTGGAAATTACTAGTTTGTTTGGATGAAGATATATTGACTTGTTCTTCGTCTTGGTGTAATAAAAAGACTTAATGAGGGATTTGTTTATTGGAAAAGAGTCGTTACTGGTTCAGCGAAAATTTAAGACGGTCAAATATAAGACTTTGCAACAAACGATTGTAATATTACATTCATGAATAACGTATCAATGCATTTCCAACCAGCTGTCACAAGACCATAGAGGTTTGACGACCGGTAAGGAAATGCCAATAAAACAGTTTGAGCATTGACGAACTTTACTGATAAACTAACTCTAAATCGCTTTTGTTTCAAGCATAGGGCTAATATTTAAAAACTACATAACAAAGGTGGCAAACGTGCCTTAAAAATAGTGAATAATTTGAAAAATTAACATAGGTACTGTGCAATGCAAAGGCAATGGAGATGTTTGGAACAATTGAAAGGGCGAGTGACCCAAGTCAACACAACTACAAACCAATCAACGTCCTGTATTATGAAACAATTATGTGACCTGTAACTACTGGAACACTAGACAATAGACAATGACCCTGAAACTACAAACACGCAATGCATTGTTAATTTGAGGTAGTTAATGTCAATCGGATTTTATAAACCTACTATATAAGAAAAGTAATGTAAAAGTATACATTTAGTATCATACACATTATACCATTTAACAGACTTATGGAATTATTGTGGTGTGGGAATTGAAAGTCCACCATTTGATCATTTAATGATTTTGATAATTTACACAGACAGCAACACACACTGCACAGTATTTTTTACCTGTAGGGGTTTGTTACTAACGTTGAATCAGTTGTTTCTGTTGTAGCTAAATCTACCTAAATTTAGTCTCACGTTTTTTAAAATGTAATTTAATGTAGTAATGTAATTTAGTCCGATAGCAGCTGTAGTTTTAACCATTGAAAAGCTACGGACTTGTACTCTGAGTGCAGTATTTGGACACGTCTTGACAGATTCGATGAAACTTGTACATGTGATGAAAATTGAAAAGGCAAGGGTCAGTCAGAAACCGGCCGTGGAAGTGTCTAGGTATTTAAACACCGTGTAAAATACCTGTTAGATCGCATATTACTAACTGTCTGTTAGAATCTTTCAAATCAGTCTTTGGTTACTTAAAAGTGAATTATTTTGTTGTATGTTTTCCACAATGCCATCGTGGCCAGGAGATTCAACGGCTTCCTGGTTTCTGATCGGCCCTTACATGCACATCACATGTACTGAGTTCGAATGTGACATATCTAAAGTTTTTATACAAGGTGCAGACTTCTCAAGTTCAAACGGCAGCTTTAATATTATCAGGCAACTATTGTTTCGACTAACAGTAGCTATAACCTATGCTATAACTAAGCTATTATTATTCGTGACAATATAAATCATAAAAGTACTTTAATATCTAGAACATAAAGAGAAATAAGGTGTGAACAGTTTTATTTACAAAGGTTTCCTTGAATTAGTAGTTTTGTTTACTAGTTTGCTGTTTTTAGATGAACGATTTGAGATGGAATGTTTTCTAGCTTTAAAATGAAATTGCGGTCAATAAGTGAACAGTTAAGTGCCCGCATCGCCCGTATATAACTTAGATCTATGAAACTTTACTCAAACAGTTGACCTACAAGTTTGCAATATATACCTAGTATGATACAATTTAGTGTACCTCAAACTTGACAGAAAACAATTATCTATACAAGCATGTTCCTTTAAAACCTTTTTCTCAGCTCGTGTGCATCGCAGGTAAAATCTACGCATATTGTTGGAAAGATATTTTCCTGTAGATGCGCAGAATTCCTTAGTAAATTAAAATAGGCTAAAAAGTGGATTTAAGATAATACAATTAACATGGGCCTTATGGGTTGCCATGCTGGTAACAATGAAATATAAACAGAAAATAAAAACAAATGGAAGAAATTCCAACCACATGTTTAATTTATAGTGAGGGGGGGGGCGGAAAATAAAGTTCTGTAGATTACATATGTTTAGTCAAGTTTTCGACCATTGGACGACCGAGTGTTATCTAATAGACTGAAGTATACCCCCTTGAAAGAACGGCTCATTAATTTTAATATCTAGAATCACCTTATCTATTCGTGGTTTTTTTTTTTTTTTGCTTGCCATAAACAAATTTCGATCTATGGTGTGAATTTAAATTTTTAGGTTTACAGCCTTGGATTTAAAGCTTCGCAAAATATTAACTGTCCCCCATAGATCATTATGGATTCTTATACATCTTGTAACTTAGTTTGGATTTCTAGCTGCTATATCAAACATTTTAATACTATATCACCGGTTCTGTTTTACCGTTTAACGTGTTGTAATTACTGCATTAACAATACAATGGAGAAAATTAATTTTAAGAATACATTGGTGATGGTGTGGTGAAGTTATTTCATGAAAAAAGAAATTCCTGCTGACATTATATTTGATGCGATGGTTGTTAAATTAATTTTCTAGGGTTAAACTCACATGAAAAATCTGTTGCGCTCTCATTATGACTTGAGCAAACTACAATGAAGGATTTATGGTGGCAATATCTAACTGGAGATTCAGAATAGTTTCAATGCTATTACATTACGTCGATTAAGTCAATAGATGAAGTCAATTAATATACTATTATATGTAAACTAATCGTAATAACATACCTGTTGAAACAAAGTAAACTATCTAGCCCAGCATCACTTCCTTGTGCTGAAATAATAAAAAAAATAAACCATAATACAAAATTACCTATCAAAATTATGACTCATGTGGGTGGTTATAACAAATATAAAATTTAATAACATTAGAGCAACTTCTTCAATTTAGCATAGTCTTTTAAGTAACTGATTATGAGAAGTCAAGGCTAGCTATGCACTCTTAAGCGCATTGTCATATGCCTGAAACGTGCAAATGTTAGTATTTAATGGAAGGATTACCGAACGAATTGAATAGTAAATTATATTACAACAAAGGTATGTTGTTGTAATACAAATCGCATGGACATTAAACCCATATGCTTCACATGCTTTTTTATGTGGTCCATATGCTTTTTTTATAAAAATAATTCCACTGTACAATCGGATCAACGGATTTTGTGGAGTGTTAATAATTCTAATTACTTTCATTGTAAAAAATTATCACCGTGGTTGGATAAAATGTTGGTAGTAACATATTTGTATCAATAATTTTACGGTTATATCAATAGTATGTATATAGTAAGTATATAGTTAAAATTTACTATTCCGAATTGATTTAGGAATATTAAGATATTGTTATATAATATACTAGCCTCGATAGACAAACATTTTTGTTTGGAAATTTCACTGTTATATCATAAATGGTACGTAAAACTTTGCTCACATACAATAATTGATCTAACAACAAAATTGGCAGGCCTATAATTTTACAACAAAGTCAGATTACATAGATACATTTTACCGTACGTTCATTTTGTATTTCTTACAGTTACTATAAATAATATAACTAATTAGTCTTTCAAACAATGTACAACAAGTTTTTAGATTAGGCTAAATCCAAACATTGAACGAAATGGTAAACACTGCACCAGCTGATCGTAGTCATAATATCTTAAGTGTTGCCATCTTATTTTCAAGCGTACATAGAATACGTGCATTATAAAAGCACGCTGTTTCCTATTCTTTGGTTGGAATACTGATGTGCACCGAAGTAAAAAATATGCGCCAAAGTAAGGCTTCCTATACAAACTGTGCAAGGAAGCACAATTTGTCGGGTGACTGTAGGAAAAATACATTAAATACATTTAAAAATCTTGGTCCGATGTTGGTAAGTACTGTAGTTAGTATAAGTAAAAAATTTCGTCTAAAACTATTGAAAGGGATAAAGATAACAGTTATTTGAATTATGTTGATTTATCCGGAAACAGTTAGACAGCTAGAACAGTTTGAAACTTTATTGATGAATACCTAATGTCGTACATACTGTATAGTTTTTGTGTAAAAGTAATTATTAAGTCTTCAATAACGCTAGAAACACGTCACTTTTGAGAAAAAATAAATACAAGTACAATTAAAAAAGTAAAGATTTTGGGAATATTATCACAAAACCTCTACGTGAGGCAGCGAAATCCTAATGGCGTGAACCGAGTACACATATAAACTTACTACACATCCTCTGTTTTGCATGTCCCATGGACGATATTAGAACACCCGTCAATACCCAGGGAGCGCTGGACTTTATTAGATATCTTTTGAGTCCGATGGGAAATCCAGCTCGCGTAGCAATAAACGATTCATTATGTCCTCGAGCTTTTGTGAATAATCAAGTTTAATAACGCGTTCAGGGCAAAACCCTGTTCTCATGTATGTTTTTTTCTTATACACGTTTTTATTTTCATTCAAGACAATAAGATAATCGTAAACATTATGTATTTGGCCTAAGACTGAAACTGGTGACGAATATAAATGTAAACAATATCCAATATCACATATTGTTGTAATGTGAAATAATATGAAGGACTAATTAAATGCGACTTACCCTACTTAGTAACTATTTTCTATTAAATCTAGCTTACAAACTAATGTAAACATGATGGATCTTCAATCACCAATCATCTATTGTTTATTTAGGCTAAGGTACCGTATAGGCGTGACAACACTAATCTTTGTTTAATGATGCACTTTTTTTTTAAAAACTTTGCTCATTGGTTAGGCCCAATATCATTATCATGATTCCTTGCTTTACCCTAACGAGGTAACCCAGCCCTCAATACATTACCCTACGATAATTTTATGGAACCATTTTGGTCTAGTAAAATCAAAATAAATACGAAGGATTATTATGACTTTATATATTCTTCTAATTCACACGATCAACTGTAGGCTTAAGAATAACAAAAGTACTGGTATGATCTTATAGAGTTTTATAAGGTCAATATACAGACTAATAAATTAACTCCCCACAAAGGATAATTTTGTTTGTACAACAATTCCTGCAAATATACTAAATAAGTTGGTAGAAACTATATTTTTTCCATTTTCATTTGAAGCAAAAAACATGGATCTAACAATACATTAATTTTATGGCTGCTAAGTGAACAAATATTTTTTTAAGTAAGGCAATTATTAACTCTGCTCTAGAAGATTCGTTTCGATTATAGGAGGAAAACATGACAAATAAGACTTTATCACGTAATTTTGAACAACAAAATAACTTATAAACAAATTGACAAACATTTCCGTACCTGTCACAGACTGATTGTAGAAAGTAATATCAGACTATTAAAAATAAATGGACTGTATTTGCAATGGAATCAAGACAAGACAACAGTAAATAAAATCACAACAATTGAAATTAATAACAAAATAATCCACTTGCTAGGGGGGTTCTCGTGTGCATTTTATGTATAGAAAAACACCCTAAGGGATCGTGTAGGTACTATGTGGGTTATCATTTTTCACGTGGGTGCCAGCTTGGCAGAGTGGGCATAACCTCAGAATCCGCCATTTTAAAAATGGCGGCGGCATTTATTACATGAAACTCATTGGGAGCTTATATCTCGAAAACGGTAATATATAGCGAGTTACTTTTAATACAAAAAATGTTGCTTACACAATAAGGAACAACTTTTGTATTTACAAAAATGCCCTAAATATAACTATTTAGGAGTAGTTGAGCAATTTATGTTAATTTGACCTATACATTTTTACTCTGTTAGACAAAAAAATTCTAATATCTTTAAAAAAAAACTGTTTTTTAAATTTGGCACATAGCACTAATTGCTCTTTACATCTACGGTCTAAATATCCCCGTCGCAGCAAACCTGCAGAATCAGCACACATTTACCTGGCTGCATTTCTACTAAAATATTAAAATTGACGGATTGATTTCCTATTTAAATGACATTGATTTGTAATGAGTACTTAAGTTTGTTGCTTCAGGGAAGGTATTGAGGTGTTTTTTATATATTTTTATTGAAATAATGATAGCTTAGTATGAATGAAACAAAATTTTGAAATTTGACTATAATATATCCATAAACAAGCAAACTAAAACAGTTTATTTATTCTCGATAAGAATAACATGGGAGTTTTAAATTTAAATTTTTTTAAATTATCTCCGTAACCTTTGGGCATACAACGCTTCAATATACAAAGTTATTTCTTTTTTGAGGTCTACAAAATGGTTTCGTTCATTATAAAATTTCGTGTTTTTAGGGTTGAAAATCGGAAAAATCCTTTTTTACCCCATAAAACTCCCCACAAACCCCCGTTCCCATAATCCGATCGTGCTGGTTTAATAGTCCGAATTCGTCTGAAAACTTAGGTTTACACGTTTGTGATAAATTTCATTAAAATTGGATCATTTTTGCTCGAGTTATCAAATGAAGTCGTAGTTCTGTCTTTGGATACAGATGTGGTAGTGTTGGCTTTACACTTTATGAATGGATTCTCTTCGGAAGGTTTGCAGGAATTGTGGATGCGACTTGGTACAGCCAGAACTTCATGATATGTACTAGTTCACATTATAGCAAACAGGCTTGGAAGTAACCTTTGCTCAGTTCTCCCAGCACTCCATATTTTAACGGGCTGTGACTTTGCCAGCAAATTTGGAACAAAGTATGCTACCCTAAAATGTAATCCAAGTACTTTGCTAATGGACTTTGAAAAATATGGGGAGGAAGAGATAGAATAAAGTTTGAAAAACACAGTGAAGTATCTAGTTCACATTAAAAAAAAGATACTCAGTGTGAAACTATGAATGATCTAAGACACTGTCACTGTACAACGAATACTCTTAAAGAACTGCATCCTTTGCTCGTGAAGAAATTCTGTCTGGTAGAGCTACTAGACAGCCTATCTTACGTGCTTTTTACTGTACATACATCCAAATCCATTGCATGAAAGAACACGTTTTTCAACTCGATCCTTTGAGTTTTGGACACAGTGATGGTGGTTACTCTTTGCCGCAATGCTCACAAGTATATTGTGAACAGTTTCATTTTTCTGATGACTATAAAAGGGAACAGATCTTATTCCTCTAACTCAAAAGACTTATAATTTAGATCCAATAACTGCGCTCAAATTTTATGATCCACGAAACTAGTTCAATATCAATACAATCAGTCCAAAGCAGCCTACCACCAAGGACAATGTCAAGGTACTGGTTGTGTTAACGAGACGTCAATGCTTGGCCGATGCACCAACTTTGCCGCCGGTCCCGTTCCCGCTCCATCGCCGTTTTAATAATAAATGTTATGAATTATAATAATAATTTCTATTACATCCGAAGATGTATTATTATTTGTAATAATACAAATGCATTATATAGAAAGGATTATATTTATTTTTATATTTGTATGCGTCATTTAATAACAAAAAAATAATTTAAAAATATTTTATATTATTTTAATAACTTATATATCTGCCAGAAGCTTCTCAAATGCTTTTTGCAGGGTTTTTTTACCTTAAATGCGAAGAAAAATTAGTACTATGTGCCAAATTACAAAATAACAGATTTTTTATAAAGTTTCAAGTTTTCAAGTTTCAAGTTTCATCCTTTTATTGATTTCCCTCAAGGGGTACATCAAAAAATACATTTACAAAATACAATTACTGTACATGCAAAATAACCAAGGTTGGTAAATAAGTTTTACTAATAACTAGGCAAATAAATAATCATATAAATATTAACATGCAATAAATAATTCAATAAATAACCAATAAATATCTCATAAATAAATACTGTATAAACATAGAATACCAGTAGAAGAACAATAAATATTTACACATTGAATAGGTTTTTTATAATTATTAGATTTTTTTGGCAACAGAAATGCAGCCAGGTAAATGTTTGCTTAGTCTGCAGGTTTGATTCGGTGGGGGTATTTAGACCTTAGATGTAAAGAACAATTAGTGCTATGTGCCAAATTAAAAAAAAACGGTTTTTTTAAGATATTAGAATTTTTTGTCAAACAGAGTAAAAATGTATAGGTCAAATTAACATAAATTGCTCAACTACTCCTAAATAGTTATATTTAGGGCATTTTTGTAAATACAAAAGTTGTTCCTTATTGTGTAAGCAACATTTTTTGTATTAAAAGTAACTCGCTATATATTACCGTTTTCGAGATATAAGCTCCCAATGATTTTCATGTAATAAATGCCGCCGCCATTTTTAAAATGGCGGATTCTGAGGTTATGCCCACTCTGCCAAGCTGGCACCCACGTGAAAAATGATAACCCACATAGTACCTACATGATCCCTTAGGGTGTTTTTCTATACATAAAATGCACACAGGAACCCCCCTAGCAAGTGGATTAAAAAAGACATATCAATAAATAAATACAAAGAACTTAGAATATTGTTTCAATATGAAAAAGGTTATACTGAAAAAAAAATAATACGTGAAAATCCGTTATTGTTTAGCGGCTTTGGTTTTAACAGAACATATAATACCATTTATTTGTCAAGTAGGTTAGTAAAGGCTTGAAGTGGTGTAATCTGCTCATCCACTTGAGCTTGAATGTTGTTTGGTTTGTGTCGTAGGTAACATTAATTTAAGCTATATACAATTTTAAAACATTGATTGCATACCTTTCATTTTTTCATTCTAACAACCTTAATTATGTTATTCATTTTACACATCGAGGGTTGTGCTTATACATTAAGCAAGTAATGTCCTTTGGATTACTATTTCACATTATCAATATCATTAGTAAACCTCACCTCTTGCATTTGCCAAAATTCTTGTCTATTCATTTTATGTGTCGCCTTGCTACAGAGCTACAGACTACACCTGTGGTCCGATTTTGATGAAATTCGATATGTATGTACTGATCCATGTTATGTCCAGGGGTTTCTTTAATTTTTTTTAAACTTGGTCTTTTAATGGTGATTTTCCCAAAAAAACCATTAAATAACGGAAAAATTAGATATTTTTAAAAATGGCTTGAACAATTTTGATAAAAATTTAGTACGTTGTAGCCCTATAAATTCTAAACAGAATAGTGGAACTCCCATTCCTGTCAAATTACGGTTCAAAAGTTATTTTAACTTTATTATTTTCCCATTAAAACCGCATAAATTAAGAAAAATTAGATTTTGAAAAAAATTGTTTTAATTGAAATTAATATGTGATGGTACATAACAATTACCAGCCTTGAGGTTAAATACATTGTTTTTGTTTCACAGATGTGATGCGATTTATCAATACACCCCCATCCATTAAAATTTTTTTCTATAGTCATTTGTGCAGAACAAGTATGCTAGAATTGTTTACAGCTATATTATTCAAGTAAAAATGAAGATAAGTTCATCAAAGAGGATTTCCCACGGAGAAGAAACAAAATATTTTCTGATTTATTCACACATAACTTGTAAGTTCTTAATATAACTTCAACAACATAAACAAGTCCTGGTAGTGTATGTTGTATAAAAAACAATAGGATGAAGAGTATTTATATAATGAGTTAGGCTAGTGTTAGACTACACAGACATCCATCCGTACACTCTATAATTCAATTTGTTGTATAGAACTGTATGATCAATCAAACCAATTTATGAATGTCACAGAAATATAACAATCCATCTATACTTATTTAATACGCAAGCAGGTTTTTTGTGACAATTACTCCTCCGAAACCACTGAACCGATTGACATGTTTTTGGTGTCATTGGAAAGAGCGTAACGTGAAGTTTTTAGGAAAATAATTAGATAGTGAGGCCCTGGAGCCCTTTAAAGTTTCGTATTTCTCCATAAGATTAACATGGGAACCGAACCAAAATTGTTATGAAACTCCAGCTGTTGTCAGAAATTAAAAGTGAGAAGAAGAACATATGTTAATTGTAAAAAGTCAATAAGTTTGATAATTTAACAGTTTGCTACAAATAGTCCGGTGGCTTAGGGCTTTAGTTTACGAATACCGTTACGTGACGGATAAAAGCACCAAATTTGGCATGAGGTACCTTAGGGTATACTTATCAATCAACATTTGCTGACTTGGTTTTAATGAAATATTTACTATTTTAATTTTGGTTGACGTAAATATTACATTGGAAAAAAAGCGAGAGAGCCTAAGATAATTTGATATACTAAAAAGAAAACTGAATTAGCACTGTACTGCATTTCTTAGTAATCATTGAAAGAGCCGATTTGCAAACTATGGAAACATAGGAAAGTCATAGAACACCACCAAGGAGAAGAAATAGAAATCATGTTTTTTTTAGAATTTATAATCGTTATTATGGACAACCTGATGCGGCTATGAGTAATGCTATTTGTAGAAAACACTAAAAAACATTATCAGCTTTTGAAAAATGATATGATATTTACAAGAAATGTTGATTATATCGATCTGTTATGTACATCTTGAGTATTTCCATAATCTTTGAGTCGAATCTTTTAAAGTCATCAGAAATTATGACTGTTATTCGTTTTAAAATAACGCCTGTAATACTTTGCATTGCTCGAATTCGAGCAACAGGTACACTAGTACTTATTTAATACGCAAGCAGGATTTTTGTGACAATTACTCCTCCGAAACTACTGAACCGATTGACATGTTTTTGGTCTCATTGGAAAGAGCGTAACGCGAAGTTGTGCAGGAAACTTTCTTTTTAGGGAAATAATTAGAGTGTGAGGCCCTGGGGCTCTTTAAAGTTTCGCATTTCTCTATAAGATTAACATGGGAAACAAAATTTGTTATGAAACTCCAGCTGTTGTCACAAATTAAAAGTGAGAAGAAGAACATATGTTAATTGTAAACAGTCAATAATTTTGCTAATTTAACAGTTTTCTACAAACAGTTACTGCTTTGGTTGAAATTAAATGTTTACTATTTGAATTTGGGTTGGCGTAAATATTACAATGGAAAAAAACGAGAGAGCCTGGATAAATTGATATACTAAAAGGAAAACTGAATTCACACTGTGCTGCACTTCTTAGTAATCATTGAAAGGGCCGATTTGCAAACTATGAAAACATAGGAAAGTCATAGAATACCACCAAGGAGAAGAAATAGAAATGTTTTTTTTAGAATTTATAATCGTTATTATGGGCATTCTAATGCGGCTATGAGTAGGGCTATTTGTAGAAAACACTAAAAAACAAGATCAGCTTTTGAAAAATTATAAGATATTTACAAGAAATGTTGATTATATCGATCTGTTATGTACCTACATCATGAGTATTTCCAAAATCTTCGAGTCGAATCTTTTAAAGTCATCAGAAATTATGACTGTTAATCGTTTTAAAATAACGCCTGTAATACTTAGCAATTGTTTGAATTCGAGCAACAGGGACACTAGTTGAATTAAAACCCCTAATCAATAACACAAGAAAACTGAGATTTGAATGAAGTTTTACGGACAAAGTTTGTTCTAAATAAGTTAAAAATAAAGTCTGTTTCAAACCAGAATTAAAAGATTATTCGTCCACTTTTGACGAGGATTTATTGCTGCCAGAATAATGGAAAAGTTTTGACTGTTGCGATTGTTGATGTGTAAAATAACCTGTCATCAGCCTTCACTTGGCGACTTTTAATCAGCCTCTTGATTACTCGTCGAACTTTTATCACAATTGTTGACAGTTATTGAGATAATCGCGTGTTTGATTAAAGAAAGTATTAAAGTGCTATCAATATAATCGCTACCGTGTTTACTTGCAAAATTTGGTCCGACATCCAAAATAAATATGTAGGCCTAATATAACTACACTAGCTGTACCCGCGGGCTTTGCCCCGTTTAACTTCATACGTGAGCTCGTTCGCTTGGCTCAATCACGTCCTGGTTGAAGTTCGTTCGCTACGCTCACTCACCTTTAGGTTGGAGCTCGCTCGCTGCGCTCACACGTCCTGGTTGAAGTTCGTTCGCTATACGCTCACTCATCTTTAGGTTGGAGCTCGTTCGCTACGCTCACTCACCTTTAGGTTGGAGCTCGTTCGCTGCGCTCACTTGCCTTCAGGTTAGCTCGTTTGCTACGCTAACTCGCCTCCAGGTTGAAGTTCGTTCGCTACGCTCACTCACCTTTTGGTTGCAAATTAGCTGTTGTCATGAATTAAAAAAATAATAGTGCTGCACCCTGCTGGTAATCCTTGTAACTAAAATGCTATTGAACATCATAAAATAGAACCAACTTGTTTAATTGAAACAGCTGTTAAGATTCATTTATTCCTTTTAAATATGAAAAATCATACGGTTAACATGGGAAACTCCAGAGCCACTGGGGCGGAGCCCAAGAGTCCGATCAGGATAAAAACAACTTAGTTTTCCTATTTAATGCCTAAAGAATCAGTGTACCAAATTTCAGCCTCCTAGTTAAATGGGAAGTGGGAGAATTAGTGATGAGTGAGTGAGTGAGTGAGTCAGTGAGGGCTTTGCCTTTTATATATATAGATGAATAATACTTTTGTTTATGAGAAAAGTACGAGTGTAGGCTGTAAAACAATGAATGTTTCATGATTAATACTTCAATACTTTAAACACTTTATTGTGAAACGGCGACCTTTAGAATGTAGATATTTTAAGCTAAGTATGAAAGGAAATAGGTGTAGGATGAATGGGGGCGATCTTGTTGTCTTGTAGTCTAGTCTCTTTGTGTCAATTCTAAGGCCGACGTGTTCCTTAGACCCAGCTGTTAATTAATAGCCCATACAGCCAATGGTAACCAAGGGACCTAGGTACAGTTTATAGTGGAATCCGAACCACATTTTACTTTATCCTCCTATACATAATGTATTAAGGAGAAAGTTTTGTTATCGTCAACATTTTAGAGTTTGAGTTTTGAGTGGATATATCCGTTTTGAGTCCCGCTGGAACCAAAAAATTGCTTATCGAAGTGACGTCTATTGGTGTGCGATTTTGACGAAATTTGGTTTGTAGGAAATGGTATTTCCAGGCATTTCTTTAATTTTTTTTAAACTTAGATTTTTTATGGCGATTTTTCCATAAAACCCTCAAAAAAATTACGGAAAAATTAGATTGTCTCGAAATAGGCTTGAACGATTTTGATGCAAATTTAGTATGTTGTAGCCCTTTAAATTCTAAACAAAATGGTAGAACTCCCATTCATGTAAAAATTACTGTTTAAAAGTTATTTTAACTTTATAATTTTTCTATTAAACACCCATAAAATTAGAAAAATTAGATTGTTGAAAAAAACCTGTTACGATTGATATTAATATGTGATGGTCCTTTTGAATTCTTAACAACATAGTGCAAATTGCTGTAAAAATTAGGGTTCAAAAGTTATTGCAAATTATGTCAATTTCCCATAAAAACCATAAAATAGGAGAAAATCGGATTTTTTAAAAGAAAACTCGTGTTTTATTGAAATGAGTTTGTGATGGTCCTTATCATTCTTAACAAAATACTGCAACCCCCCATTGCTGTAACAATTAAAGTTCTAAAGTTAATGCAACTTTTGTGATTTTACAATTAAATATCATAGTAAGCTACTCACATCACTTGTCCATGATATAGGTTGTTTACAAGCTAATAGGAGAAAGTATGTGTCAGATTGCTGATACCATTTATTTTCCTTGTCGTAGTACTCCCTAGTACGGACGTTAATTCACATGTATTTTTCTGGTATTCGTGATCCACACTAACGAGTATCGCATCATACCAAAGGCAAAAATAGTATTAGTTAACTATGTTGATCACATTCTGCTAAAGAAGAACGCCTAGTGGCAAAGAGACTTAAATTTCAAATTTAGGGATACATAAAGTTGTAAGGAAATATAAAACGACAAATAAGAGTTAAGAGCTTTCTCTTGCTATAAGCGTGAAATAAAAACAAAACCTCTTTCTTTTGATGGAGAAATTTCAAGTATATTTACCACTTTCATGAGTTTGAGGCCTGAGGGTGCCTAAGTTAAAAAATATTCGTTTAAGGTTTGTATGTCAAGAATAAGTTTTTTTACAATAACTCAAGTAAATAAAAACAGATGCATTTTTTAGGTAGTTAGATTTTTTGTAAGTTTTAATTGTAGAAAACACGTTTCTAGGCCAGATATAAATTATTTACAACATTTTAAGGAAATCGTCGAAGCCGTTTTCGAGATCTTTGTGCACGCGTACATACAAGCAAACATTGCTCATTAAGACTATAAGATTGGTTCTTTATTGTTAAGAGATTTCTTTTGAGTAGATTACAAACGAGGGTAGGCTATTTGTTATTTCTGCTTAATGTTTTATAAATGTCACGCCTACTAATATCTTGAATACCTTTTGCCGGGCATATTTTGTCAAACTTTACATAAATTCAGTTATAAAAGCTTGGTAATTATTCAACTTTTAATGTAATGTAAACAGACTATGTAATAAATAGCGCACTGTATGTATGTAATTCTAATAGAAGAAATATGGAAAATACATTATGCTACTGAATGGTGCGATAAAACTAGTATCATTCAATGTTGGCAGATATTTAGTTCCTGGAATCTTTATCAAGGATAAGTGCAGAGTCAGACTTGTTAAGCAGCGCTCTGAATTGAAGCGACATCCCTTTTTGTTCCGTGATTGAAGAAATTATAGTCAGCATTGGAATGTTGCTCCAAAGTGTTTTGTAATCTTTACCTTGGTAAAAAAACAACATAGGCCTAAGCAATCTGACACATACCCTCTACCATTAGCTTGCCAAAACTGCTTAATAATGGGTAAACGGTGGATGTAACTATGATATTTGATGGGTGAAATAAAAGCAAATTCAATAAATTTCGAAAAGTTAGTTTGAGCAAGCTTTTGAAAAGCATCGTACAACACGATGATTTGGAAAACATATTTGAAAGACAATTATAACAATTTGTAACGAATTTCAATAATTTACTGAGGTGGGCAAGTACATTATTTAATTGACTACAAAATTATGAGTTTGAGATCTATATTAACCAAAAACGATCTTAACAATAGTCTATCAATAAATAAGCTTTCATTTTTATAATTAACAATTTAGTTCAGACAGGGATTTTTGTATTTTAACAGAGTAGCCTATATTATGAGGATGAATAGAGTGAAATGCTTTGTCTAACTTAGTTACTGTCAGTGACTACATATAAACAGTTTTTTTAGGGATATCAATTAAAAGCTACATGGTTCTGGCTAGCTAGTTTGAACGGTCAAAAAGCTAATTCTCATAGCATGAAACTTTCTCAATGACTTTTCCCATGGTTGAACCGTCTACCTTCTAATAGTTACTAGTCAAGCAAATAAACAGGGTAAAACAACTTTACTTTTAAAATAGTGTATGCGTTATTCATTGTTCAGCTGATGAAACACTAAACAACACAGAACAATTATCCAGTTTTCTCTTAAAAATTAGCCGAAAATATTCTAAAAAAATAATAAACTTAACTTTGCATATTCAAAATAATTGGTTTCCAGGATAGAAAGTTAAAATACCAAACATTACAACTCCCATTGGAGGATTTGCAACCTAAATTTGGCTGGATGATAGATACCTAAATCCAAGATACTTTCCTAGACTTTTCCATAATAAAAAATGAATATGACACTACAAGACGGGGGGTGTTGTATCCGCAGCCCTGATAATTAGACTAATTCGAAAATCACAAGGCAAATACCGGTATGGGGTCGGATTCCACTATGAACTGTAGGTCCCTTAGTATTGGTTGAGAAGTGATTGGCTGTATGGACTGTTACGGTAACTAACAATCCTTTCTAAGGAATATGTCGGGTCGGCCTTAGGCTCTTATTAGACGAGGCAGCCAAGTTGCGCAACCAGCCGGGCAGCCAGTCGCCTGTCTGGCTGCCTAGCGTAGCAACCAGTAGAGCAACCAGTAGAGCAGCCACAGGGCAGCCACAAAATTACCAACTAGGCCAGTCTCTTGTTGACAGTGGAACAGTGTTGGTGGAACAGTTCTGTTGGGGAGAGACGCTGTCAGAATGCGAGATGAATATTTGTTCTTCTGCTACCCATGAAAAAGAGAAGATGAAGGAAGAGGAGAATGCATATACATCCTATTCTTTCATCAAGAACAGAAAAAGGATTATATTACACCAATTACACAATTATATTACAAGAATACTGAGGAAAACAACACACAATGATGTGACCGGCAGAGATGAACGCACTTCCACGAGTGATTATCTACTACTGATGTGTGTGGCAGAGGGCGACTGGCTGCCCAGTGTAATAAGACCCGTAAGCTACACAGGAGCGCGACCAGACCGAGCAGCCAGTGGTTGCCTGTGCGGTCGCCGGGCTCGGCAACCAGCCGGCAGCCAAACAGTGGCTGCGCAACTGGCTGCCCTCGTGTAATAAGCTCCATATGAACCAATGCCCAGTGACTAGCTGGCCGACTGGCTGCCCGGCTGGCTGCGCAACTTGGCTGCCTCGTCTAATAAGGGCCTATAGTCAGTAACAAAACTACAAGATCGCACCACTCATCCTACACTCATCTCCATTCATACTTTGCTTAAATACCTGTATGGTCGCAATTTCAGTTAAGTATTAAAAGTAAATTTTGAACTGCATTACACCCCTCAATAACTGTGATTATTCTATATTCGTCTCTATAAAAAGTAAAACAATAATAATTTATAATGTGATAATTGCTACTGTTTCACTTTAGTGTGCAAAAACGAAGACGATTTGTAAAATAATATTTTACGATTATTTATAGCAAATACACATTTCTGATTAAAGAAACATAGAGTTTATGAAAGCTTTCAACATTGCTTTCACAGAGTAGACAGTTTTGAAATGTAGAAAAATGTAGAGACAAACTAAAATTGGATTGTCAACAGTTGTAAATTTACAATACGCAAGAGGCTCCTGGGTAAAAAGTAAGGGACGTTTTGACAGCTACGTTGACTTACCTTGTAATTTTGATTTATTCCAACGATTTACACATTTTGCAGTTTGTTAGTGTGGTAAAATATCACTGTTCGTGTCGTGACCGTGTGCACGCGTATTTGATAGAGTTGATCATTGAAAAAATTGATACATTTGAGAATATTTATTTCACAAGATATAATTGATCGATGTAAAAGTGAGTAATGTTGTTGATGACTTCATTTAAAACTAATCATTAATAACTAACATATGATAGATATTTTCATTTAACTTATTGCCAACATAGAACATTAAATAATTATGAAACATGTGGTTGATATACTATAGTTTGTGTAATAGTAGACTGTGTTGCCTAGTTAGTATTTAACCTACCAACTAATTACAAGCTATAAGGTATGCTTTATAAGGTATGCAAACAAAACACGGAAAGTAAATTAAACACGTCTTATAACACTTCAAACATATATTTACGCTTATACTGTTATTCACAAGACGATAAATATACAAAAGATGGTAAGTGGTGATCGATTTCGATTGGACACTCCAATCATCATCAGACTCAATATGCGAATGACATGGAATTGTCATTCGCATATTGGTTTTTTTTCCATGAGCTTTCAAATGGCTTATAGCATGTGTAGGATATGATTTGTGCTCAAATATATTTAAGGTACATAGTACAATCCATTCAATCTCACTAAACTGTATAAAATATTGAATTGATTTTAAAAGACAATGATGTTATTACCATATGGTACATTATCTTCGTCATGGGAACAAAATTATTATTTGACAGGATTGGGACATGACAACTTTAATTGTAAAAACTTGAGGAACCAAGGCAAATAGAGGGGTGTTCAACTTTGGTGAACGTTTCAACAAAGAAGCATTTAATGCAATAATAATTATTCCTTTCTTTTCCATAAAGTGATTGAGATTCAGCTCAAAAAGCGAAATTCATAACTCAGTGCCAGAAGTAGAGAGGAGTCTATAAATAATATAGCCAGTCATGAAAGTTTACTTTGACCTCTCAATTCAATGTACATTTTTAAACTTGTGATCGGCTTCCACTGGGATCATTCATAAGACAGCAGTAGTTTAGATAAATGTAATATTTAGAGAAGAACGGTGTTGTATAAATATACACCTGTATGATGTAAATGGAACTACCTAGACCAAAGCTCTACCTAGTATACAGAATAATTACAATAAATCAATGCACACATATAACGTTTATATTTTCTGACCTTTAATTATTTTTAAGAAGGTATTTACTAAAAAAAAATTAATTCAGTAAAACCTTATTATTTAACGTAGGAAATCTTCACTCATAAGCTAATTTTTGTTTCGAAACCACAAGCTTTGGTTGTAATATCTGTGCAATGTTTCATACAATGAGATATTTTACATCAACATTAAATTGTTAGTTTATTTTGAGTTTAGAAGTGTGCTTACGTTTTTTGGGTTTCCTATCCGTATGGACATTAATATGATCCTTGTTGCTTTTCTAAACATTACAAAAATGCGATACACAATTACTAAACCCGGTCGGCTTGTTCTAGAGTGTTGACACTGATAATATTTGCAGGCTTGAAAAATCTCTACAATTTAATGTAACAATCAGTTCAATTCTCTTTTCTCTTCTTCTCTTCTTCTTTCAATTCTCTGATCGTTAACAAAAGAAAACTCCGTAATGGTATGACAATAGATGAGTTAATACGACATCCAGGCCAGCCAACCTTCCCCACCACACAACCACGTCTGCCAACCTAACGGACCGGAAAACAGCTGCAGATATTTATGACTTCCACACAATTAAATGTCTATTCTCACCTTGCCTTTACGCTTTTCTTGGATTTGTTCCACATAATTCAATTGGTCCAATAAAATTAATTACTTGATCCTTTATTATCAAAGAGTTAAAGGAAACAAAGAATTTAATAATTCTTAATTAGTATTCATAAATAAAATGGACAGTTTAGTAAATAATGATAATGCTCCAATTCTAAATAGAACATTAATAAATTCCAAAGTTACAGAATTATAAGTTAAATGTACTTCATATTTCATTTATATACATATATAATTTATTTTTGTAATTTTACCTATAAATATATTTGAATTAGTGAACCTCTGTTTTTGGCACACCCTTTATTGGAAAAAGGTTTAAAATATTTTTACGTTATTTCTTGGGGTCGACTTAGAGGGAAATAATTTCATTTCATCCTTGCACGTTAAGCCGTTTTCCCGTGACCCCTTAACGTGGGACACCTGTATTTAGATAAGAGAAAATGTATGTAATGGTAATATTGGCCACCATTTTGGATAGATTGGAGATTACGGATTCTTGGTTTCACTATTCTTTAAGTTTTTTGTAAAGACAATTAAATGTGTCACTTGGATGGGGTTTGCATTATTTAAAATGTCCTGCTAAGATTGAACGACCACCAAAATGATATCTCTTTAAATCCACTTTGAAAAATATTTGTTGCGGGTCTTGACTTTTGATTCATCCTGTAGATAAATTAAAAGATTGGTGCTGTTTTGGAAAGAAAAAAAAGATAAAGAATAGTATTGTTATTACTGTAGTAAAATGCTTGCGTCAGTCTCGATCTATTTCCACTTCGTCTCCAAAAGTGATTAGCATTTAAGCTGACGGAGACTTAAACAACCGTTGTCAAGTTTTAAATCCCGCTTTATATTTGCTTACGCTCTCTGTTGTTTAAAACCTGTTGTATTTCGTTGGGATGAAAAAGTGTGTTTTGTATTTTTCACCACACTATGATGTTTTTGGCTGTATTACATACGTTAATTGGTGGCTGAAAGTTACGTTTTGCTGGCCATGCCAGCTGTCGCCAATTTGGGGACCGAGCAGGTTTTTACAGGCCGGGGCCGCAAAATCAGCTGTCCGCTTACTTACTTAGAACATGAATGCGTTTTAAATACACAATCAAAATCCATAGCATTGCAATAGAATTGTCTTATTGTCGCCGTTGCCTAGCAACTATTTTATTTTTATTTTTGCTGATTCCTCAAATTATTTCTTTACATAACCTTAAAGTTGTAGTTGTGTTGACTATCAGTGTGCATTATTATAGTGGTGAATAGTGGTAATAGGGTATAGTGTGGTGAAAAATAGCGTTCGTACCACGGGCCGAAATGGTTTTGCAGCTCTCGATCGATTTAAGTTCTCGACTTTGTCTCGAACTTAAAAACTATCTCGAGCCGGCAAAACCTCATTTTCGGCCCTAGGTACGAAATATACTATTACCTCTAGCAATAACAGTCAACAATAGAACATGTAACTACAAACTTTAGCAAAATTTACCAATTGTGTACGAGAAGGTACGAGTAAAGCTTACTTTTGAAGGTGAATACACAAAGTTAAGCATTGATGGCTTTCAACATTAGTAAATATTAGTTTATTCTGAAGATATTCCATTCACTGTAATGGTAAAAAGTAATACTAGGATATTTGAAACCATAATGGTGTCTAAGGAGTAAAAAATATTGTATGGTGTACCATTCAAAGAAGTATGAAATATGTGTAATTTGTTAAGGGTAAGATGAAATATAAATGTAAACTCCATTATTAATCATACATTTATCTCCTTCATCACTTAACTTGATTCACACTTTAAAAGATAATCTACAAAAAATAACAAAAATTTAAATAAATCAAACACTTAAAATTTTTTAACTGTATACCATTGACTAATAAAACAAAGACACGACGTAAAAAGTTGTTTTACATGAGAAAGGAATCAAATGTTAGCCAAAGGATCACTACAACAGTTAATGTTATTTTAATTTTACGGTCAAAATGCATAAGAATTGAGATACGTTGGACCAGCATTTACTGCGAAACAAAATAAAAATGTATGAGGTTATAAGTGGATATTTTTCTCATAGTTTCATAAACATATTCTACAAAGGGAGTATATTTTACAAATATAATAGCCTTGTTAAACGATTGAAAGAAGCTTTTTCCTGAATTAAAGAATTCAATAAAGAAACGACGCCCTTCATTGTTGTTAATCATTTTGTTCTTCAAAATCTTCATTAATCAAAGGCAGGAATGCAGAGTCAGATTTGTAAAGCAACGTTCTGAATTGAAGCGAGATTCTTTTTGTATTGTAATTGTAGGAATTATCATCACCTTTGGAATGTTCCCTTCTAATGGTATTGTATTTTTTTTTATGTAACCTATTTGAAAATATTAAAAACATTATAAATATTTCAATTAGCAACCGAGTTGAATATCTTTAGTTCACCGCCGAATCATCCTATAACGATAAGAGCAAATGATTATCTCAGTTTATAGAATTCTTTCTAGTGACGATTTAGCCAATATACAGTATGTGGGTAAGTAAGTTAATCAATACAAATGCATTGAAATATCTGTTTTCATAAAAGTTACCTTATTTTGCTGTATTCGTTCTTCAGCATAGGTTTTATATTTACCCTATGTAGATTTCGATAGCTTGTGTGGTATCTTTAGGGGTCTTCTACAATAAAATCGTCTATTACACTAACACTACAAATTGACTATTGTCTAGTGCTGACGTACACGTGACAGAGTCATAGGGGTTTCCTCATTGGTTTCATTTTCTTGTACTGGGGTTGTTGAAATTGAGGGTAAGGCTATTCCAGGGTTTTTTTAGCTTCTCTATTTACTTTTGATATTAGTTATGTTGTTCATTGAGTTATTAAGTCTGTCACCAGTTCCCACTCAGTTCCCTGTGATATTGTTGACAAGTTTCAATATACAATGGTGTGTCGGGCTTATTAATGACAGAGTGACAGAAACTTGAATATTCCATTAAAACTAAAGTTGAGCTGAGAGCTGCGAGCCATCAGATGTATACTGATGATGGTTGAGTTATAAACTTGAAGCAAGTCCAGATCGAGTGGAAATCATTCAATATATTACAAATATATTTATTATGGCTAGCATTTACCAATAATAATTATTGGTAAATTACATGAATATAACTATACCATCGTTAAATAAAATGTGGCTCGAATTGATGTTAAATATCTGATGAAAATTTACCAGCAGTAAATTAGCTTTTAATAATTTGGAATGACTTCGCTTTTAATTAAAATCAAATAGTTATTTAGTTAAATATTATATATATAAATAGTTAAATAGTTAATTAAAATCAAATATGAGTTAAATTACGTAAAAGAGTACGGTTTAAATAATCTTCTCTAAGGAATCTGGATAGATGGTTAAGTCACAATGCTCGTTACTGTTTAAAAGGAACAAAACGATATTTTATTAATCGTTTCTTTGTTGAAACGGTTCCATACAAGTCTTAGTAAAACGTAGGTTATTAGTTATAATTCAATCATATGTTAGAGGTTAATTAAGGTCAACAATGTGTCATTTTTCCATTAAGATTGGGTAATCCCTGAACCTCCAATCCTTTTAGAAAGAAAGGACTTAAACGTATCAATGACTCATAGTAAAAACACAGGTACTCAAACGAAATACTGCTCATTCATATTTTAAATCCATTATTCATGATGATAAACCCTTTAAAGTATATATTTCAATGTTTTATATATGGGCTACATATAAAACATTTCCAGCCAAATTTTGTAAAGCCCTATATATTAAATATGTGGTTATTTAAACGTTATTTAGGTAAAACAAATGTGTCGTATAAAAGATAACATCATTTTCACCTTTTTAAAATTTATATGCTAGTCTAGAAACAATACAAACACTCATTAGAATACGGAAAAATTAGGCTTTTGTGACTGAAACTTTACTTTTCCATTAAGATTAGTCAATTCCCCCAGGAAGAGTTCAAAATTTAATTATTTAACCAGAACAGTATGAGTTTAAAATTAGTTTAACTAGAAAATCAATACCGGTACATTGATTTGTATTATTAATCAACATTGCATTCTTAAGGTTGGTGTAAATGGCTCACTACATATCCACAAATGTTATTTCACATAAAAGAGACGAATCTTCTTGACAGAGGAGCATTCTGTTGAATACATTTTAACAACGTTCTGTCGTTTCTGACACTCTCTGCATTATGTCAAAATGTCTACTTAGAAAGCAAGTTCGGATTTATTTATATAATATAAGTAAAAATATAAACAATTAAAATCGTAAGAGGGAACTAACAATTGTAACATTGGATTTTGAGGTATTACTTAGTATCCATGCAGATACGCTGTATTCCTTTTCATACAAATTGATTCAAATCCAACTTGATACATTTACAAGGCTGGACTGTTACAGCGATTGCAGTGATTGTGTCTAATTGTTGTTGATGAAAACATGATTGCGTTGATTAGCGTCATTCTGTACAATCCCTGGTAATGGATGCTGTTAGCCTTGGCTTACATTCAATTATACTCGTCAAATTAATAGTATAAGGTAAGTTAACATTTAAATACATATAAATGTACTATTATCTTGGATACGGTATTGAAATGAATTAAGTGCTGACATATGTATTTTAAACCACAGAACATTAAACTAAGCATTCTATTTATGACATAAAACAATTATATCTATAATAAAGCTAGCAAGGATATGAACTTTTTAGAAAAGCATAAACTGTACACTTTTGTACACCTATCAACCGCATACATGAATAGGTATTGATGTGAAACTTCACTGAAAAATATTCAGTGTTTCGATAAAGCCTCTCCTAAACGGCTGTATTTAATCACATTTAAATTATTGAAGATACATCAGCTGTTAGATTTGTTTTTGTTTGTCTGTTTACTTTGCTTCGAGTTAACCTTTTGATTCTACCATAGATTTCTATTGCATCAAGAGAAGTGACAGTACGTTTTTCTTATGATGTGGGATAGTGTTCAAACCTTTGAATTATGTTTCAGTTGTTTACAGACCTCAACAGCAGTTTGCCACGCTCGGTATTATGTATTTTAAAAACACATCAATAGATTTTTCAGACAAACGATGTCTATAACTAAGTGACACAAGAACCATAGAGTTTGGACGGATCCTTATTTGTTCCAACTAGGGAAAACGCACCTGTGGAGGATTTTCATTGTGATATGAACATTGATAATATTAATTTACATCTAGAACAAGCGCTTAATCAACCAGAAGTTTGCATTGGACAAAGTGTTGAAGAATCACAATCCATATCTTCTACGTGTTCTCTTCCCGTGGCGAGGCACATAAAGAACAACTATTGATCAGTAAAGGTTAGTAATACTAATACATGTTCTTTATTGACAGTGTAGTTCTACAGGCAGGCCTTTTACGCCTGCCGCTTACCCCCTTTCCATAATGTAGAATCCCACGTTCATAAAACGTACTTTTCCCACCATTTGCTTCCCTATACATCACCGATTAATAAATTTGGAGTATCCAGCGTAATCCATATAAAAGGAATTACTCAAAAATATAATTATTTAGGCTTAGGCCTAATGGAATATTTTACAAATTAGTTAGGTAAGTTTTACGGATCAATTTGTTACCTATATGAAATATACTTCAACATTTTTTACATATGTTGTAGGTACCGTAAATATAAATTTACCTTTGTTTTCTATTTTATGAAACAAAACGGCACTCATAAACTTCAAAGTAGTTGTTTGACGTGGAATAAAATTGTAAACTGAGCTGTCAATGTATTGGAATACAGAACAAAACATCGATGTTGAATGCAATGAGCTGGACTGGATGTGACGTATGCAACAACTATGTGACTGAAAACATGTATTGAATTTGTATTTGAAAGATTTTATAAACAAACAGGATATATTGTGTTGGCGTTTTAATATGAACACCAAAATAAACCCTTATTTTAAAGAGGCCTTGAAATATATGTGTAAGCCTTTAAACGCCTGATCTACGATCCTATTCAAGATTTATTGTTTGAACCAACACAAATTACCCTCAAAACATCTAAGCAGAATTTTTGGTAAAGCGTTGCTTATTGATTAGGTATAGATGCAGTTTTTTTATCAGCCAAGTACCTATGGGTTTTAGCTCTGGTCATTTTACCACGTGGAGTCAATTCTAATATTAAAGTGGTCGTCCGTATCAGAATAATTAAGATAACTTAGTTCAAATGAACAACTTACGTGGTGTTTCTATGTAAAGTACCAATTTAAATGCGCACGCTAACTTTTTAATAGTAATAATATAAATTGGATATTGTAAAAAATCTGTTTTACCACCATTCACAGCATGGAAGATGAAGAGGATTTTCTTGATAACCGGGTATTTAGTTTGATAACTGATGTGTAGGCTAAAATAAGAGGTTGCTTGAATACAGAATAGGATCGTTATAGGCAGTAGAAAAGGTATTTCACTTTTTTTATTTTCTGTGTATAAAAATGTTTAAAATAAAACGATGGTAAATTTGTATATTTAATACACGTTTAGTTTTGAACACAGATATGTATTAGACCTATCGAATATATTAAATTTGTGATTTTTATTTGTAAAATATGGCAAAGGAGGTGCAAACTTCCTATCTTTTGATAGACAATTTTAAATGCCAAATAATAGTACTCTTGACATTATCCATAAAATCAGCCAGTTCTATAATTGAAATTATAAAATTGAAATGGCCACCATTTGGAAATTTTGGATTGAACCAAGTAAATATTTTTCTAATATTGGTATATTCTACCTTAATATACACACAAAAGGTCGGTTTGAATCCGAATATAAAGAAATTGTAAAACAAATTAAAATAAAGAATATTTTGTTAATGAAGCAATTTTGGACAACACTTTTCGCTTAATATTAGCCTATAGTTTCGCCTATTTGCCGGAGTTTGGTTGTTTTACCTACGAGACACACTGTATATATTCAAATTAAATTTATTTTCTCAAATTACAGTTTGATATACACCAACAAGAACAATATAGATAGATGGATAAATGCGGCTACTTTTGGATTTAAATTTAAGTTCAAGGTCCCCTATTTTATTTTGAAGGACATAAAAGAATTCTTCTAAAACCTAGAGTACAAAAAATATGAAATGTCATAATTTTATCGGGAAATATTCTGTAAAGTTACTTCATCCTCATATTTGCGTTTTGCTTTTTACTTTGTAATTAAATTCTGCTCAACGATTTTGTATTTTAAGTAATATAATAATTAATTAAGTATGCACTGATAACCACCAGCATAAGGGTATTATTTCCAGGATATTATTTTCTACTGCTTAACATAGAAATATTGAGGATGAAACAGTGTTAAACTCGTATCCAAAATAAAAATCTATTGACAATAACCAAAATACATCACATTTACATTACTAAGCTGAGCTGTTTAAACTAGTATCAGTTGTTGAGAGCCATGATTGATAAAAACTTTGTAAAACATGTCATTTTGGGTCTTTACTTTTGTTTATTGCATTAAAATCAACAAGATTAGGGCCATACGACAAAAGCAATGGAGAAAACCTTAAGGTTCAGATTTTTATTAAGATAAGCATTTAAACAGTCCTTCGGACGTAAATGACCAGAGCTACAAAGTTTATGGGCGTTGAAAAGGTGATTGCTGTTAATGAGTAAGGCTATGTTTGAACGTAAAGGTTTTAAAATTACTTCAAACAAACTGATCCGCGACACCTCTGAATGTGTGAGAAAATATTGCATTCCTATAAGTTTGCTAGTAGTTATAATAGGAAAGGATTTTCCGAGTGGTTGAAAGTTTATTTTAAATCGTTCTACACACTTATTAACTCTCGTCTCTCTTAAAGCTTGGTGTGTTTTTAAATCGCATCATCAAAAGGACATTACGAACGAAAACAACACGCTTAACATTTAAAGTAGGCCAACCATTAAACCGATCACGGAGAAACATCTCGTGAATTTGACCACAGTTTGAACTGTTAACGTAAAGGTATGTACCTTATATAAATGGCCTTGCCTTACATGATGGCAATTAATTCAGTTGCAATCTTGGAACCGGTCGGAATGTTAATATGTCCTTACTTGACTCAGATGTAAACTTTCACAAAGTTTATAATTTTCTAGGCACAAGAAATAAAAATTCTCTTGAAATTATTTAACCTTTCATAATTCTCGTCATGTTTATACACAACAAACTCTGGGATTTATAATATACAGAAGTTATAAAAGTTTAGCAGAAAGTAAAAAAAAATACGTCTAACAACACTATAAACAAATATTTACATGTATACTGTTAAAACACAAGATGGTTAATACCCTGTGTATAAAATACAGTATAAAGTTACAGTGTGTATAAAGATAGTAAGGTGTATTTTTCAACCCTTGCTCATTTTTAGAGCTCGGCTTCGCATCGATCGTTAAACTTGAGCTTGGGTAAAAAGCAGTCACTTTAAGTCCTAGTGATGAAATATACTAATAACGCAGGAATAAACAATAATAACACTACTTGCTTAAAGATTTGTTCTCCCAAAATGTTCGATAAATAGGTATATAGGTAGGATAGTATATCACCTACATAAACATGCCTTACGAAAGTTTTAATTAGTAATTTTTATTAATACTAGTTTTGAAGTGTTTGCAGTAAGGTCAACATACAATCAAGTAAACAAAAAATGGCTCATTATAAAAAAAGCAATTTCAAAGTCGTTTGCAGGAATTTATCCTCTAGTCACGATCTCGATTTCAATCTCGTTTTAACTTCGTAATGTGCTATCTTTATTGTGTGTTGGATTCGAAGTTCATTTGAGCAAATAATCGTTTTATAGGTTGCGTTTTTTAATATCATCATTTAAAAATATTCAATATTCAAAAACTGTTTGTGAATGTGTTAGTATAAATATTGTTCTTTTTAAATATGAGTTTTGTTCAAATAAATTAGGTGTGGAAGTGCAAAAATGTATTTAAAACAAATGGATTTATGGTTGTGGTGATTTTAAGAAAAATTTTAAACGTGCATGTAAACAAATTTTATAGCTAAGCAAAGCATGGATTGTGGTTTTTTGTCAACCTCGGTAGTTGTGCTTCCGATCATAGCATTGTTGTCAAACTATGTTGCAGCTGTTAGGTAACTGTATCACCTGATAATAGGATAATTAATACAACAATAATAACTATAGAAACATAAGCTTGACTATTATTTATCACAATAAGATCATTTTTGAGTTTGCATTGTACCGCAAGCCTTGAACCAAGTGCTTGCATTTGATGGTAAAATGATTAATTGCATAGTTTGCACTTTTTGTTCAAACACTTGATGATATAGGGTAATTTATAAGATGTTTAAGATAGCAGTAGTGTTGCTTCCCCATGTATCACTTTGCCCAATTATATGCCAATTTTGGAACAAACAGTACTTTACTATTTAATTTTGCCTTGTCTAGCCTTTTTTAAATATTAAATTTTATTTTCTTCTTCAGATATTCATAGGCTATACTACAATTGGTTAAATGGTGAGCAATCAATGATCTTCATAGTAATATACATGACATTTAATTAAATCAAAATTCTTCCCTTGTAAGTACATTACTTCTTGTAACTAATTACTTCTAATATAAATGAGAACAGTCTTACTTTAGTCAGTAGACTTGCAAATATAGCACCGGTATGGTACCCCAGGGCTCGGATTCGAGTTGTCAAATTGGTAGCCACAGCACACTTGAAACTCGTTCTGGAAATATGTCCAGAAAATACTAGTAAAAGGTAATCATTATTTTAATATTAGACCATTTTAAAATATATTTATACCTTTTACAGCATGTGATTTCCTGACCAAAACAATCATGAATAGTACTGTGACAATTGTTACTTTACATTTTAATTTAACAGTTTCTCAAGGTGAAGTTATATAAAATCATCACATAATTATTAATTCAAACATATTAACATTAATTAGCATAGCTTGAATAATATTTAATTAATTTTCAATATTTGTGAAACATGTGCTTTTTATACAATCTGTAACAGGAAATTGACTTTGTATTTACATTATAATATTACACTTTGTGATCACTTGCAAAAATATGAATTCATTATTTTTGACCATATAAGAGTCTTGATACCTGAAATACAATACATTATACATTTGTTCAACTTAATATTATAATTAAATAATTTGTAACTTACATGACAACGAGTGTGTGTTTGCTATGGGGCCCAGACATAAACTAGAACTGAACTAATGACTTTACCATGAATCTCATCTTTGACCAAGGATGATAACAGCTGATTTGCAGGATAGCCAACAGGTTAGAGTGATTTGCTCTTCTTAACCAAACAACAAATTATATCATATACTGTATTTTATCCTAAGTGCTCATTTAATTTACTTTGTTTTAAAATGATGAAAATTAAAATATTTACATAGTAGTACAGCATTACCAAATTGTAAAGTTGTTGAATAATATTTATAGAAAAATCGGGGTTACCGGAATAGAATTGAAATACATGTCGGAAAGCATTGTGGGTTGGTATCAATGTGACAAAGAAAAGTATAAAATCATTATAATCAGATGTAGGTCTTGTTAAAATTATTCATTATATTGAAGAAACTAGCCCAAAAATAATTTAAGATCACATCCACTATATTTATTTTTAAACTTAAGTAATCTTTACCTTCACTAAATATACTCAGGAAGTAAACGCAACCTTCAAATAAACTGTTGTACGGTATAATGTTGTTAAGTAGCAGAACTGACACTACTTATTCTACTAAATGTGGTAGCAGTTATTTGCTCATACCTAGTGTTTCCATATTTTGGCCTAAAGTTAATGAATTATTTTTTTTATAATTTAAAGGTATTCGTTAATGTTTTAATTTATTTACCTCGAAGTAAAAGATAGAATACAAGTACAGTAGTACATTTTAAAGTGGTAATGTTATTTTGGTTCGCCTGAAAAAAAATAAACGGTATCAGCATTCTGACACATACTTTCTCCCATAAGTTTGTCAAAAACCTATGAAACATCATGAAATTGTCAAAAACCTTTATCATGTGTAAGTGGTGAGAGTAGATAACTGTATACGCAAATGAGATTTGTAAAATTTTGTTCAGAATTTAAAGGATTATAACATGCTAAATTTTTTTTCAAAATCGTTCGGGCCAATTTTGAGGTAATCCGATTTTTCTGTTATTTTAAGGGGGTTTTATGGTAAAATGACATAATTTACAATAACTTTTGAACCGTAAATTTTACAGAAATGTGATTTGTACCATTTTGTTCAGAATATAAAGGACTATAACATACTAAATTTTTATCAAAATCGTTCGGGCCATTTTTGGGAAAATCATATTTTTTCGTTATTTTATGGGGTTTTTATAGGAAAATCCCCATTAAAAATAAAAATTTCCAAAAAATAAAAAAAAAAAACTATCAAAACTGTAAGGAGTATAACATACTATGTTAAGTCAAAACCGGATGTTTTTCTAAAATCCTATTTTTTGTTGTTTTATGGGGTTTTTATGGGAAAATAACATATTTGACCATAACTTTTGAACCGTAATTTTTACAGATATGGGGTTTGTACCATTTTATTCAAAATTTAAAGGGCTACAACATACTAAATTTTTTATCAAAATCGTTCGGGCCGTTTTTGAGAAAATCTGTTTTTTCCGGTTTTTTATGGGTTTTTATGGGAAAATTCCCATTAAAAATCAAAATTTCAAAAAAATGAAAAAAACGCCTGGAGATAACATAGATTAGAACCTACATACCAAATTTCATCGAAATCGGACCACAAATGTAGTCCCTAGCTCTGTACACATCCAGACACACAGACACACAGACACACAGACACACAGACACACAGACACACACACACACACAGACACACTCACACACATACACACACACACACAGACATCACTTCGAAATCCACTTTTTCGGGTCCAGGGGGACCCAAAACGAATATATCCACTCAAAACTCAAACTCGAAAATTTTGACGAAAACAATACTTTCTCCATATACTATGGTATAGGGGGAGAAAGTAAAAAACATGATCAACTCAACGATATACGGATCAACTATTAACATTTTACTGTTTGTTTTTCGTTTTATAAGTCTTTGAAGAGATTTAAATAATCATTGAAATACTATTATCAAGTTTAAAAATCTCAAGAAATGGTTTGATAATCATCAATATGTTTCGATCAAGTTAAGTGGTGGCGTGCGGAATGTGTTTAATTAAGCTAAGACTGCCAAAGTTAGCTAAAACCTCCAATAACTTCATAACCGCATCACAAGTGTTGCATCTTGTAGATAGAAAGAATGATAGAATGTCTCCTTTATATGTCACCTAAATCCTACAAAAAATTCCTTTTAACATACAATTGGATAAAACTATTTACTCTTAAAAAAAGATTCACCGACTGATATCTACACCATAACGATATGTTGTATTTATATTCTTTGCGATATAAATATTGAACATTGAACAGATTAAAACTTTTTGTTACATGTTTAAACACATGGCAATTCAGAAAAATACTGACAATAATAATCAATTCTAATTTAAAGAGTAAAACTGTACAGCGTACATACAAATAAACCTGTCAATGCATTCAAATACAGAACAAAACCACGGTATGTAATGTAGTGATCGAGGCTGGATGTGACGTATGAAACAATACTGTGACAGACAACATGTATTGGGTTTGTATTTGACAGCTTTTGTAACTAAATACCATACAGTTTATTTGTTCGATTAAATCAAATACACTAAGATTTTGACCAAATTACTAATTTGATTTAAACTCATTTCGATCCTTAGGACTCTTTTAATACTGACACGTATATAAATACTACGATGTTTCGTCATTGCAACTACGAATTACTTACAGTAAAAAAAACGGTACTTTCCTGTTAAAGGGAACATTCATTATTATTTTATTATTATTATTTTTCTTGATGTATCGATATTAACAAATTAAACATATCGGCTGACAACTACGATGAATCAGCAACAAACATTATCAGCAAACAATAATGAAATGAAACTGTTCTAAAAATAACCTAACATAACTAACCAAACTTGCTGTAACATTTTAAATTCCCATTTAGTACGGTGCAATTAGACCTAAACCGGGACATCAAAAAAAAAAGTTTTAAACCAGTGCCAAATTGTTGAGTACACTTCCCTCAATATGTAAAAAAAAGTTACACTGATTTGAGTGTCGGGTTTGGGGGGGAGGGGGTGAAAATGGGGTGAAAATAGGACTTTTTTTACTTTTTCGCAAATACCTCAAAAACGGTGCGTTTTTCTTAAAATATAATGAATTACAAAAATAATCTACATTAAATTTCGAACAAAATGATACCATACAATACCTATCTACTATGAACGGTTCAGGTAATATTGAGGGGTAAATGTGATTTTTTTCTTAAAATTCTAAAAAAGTTGTTTTTTAAATGGAGGAAACCCATGGACACCTATAAAAAAAGTTTCTAATGAGTGCCAAATTGTTCAATAAACCTCCCTTGATATGTATAAAAAGGTTACACGGATTTGAGTGTCGGATTTGGGAAGGAGGGTTAAAAGAAAAGGGGGGGGTGGATGGGACTTTTTTTACTTTTTTGCAAATACCTCAAAAACGGTGCGTTTTTCTCTGAATATAACAAATTACAATTATAATCTACATTAAATTTCGAACAAAATGATGCCATACAATACCTATCTACTATGAACGGTTCAGGTAATATTGAGGGGTAAATGTGATTTTTTCTTAAAATTCTAAAAAAAGTTGTTTTTTAAATGGAGGAAACCCATGGACACCCATAAAAAAAGTTTCTAATGAGTGCCAAATTGTTCAATAAACCTCCCTTAATATGTATAAAAAAGTTACACGGATTTGAGTGTCGGATTTGGGAAGGAGGGTTAAAAGAAAAGGGGGGGAATGGGACTTTTTTTGCTATTTTCCAAATATCTCGAAAACTGTGCGTTTTTCTTAAAATATAATGAATTACAAAAATAATCTATATTAAATTTCAAACAAGATGATGCCATACAATACCTATCTACTATGAACGGTTCAGGTAATATTGAGGGGTAAATGTGATTTTTTTCTTAAAATTTAAAAAAAAAGTTGTTTTTTATCTGGAGGAAACCCATGGACACCCATAAAAAAAGTTTCTAACAAGTGCCAAATTGTTCAATAACCCTCCCTTAATATATGTAAAAAAGTTACACTGATTTTCGTGCCGGTCTTGGGTAAGAGGGTGTGAAAACGGGGTTGGGAATTTTATTCATAAGTAATTTTGTAAATTTTGTTAAGTAACACTTTTTATTTTCCATTTTATCACAAATATAACTACAATATAAATAAATATGACTTACCTACCTAAAAAAGACAAATCTACCTAGATACGGGAACACGGTGAACTTTCTACCGTTTGAATTCTTAAAAAGATGGAATAAAAAATAACTGAAGTTACAACGATTTTTAGTTGTAAAATTATTGTGATTAAGGCTACGCTATTCAGGGTTGCCTCATTTTACAAATAAAAATCGTAATATTTATTTATTTTTTATTATTTTAAAAGCTAAATAAAAGTGTTACAGACATTTTTTCATAAAATTAGCCATTTCTAGCAATTTCAATTTTAAAAAATTAAATGGCCGCCATTTTAAAATTTTTATTGGATTAAGATATTTTTTTTTCTAACGTGGGTCTATTTTACCTCAACATACATACCAAGTTTGTTAATGATCGCTTAAAAAATTCAGAGATGAAATAATGTTTTTGTGAAAAAAACAAAATGGCAAATATCTGGTTAACGAAGCGGTTTTGGAAAAAAATACTCTTGATTATCTTTTTATTTTCACCCATAGAACCATTTCCTGGGGTTTGGCTGTTTACTTACAGGACTCCCTGTATACAGGATGTCTCACCTAAAGTGAACCAATAGCTAACTTTTTTATCATGGGTTATACAGTTAGTTGACTTCTTATGGGACACTCCCCTTTATTTTTTTAGATGATTTGGAATGGTTCCCAATTTTAAAAATATGTTCGCCATTTTCCAATATGGCCGACAACTTTGTTATTTCTTATGGAACACCCTGTAGTTTATGATTGTTTTAGTATATAAATCCAATTTAAAAACATTTTTAATTTTGACATTTTCTCTTAAAAGCTACTCGTTTAGGAGTTACAGCATGTTACACTTATGGAAAAAGGCTTGTTATGTACATTCCGCATCCTGTAGCTCATAAACGAGTAAGTTAATAGAGAAAATGCAAGGAACAAAAACTTTTTTATGGGTATCCATGCAATTAAAAAACAACTTTTTAGAATTAAAAAGAAAAATCACATTTACCCCTCAATATCTCCTAACACGTTCATGGTAGATAGGTATTGTATGGCATCATCTTGTTTGAAATGTAATATAGATTATTAGCAAAAAAGTCCCATTCCCCCCCCTTTTCTTTTAACCCTCCTTCCCAAATCCGACACTCAAATCCGTGTAACTTTTTTATACATATTAAGGGAGGTTTATTGAACAATTTGGCACTCATTAGAAACTTTTTTTATGGGTGTCCATGGGTTTCCTCCATTTAAAAAACAACTTTTTTTAGAATTTTAAGAAAAAATCACATTTACCCCTCAATATTACCTGAACCGTTCATAGTAGATAGGTATTGTATGGTATCATTTTGTTCGAAATTTAATGTAGATTATATTTGTAATTTGTTATATTCAGAGAAAAACGCACCGTTTTTGAGGTATTTGCAAAAAAGTAAAAAAAAGTCCCATCCACCCCCCCTTTTCTTTTAACCCTCCTTCCCAAATCCGACACTCAAATCCGTGTAACCTTTTTATACATATCAAGGGAGGTTTATTGAACAATTTGGCACTCATTAGAAACTTTTTTTATAGGTGTCCATGGGTTTCCTCCATTTAAAAAACAACTTTTTTAGAATTTTAAGAAAAAAATCACATTTACCCCTCAATATTACCTGAACCGTTCATAGTAGATAGGTATTGTATGGTATCATTTTGTTCGAAATTTAATGTAGATTATATTTGTAATTTGTTATATTCAGAGAAAAACGCACCGTTTTTGAGGTATTTGCAAAAAAGTAAAAAAAGTCCCATCCACCCCCCCTTTTCTTTTAACCCTCCTTCCCAAATCCGACACTCAAATCCGTGTAACCTTTTTATACATATCAAGGGAGGTTTATTGAACAATTTGGCACTCATTAGAAACTTTTTTTATAGGTGTCCATGGGTTTCCTCCATTTAAAAAACAACTTTTTTAGAATTTTAGGAAAAAAACTACATTTACCCCTCAATATTACCTGAACCGTTCATAGTAGATAGGTATTGTATGGTATCATTTTGTTCGAAATTTAATGTAGATTATTTTTGTAATTCATTATATTTTAAGAAAAACGCACCGTTTTTGAGGTATTTGCGAAAAAGTAAAAAAAGTCCTATTTTCACCCCCTCCCCCCCAAACCCGACACTCAAATCAGTGTAACTTTTTTTTACATATTGAGGGAAGTGTATTCAACAATTTGGCACTGGTTTGAAACTTTTTTTTTGGATGTCCCGGTTTGCTCTTTTTTAAGCTAATTGCACTGTACTAATTAAGATTTCTATCGTTTGCAGCAAAGTGCCACTTCGCCCACACATAACTATTCTGTATGTCATTCTGTCTGTGGTAGGAATGTATTTAGCTCTCAAAACATGGCCTATCTACTTTGGATACAAAATAACGAACGTTCAAAACCCCAGTCTTGAGCGAGTTTTGTCACATTTTCTTATGTTTTTTTTAATACCAATAATCTTTTTATAGAATACGCCTACGTTACCTATGATATAACGAAAAGCTGTTGGATAAAGATTCTTTCTTCAAACTGTCGCTGATATGTTTACATTAAAAGTGGTTGCCAAATAGTGCAGCCATTTTGGATAACTTTCTGTAGGTAAATTCAAAACAAGTGAGATTAATGACCTTTGTGACTTAACGGATTTGTTTAAGCTAAAGTACAACAGTTTGTATCTGTAAATGAAATAAATCGAACCATCCATGACGGAAATTCCGGAGATTCTGCGTGTTTTAAATTGTACTTTACTTGAGATTTGATTGCCGGGGAAAGGTCAAGAATTAGTTTTGTATATGACTATACTTACATTAGACTAATGACTATTGGATACTGAAATAGACTTCTCATCTATATGGACGAGCTGTAGCCATTTTTTAAACGTAGTTGTGTGAGCCTGTCAGAGAATGCGCTAGAGTCTAAAATTATATTTTATACCTAATAAGGTATAAATATTTATATCTGACCAGGTTGCTATAACTCATTATAAGTCATTCCCAAAGTTTGACTTGGTAAAAATCTGTGTTTTTTCTTTTAAAGAATTTAGTAATTAAGATCAGCGCAATCTGTAGGTGGCTCACATCAACTACGACGATTTTCAAAAAAAATCTGGCTAAAAGTTTAATATGGGAATGGAATGTCTGTTAAACTTAACTTGCGTTTTTAACTAATCGTCGACAATAACCTTCAATTAATTATTTAATTGATTGCCGGAGTATTGATAGCTGTTGTCTTGAGTAAAGAATACTGCAGTGGGTGATCAAGGATGTTGCAGTGATCTAGGGTGATCTCTAAGATGTCTATGATCGTAACATAGATTCACGGGATGCTGCTAAAAATCGCTTTTCCAACTATGTTTTGATATCAGTTACGACTCACCACTATTACACTGCCATTGCTAAACCGTACGACCAATAGGTCCTTCCCCTATTAGTATGCAGCCTACCCGTAACGACATTTCAAAGTCACTTCTTGGTACTGGGGGTTTGCGAGAATCACTTTTCGACCCCAACACATCACTATTTACAACTTAATTATATTAGGTGTTTCACCTTTCTTAGTCATATTAAAGTGAATTATTTTTCTGCAGCAAAGGTTTTGCGTTTTTTTTTTAAATGTGCAAGGTTTAACTATAATATATAGGCCTACCTAAAATTAATTACCACGCATGAAATCTGTTATGCCGAAAATACTCCGTATGGGTTCTAAGTTTTAGTTTATGCCATTAATCGTATAACATGATATTATTACTTTACTCTGACAAAAGAAGAATTCAGATTTGTCACTCAGTTTAGTGGAACGGAACGTCTCTGAGGATTCATTTGGACGTCAAAGTCAACAGAATTGTATTGAAGAGTTCATCGTCGGTCCATTTGTATGCTAATAATGGCTTTGCACGACAGACATTTCATTTTGCACTCGGTGTACCTTTTTAGAAAAATATTTGAATATCTAAGTTGGATTTAGTTATTGAAAAACCCAAAACATTGTTTACTATCACTCCAAGGAGCTTTTAGGACTAAACATATACACACTTTAGATTAAAGAGATATGCTAGAATGAACGAGAAATTAGAGATACAGGAGTGGACTCAGATTTGAAGATACTTAAATTAAAACCATACTACTTTTAAATAACCTCATAAATCTTAGATTTATTGATAAGTATCTACTATAGACGGTTGTTTGCATACAGCAAAATAGTTTATTAAATATTGTCAAGCTGAAACTAATGCTTATTTTGAAAAAAAAAGTTAATTCCAAAAAACAAACGCTTTGTGCAGTCCTAATTTAAAACATGTAAGCTGATTATTCGTCAATTTTGTAGCCGCAACGCAGTGAAAAAAAAAACAGACAAATAGATTGTCCTAGTATTTTTAAATGTTGCAAGTGCAAGTGTTTCACAACTTGCCCCTTGACTATATTTATTTTAGAATATACAGTAAAAGAACATCACAGTCAGTCTTGAGTTACGTACAAGAGAAGGATTTGAAGGAAGTAGAAATGTTTTGAGCTGTCAGTCTCCACATCCTGATATAAGCTGACTTCAAACGGAATGTGTACATTTGTGAGTTGTTAAGACATCTCCCGATACAGATTTCTACCAGTCTCTTGCTATACCTGCTTTCTCTTTATATGTCATTATATTAGGTGTATATATAACAGTTTTGCCAGCACATCTGAAAATATGCAAACCAACTGCTGTTCTTTATATAATAAGGTTTCAACTGACTCCCCTAGACTCCCCCTAGAACGGGCATACAGCTAGTACCTTATAAAAATACACACAATGTTTTCAACAAAGTTAACGAAGTATAATACATTTGTAAATGGTGGTAAACATATGTTTACTACAGTTAATCGTAATTGAGAAGACTTATCGCATGAATTTGTCCTTAACACCAAAAATAAAATGAGAAATCCCTAAATAATGCAGTACCTAGGCGCCGACCGATCATATTAATAGGGAATTGTTGACCTTGAAATTCACATTCTGACATGCCTCACTACAGCCTCACAATTAATCATACTCCCACATCATGAAGAAATCAAACTACTGCTCTTGTGTAAAGATTTGTCAGAAAACAGTTTGAGAGTAAATTACTGTTTTAATTTAAACTAGTGCACCTGTTGCTCGAAATCGAGCAATTTTTAAGTCTGGTATCACAAACGTTATTTCAAAACTAATAAAAGTCATAATTTATAACAGAGAAGAGTTTAAAATACCTAACTAAAACCTGTATCTAACGGGAATACTCACGCTTTTAATAACATTTTGATATAATAAACACTTATTGTAAATATTTATTATGTACTTATTGTTCCTCTTATCTGTGATAGAAACTTTAAAAGCCATTGGGGCAGAGCCCAAGAGACGTTTTAAACATTTCAGACGTTATGCCATATACTCAATTAAATCTTTCAAATACGACTAACAAAACTGCTGAGAGACCACGGAGAAGTTCTGCCGACAAAAACATGCTTGCCTATTAGCGAATTTCCCATATAGGGAATAAGCTATTACCGTAGTACTCATGGTAAGACCTGGACCCGGGACCGATTTTTTTTTTTCATTTTGAGGTCCCTAGAGGCCAAAAACACCATCCGTTCAAATTCATATATATATATATATATATATATATATATATGTGTCCGTTAGCGCAATAACTCGAGCAAAAATGATACGATTTTGATGAAATTTGGTACAAACGTGTAAACCTACGTTTATTCAAACGAGTTCGCGATCCAGCATAATCAGACCATGGGAACAGGGGTTTATGGGGGGTTTTATGGGGTAAAAATGTGTTTTTCCCATTTTTTACCCTAAAAACAAAAAAATTTGCAATTTATTTCTAAACCGTTTTGTAGAGCTTAAAAAAATAAATAATTTAGTATATTGAAGCGCTGTTGTATGCCTAACGGTCACGGAGAAATTTCAAAAATAGTTTAATTTAAAATTCCCATGTTATTCTTATGGAGAAAATAAAAATTGTTGTTGTTTACCTGTTTATGGATATATATTGATAAAATTTTGCAAATTTATTTATTTCATCCCATATTATTCACGTATGGTCAAAACACACTTTTTACCTTCCCCGTAGCAGCAAACCTAAGCACTTGTTAAATTTAATGTTATTTAAATAGGGAATAAATAATATGTCTTATTTATGGAAATATTTGAGTAAAAATGTAATCAGACAAGTTGAAATTCGCTTAGTCTGCAGGTTTGCTGCGGCGGGGGTATTTTTTTATATAGAATAGATATGGGGGTTCTGTAAGTTAATTTGGTACTTCAGTATTAAACGGAGGCCACATTTTGTCAGCGCGCTGCGGCGGTTATGTTAGGTTGGGTTATCGTAAATATTATGTGTGTAGGACTTTCCTAGCTTCGTTATGAATCGAACGATACTTTCTATTATGATAACCCAACCTAACATAACCGCCGCAGCGCGCTGACAAAATGTGGCCTCCGTTTAATACTGAAGTACCGTTAATTTTGTTATTTCAAATCAGCCATTCAAAATTATCTTATGAATATATATTTTTTATTATTCAACATTGTTTGTCTCACCGGTACCATAGATTAACTAACTCTCTTATCAGTAACCGATACTAATAAATCATAAATTATATATTACTTACTAACTGCCACTTCGTATGAAATTACCTCAGTTCAGTAATATTAAGCCCTGCGTAGTAATATGTTATTTTGGCTTGGGATAACCTGAGCCTTCTCTAGCTTCAAATATGTAATCACAGCCAGAAACCTCGCCTTACAGCAGCTCTTCATGGTGATAATTAATTCAGTTGCAATCGGAGAACAGGTGGGAATGTTAATGTGTTCTTACTTGTCTCAGATGTGAACTTACACATGGTCTATCACATTGTAGAGACAATAAATGTCTTTTTACTACAGTTACCTGATAAAGTGGGCTTTCTTGTACTGATTATAGCACGCAAAGTAGCTAATTGCTGCATTTACTCACTTTTGCTGCACTCATTTTACTTTTGCTACACTCCACTATTTCAACCAAACAACAAAAGAATGTGTGCTTTTATTATGTACGTAATACGCGTACGCTTTAAATAGGTTGGCAACACAAATATTACGAATACAATCAGCTGGTGCAGTGTTTTTTAATTCGTTCAATACTTGGATTCAACCTAACCTAAAACGTGTTTTCAGTATCACTCTTTTGAATATCTTAGTGGCAAATAACTTCATAGACCTACAGTATTAACGATTTCAACAACTTAATAATGAATGCAAATACAAATAAATTGCGTGTTTATTTTAGGTTGTAAACTATCAAATTTTCTAAACATCGGGTTTCTACTTCTATTCTATTATTAACGTTTTTGACGAAAACACGTATCGCAATTACAATTTTATAGTTTTTAATAGGATGTCAACGTGCTTATAACAATTTCAAATGTATTAAATCGTGAAGTTCATGTTGCCTAAAAGTATTTTAACGAAGTGAAATAACGGATTTTGAACCCTCACAATTAGCTCACTGCTTTTTCATCCCGTGGGAAATTCTGTCCTTGTCGCAATAAACTGTTTGCTACCCTTCCCTGGTAATTCGGATTTAAGATATAAATAGCGTGCTTAAAAAGCGAAGCACGTTTTCAATCCGTTGACAAGCTTTTTAAAGATATATAAAAATATGACTTTGTACATTTACAATTATTTATAACTATTTAATAGAAAAACGTATAGTATTTAATTCTGGTGGTGACATACAATATTCAACCATTTTATCTTCATCTAGACATAAACTCCCACCGGTCACGTCGTTAAAGCTAGGCCTAGGCATGCGTGGTATGTGTTTTAAATGTTTTTTATGTTATGTCAATATTTATGAACTTTGACGACCTTCGGGAGAAATAACAATGTCCTTGGGAAAACGTGAAAAAGGCTCCATTGTGAGCCGATACTAGTTGTTACACAACCACTTGGATTGTCATCATTACAGGTATGTAAACCACTTTAATTGTATCTTGATAATCCGGAGGCTACACATTCGAAATGATTAAAATCTTGTTATTTCAACACATCCAAGTCTTGTTTTATCAAATGAAAACTACAATCACAATATTGCTGGAATTTAAATACTCAGGTGAACACTATAGGAAATAAGTTTGTAATAAAAAATTTTCATCTGCACCCTCAATGAAAAAAAAAAAAAAACAGACATTAAATAATATTTATTACATTTATGCAAACATAAAAACGGCATTAAATGTAACAATAAGGTAGAATCAACATTTAAGTATTTTAAATTTTGAGTTTTGATATTTTCAATTTAAAAAATTCAAAAGTGAACCGAAATTAATTAAGGTTATGTTAATGAATAAGGAGATCGCAATGCAAACACATTTAGCAGGTAAATTTATCATTCATAACCATTTCATCTTCATCGGATGGTTAGAGGATACCAGTCCACCTTATAAAATAAAACTGAAACTTATTATTCTACGTGTGACATGATAATAATAGTTACAACTGCCCATTACAATAACTGGCACCAGGTGACTTGTACACATGTTAGATGTACACATTACACACACCAGTTACATTGTTGCATATTCTATGAACGCGATAGCGACTACTGAACAACCGGATCGCCACGGATGTGCTTTGACAAATAAACGAGAGTATGTGAAATCTTGTATCTATAGGAAACAGCTATCATGTGAAACTAAAATACCTTATATGTGGTATATTTAGTGAATTTTACAGTTTTTTATGGGTTATTGATATTCGTTGTATTTCTGAATAACAAGAAAATGATGGTTAAATTATTTGAATATTATTTTGTTGCCTTATGTCAAAGTTAGAGTTAAAAAATGACTATATAATAGTAAGATATACATTTGAGCATATTAAACATTGTTTTAGGTGGATTATTATCAGCCCCCCCCCCCTAAGGTCTTATGAACCAAAATTGAATAATTAAAATATAACAATACTTAAAGATGAAAGCTACAGTAATTTATGTATTTTAAAAATCTGCCGTTAGAAAAAAAAAACGAGTTGGGCTTAGCACCATAAATAATTTGCAGACAATTAGTTTTGGTAACATCGTGTTGAATTTTTACAGCATTTCGAATTGTAAATGAACACCCTAGTAATAATAGAATAACAACTCCAAACAACGGATTTGAGGTTAGAAAATCCTTTTAATTGCTATTCGATTTCGTACTGAAAGCCGATTAAAATATATTTTTAAATCAATAAAATTGAGACTTTTATATTTTTCGATTTTTAATTTTCTCAGTTAAATTAACGGATTTTACGACTTAACAGTGAATATATACAATATATAATACTTATATTTTGATCTTAGTAAAAGAATGGATTGAAAAACAAAAGGTATACATTTGTCATTATTTCTTAATTGTTATTTCTTCCTTAGGCTAAGTAAGCGATGGTAGTGTTTTGAAGAGAGAATTGAGGAATCTGCAGTAAACAAGAAATTTGGAAAGCATCGAATTAACAAGTCCTGTCATAAATGTTTCACTGAGCTTTTAAAGATTGTTCGCACCTGTGACAGGAATATAAAGTAAGGTAAGGCTATCTGAATTCAAAGTTCTCCTAAATAATTAACCCCCTAATAATTTTCTTTATAGAAGTCAAAGGAAAGAACTTTCAATAAGTTGACAACTCGCCTTTAAATACTTTCACTTTGAAAATGTTTTATTATTTGAATGATCAAGGGTTTCCGTCTTTAACTATTTGGCAATACTATAGTCTAAGTTTTTAACATGACATACCAAAATTTACGAAAAAGTGTTTCGATTTTGATAAGGAATTAGACGAAAGTTACTCCCAAAACACAGAGAACGTTAAATACAGGTAACTGTATGTTATGACAAATTAAAATCCTGTTTAGTACTAAGTTCCTGTATAGAGAAGATTAAACATTTGTTGTGTATATCTCTCTTAATTTCGACGTACAATACACTTTTGTAATAAATACCTACTATTTCACATGATCATGTACCGGTAGAGTAAATGTATATCAAAAGCGATATAACATGGAAACTTTTGTTCCATTATACCTTTTGTTCATAGCTATTGTTCTTTCTTTGAAAATACAAGAATATTCTTAGCTATTATCAACACTATTTTACAAACTCTATTTATGCCTACGTCATAACAACCATTTACCTCACATATTTATATCCATAAAATAGCTACTTTTCAATCACGGTTCCTCAAATCACAGCACCGGTAAAGCACTGTTTAGCTTCTCCTTTTCAGTCGTCTGTTGCCATTCTTTCTATAAATTAAGGGAATAAAATTAAATATTCTCATCCATGAATGATAAAAAATATGTATGAATTCTTTTAAAATATGTGAAAACATTTGGATTTCATAAAATGAGTTCTTGTTTTAATTCGATTTTGATTCCTTATTTGATCTAAAATGCCAACAATGACATACACTGTCACAATCTTATGTTTACAATACTGTTCGACAAGCGTAAACTATAATTTTCTTTTTATGCATATAGAACACCCGTCAATACCCAGGGAGCGCTGGACTTTATTAGATATCTTTCGAGTCCGATGGGAAATCCAGCTCGCGTAGCAATAAACGATTCATTATATCCTCGAGCTTTTGTGAATAATTGGGTTATATGAGACATTATATTTACTTGGCGTAGTTGATAATTTTCCTACATGTTGTCTGTGATGTCACTCTAAAATGTAGAAAGTATAAATATCGTAGGAGATATTATTTGTTCAAATGCTTTAAGTTAAGACTACGAAAGTTCCTATTGTTTGGTTTTAAGATTAGTGGACGTATTTTCACCCACCTTGGCGAACGTTAAATTAAGCCTCTTGTCACAGAAAACATACTTGTTTTCTGTGATCTTGTGCAGCTTCTTAGTGACTTAAAGAAAAAAAATATAAGTTTAAGAATTTAAATAGGTTAACATTATTATAAATTTGTTTCAATTTTTAGGTGGCGAGAACCAGGTATAAACCCGTTAACAAGGCATTTTTGCTGTTGAAATACTAATTTCAAATATTAAGTAAATTTAATCAAGCAATACTATTGTTGATGTATCTCTCCAAAACAAACATATTAATGATAAAGTCTGAACCCAATACTCATAGAATCGTTACCTCTTGACTTTCAACAAAACAAAACAGTTGAGAATAAATTAAACTCTGACCTGATGACCGTATTGGGATTACGTACTGTTAACAATGATTTTGTTTTGTAAATGTAACACTTAATCTTAGATCCAAGGTTTATCGTTTTAACTGGTAGAGTATAAAAACAAAAGCCGTCGTCACGAAAATTACTGTTGAGGTTTAATTAAGTAGTCTAATCAGGTGATACAGTTACCTAACAGCTGCAACATAGTTTGACAACAATGTTATGATCGGAAGGGTAACCCGAGGTTGACCACAAACCACAACCCCTTGTTCAAGTCATGACCCAGCTTTACATTTTGAATCGGGTTTGTATATATGCAGCTTTAAAATGCCGTAACAACAACAACATTCTCTTTGTTTTTACCATATCGTTGTACGTTATAAAATAACCTACCCATACAGTGATGACTATATAAGAACAAAATAAGCTTAACAGACACAATAATAAATATTAGTTTGCCATCGTATACACAATGATGATAACAATTTGCTCAAATAAACTTCGAATACATCCGATAAAGATATCACATTACGAAGTTAAAACGAGATTGAAATCGAGATCGTGACTAGAGGATAAATTCCTGCAAACGACTTTGAAATTGTTTTCTTTTTCAATGAGCCATTTATTCTTTGTTTTACTTGATGATTTACCAATACATTTTCAACTACTTCAAAAACACTTTATGGATTTCTTGAAACAGGTAATATAATATTGTTGATAGTATTTTTATAAACACCTTAAAATATTTTTATATTTTGGGGAAAACCAGCCTATAAGTACTGTAGTTTTAGCCTAATCGTACAAAAACACATCAAGAAACTAAATTATTTGTTTTTCTAAGCTTTTTAAAATGGTCTAGAGAGAGATTGGGAATTTTGTGTTTTCAGGGTAAAAAATGAGGAAACACAATTTTTACTTCATAAAACCCCCCACAAAACCCTTTTCCCATGGTCCGATAATACTGGTCCGTGAACTCATTCAAGTTTATCCCGCCTTAAAAACCTGACCTTAAGTTTATCCTAACCTTCAAACACAATTTCATCATAATTGGACGAAAATTACTCAATTTATCGCGTTCACGGACGAATGAAAAACGTTTCAGGACTTTGGAAAATGAATCCCCATACTAAAAGGAAGAAAACAGTTTTTGGGAAGGTATGTCCGAAAATGCATATTTACCCAGATATCCGCTATTTTTTTTATACAAAAATATTTTTATCTGTGAAGTTTTTTATTGGATGATTATGATATTTGGTAAACATGTTAACATACACCATACCTATATTAGAAAAAATAACAAAGTTGATCCGATTGTAAATTTCAAAATGGTGGCCGTTTTTTTTAACTTAAATTACCCAAAAACGGCTAATTATATAAAAAATATCAAGAATACCTTTTTTAGCATTTTTAATTTCCTATCAAACAATACCAAGATCAAAAATATCGGACCAAAGTTAACTGAAATATAACGTTTTTTTATGTAAAAATAAGGCAAAAAATGTATTCTTGACATTTTTTCATAGAATTAGCCGCTATTTTGAACTTTACAATCGAATCAACTTTGTTATTTTTCTATTATAGGTATTGTGTATGTTAACATGTTTACCAAATATCATAATCATCGAATAAAAAACTTTACAGATAAAAATACTTTTGTATAAAAAACAAAATGGCGGATATCTGGGTAAATATGCATTTTCGGACATACCTTCCCATACACTTTTTTCTTCCTTTTATTATGGGGATTCATTTTCCAAAGTCTTGAAACGTTTTTTATGGACACCCTGTATATACATACATATAAAAATGTTTAACGAATAGTGTTTTTGGCCTCTAGGGACATCAAAATGGAAAAGTGTATTGTTCCCGACATCAGGTCTTACCGTGCCACCTGCTGTAATAGCTATAGGGAAATTCGCTAAAAAAATTGTAGGTAAAAGTGCATCACATAAAATATGTGAATATGATATATTTCCACCTTTAAGTTCTCTCAAAATATTTGACTAAAACGTACATCTTATTATATATCTTATAAAATATCTTGGCGTATTTTTTATATAGAATAACTGTAAGAGATATACCCTAAACGAAGTGAGATTACAACATTCTTGTCTCTACAATGTGATAGACTCTGTGTAAGTTTACATCTGAGACAAGTAAGAACACATTAACATTCCCACCTGTTCTCCGATTGCAACTGAATTAATTATCACCATGAAGAGCTGCTGTAAGGCGAGGTTTCTGGCTGTAAAACATAATCATCGGTTATTTATTATACAAATTCTTATTTTACATAACAATATTTTAATTATTGCAAACACGTTTTAAAAGATAAGAACATACTCAAGAGGAAAATTTTAACTAACGAACGAGCTGTGCAGTTTGAATTTAGCACACTTCTGATGCAAGTTGATATTGATTCAAATGATACTATAATTACTAAAGGATTGAACAGAGAAATATTTTTGATAATTTTAAGGCTCGTGCCTTTAATTGGACGTACAGAAGGAGTTATTTAAGAAAGTAGAGCAAACCAAATGTTGGTCTGGAGTTTTATTCATAACTACCCTATACTACAAATGCAAAACTATAAATTAATATAAAACTATCGACTTTTCTAAATTGTTAAGATTTTCTGCTACGCAGTTGGTTTTGCAATAGTAGAATTTGTATTTGGTGAATCTTTAAGGTTAAGCACCACATTTGAATCGCCATAAACTTGGTAGCTCTGGTCATTTACGTCGAAAAACGAACGCTTTAAATGTTTATCTTAATGAAAATCTTAAACTTAAGCCGTCCTCCATTGTTTCTATCTTTTCATCCTGAAAATCTTGATTTAACAATACAAAACCGTAAAACCAATGTCTTAAGACAAAAATACGAAACAAGTTGTCTTAATCAATAAAATCTTCTTACAATCGTCAATTAATTTATTTATAATTCTTTTATTTTTGCATGGCGTTTGTAAAGTAATTTTTAAACAATTGGAAGAAACCGTAACAGTTTAAATACATAATTTCAGAAATTTATTAATCATTAAAATAAAGTATTACAAAATCAAACCAAAGTCCACTATATAAGTTATTTTCGATTTAGGATGTTAACATTAGTTCAATACATATTATTGACCATTTGAAGAGAAAAAAATTTAAATCATTCAAGTAGGTTAACTCAGAAAACTAAAACAAAAATCGCAAATAATAATAAATGTAATATATATTTAAATGAATTTAATAAATCAGGCTCTACTTCAAATCTAAAACTTTGACATATTTTCTGTAAAAAACTGAAAAATGAAAAAATGAAAACACTATTGTGTACATACTATGATAATAAAACTAAATCAATTCAAAGTTTTGTGGCTAGTATGATAAAATTCAATATTATTTATTTCCGTACATACCTTTCAACAAAAATAATTCTGACTCAATGTGTTACTTTAATAAGGTTTTACTGGAGTACCTTTTTACAATTAAAATGAATTACAAAATATGTTCAAATTACTATCGGTACTTTTTAAATAAATTCTTTTAAAAATATTTTGCTTTTTCTTTATAAAAATTAACGTTAGATATTATAATAAACCAAAACTCTAATCAATTCACCCAAAATTGATATAGAACCTATTTATTACGTACAGCTTTTCAGCTGTTGAAGCCTCAATTTTATATTTGTAAGTGTTAAAACACCTAATAACTGCATGGGTTATTTGAGTTCATATCCCAAACAAGATAAAGCTTTTATCTGACTTTACTTAGAACTCCCCGAATACAATCTTATCCAACACCTACTGCCTCTCTCTGTTGTTAAAAGGGCCAATGATAGTATTATAATATTATAATCTCTAATAATTTTTTATTTCACTAGCATAATAAGTCAATATTTACTAATCAGAAAATGTTACTATAGCCATTAAGGGTCTAGTAAACTTAAAAACGCCAGATTAATAGCTTTTTAAAATTTGGGTTTACCACAGAAGGAAGACTAAGGTAATTGTAGTATTGATAATACAACTTGTCGGCCAACATAACATGATGTGTTCAAAAGGCTTTTTTTAATTTCTTTACATTGATAACCTAACATAGTCAACTTTTAATGAATATGCAAGATATGCAACAGTATTAACGTGCGTGTTAAGATTTTTGTATAAATGTTGACAATCAATTTAATGTACCAAAGTTGGTCCAACCACCCCTATGCGTAGTAAAATGAACCAAAATGTATATATAAATATTTTAAAACACTGGTTATTAGTGAAATAATTATAAACATTTAGAAGCATTTGTGTTCACACAGAATAATGGTTTAAAAAGTCCGATGCATTTTGTGGTGACATTTTAAAATTTTAGTTTGTAACTATCCAAGGATTTTGTACCTCATACATTTGATAAATACGTGTTGTTAAAAAAAGCCAGGTGTACAATGAAATGTCTGGCGCGTACACCCATTATTAGCATACAAATGAGAGGAAAATTAACCTTTCAATGCAATTCTGTTGACTTTAACGATACTTGTCATTGTTTACGGACTAAAAACCTAATAAATTTACCAACTAAACGGAAACGCTTTGTTTTGTTGAAGTAACTAGCTTTTAAATAGGGGTTTATTGGTGGTGTGTCTAAAAATCTTGGAGAATTTTCCCATAGTCGATACAAAATCGTTTTATTTTTGTATTCACAGTTTAATTATTGAAAATAAATTAAGCAAAATAGGTACTCTTGTTTGGTTCACAAGAGGTCGTCAAGTGGTCGATGACTCGACATAAAATATGTAATGTAAATACTTCTCTATTTTCAACCCACGCTATAAATAAAACACGTGATTGGAATTCCTTCCAAGTGTTTTGATTAGCTGTTTATATTTCGTTGTTATTTCGTAACCAGCATGGCAAACCATAAGGCTCATGTTAATTTTTTAAATTTTGAATTCATTTTTGCGTTTATTTTTGAGCCTATTTTTATTTATAACGGAATTTTGCACATCTACAGGAAAATATTTTTACTACAGTATGCGTAGATTTTCCCTACGATGCACACGAGTGGAGAAAAAAGTTTTTAAAGAAATATGATTGCCTATTAATATATAGGATAAGAAAAAATAGTCAACAAGTCCAATAGTATACGAACATGTGTTGAATTTGTGTATGCTTTTAGGAACATAACCAATGAAGGTCGGGAACAGTAATTGACTGAGAAGGGATATACTAGTAATTTATCGATATATATAAAATCCAATGTATGTTTGTTTGTATGTATGTTTGTATGTATGTAAAGTTGTTTGTTTGTCCTTTATGGACTCCGAAACCGCTCGACAGATTGTAATGAAACTTTCAGGCATTATTAAGTATTATTCAAGAATGGTTTGTGTGAAGTTTGGTGCAGATCCGTCAAAAGGGCTCCACCCCAGTGGCTCTGGAGTTTCCCATGTTAACCTTATGAGTACTCATATTTAAATGGAATTAAAGAATCTTAACAGCTGGTTCAACAAAACAATTTGATTCTGTGATGTTCAATAGCATAAAAAGATTTATCAACAGTGTGCAGCACTACTGTATTATTTTTTAAATTTATGACAACAGCTAATTTGCAACCTGCAGGCAAGTGAGCGCAGCGAACGAGCTCCAACCTAAAGGTGAGTGAGCGTAGCGAACGAACTTCAACCAGGACGTGATTGAGCCATGCGAACGAGCTCATCTTAAAAAATGAACGAGCATGTGACATAAAACCACATTAGGACATGACAACGTCTGTCGGGCCAGCTAGTAATTTAATAAAACGCATGATGAACATTATTAAGAACAATTGCGAACAGTCAAACCGAAACTGTACTAAAGAATAACAGTCTCTTATAGTATTATACTAATGTGACATTTTTACAAGTTATTTTGATCAAAACCTATCAACCACTTTTAACAATATGGACAACACCACCATCAATTATTGTTGGCAGCTCTCTATATTATTCGCCAATAAAAAAATCTTCTGCAGATTTAATAGAGACAAAACTAATTACTAAAAAGAACTTTTCTACACATTTCTCTCATAGTTACAGACAACGCATGCCATTTTCCAAGCCAATGCGGAATTTTTATATTAGAAGGGTACAGTATTGGCTTTAAATCAATATGATAAGCTATATTATTTTAAACCAGTTAATCCTCAATATATTTTGACAAGTCTCATAATTGTTTATTAATTAATGTTTAATAATTATTTATTGTTAACCAACAATACGTCAAATACAGTCTCGATCATACATTAAAAAAGGCATGGTTGTGTACTACACTACTGCAATAAATTAGCTGTTTTGTTTACAATTTCACCACACATACTGTTTGGTTAAAAGTATTCCTTGACCTGCTTATAATCATATGTCATATTATTTATTTATTGTTATTGTTTACATTTGAATTATTTTATAAGTTGTACACATTCTGTTCGGCGCAGTCGAGAATAATAAAGTAAATAAGGGAATTCAAAAAGAAAAGAAAGATCAAAATGGATTTTAATAAACCTGAAGAGTTGAATGTTGTTAGTGGTAATATTGCCACCAATTACAAGAAGTTTAAAGAAGAAATATTAATATACTTTGAAGCAACTGAAACAGACAAAAAGTCAAACAAAGTACAAGTTGCAAGATTGAAGAACCTTTTAGGGGCTGAATCTTTAAAGCTTTACAACACACTGAAGAGAGATGCAGAAAATGAGGATGAAACAGTCTTAAGTATCTTAAACACGTTGGAAAAACACTGTATTCCTAAAAAGAATGAGACTATGGCAATACATCGTTTCTTAACTCGTAAACAGAGAGATGGGGAAAGTTTTGATAAATATTTGATTGATTTAAAGTCACTTGTAAGCCCTTGCGAATTTAAGGATCAAGAAGATAAACTCCTACGGTCCCAAATCATATTTGGAATTTCCTCTGCGAGCGTTAAAGAACGCCTTCTAAGAGACAATGTTCCTCTAGAAAAAGTAATTGATTACTGCAGATGCGTAGAAACAGCAGAAGAAAACTTAAAGCAATTAATGAAAAATGATAAGCCAACCTATATTGATGACGTAACTATTAACAAGACTCCAAAACCACAGACGAATAAGCAAAATTACAGCAAAGCTACAAATGGTAATTCCTCAATGATCAGGCCTAGAGCTTATGATAATGAGGGTGCAAGATGTTCAAGATGTGGATATTTTCACAAAGGCCAACCTTGTCCTGCACAAAATAAAGTATGCTTAAAATGTCAAAAACTCAATCACTTTGCTAAAGTATGCAAGACAAAAGTTTTTAATGGCCATGAATTAGAATCAACTGGTCAAATTGATGAAACACAGTCAGAATGGATGCTTAACGATAAAGTGGGGGCTATAGTCAATGTTAACAGGATCAAAGCAAGTCACTGGACAGTAACATTAAATATAAATGCAAAGAAGATCGTATTTAAGATTGACACTGGTGCAGATGTTAATATTCTTTCCACCAAAGATCTTGATAGCTTATCTCTACCTAACTGTTTTGAGGTTCAACCATCAACAACCAAGCTTGAGGCTTTTTGTGGGTTCAAAATAAACACAGTGGGGGAAGTAACACTGCCAGTTACAGTGGCTTCTAAATTGTACAACATCACATTTATTGTGGTTGATTCTGAAAAGACAACACCAATAATAGGACTTAATTCATCAATTGCAATGGGCCTCATCAAGAGAATATCTATTGATGCAGTAAGCAAAATACCCGACGTACAAACGCTGGTTGAAGAGAATAAAGATGTATTTGTAAACCAAGGTTGTTTTCCTGAAGTACTGAAACTGAAACTTAAGGAAGGGGCTGTTCCAAGAAGTTCACCTGCCCGTAGAATACCTAACAAATTAATGGATCGTCTTAAGCAGAAGCTGGATTCGTTGGTATCAAGAAACATAATTGAGAAATGTGAATCTGGAGAATGGGTACACAACCTCGTTATAGTGGAAAAACATAAAACTGGAGATTTGAGAGTTTGTCTAGACCCAAAGGAATTGAATAAAAGTTTGATTCGAGACTATGTTTTAATCCCAACTCTTGATGAAATTACCACTAAGTTAGCTAAGAAAAAATACTTCTGTGTGTTTGATTTGAAGGATGGGTTCCATCAGGTTCCCTTGGATCCAGAGTCTTCAAAACTGTGTACATTTAGCACTCCGTTTGGCACTTATCGTTATTTACGAGCACCATTTGGTCTCTCAGTTCTTCCAGAGTACTTTCATGAAACAACATCAAAGTTTTTTAGTGACGTTAAGGGGGTTGTAGTGTACTTTGACGATATTCTGTGTGCAGCAGAAACAAAAGAAGAGTTATACAAAATTGTAGGTACTTGAAGTTATCAATGTAGCAAGGAAAAACCACATTTAACTGAATAAGGATAAAATTCAATACTTTGTTGAAAAAGTGCTATTTTTAGGACAAGAATTTGATTGTAATGGTGTTAAGCCTGACTGTGAAAGAATCAGAGCTATTAATGAACTGGAAATACCTAAGAATAAGACAGAACTTCAACGAATTTTAGGCACTGTGAATTACCTTAGGCCTTTCATTCCTAACTTAGCAGAGCACTGCTCATTCTTTCAAGAGTTGTTGAAAAAGAAAGTAGATTTTCAGTGGACCCCCGAACACAGTCGTCATTTGGACAAACTGAAGGAAACTATTACAGCGGCTGCTTTACGTAGTCCCTTTGATTTTGACTCTCCAATAACTATTCAAGCAGATGCAAGTAACTATTCTCTTGGTTGTTCCTTGTCCCAAAATGGGAAGCCTGTTATGTTTGGCTCCAGGTCACTTACTGAAAGTAAAAAGAACCACGCACAGATTGAGAAAGAGCTACTTGCAATTGTATATGCTTTTGAAAAGTTTCATAACTTAGCCTATGGACACTTCAGCATTAAAGTACAAACGGACCATTCTCCTTTGCTATCAATTTTCAATAAGCAAATTCATTAAATAAAGAACAATCGTTTAAGAAGGTTGCGGCTGAAGTTACTTAAGTACTCATTCAATGTGAAGTTCGTTCCAGGAAATACTATATGTTGCAGATCTTCTTTCAAGACAGTGTGCTCCTACAAAATCACAAGAAGATGAAAGTATGTTGGATGTTATTCACTCAGTTCATGAAGTTACAATAAATGTAAAAACAATGGATCAGTACATAAAATCTACAAATGAAGACGAATCCTTATACAAAGTTATGCAGTTTTATCAAGAAGGATGGCCCAGCAAAGTTTCGCACAATAACCATGAACTAATGCATTATTTTAGAATACGAAATGACCTAACAGTTCAAGATGGACTAGTGTATTTTAACGAAAGGTTGATAGTGCCACCATCTATGCGAAGGTATACTTTACAGACACTCCATGAAACTCACTTGGGATTCAACAAGTTAAAGAAGAAAGCTCAAGAACTTGTTTACTGGCCTGGATTAATTTCAGATTTGAAAAATCTTATTGACAGCTGTGCTACTTGCGCTAAGTTTATGCGAGCAAAATTGACAGAGCCACTTCAACCTCATGAAGTTTTTGACATGCCTTTTTACAAGGTAGCAGCAGACATAGCCGATTTCGACAATCAAAGTTATTTAGTGTTAATAGATTATTACTCAAGATGGATTGAAGTTGAGCGTATTCGAGATAAAAAAGCAACAACTGTCATTGCAGCATTGAAGCCAATTTTTGCTCGTTTTGGAATACCAAGTATTTTTGTAAGTGACAATGTCCCATTCAACTCTTATGAATTCATTGACTTCAGTAAATTGTGGAAGTTTGAAGTAAAGTTTACTAGTCCCCATTATCCTCGCAGTAATGGACTTGCGGAGAAAGCAGTGGGCATAGTTAAGTCAATGTTGCAAAAGTCAAAGCATGAAAAGTCAGACTTTAGTTTATATCTGCTAAATTATCGGTCATCTCCAGTTGCGAATCTTAGGTATTCTCCTTCGCAACTACTTCAAAGTAGAGTTCTGAACACTAAGTTACCTGTAATACCATCAAAACTTAAACCACAGATTATTGATGATAAAGAAGTGACAAGCAAACTTGGCTAGGGTATGCAGTATAATAGAACAGCACTAAAGAAAACCAGTGTTTTCATGAAGGGACAAAAAGTATTAATCAGGAATGTTTCCAACCTTCAGTGGGAAGAAGGGTTAATAGTTGATGTGCTGGGAAACAGATCATACATTGTTGAAGTAAATGGGAGAAAGTTGCGTCGTAATTCGTGGTATATTCGACCCTTCATTGAACGTACCAGAACAAGGATAGTCAAACCTCCAAAAAAATTAGATTTGTGAAAAGGGGCATGTTTGGTTAAAAGTATTCCTTGATCTGCTTATAATCATATGTCATATTATTTATTTATTGTTATTGTTTACATTTGAATTATTTTATAAGTTGTACACATTCTGTTCAGTAATAAAGATACTTTTGTTAGAAATTAGTAATTTCTATTAAACACATACAACCGTTATGAAGTTTTTTGTCCGTAAATCCTTTTCCAAACATAAAATACTGAATCTAGTTGAAAGGCTTGCGTTAGAGAATATAGAATTTTAAAATAATGTATTTGGAGTACACGACAATAAACAAAGTTGCCATTTGTTGAACGTATCGCTCTACAAAGAGCGTGGTAACAAATCAAATTGTGGGATTAAATGTTGCATATTTTTTATTTGCCATTCCACTTTATCTTTTTTTTATAACTAACCTATAACGCAGTAATAGTATGTATAATAACTTGCCTTACTATTAATTTGACGAGTACAATTGAATGTAAGCCAAGGCTAACAGCATCCATTACCAGGGATCGCGCAGAATGACGCTAATCAACGCAATCATGTTTTCATCAACAACAATTAGACACAATCACTGCAATCGCTGTAACAGTCCAGCCTTGATGAAAATGTATCAAGTTGGATTGGAATCAAACTGTTTGAAAATGAATACAACTGATCACTATTTCAAACTGGTCAGAATTTAAAATATGCTTATATAACTCGAATGTTAATCTATTTAGTATGACAATTCAAAATAGTAGGCGTATCGAGATAGCAGAAGCCAATAGAAGATAATTGAGATAATGGATAATAGAATCTCTGGACTTTTGACTTTTGTAGTAAAAAATGTTTGAGGTATTTAAATGGTTCAGAATTTAAAATGTAGATTTTTAAGATGAAGTAAATCAAATAAACAAGTGAGTTGCATACAAAATTAAATCAGTTTTGGAGTCAATAAGTTAAAAGGAATTGACAATAAAGGACACTTTCAGCTTTTGCGGTTTGATTGAAGCAAATAGTAATTCATAGAAAAACTTTGATAATTTTTAAGAATGCATTCGCTTGAGGAAGAAATAAAATAAATTAAACTGGCATCAATATATGATTGAATCAGTTCATGTATCATCTTTACGGACGGATTGAATTATTTTTATTGAAAAGTCCACTTTCAGTAAAAAAGCCTCGTTTTCCTTCTTCCAGCGAGTGTTTGTATTGTTTCAAAATTTGCATATAAATACAAAGGTGAAAATTCGGTTATTCTTTATATAACCCTTCATTGTCATCTGAATAAAGTTTTTAACTACTGTTTATCTTGCGTATCGGGCTTTAGCGGTAAACATTGAAAATTCAGATTTGGTATAAAGTGCCCACTGGAGTGGCTAGGCCTACCATCTTGTAAATAAAGTAGCTTGTGTAGATGAGTATAATAAATTGTATGATGAATATTAGGAAAACAGAGTAGAGCTTGCACTTTTATCGTCAAATTAAAATTCCTTTCCAAGAAATATAAATGAACCTATATTTTTGTATTTTTTACATCGTGAACTGCCTTCCTTAAATATCTACATATAGTCTTTACACCAAAAACCTCTCTATCTGTTTATTAATAGAACCGAATTGTTTTTTAAATATAAAGATATTTTCTCTTTTAAACATTTATTGACACTTTTAGATATTATTCGTAGGCCTACTGTATCCAAATTACTTTTTAGAAGCTTTTTCGTATTTTACAGGATCGTTGCGTATTTTACAGATACTTTCGAATAACTCTTTCTACAAAGGTTCGTGATCTGGAATCTTCTTGTCCCGTATTGCCACGATACACTACCTAAAACATGTCAATATAAACATCAACGACAATAGCTGGACCACACACATATATAAAACAAAAACACAAAATAGTTTGCTTTTATAATATGAATACATACATTTTAAATAGGTAATCAACCAAATAGAGTTAATACTAAGGTAACAAAACACGTTTGATAGTACAAGATAATATAGTACCACACTATACCCTATTACTACGATTCTTCACAATAATAATGTACACTAACAGTCTACACAACAACAACTTTAAGGTTATTTTATGAAATAATTTGAGCAAAAATAAAAATTAACAATAGCTAGGCAGTGGTGAAAAACAAGTCTATTGCAATGCTATGGATACAATTTGCGTTTTTAATATACATTATTGTTTTAAGTAAATAAGCGAACAGTTGCTTTTGCAGCCCTAGGGGTGTAAAAACCTGCTCGGTCCCCAAAATGACGATTACAGCTGGCATAGCCAGCAAAACGTAACTTTCAGCCACCAATTAACGTATGTAAAACAGCTAACATCATAGTGAGGTGAAACATTTATGTTCACATGCAACCGTAGTACAGAAAAATAAATTGAGCCAAAGAAGCCTGATGAACACCCCCTTCTGAATTCAAGCCCCTTTGTATTGTTTTTATAAAAAGAAAGGTAAAATGTTGTTACGATTTCTAGTGAGCTTTTTCTTAGCATTTTAAAATATCAAGGGTGAGAATTCTTTATAACTATGTCCACATGAAACAAAACTAATTTAATACGTAATGTAATTTTTATCAAGTATTTTTACTTTTTTTATTAAATTTGTGCCGGTGTTTTGTACGTTATAGATGATTGTGTCACACCCAAGAATGGGTTAAAAATTTAGATCCTAAAACACTGTGGAAATCAGTTCCTTACTAATTTAAAATTAATACAATAGTCCCTTTAGCTACATTACAATGTGAAATTGAATCATTATTATTAGTTGACATTTCACTGAGACTAAGAAATGGAACTGATCCAACAAAGAAACGATTAATAAAACAGACTCTTTGTTCCTTTTCAAAGAGTAACTGTGAGTTGACTTAACAAGCCATATTTATAAACCAAGATATTTATTTAAAAATCTTATTCATGTCAATCGCTGGTCTTTAACTTTAATTACTAATATTGAATCATAACAATACCCAAGTTCATTAAATTACTTTTCTAACAGGTTAGAACACAATGTACCTAAGATATACTGTCTTCAGAGACTTGGTGACATCTACCTTCTAATTTCTAGTTGCTTTTTTATATTAATTTTTAATAAAGCCATAATTAGGTCGAGAACGAGAACGAGTGTGTTAGGACCACACAGAACCATGGAAAAAATCACACAATGATATTTAGTATATCTTGCTCCATATTGAGATCGGGGTATGGTAGTCCGTCATTTGAGCATCATTATTTGTTCTTAAATTTACATGTTCAGTGATTTAAAACAATTTAGTAAAACTCTAATACGAGTACCATATTTTAAAAGGGTCTGGATCTGAACAAGTTTGTAAAAAAAATGATTAGGCTGATAGAATTCTTCCAAGGTTTGGTTTACCACAAAGTACTTTAAAATAAATAGATTTTTGCATTTCATTGGATTGGTTGTTTTAACATTTTGTTCGCGTCAGGGGTGTCACCCAGGGGTGAGCTACCCCCCCCCCCCCACCAAAAGTTGGGGATTTTGGGTACTTGAAGGTATGAGTTGGGATTTCGGGAGGTTTGAAACTGTTGACTTTAAGGTTTATTTTTAAACAAATAAGACATCTAACCTTATTGTAAACTAATTAGGAGAAGTACCATTTGAAACTGTTAGTTTTTACATGGATACCATCGAGGGTAATAAACAAAAATTAATGTACGGTATTTTTGCATTTTAATTCGATGTTCCACTGTGGGCCCTATATTGGGCCACAGTGATACACCTACATAGGTTTTGTAAAATAGTTCAACATGTTAGCATCATGACTGTTTATAGTTTGTACATTTATGAAGTGATCATGTATTGTAAGCTTAACTTTGATTAATTGGGTTTACTAGGGGAAGGCATTCTTACAATACTAGAGACAGGCTAAATATATCAATGCCTATACACAATCTAGAGTTTTACAAAAATAAAACAACATATGCTGAAGGAAAATTTTATAATAATTTACCAGATAACATTAAATAAGAAGTTAGTATTATTAAGTTTAAAAAATTGCTAAAGAATTATTTAATTTCAAGACGAAGCTGTTAAGCAAACACATAAAAAAACAAAAATTGTTTTGTAAATTTTGTTTCATTGTGGCCCACCCTCCGAAAAACTTATTAACTAACTATTCGGGAAATCTGAGTAATAAAGTTGGGAAATCCAAAGGGTCTCCCCCCAAAATCTTTTTGTGGACGCCCCTTTTAGCAATATTATGTGTGACATTTACATAGAGACTCATAGATTGGCACTTGTGGTTATGATCACCTAAGTCAATAGAAACTGGCACCCAGGCCAGCCAACCTTCCCCACCACACAACCACGTCTGCCAACCTAACGGACCGGAAAACAGCTGCAGATATTTATGACTTCCACACAATTAAATGTCTATTCTCACCTTGCCTTTACGCTTTTCTTGGATTTGTTCCAGATAATTTCATCTAATGATGAATGAATCCAAAGATGTTAGGTTATTAATGATCAGAAAAGGCTCAGTTTTACTTTACTGGATAACTTAATAGATAACGATGAATGCAAAAACTTTAATTGGGCTTGTTGAGTTAAAGTGCTAAAAGTTCTCTCTTTGGTTGTTCCGAAATATTTTAATCCGTAAAGAAATTGGAAGTAAAATATTTTTGTGAGGAACATTCTTGTGAAATGTGTTAGTTATTCTGTCTTGTAAAACTTTTAAATTTCTTGATACCCTAATTGCAAATCCATTAAATTTAAAAACGATATACATATACAACGACATACATAGACAAATACAATTGTATTTGACACGAACAATGTGTTTTGGCGATTTGAGTTACAAGTCAGTTACCAAAAGTTCATTGTATGCGTCACTGTCAATCCGTATGCATTGTAATATTTGACATTTGAGAGACATTCACTCGGTCAGTTGATGTAAGAACTATATTCATTGCTGCTTACGACCTTTCTCTTGTGAATCGCCTACAGTTTCCTCAAATAGCCTGTCTCCCATGTTACAGGTATAGCAAGAACATAAAAAGTATTAAAATTCGAGAGAAGACTAGTAAAACACGCAAAACCGTTATAGCTACAACAAAGATAAAATACAAATGTTGAAAGTGTAAAATATTTTGGATTTGTTTTTAGTAACGAATTGAAAAAAAAAAACTACTTGAATTTTATAGTATATTAGGCAAAGTTTTATGTTACCTTAACTGTATTTATAAAAGATGTGAATAAAAACAGTAAAAATATATTTTAACCTAAAAATAGAAAATTCTACCTTAGTCCTAAATAATTATTACTACGGTACTCAAGAAAATGGTTGATTAGATTGTAAAAACGACTTGTCTTTGACAATTTCTAAATTAAACTTGCCAGATGGGAATTTGACAGCTAGATGGAGCATACTCAGTATTCTATATCCACATAAAACACAATTAATTTTATAGGCTAATTTAGTGTACTCTTTGTTAAATATTTTAATTAATTGTATTCAATTTGTGCTGGTGTTTTTGTGCGTTCTTGTATGATTGTGTCCCATTAAAGAATGGGGTTGAAATTTGGATTTTACCTTAACTGAATTGACTAAAGATTTGGATATAAACTGAAAATAAAAATCTTTACATACAAAACGAAATCCCACATGTAAACTAAATCTATAGCATGTCTTACTGATGATTACCCATTTTATCAAATTAGAATTAAAATGTAGACTCCTACAAGATTTTGCTTTGTCCATTAGCCATTTTTGTAGGCATTTTTTTCTGACAGCAATATGTTCAGCGTCAAAGGGAATGAGAAAATCTATAAATATTCTTTCCGTTCATTTGAATTTCCCTTTGCTGTAAGCAAATCAGTAGATATGATTACAGTATTTGCAATAATTCACTGAATTCGATAATTTTGTAGCTAATATTAATTTTTCCATCTGCGAATGTTTATTTTTTATTTTTCAAAGGGCTGTGATATAAATAAGTAAATGTTGGGTCGTAACAATAACTAACTGAAATGTAACGGCAATTTATTTCTTAAATTTACTACTGAAAAAATAAACCATACAGTCGTTAGATCATTATTTGAGCAATTGTGGGGAAAAATCACAAAAAGAAATCCATATATGAGATTTGGTTATCGCAGTTTTAAAGTCCCAAAAAGCTAATTACAAACATTTTATGTCATAATTTACTATATTTTCATATAATGAGGAAAACTTTAAGAATTGTGTAAAGAGTGACATAGTTAAATGGTTAAATTAAAATTTATAATAACAAATATAATCAATAATAATAAAGCAAATTCTTCTCATCATACTTTACGTTTAATATTGATGTCTAACATTTGTTTAATAGAAAAGAGCTATACAGTATAACGTACATTCCGAAATAGACTTTGCTCCTCATAACTTTTATTAATCAGGAAATTCTGAGAAGTGCAGAGTCAGACTTGTTAAGCACAGTTCTAAATTGAAGCAAGAATCCTATTGTTTTATGATTGATGAAAACATCATCATCGGAGCAATGCTGCCTCGTTAATACTTTAGTATTTCGAGTATTTCAAATTGGGTTTCCAATTTTTTAAAGGTAATGATGTTTGAGTATTGAATGTTCTTTTTACAAAATGTGAGTTAGTGAGAATATAAATTTGCAAATAACTACATTCAAAACAATTTAACAAACACCAATTTACTGTTTCATAAATCAATTTGAAAATTTATTGTGTAAAGATATTGAATATGATGAAATAGATTTGTTGTCTGTTTATCGGTTTAGTAAATTAATTGAGGCATTTATTGGTTTGTTAGAGTTTATTGGAAATTAAGAATGATTATGCTTTGAATAAATTCTCAAATTAGTAAACGATGCAACTGACCCCATTTTTCATTTATAGTAAAATGTATTTCACAGTAAAGTTTTTTTCGATAATTACAAATTAATTGCATATTAATATTAAAATTTTAAAGCATTGCCATAGCTAAACCCATGCTAAAGCACACACGAAGTTATGCCTATTATCAAAAATAAAAAAATTCTCCCTTAATTTTCCTTGTGTTGATTAGTCTATGCTTTTATATTAAAACAATTCCTAGGTATTAGAATTTTCAACGGTATAAGACATTTTTCTTGAATGAGTAAATCTTTTCCAGCTGTTTTACCACTTCTGTTGACATGCACTAGCCCTGGGTTGGAGGTACTGAGGCGGATAAGTAATTTTGTCTGCACTATCATCCACCCATCCTGCACTCCATACCATCTTCATCCAAGCAATCTTTACAAAGGTATTTAACAGTCAGAACTTAGATTTTTCTTATTTTTAAATTAATTAAAAATAATTGTCCCAGAACCTAAATATCTAGAGTTTTCTTAGAGATCATAGATTGGAAGAAACAGTGAAGATTACCAGTACTATCGCGTATTATATTATTATAGCAAACATTCACGACTAATTTATGTATTATTTATTTGTCACAGAGAATCCAAAAAGCATACACAATAATCGTTTGTAGTTCAAACTTTTAGGGTTTTACTAATACACTTGAATGAGTTGACCGAGCTGGTCTAGTTAAATTTTTACATAAACAGCTCACTCAAAATAAGTCCCATTAGTGATGTACGTAAGCTGTAAATTGTCGATGTACACCACTTTAACAATAAGCTAGGTTTTTTAATTATTGAAAATTTGTTAGTTTATACTTAAATTTTATACGGTAACGGAATAATTAGTTCGATCAAAACAAAGAAAGAACTACTTTGCCGCCCGTTCAAGTAATTAAAGCTTTAAACTACAGATTAAAGATTCCAATCAACTTTACCTGGGATTGGTGACGCATTTTTACAGAAAATCTTTGCTAAAGATCGTGTATACTGCTTAGAAGAAACTAAAAAAATGCATACGTTAGTAAATCATTTACGTTTAAATAATATTTATTTATATTCTATTATATTTTTGGTTTTAAACTACGTCATTATTTTGTACATCTAATTTAATACTTTAACAAAAGTTGAAGCTTACTACAACACATATGAAGCTAATTCCTTCCCTAACTTATTCCTGTCACATATTATACCACTGTGAACAATTCATTAGTCATTTCAGATTGTCTTGTCAAGCTGAAAGATTCAAAACATTGTCTAAACATTCTTAGTCGAGCATGATCAATAGTTGTGATAAACTATAAACATTTTTTTATTTACCCTTTTTTGGCCTTGGCTCAAGGAACTGGAAAAATGTTTAATTTAATTTTTTATTATGATATTTTATAATATCGCAACATACCGATATATACAACAGTTAAGTTTAAAGTTAAAGTCAATAGACAAATATTTTTGAAAACTGTGTAAAATAATTTAGGTTGTAACACAAACAAGTTTATTTTACTTTTTCCCTCTATACATAGTATTTTGGAGAAAGAATTATTTCCATCGAAGATTCGAGTTCAATTTGCGGCTGGAAATATCGGTTTTTGGTTTCCCTGAGCCCCAAAAGTACATTTAAAGTGACCTTTGTGTGTGTGGATTTTTACAAACTACAGAATGTGGTCTGATTTTGATGTAATGTCGGATTTTGGTTCTAACTTAAGGTATGTCAATTTAAAAAAAATTGTAAAAACCTATATAAAACGGAACACCTTTTTTCGGTTCTAACGATTTCGATTACAGTTTAGTATGACAGTGTACCACTCCCCAACGCTGTGAAAACACCGGTCCAAAATCTATTGCAATTTTTGTGATTTTACCCATACAAATTGTAGCTACTCCCACCCCTTACTCATTATTAGGGTTGTTAACAAGCTAATTAAATAAAGCGTGTGTCAGTTTGCAAATACCAGTCACCAGCCATCATCTACCAGTTATCTTGGCACCTTGGTTTGTGCAAATAGTTAAAACCATTGACTATACACAGAATAGACTTCCCATGTAATATGAAAGTTTGAATTCAAGAAAATAAATTAAGTTCAGGACCATCTTACCAGAGTTTACTAGTGTATTGGGTTGAATATTAATTAAAACCAATGCAGTATCATAGCAAACAGCTGATTGATTTATCACCTAACACAGAAATTTGGTAGACCATCTCAACAGATTGCACAACCTTTTTTTCTTCTTCAAATTTGTACATTACATGGGTAAGTGGGTAGTCTATTCGGTGTATAGTCAATGTTAAAACTTAATAGTACATTTACCATGCAACCTAACTGTTTTCATATCATTGACAGAAAATTTATTTGTTCCCTAAGCTTCATCAAAAAACAGCTGTGTTTGTATTGTTTTTCTATAAAGTAAATGCTGCGGTATTACAATCACGACACAAGACAATTCACAATTTGAGTTACAGATAAATTGTAATTTAAGTAAAACAAGGAAAAAGTAAGTTTAAGGACGGGGGCTGGTAATGTTTCTACCGTTATCCTTAAGTTTTCTCAGAAGATTCCTAAAGATTGCGTATAAATTTGCAATTGCAATGGAGAACTACTTCGATCAAGGTAATACACAACAAAAGAATAGATGTAAAAGTAGTTACATTTTAATTGAGGTAAATAAAATTTATATGAGAGTGAATGGCGTTGAGATCATTTCAGTGATTTCTGATGAACAAAGCAAGAATTCCAATTTTCTCTAATTAAAGCAATTTGGATCATCGTGGACGAGATTGTTCTGGTTCCTCCTGTATTGATATTTAGGTTCTGTGAATTTCCGAATGTTTCGAGGCAGTTAAATTATGCTTTGAGAAATCCACTTTGTACATTTCTTTCATTCACCGGTAAATATTGTAAACCTGGTTAGATAAGTATATAAAAGTTAGTAAGCTTATGCACATTTTTAGTTATACTAGCTGTGATCCCGTCTTACGAACGGGAATCGAGCATTCGGTTAAAATTTGTTTTGATTCAGAACAGCGGGGTTAGAAATTTTTTATTTGTCTTAGTATTGGTACTTCTTATTATTTATGGTGGAGAACCGGTCCAAACCCTGGTCTTGTCACTACCAAACGTCATCTTTTGTCATCATATGCTAATAACTGTGATGGTATCTGGGTCATAATGGAGTAAAAATAGGGGTTTCCTATTTTTTACCCTAAATCATAAAATATCCAAACAATTCTCTCTGAAGCACTTTGCAGAGCTTTAAAAACAAATAATTTAGTATGTTTAAAATACTATTGTTATTCTTATGGAAAATAAGTAAACTGTTGTGGTTTGCTTGTTTATGGACATATTGTAATCATATTTGGTCAATTTTTTCATAATTATACTTGAACAGTAATTTTACTTGAAAAATGCTCTATTACCTGTCCCTGCATCAGCCTACCTAAGTACTCGTTAAACTATTGTTATTTAAATAGGGAAATCTGTCATGTTTAAGGAGATATTTTAATGAACATATAATCAGGCAAATGGAATTTCGCTTGGTTTGCAGGTTTGCTGCGACGGGGGTGTTCTACTGCAGAATCAGTTCCCACTCAGTTCCCTGTGATATTGTTGACAAGTTTCACTATACAATGGTGTGTAGGGTTTATTAATGACGGAGTGACAGAAACTTGAATATTCCATTAAAACTAAAGTTGAGATGGGAGCTGCGAGCTATCGGTACAATGGAAAGTTATTAACTTGTATCAATTGAAGATACATTCATTATAAAATTTCATATCATGTCAGAGAAAAGTTGAGCACTTTTTTCTGGTAAGTTATTAAAAATTTTTTGTTTTGTTTAATGAGAAACCAAATGGAATTTATATTTTATTTATAATTAAAAAATAGTTTCATTCATATAACACCATATCAGTAACTTTCCTACCAAAAATTTTGTGTAACAATTTTATTACACGGTAATTATTTACCCTCCTTGCGCAAAGCAATTGCGCATTTTTGATATTGTTATTTCATTGTGTTTCACCCACTATTTAATTGTGCAAAAACAGTCTGGAAGTTGCATAAATTAATGAGTCGGTTTATTATAACCTAACGTTTAACTTACCTAATCTAACCTCACTTCAAAGGACTTAATATAGTCACGAATCCGCATAAAACCCGACCTACCTTCCTCAAATGCCTAAATAAGAACTGATTATTTGGTTTCAAAACGAATTGATTTGATTTTATTCCGCATTAGATCAAGTATAAACAGTTGTTTGCTCTTCTCACTCAGTCCTCACTCCTCACTCTTCACTCAGTACGGACCCGTCCAGTCCAGACCACGCCATATTACCATTAGCCTACCACCTTCAGTACCGCTCAATTATCCTTAGATTCGTAATCCTAACCTTCGTTTTACGGCCACTACGGCCACTTAGGAATATCTCCGACAAAAACTGATTGCATTTTTGGATTCAGCGTTAAAAATACTGTAAGTAGACATATAAAAATTACATCATATCCCAATGTAAATACGGTAAATATTTGCCAAAAAGTCAATTCTTTCTATTTCCGGTGAACAAGTTGATTGACTAATGTCCGAGTTATAAGATCAGCTGACAGACACAGATTAGATAACAGATGACAGCTGAGGACTATTGTGTTACTGTCCTACCGTCTCTCTTGATGTCACATTGATGTCAGTGATAAGGGCAATAATTGCGATGATTTAAACTATTGTTTACATGTATAGAGGACAAATGGTTATAATTCATGACAATAATAACAATTAACAATAACTTGGTATCCTACCGTCTTTATTAAATTTAGTCTAATCTCATACACAATATTTAAGTGGAATTCAAGGAGAAAAGAATGAGTGAGATTAGGTTGAATATGACAAAGGTTCAAAGGACTTTAAAAAAATATTCTTTCAATCATTTCCTGAGAAATACAAGTTTCATGAACAAATTTCAACACTGTAGTTTGCCAAACCAAAACAAACTGATTGATATTCCGCCCAAGTGTTTGTGATTGTTTCGTTGTCTGTTGATCATGTCTTTGATCGGTCGTGTGGACTAATCGCTTATTGTGACTTTGTAAATAGCTTCTTCAGAGTTATCTTTGTCTCGTAGTTTTTATCCAAGAAAAACTTGTCTTTGGATGCGTACAATCAAGATTATTTTGTTGCAGTCCTAATCATATAATGAGCCCGATTCCAGCCAAAATGTTGTTAAAAATGACACCTAAAATATGTAATATAAACATAAACATGAACATGTATGTGGAGTGATAATATATCTTTAATAAAATAAATTGTATCATATAAATTGTGAATTAAAATATATTATATAATTATACATTATGTATTATATACCTGTTAATATACTGAAGACGCACAAGTACATCATTAGCAGTGAACGTGTTAAAGATGAGATTAGAAACTGTTTATACACTATAATGAGTGTATAAACATGTGGGAAATACATTAAAGTAAAGATATATTATTTTAATAGGATATATATTATATATTAAAGATAAACCGTCTTATTCTCTGTACTAAAATAAAGAATGAATTAATTAATTCATTCATGAAATAATTATTGTATGAAATGCAAACCTTTGTTAAACATCATTGAAGAGGATTTTAGTCGTTGTACTAAGGAAAATAAATTTCTTTAGAAATCCTCAGTTGTAACGATTATGATTCCTCGTCTTTTTTGATTGCTGGTCATTACCATTGACTCCCTAATTCTACCACTGAAGACAAGTTTGTTATGGCGATTTCCCTTTAAATCAGTGCATTTTTATACCACTGCCTTGGCAATCTTTTTATATTCCTATCTGCAAAGAAGATTTACAATTATATTACTACTAGTAGTTGCTGCACCCGTGTTTTGAAAAGAAAAGGACGCCGAAGAGAAATATTTATCCGAAATCCGTTGTGTAACATTGTTACTCATCCTATTTTGGTTTCAGAAACAAAATTCAATTGGGCACATCAGTTTGGTAAAAAATTGTCCTTTAAGCTAGGACACTTTATTAGGCTATATAGTACGAATTATATAAGGTGCTTGTTCATGTATGAAAATACTGAACCTATAGTATTACATTTTTTAATGATACGCTTACTTAAACGTTTATTTAGTTGAATATTTAGGCCTACCTATATACAAAGTCAATAGGTAAACAACATTCAGTTAATATAGGGCACTGTAGTAAATAAAAAAAAAGTTATATACGAGGGGACCGTTTACTAACTAACTCATAATTTAGTATTTTATTTTATGTTAGTTTCAAAAACTACTAACTACTGAAATTGCGGGGTAATTAAATGTTATTGTAGAACCAAACGACGTTGAAATAATACAACCATAATTAATTAAAACGAACCTTCCTTCAGTTGCTGTTTTTATTTAGTAACAAACGAGATCGGTAACTGAATGTAAATGATCAACAGTCAGATAAGTCTCGTTAAACTAAATCGAGGAATTATGATAATGACATCGGCCGTAACCAATGAGCCAAGTTTTTGAACAAAAAGGTCCTTCATCATTCAAGATGGTTCGGGGGAGTCCTTAATATAAGAAAGAACCATTAACGATTTGCAGAAGTATACCTTTGTCCCACCATATTTATAAACACGGAAAAAATAAAATATTTACCAGGATTAATGAACAAATCGTTTATAAAACATTGAAGGGATATTTAACTTATAGTTCGACAATTAGTTGTTAAATTGAGCAAATAACCCTTAATTATTAAAATAAGCTGGAGGATCTTAATAGCCTAATTGTTTATCGCTACGTGAACTGGATTTCCCATCGGACTCAAAAGATATCTAATGAAGTCCAGCGCTCCCTGGGAATTGATGGGTGTTCTAATATCGTACATGCAAAAAATATTATAATTGGATACAAAAGACTGCACTACCATTGTTCATTGCTTGTTACAGAAACAGACAAGGTTGACATTTACATGCTTATAGATGAAACAAATAACTAGATCGACGGTTACTCTATAGTATATCTGTGGAGTATACGCACGTATTTATCAAACGATTCTCACTAAAACACTACATTAAAAGTACTTGCATTTTACCGAATTTCCTATTTAGGGAATAAGCTATTACCGTAGGGTAGGACCTCGACCGAGACTGATTTACTTTTATGTTTTGATGTTTCCAGTGGTCAAAAACACCATTCGTTCAGATTCGTATATATGTGTGTGTCCGTTATCACGATAACTCAAGCAAAATTCATCTAATTTGGATGACATTTTGTACAAATGTAAAAGCTATTTTTTACTTGAACGAATTTGTGTACCAGATTTATAGGACTGTGTGAACTGGTTTTTATGGGATACAAATTGGGTTTCTCATTTGTGACCCACAAAACATCGAATTTCCCAATTTTTCTGTGTTTTCGTACGGGTTTTGGTTACAGAAAATTGAAAAAAATGTGTAAATTTAAAATTTCTATATTATTCTTATGGATAATTAAGTCAATAGTTGTAGTTTGCTTATTTATTGATACATTTTGATAAAACTTGGCAAATTTATTATTTATTTATTTTATACTAAGCTATAAAAAATTTTACTGAAAAATCCACTTTAACACTCTCCATGTAGCAGCAAATCTAAGTACGCATTAAATCTAATGTTTTTATTTAATATAGAAAAAATCCTCACATGTTTATGAAAATATTCAAGTATAATTATTCCAATCAGGTAAATGGGAAGTCTGCAGGTTTGCTACAGTGGGGGCATTTTTACGTGCGTTAGCCTGATGGATTTTCCATGTATACAAGAAGGGGTGTTTATGATACCTTAAAGAGTTTTCCGCGCATTTATAAAATTAAAACTTCTAGGTCAACTGGTAGAGTCAAGTTCCATTGGTCTAAGTTATATACGGGTGATGCGGGCACTTTTGCCTTCATCAATGTTAGCTAAAATTCCCTTCAAATTTGCACTTTCTTGAGGAAATTGTATTAACAGATACTTGAAGTTTTTATGGTAAACTGATTATTGAAAATCATATAACACAGAAAACACAATATAATTATAATATATTTGTCTTCTCGTAAATAACTTCTAGATGAGCATTGTACGCGTTATTAAATTTACGGAAAGTAAATACAAGTTACGTATAGTATAATAGGCCTAACACAAAAAAAGAATTAAAAAGAGTTTCTTTTAAAAGTTGAAAGAAAATCACTTGAGAAGACAATTTCACATAAATGTTATCCTTTCTCGTCACGTTCAAGCAGTTCCGATTGTCTGTAGGTTTAGAACATATGTGGTAACAACTTTGTTACAAAGACTATCCTGAATAATTCTCCTTTTCCCTCTTAACACCAAATTGAAATTTTGCATATATTTTTGTTTCATCCATTACGTGGTCAATTTAATAAATAACCTTTGCAGTCTGTTTATCTAAAAATCACACTTCCAATTCTAAGCAATTACTGCAAATACTACAAAAGAAATATAATGCGTATTATTTTAAATCTCACAAAAACTTAAACTGAAATATGATAAAGAGACTAAATAATGCAAAAAAGGCTGTAACTATGGTGGTTGGACATCTTGGGTATACAGAAATTGTTACCCCAAAAAATAGTTGACTCGGTTTGATTTAACGAAATGATTAGTTACTAGGCGTGCGGTGAAGGAGACAGAACAAAGAAAATACATGTTATATAGGTTGTTCATCGTATCTATTTTCGTCTTAAGTTGTCAATTTCTAATTCTCAATCAGCCATAGTACAATATTAATATTGTCACCTGATAGTTCATTTAAAATAATTGCATACAATTTAGTGACTACAAATAACATAATTGAAAACTTATTTCGTCTTTGTGAACTTCGAACGTCATACTTTCTAAGTTTCACACACAAAGTAGTATACCTCTAAATGATATTTATCATTATAAATCATAGTTTATTTACGTAATATTTTGTTATCAGAGGTTGAGGATGGATTTTGATAAAAACCCGAAATAAACCACTTTTTAGTAATTATGTTTAATTTAGTGATGAGTAACCGAAAAACCAAGATTAAAATATATACAACCTGAAGTATAATGTGTGACACATTCATAAAACTCGAATGTACAAAAGATTTTACAAGCCAAAATAACTGTTTTGTACGAGATTCGTCACTATTAACAAGTATTCTGTTGAGTCACAGTCACAAAGCTAAAATCGATATATAATAAAAATGGCCCAGGCTATTCTACTTTGAAACTAATATATAATTATTAATTATCGATAATATTGTTTACTAAAGAAAATTAAATGATTAGTCGTTGACATTAGGATTTATATTTCTCAGAAAAATGGAAAGTTCCCAGTGTCGTGATTGTTGATGTGTAAAATTACCTGTCATCAGCCTTCATTGGAACACTCCTAATCGAAGTTTTCTCGTGATGGCTTATCGAAGTGTGAAAGGGTAATTATGATGTTATCAAGATTTAAGTAAACTTACACGAATCAGTCATGCGGAGAGAGTTTCTTCCGCTTGGATCATACGGCAGTCTTTAAGATAAACATGTAATGAATTATTTACTCATCTAAACCAGAACTTTAGATTTGTTCTAACGTGTACCAAAAATCCACGATTAATTATGTTAAGCTAGGTTTATTGGTCCTCATAAGACGCCTTTTGAGGACCAATTATAAAATTATTTTACCCCCGAAAAAAGAAAATTGATTTCTTTGAATACATTACAATTAAACATATTTTTAGTTACATTTATGTGTTATTTAGTGCGTATACTTATGAACTTCACCTAAATACGTTGCAAAAGTAGAATGCCCAGCGGCTAAGAATATAACGACTTTGATTCTCAAAGATATACAAAGTAGTGTAGAAGTATAAAACAATAAAGAAGGGTTAAGAGCATTCTCTTGTAGTCAGCGCAAAATAAAAACAAAACCTTACTTGGAAGTGAACATTTAAATTTATCTTTTTCACTTGCATGAACTCCTTAGGGTACTTGAAAGCCTTAGGGTACTTGAGCTCTAAGAAGGTTTCTTTCTTTGTTTTCACCGTATTGAACTAAACTATATAAAACTAATACGAAAGGTTATTTTAATTTTCTAAATAATACCACCGATTTAAATATCACACCCTTCACCAATTGATAACCGATGTTTTAGTTTTAAGTTAGTTTGTTTGAACAAAAAAGAGGGGACATGGGATCCATGCGGGTTCTCTCGAGTTAATTCACCAGCAGTGTGAAGATAGATGTTTCGTTCAGGAAAAAATAAAAATTGTTACATATGCAAGCCATAATGTACAATATTTAATAAATTACTCGATTATAATAATATTTTAGTGATTTAGACTAAGTGTTTTAACGAATCACGACAATAATAACTAATGATTTTTTAACATTATATTTACACTGAAAGTACGAAGGTCTGAAGAATATTTAGTTTACCTTTGTATAATATTCTACGAAAACTTTATTAATTGTAATTAATTTAATCAACTCCTAGATAATCATCGGAGTGATCGGGGTGATTAAGAGTTAGTTGATGACAGTAAGTTTCACGCATCCACAATCACTACAGTGCAAACTTTTCTATTATTCTGACTCCAATAAATTCCTAGTATAATTAGACGAGTAATCTTTGAATTCTCTACTTCAAACAGTTATGAGTTTGTCGGCATTCTGAAATTGAATAGATTAATAGCAGACAGCTCTTGTTCAATTTTCTCTTGTTATCGAGAGTTAAATGGCAATATCGTAACCAATAAAGTTTAACTAAGAAGTTGTCAATGCTAATTAAAATCTGTATTCAAATTCGATATGACCAGGTGAGTATATCTTTAGTCTATGCATTAGAAAATTTTGAAAATTGTTCATATAAATTCAGCTAAAAAAATAAACATCACCAAGTAAAGATAGTTAGCACACTTTTTAGTCCAATTACATACAATCCGATAACTAAGCTATTAAATTTCCTGTAATCCCTTCATTTACTTATAAGGGTATTGTAAATGCATTATATTAAACATACATATCTATATTACACCTTATTACTATGAAAGTATTCTTAAAATATGGAAGGACCAAATGAATCCTCACATTGTTAACCGCACACAATGTGGGACGATTTTTGTTTCGTGGTAGGTTTAATCCTCTCTCCGTTGTAAAGAACGGAAATAACAGAAAAAAGGCAAGAGAAATACAAACATCCGTTATGCCATGCGAAGGATGATCACTCTGCTAGTAGTATTATAACTAAACACACTTAAAAATAAAAATAAATAATGCCAATAGTTCTAAGAGAACATTTGATTTCCCCTTCCCCATAACACCAAATAACTACACATATTAAGAGTAAATAAATTGTTGTCGATGAAAAATGCACCAAACACATTAGCCCAACCATTTATGAAATTGTTTCATAGTCCCATCACTCTAACCTATCATTTCATTAGATGTTCATAAACTGTAAATATAAACTGACATATTCATTCATCTAAACTACTAATTCCCAATGTATTTTAATCACAATGACACTAAATATTTTTCTACCTTAAATATATTACTTGTACTTATGTATTTATTGTCATACAAATTTGTTTTCGATATCGGTGTCTACGAGTTCCTCCATGTATCAAGACAAGTAAGAACACATTAACATTCCCCTGTGCTCCGTAGCTGCAACTGAATTAATTATCATCACTCAGAGCTCTGTAGCTCAGGATCGTGGTAAAGAAAGATTCATCTTGGTTTAAACAAAAGTACTGCAGAGCTTTTTAAAACTGAAAAAGCATAAATAGGTTTAAGTATAGATGGCATAAATTTTATAAATGATAGAAATATACAATAAATAATAGTTTCAAAATAATCATTAAATACGCTATGAAGACAGAAAACAGAAGTCACTACGGCTACATTCGAAAAATATTTACAGCCATTTGATGAGTCAACCTAATGTTTACTTTTGACAAAACTGTCGAACGTTATATGCTGACCTACCTAATCATATTTTTGTCTTAGATTGTTTTTTCATTACCTTGCTTGAATGACACCTGATTGAGTAAGCAATCAAACTTTACAGGGATTGGTTCTGTGATAAATAAATAAATTGAAATTTTCTTTCGTTGACTAGACACTGCAATATGTTTTTTCTATATTCTGCTAAATCAAAATCAGCTCCAAATTCAATACTCTCTTCCTACATTAGTACACAACTTGAGTTTTTAATCCACAAATTAACTGGCTTAGTCCTTAAATTGCAGATTGCAGTACTCTATCTTGTTCAGTAAAATCATTGACAAAATTTTCTCTTATTGTCTATCTAACAACATAGATTAACAAAAACTGACTGAGACCCATATATAACGAGTTTATAACTCACAATGATCATCTTCAGTGGCTAATTTTACGGAGCTCAGTGTTGTACAATGTACATAGGATATCCTAGTGCTTGGTGTAATAAATTCTGCTGTGTTCAGTCAATGGCCCATGATTAGCTTTGCATCTACTGATTACAGAGCGGCTGATGGGTTGTCTATCATTATCTCTCGCTTCAAGCATCAGGTGTAGGATGTACCTTTGGCACCAGCTGAGACGGGAATAAAATACAACTTTAATTAAACAGCATATAAAATCTTTAAAGTTACAACATTTAGAAGTGATTGTTGTGTTTTATCTAGATCCAGGGCTAAACCTTCATCGTTACTCTAAATTCAATAACTTGTGGTAACAGGTTGCTTTGATGATTAGAACAAGTATTTTTAGTAAACAATGTTTAGTACTTGTAAAATTTTACTAGAAAAGTGTATGACACATTGTGTATACTCATACACTATCATTAAAATACTAGGATTTATTTTAGTGTATTGCGAATGTTACATGATTTATACTTTAGAATATGTATTTTGGTAGAGTATGAATAAGAAAAATATATATATATATATATTTATATATATTACACAATTTTCATTAGGAGGTCTAGTGCAAAAGGATCTACAAGATTGGGTACATCTTTGCCTTATTGATTCAATGATATTGTTTTGTTATGTTATGCTTTCCAATGTTGATATTCTATCTCTTTTCTTATTCAATTCCTTAATCGTATTGTCTATTTATACATTCTACTATTGTTATATGACCTATTTACATAGCTTTTATTATATTTTGTTACATTTATTTCCTATTTTATTGTTATATCTTGTTCAATTGTTACATATTTTATGTGGTTATATTGTTATTTTTTATATCTTTTTGTTGCTATATGTATTCTTCTATTTATTGAACATTTACTTCAAGTTGGCTGTTAAAATGATTTTCAAACTGTTCTTTTTTAAACTTATATTACGTTTTGTCATATTTATGTACATTGGTTTGACCGTTGAGCGTTAGTATGAATAAATAAAATATAAAAAAATCATTGGTAGTTGAGGAGGACACTTAAGTATTGGCGTCACTGAAAACAAATATTTTACTAAGCATGTATTTTTATTAAGTAGGGCTTGGGTGAAACAGAGTGGCAATAATAGTTAAGCCAATTAAACATTTCAAAATCCCTCAATATGTTTTATTTAACGAACTAATTAATAATTATCAGCTACTCAATTATTAAATCATACTTGTATTTTATCTAAACAAATGTAAAATGTGTAATCCTAAAATGAGTCACAATTACAAGATCTCACCATATTTTCCATTGTTAGATTCAGTCGCTCCTTCAGCAGCTTTGTCCTAATGACGGGACTTTGAAGCATCAGTGAACTTTACTAATGACTACGAGGTTAATGTATTTCATCAATTAGAATTAGTCATCGTGAACTTTGTTATCAAACTACTCTTAGCGTTGGTTTTCTCTGGCCCAGCAACTGTGTAATGGAAGTTGTGTGTTCGAATATTGTATCCAACATTTTATATAATAATATATATTTTACAAAAATATTGTTTGCATTCTATGTTATTAAGAAAGGTTGGACAGCTCTTTGTTAGCGAATTTCCCTATAGGTAATTAGCTATTACCGTAGGTCTCATGGTAAGACCTAGGCCCGGGACCGATTTACTTTTTCATTTTGATGTCCCCAGAGGCCAAAAACACCATTCGTTCAAATTTTTCAAAGTTTTATATATGTCCATCCGCACGATAACTTGAGTAATTTTTGTCCGATTTTGATAAAATTTGGTTTGAAGGTGTAAGGCGGGATAAACTTGAATGATTCTCGAACCAGCATGATCGGACCATGGGGACGGGGTTTAACGGGGGGTGTTATGGGGTAAAAATGGGTTTTTTTCTAATTTTTTACCCTTAAAACACAATTTATCAATTTTTCTCCAGACCTTTTTAAAGAGCTTAAAAAACAAAGAATTTAGTTTCTCAAAGTGTTTTTGTACGGTTATTAGTAACGGATAAATAAAAAAAAAATTAATTTAAAATTCCCATGTTATTCTTATGGAGAATATTATAATATGTCGTAGTTGGCTTGTTTATCGATAAAATTTGATCAAACTTGGCGTTTTCATTTATTTCATATTCAGCTATTGATATTTTAATAAAAAACACACTTTTTTAGTTTCCCTGTATCAGCTAACCTAGGTACTCGTTAAACATAAATGTTAATTTAATAAATTAATAATTAAAACCAATCCAGGCAAATGGAAATTCGCTAATTCGGCAGGTTTGCTGCAGCGGGGGTATTTTATTTACGTATTACATTACTTTAGGAAATTTGAAACAACCTGTTTGCAATATCGAACTGTCTTTTCACCAAGTTAATGTTCATCTTCTTTCCGTTTTACCCTTAGAGAAGTGTTATAATATGTTAAAATAATTATATACTACGATCGTGGGAATATTTATTTACAATCAATCTAAAGCAATTCGGATTGGATCCATTGAAATTCAAGGGAGGTCAAACGATTCCCAACCATGTTATGATTGAAGAAATTATATTTGTGATGAAAAAATAACATTGTATAATCAGTTATGTGACTCTATTTATTTTGTAGGAGGTTAAAATGCATTTACCCACACTGGGAGGCTCAATGTCCTCGGACAACCGGACAAAAAAATCCCCTCATCTCCTAGGACACTAGCCTGGAAATGTTCATGAATTATTTTTTAACTAAATTGAATGTTTATATTTACTTAACAATTAAAGAACGCTGCAGCTTTTTTATTAAAACGTTTTCCACAGGCTCTTGGTATAGTTATATTGAGTTTATTAATTGAAGCTTCTAAACTCTTCACCCTCATTCCCCCACACACGATATTATTCTATTGCATTTAAATAAGCATCAGCAGAATAATATGTAAACCATTTTAAATCGTTGTGTTCTTGAACACCTAAAATACGAACATGAGGCGCATTCTTTAGGTTAAACCGGGTACATTTCAAGTCTATACGTTAGTAAGGCAAGTCTCTTTGTCATATGACAGTATAACAGGTATAAGAAGATTTACTGAGAACATGGAGCTCATTACTAAGGATTATTTGGTTCGACTTACGTCTAAGAACATTGATCATATTATTCAACAATCCAAGCTTACTTATGTAGAGTTATTATACAGGGTGTCTCAGACCACCCGGCCGGCTTGTATAGCTCCAATATGAAAGCAAATGGAAACCTAATTGCAACTGGAACCCCCTATTTTGACCCCAAGGAATTCAGCTAAATTATTTTCAACCCCAAAAAAGCACCCCAAAGGGCAGATTTTGGGGGGTGGGGGTGGTTTTTGGGAAATTTTCAAATGTAAAGGGGGGTCGTGTTATACCTCTTGTTAAAGGTCCTTTAGTCCTGAGTATTTTAGTGGAAAAAGATTTAAATTATCTTCATCCCTATTTATAGGGTGTTCAAAAACGTACAAAAAATAGACCTTTGAACTACTTTTCACTGTAAAGAGGTGGAATTTCGTAGGGGGTTAAAATTTAGCAACACTTTAATTAATAAATGAGCTTTCAAAAAACTCTGGTTTTAACCCTTTTGCTATCTTTTTACTTATGTTACGCATTTTCAAACTTTTTGAAGTTTCAAAAGCTGTTATCTCAAAAATTTCAAATGTGAACATGGGTTTCATTACAAACCACATTGTAGCCCTTGAAATTTTGCTATAATTTTTGTGTTTAATGTTTTTTGGTATCTTCATTGGTTAAAGAGATATAGTGAAATTAGTGTATTTTCATGTTTTATTAAATGGTATTCAAAGTGTTTGCTGTTGTAAATGTACACGTCTAGGTCTCAATTAAAACTAATTATGTAAAACAATTAAAATACTACCCAAATTGTTAAACTTGGAGGATTAATAAAGGAAAAAACACAACTGCAAATATTCTTAGTTATTTTACAATTTACAAAATTCTAATAGTGCTTTGAATGAATACTGTCTATAAATGCTACTGGAAAATAAAAAAAAATCATCATGAAATCAATGAGCGTGTGCGTGAAACTGGTCACGTTTGATCAGATCAAAAAAAATATAAGGAACTTACTGGATCTGTACGAGAGGTGAATGCACCTGCGGTAGTAAAATAGCAATACAGTACCATGGAGAAAAAGTAGGCCTACTACCTGCATAAACAGAGTTGGGGTTTGCATGGAACAAAATGGAAGGCAATTTAAGCATTTGTAGAAGTCCATCGGTATGTAGGCTATTAATGCTGATTCAAACAAATTATTCATTCAAAGCACTATTAGAGCCATGGAATTGTAAAATAACTAAGAATATTTGCAGTTGTGTTCTTACCTTTATCAATCTTCCAAGATCAACAATCTGAGTACTATTTTATTTTTTTAGACAAGATTTGTTTTAATTGAGACCTAGAGGTATACATTTGCAACAGCAAACACTTTGAATACCATTTAATAAAACATGAAAATACACTAATTTCGTTATATCTCTTTAACCAATGAAGATACCAAAAAACATTAAATACAAAAATTATAGCAAATTTTAAGGACTACAATGTGGTTTGTAATGAAACCCATGTTGCCATTTGAAATTCTTGAGATAACAGCTTTTGAAACTTCAAAAAGTTTGAAAACGCGTAACATAAGTAAAAAGATAGCAAAAGGGTTGAAACCAGAGTTTTTTGAAAGCTCATTTAGCAATTAAAGTGTTATCAAAATTTGAACCCCCCACGAAATTCCACCTCTTTACAGTGAAAAGTAGTTCAAAGGTCTATTTTTTGTACGTTTTTGAACACCCTGTAAATAGGGATGAAGATAATTTAAATCTTTTTCCACTAAAATACTCAGGACTAAAGGACCTTTAAAAAGAGGTATAACACGACCCCCCTTTACATTTGAAAATGAAACCACCCCCACCCCCCAAAATCTGCCCTTTGGGGTGCTTTTTTGGGGTTGAAAATAATTTAGCTGAATTCCTTGGGATCAAAATAGGGGGTTCCAGTTGCAATTAGGTTTCCATTTGCTTTCATAGTGGAGCTATACAAGCCGGCCGGGTGGTCTGAGACACCCTGTATGTTTCATAGTTTTACGGAGAAGTTTACCTTTAGTTCACCAACCACAAAATCCCCGCTCTAACGATAACCTATCCTCTTTTACTGATAGTACTTTGAATTTAGTTTCGTGTAACCTATTTATGTTTACAACATCAAAGTCAAATATGCGAGTATCACATCCCCCATATATCATATAGCTTTTACAAAAAAAGTAGATTTGACTATAACTATAAAATGTAGCCAATTTTAGTAACCTTGCGAGGAAAAGTAAGAGAAATACTAGTTTTTCATAAACGTTTATACGTAAAAAGAAGAGAAATATGTAAAAATGGTTTGTGGATTTTGTGTATCAATAGGACTAACCGACAAGTTTTGTAAACTTGGCAAGGTCAAGCTGTAATATTTTAAACAGACTTGAATTTTTATTTCAAAACGAGACTAATATCCCCTTAAACTTTGGACTTGTAATAAAAGGTAATGCCTAAAGAAACAACTTGTATCAATCTGTAAACAAACTATACAAGAAATCTTACTCTGTTTTAGGCTAATTTATTCCCTCGAATTCTGATTAAAATACAACCAGTTGTGTCTCAATCCTAATCGGTGGTATTTTTTGATAAAGAGATATCATGTTCCTAATGGTTTGTTCGCTGTGATCCTTTGGTACAATAAATCTTTATCCTTCTATTTTAATCAACCATCAACAATTTTTCAAGGTACCTATTACTAGACACAGATAGTTCATTAGTGATATGAGCCACTCCCATCATATCATATTGGTGGGGTAGTTCAATATGAGTGATTTCATGTTATTTATCCATCCATACCTTATAAAAAATATTTTACAGAAGTAAAAATATGTTGAAACTATTTTCAGTTCACAGATAATAAATGTAATTGAAACTTTTCAAAACACAAACATTATAACATTCGATGTATATGATTACATTTGTCAAACCAATTTAAAAATATAAACGCATAAGAATTTCCTGAGGGAAATAAACATGTTGACGTAATAAACTAATCGTTGGACTCTCCAGCTTTATGGGCTGATGGACTCCCCTGACACTGAAACCCCATGAGTGGCTTACCAACATTTAATTCATTTCAAACATTTTTCGTAATACTACAGAAAAAAACTGTCATTTTTAATGCATGCGTTTCTAGTCTAAGGTATTTCTTTTACCACCTATGGAGTAATAGTATGTTTTATGTCAAGAGTATAAAGTGAGATTAAGATTTACAAAATGTATGCTTTATGAATAAGATAGCTTAAATAACAGTGCAGTAACCCTCGCTCAAATGAGCGATCAGGGTTTCACTGGAGTTGGGAAATCCCAACCTCAGTCATTAAACATTAAACTCTTAATAGGCTAGGATAAAACATGATATCCAATTTCTATGCTGTACCTACTGTACAGCTGTTTTACATCAGTCGTGAGTGACGTCACAGCAGATATTGTCATTGTTCAAATACTCAACTAACCATTTTGTTTCGTTAAACGTACCTTGATACTTAGCGATTTTTTTAAACCTTAATTTCTTTCTATTATCTTCGTTTTAATTAATAATATGTAATTTAATTTATTATTTTTTGCGCTGTAATTGCGATGGCATCCCAATCGAAGCTATACAAATTTTACTTAATTTGGGAAACAATATGATATACATATGAAAGGAGGATACAATTTACCCTACAAGTATTCGATTTGTTAAAATTATTATTTATGTTTAATTTCTACGTCATTTTGAACCCGTTTCGCTAAGGACAATATTTTATATTGTTAAATATTTTGACCAATTACGTTTTATGACTATTACTACGTAACATTTAAGTTTTAGGGTATGCCTCAGTCCAACCTAACCCAACCTTAAATAGCCTAGCCCCCAACTGAATTTGTAGATCATTTTATCTATACTTCTAAAACATATTGGTAACCATAACCCGGAAAAGGATATAATATTTTTGTAAGCTAAGCATAATTACTGTGTAGGCAAACGTACATTTTCTTTCTACAACACTACCAACTATCTCCTGACGGACGATCGTTGGTGCCAATTGCCAATACACTAATTGGGTTGTGACTATGTCGCCCATGTATCACAAACGTCAACGAGGCGAGGCAGCTTTGAAGGTGATATATTTGTCAAATCAGAGAGAAAGTGACAAGTCATAATTAGCTACGTAACACATCAACTACGTGTGTATAATTGCATTTAAACTGAATTCATTTTGTACACAATATTACTTGAATACTAGAGTGGTGCATCTTTGACCGTTAATAGTGTTTAATAAATGTCATAGGTTATATGAGTACTTAGGTTTGCTGATACAGGGAAGGTAGTAGAGTTTTTTTTTATTGAAACATTAAAACCTTAGTATAAAATAAATAAATTTACTATATTTGAAAGAGTATCCATAAACAAACAAAATGGAATAGATGTCCCAAACTCCAACCTCTTGGCTATTTTAGTGATCGATGTTATACAATTATATTAGTTTGGGAAGGTTTCCCCAACTTAAGCAACGTACCAACTTTAAATCCTGCATAAAATATTCATACATATGCTCAAACATTATTACGTTTTTCCTCCTCATAATTCCTAAGACATAAAAAATACAAATCTTTCTCTCTACATTTTCATTATGATTAAAGGTCGTTGTAGGTAATACAGTTTTTTTTCTTATTTTCCACGATTTTTTGTCCACAGTTGGTATCTAAACACTTTAAGGGAAAGAGGTCCAAACCCGCATATGTTTTGTGGATATGCCTAGAATTAAACTCGTCCCTCTCACCTCGAAGTCTGAGACGTTAACCACCAGGCTAACATAATTTGTTACTCGTCAAGTAAAAATGCAAATGATTAAGAAAAAAGTCTAAATATAAAAATATGAAAATATCTTAGAACGCGAGAACGTAGGCAGCGGCAAAGGGAAGTAAGCGATAAGACAGAGGGGTTCCCATATCCTCTGGGGGAATGATATTCACTACACACTACACAGGTAGCTTTCATCTTTATCGTTCACACATTCCTTTTGAATTAGGCCTTAATTCGATGTCTTTTTGGAAAATAGTGATTCACGTCTCCGTTTAGCACTAAATGTAATCACTTATTGCATATGCTCCTTATAATTTGTAAATTAATTTTAAATATATGAGTTTTTAGATAACTTGTAAAAACATAATAGTGTTGTAGTACATAACTTCTTTTATATAAAACCACATCTATCTAAGAATTTGACAAACATAGATCATTAAATTGCCATTTAAACCGTATTAGATTTGAAAAGCTATTCCTGATTTTGTTTTGTAATAAATATACATTATTTATTTGTTTCCCAAAGAAAGTTTGGTACATAAAAATTGAATAATACAAAAAAATTGCCCTATTCGCGTTAAAAGTCTCTACTTATGTTTTATATATTTTTATTTTATTTTACTTTTTTTAACAAGTAAACAAAATTAATTGTTTTTATTTATTAACAGTTATTGCATAAAGTACAACAATTTAAAAACTTGAGTTTTTAAATGATATACTGTTATAAAATTAATACACTGTAGGCTTTAATAGATGAACTAACACTGTTTCTTCTCACATAGACAATATTTTAAGTGTTTAACTATGTAAGAAAGAAATTAATATACAATTATGTCACGTCTACCCTTGTGACTGGGGGGGGGGGGGGCTCGCTTGGGTGAGAAGTGGCGAGGTGTTGAAAACAGCACAGCAAAATCAGCAGACGAACGAACTATTTATTGAAAATTAATAACGAACTTCCCTAACTTAAACTCTAACAAATCAAAATTAATAATATTCCCTGCACTAAAATATCAAGGTACCGACCGACCCTCTACCCGATCGCGTGTCGGCGCGACGCGGAAGTACTGACGCTCTCTGTACTCGGAGACCTTCTCGGCCCCCGTCTCGCAGCTCACTGCCTCTGTCGTCGTCCAAGACACCACGGCTCGGGGATGCTGTCTCAGCAGTCTTCTCGACTTGCGTGGGATATGGGCCCCACGTCACAATTATAATAAAACGAGAATGGATAACATCTAGTTTATTATATTTTAATATTGTAATACAATAATTTGCCAAACTATAACATTTAGTCATTTATGTCTGGCAAGTAGTAATAAAATTCCAATTTAATTTGCGATACAAAACTGTTTTAAGCTATATATTATATTTACTTCAGTTGTTACGATAAATGTGGAAAGGCTCACTAGACCTCAGTTTGTGTAAGACCACAGACCAATGGTGGCACATAGGTATTAGTTACTGTCGGCTCGTACCGCAGCCTATACATAAGGGAACTGACTGAACAAAGGTATATTATCATGTTGCAATAAAGTGTGCTATAGAGTATCTTGTTTATTGGTAAGTAACAATCGTTTATTTCGTTTCAATTTTACCTTTACCCTTTTTACATAATAACCTATATGAAAAAATGTGTAAAAATCTACAAGTTTAAGTTTTGAGTTGAAACATCTGTTTTAGGTCCCCTGAACCCCTGGTTTTGGAAGGAGTGTGTGTAAGTGGGTATAATCAGAGCTATATTTTTTCACACCTGACCTGTGGTCGTATTTTTATTAAATTGGTATATGGGTAATTCATAGTAACTCGGTGTGTTTTGAAATTTTTATTTTTAATGGTGATTTTACCATAAACCCCTTAAAATAACGGAAATATCGTATGTTTACAAGAACTATTTGGATCGAAATTTAGTATGCTATAGTAATTTTAATTTTAAACAAAACCGTATGACTCCCATTGCTGTAATAATTGCGGTTTCAAAGTTACTGTAACTTATGTGATTTTCCTAGTATAAAGTGGTATAAAGGGATAGACTTTTGAAAAACCGGCCTGATTGATTTTGTTCAAAATTTGGTATGCTATGTTGTTTATAGTTCTAAGCAAAAGGGTATAACCTCAATTTTATTCCTCTAAAAATATGGTTTAAAAGTTATTGCAACTTTTGTGATTTTCTCCATGAAATATTATATTTACTCCCAACACTTACCCATGATAATGGTTGTTGACAAGCTAAAGGGAGAAAGTACAGTATGTATCAGATAGTTGATACCGTTTATATAATAAAGACTTTTAAGTTTTTATTGAATTTGAAATACGTCAATTTTATATAATTAATGTAAAGTCTTCAATTGTCCCATATAAAACCATTTTGAGCCTAACTTTAATTTATTTTAAGATTTTTTAAATTTGTGCAATGTATATAGTTTAATAGTGTTTTACTAGTCGCCATTTTGTGTATGCTGACATTTTACTATATATATTCTTATCTCCCAAAAAGGGTGAGGCTATTTTAAATCGTTACTCGAATATATTATATTCACTGAATCTGCGTTAAAACATCTCCTGATCCAATATACTTTACGTATACCTCAACTATTGCTCAAACAAATTGCAAATTAATAAATTAGTGTCAACGCTGTATATGTATGTAGTTAAACAGATATTGTTTAAAGTTTTGAAGAGCTTTAAGACAATATTTTATAGAAAACATGTAGGGTGATTTTAATGTTCAATTATATTCTTAGCCGAAAATAGTTTGTCAACAAAGGTATTATCGGAAGGTTTAAACTTTGGTAGCTAACCACAAGCCCCTGCTCATGTTATCCCCCCCCCCCCACAACGTTCGTGTTGGTTCTCTTATACTGACAAATATTTTATCATTATATTTTCTGATCGTAAAAAAGTATTGTACTTTACTCTATTGAACTAATGAATTGTTTAAATAACACTTTAAGGTCAACAAAGTTGCAATGAATTTCTTTATTTCCAGTGTTGTAATAATTTTCACCTCACTATGATGTTTTTAGCTGTTTTAAATTTGTCAATCGGAAGCCGAAAGCTACAATTTGCTGTCCATGGCTTAAATGCCAGCTGTCATCGTTATTTGGGTGCCGAGCAGGTTTTTACATCCCTAGGGCCGAAAATCAGCTGTTCACATGTTTACTTGAAACGTATATTAAATACACAAGCAGTGCATTGCAATAATTGTTAATAATTGTTAGAGGTTAACTGTAAGAAAGAACCATGAGGTCCTAAGTTCGCCTCAATAAAGAAGGATTTTCATTTCATTTCATTTCAATTAATTAACTAATTATTAATCTATCTTTCTAATATATAAAATTCTCGTGTCACAGTGTTTGTCTGCAAACTCCTCCGGAACGACTTCACCGATCGTTATGAAATTTGGTGTGTAAATTCTGTAGGTATGCGAATCGGACGTAAACTATTTCCCGTTTCGAAATTCTTAAAAGGGCTCCGCCCCAGTGGCTCTGGAGTTTCCCATGTTAACCTTATGAGAAATGGAATTAATGAATCTTAACAGCTGTTTCAATTAAACAAGTTGGTTCTGTTCTATGATGTTCAATAGCATTAAAGTTACAAGGATTACCAACAGGGTGCAGCACTATTATTTCTTTTACATTTATGACAACAGCTAATTTGCAACCAAAAGGTGAGTGAGCGTAGCGAACGAGCTCCAACCTAAAGGTGAGTGAGCGTAGCGAACGAGCTCCAACCCAAAGGTGAGTGAGCGTAGCGAACGAACTTCAACCAGGACGTGATTGAGCGATGCGAACGAGATCATCTTGAAAATTAAAAGTAACGGTACTTTCTTTCCATCGGTCTGTCTTAGGGGAAACCTATAACTTAGGCGATACGAAGTTCGCCGGGTCAGCTAGTACTATTATATACAAATCTTTTATATATTAATATTAATTATAAATAGACTTGCTTTATTGCGCTACCTAGCAACTATTTATTGTTCATTCTGCTGAGTACTCTAAATAGTTTCTTCACATAACCTTAGAGTTTTAGTTGTGTTGACTACTAGTGTGGAATTATTTTATACTAGCTGGCCTGACAGACGTCGTCCTGTCCTATTGTGGTTTTAAGTCAAATGCTCGTTCATTTTCAAGATGGGCTCGTTCGCATGGGTCAATCACGTCCTGGTTGAAGTTCTTTTTTTTTATTTTTGTTTAAAAGTTTTGTTTTATTACTCTGAGGTTGAACCAGCTGTTAAGATTCTTTAATTCCGTTTAAATATGAGTACTCATAAGGTTAACATGGGAAACTACAGAGCCACTGGGGTGGAGCCCTTTTGACGGATCACAAACCATCCTTGAATAATGCTTAATAATGCCTGAAAGTTGCATTACAATCTGTCGAGCGGTTTCGGAGTCCATAAAGGACAAACAAACAAGCAAACAAACAAACATACATTGGATTATATATATATATATATATATAGACTAAATAAATAACAAATTACATTATTAACAAACACCTTTATATCTGCAATCAGATGTTTATCTTTATTTTGAAATGTTGGTTTGTATAAAGGATCCGGTGGGGCACACGGAAGATTTCTCAGGTGCCGTTTGACGTCACTAACTGCTGCGTCTGAAGAAACAGACAATTTTATAATTTTTCTATTATTAAATTAAACTGTCATAACCTAACCGTATGTTTTTATGTTTTATCTATGACCTAACCAAACTAACCAAACGTGCTGATAAAGGAAAAATTGAATGAAGGTTTACTAATCTAAAAAATAGTTTTGTTTATAAAATAAAATTATAAATGCCTAAAATTCAATTTTTTATTTTTTTTAAATTATAAAATTAAACTGTCATAACCTAACCAAACCAACCAAACTTGCTGATATGAAAAAAATTGTTGACAAAAAGTTAGTACTATCGGCGGGATTCGAACACGACGTCTGGATTATAAGCCCGCCACGCTATCCACTTCACCACCGAGGCCGATGACTCAAATCCGTATCGGTGCGGTATTGGTGTTCCCTCAAAGTGACGTCAGCAGTTAGTGACGTCAAACGGCACCTGAGAAATCTTCCGTGTGCCGTTTCGTAAAGAATCTCTTGGGAGCATAACCTGTACCTCTTAACCTCTGCTCTTCGAACTGTCAAATTTAAGTATTTACAGCTGACTTAAATTAATTGATATATTTACATTCTTTCAAAATGTAAACATGGAAATTTGGAAGCCCATGGGGCGTAGCCCAAGGGAAATATGAAAATTAAGTGATATAATATTGCATTGCCATCCATTTGTGAGCTATGTTTCAAATTTAAAGTCTCTAGCTCATCTGGAACTTCGTTTAAAATTGATATCAAAATTTGTAGGAAAGCGACTAGCGAGCTAATAAAAACAAGCCCATTGGGAGTCCATTAAGGACAAACAAACATACATTGGATTTCATATATCATAGATATTTTCTTAATTTTGTATAGAGTGGTGACAAATAGTGTTCATACAACGGGTCGAAACGGTTTTGCAGCTCTCGATCGTTTTACGTTGTCGACTTTGTCTCGACCTTAAACATAGTCTCGAGCTAGCAAACCCCTTCGGCCCTAGGTACGAAATATACTATTTTCAGGACCATTTAACTGGTATCATTATCATCCAGGTTAACGCTAAAACAGTTAGGCTTAACTGCCAGACTAAATAGTGTATTAAAAGGATTCTTCATGCCTTATATTAAAGTTGTACGCTATTTTGGCAATTATATTAATTAAGCATTACAGTTTATCATTTAAAGGGTATACGCATGTAGGCCTACTTTGTGTATAAATTGGTATTAGAACTTGATAATTACTAAATAAACTGTATCATTTTGTACTTATTTCTATCTTCCTCATGCAATCAAAATTCAGTGTTATTTAATGATACCAATAATACCAATAATAATTTAATAATACTAACTTACCATAGATAACGTTGATAAAAATTATGACGAGCAATACGTATACTATTAATAATATTAAAAAGTAATATAGTTACAAGAAGTGGCATTATAGGCACTGTTTTTATATTTCCAGTCATACATGAAAATTGAGAAGGAAAAATAAAGTATCGAAGCGGAATAATAGAAATGTGATGTAAATCCAGTCTTTGATCCTCATAAATGGGATCTTTGTCGGTTTAGTAAGCGATTGTTTTAAAATATGCGTGTTGTTTTTAAACTGTACTGTTACAGACCAAGCATTATGTCAATCATAAATAAATAAATATATTTAAACAAAGGAAAAATAAAATAGACACCGGTTTTCCACTCTATAGTCAACATTGTACCTTATTTATTTATTTCCAACGGCAGCAGCCAATTTACAAAGACAAGCATAGATGGTAGAATACAGCGGAAAATTAAAATTAATACAATCAGATGAAAAATCTACATAAAGTAACAAAATAGGTATACAAAAATTTGATAATAAATAATAAGTTTACAAAGATTTAACAAGTTATAAATATCCAAAACATAAAAACAACAAAAAAATAAAGATTAACAAACAACAATAATTACTCAAGGATGGAGACAACTCAGAAAATTGATTGAAATAAAATGTACTTTACATAAAAAACAACTAAAGTATAGGTAGATATCAACAACTGTAGAATAATAAATTAAAATATAATATACATAATGTATACAATAATTAACAAATAACAGTAGAAATTCAATAAATACAACATACAATACAATGATCATGCACTTAACACAGCTTAAAGCTAACTAGGTCTTAATTTCTAGTCTTTCACAGAAAGAAGAAGAGAGGAGGCCTGCCGACGAACCTGGTGAAGTCCATCGAAGAACAGGTCACACCCAGACACAACTCGATTTCCCAGGCGAATAAACCTTGCGAAAGGACTGTTGAAGTCGAAGTGGGTTGAGTGGTATCTTCGACCCAGCAGATCTCGAGATCTTGTGTTTGTAGGAACTTTGAGGTAGATTTCAGCTAGGAGATCTGGACAGTTCATGTGACCATTCACTATCTTCCAGAGAAGAACAACATCAGCCACGTCACGTCGCAGGGCAAGAGGTGACAAGTTCAGATTGCTGGACAGTTCCTCCACAGGCACATCAAGATAGGCAAAACCCAGCCGGACACCAACCAAGCGAATAAAACGCCTTTGTAGAGCCTCCAGTCTCGTCCTATTGCCAACTAACAGTGTAAGGTGACCACACGGGACTTGCATATTCCACGAACTGTCTCACAAGGGAACAATACAGAGAGCGAAGAGCAGAAGGGTTGTCGATGCCTCTAGAGAATCTTGCTATGAAACCAAGCATCTTGTTTGCTTTGTTACTGATGTGATCTATATGTCCAGAAAATCCCATGTCGCTGGCAAATATAACGCCTAGGTCTTTTATACACTGGGACCGTGGAATGGATGTACCAGAAATGGAGTATACGTACATGACTGGGGATTTGATGCGGTGATAGGTTATACAAGAGCTCTTACTGGGATTTACAGACATGTTATTCCTGACACACCAATCCTCAATTTCAGAAAGGCTATTTTGAATTTCTTGAGAGTCTTCTGGTGTAGACACAGTAGTGAAAATCTTCAAGTCGTCAGCAAATTGTAAGGCCTTTACAGTTAATTTGTCCAGTAGGTCATTGACAAAAACATTGAAGAGGCAAGGTCCCAGCAAAGAACCTTGTGGAACTCTTGAAGAAGGTGAGAACTGAGTGGAAGTGGTGGAACCAATCCTCACGACAAGAAAACGTTTTTGTAGGTAACTTATACAAAGCATTGATTGAAAATAAATTCCATCAAACCAAATTGATCTAATTATACTTAGTTCACAATATTTAGGTGATATAAGGGGAAGTTCCCTTACCACATATTTTGTATTTAATGTATGTTGCCTAATCAGCTGTTGAGCTATTATTTTGAAGGAAAGGGTCAAGTGGAGGGGATGGATTTCTTCCCCTAAAACCACCTAAATATTGTGAACGAAGTATATTACTATGAATAAAAAAACTAAACATACTCCCTTACTGGAGTTTTCATCCTTGTGGAACAGCTGATCAAATTTTATTGTTAGTTCTGCACGGTGCTTTGTAGAGGTCATGTTTTGTGTACAATTTGTATTCTGTTCAGTCATTTAAAACCTCGTATACCCAAATAAAACGATGTAGGCCTAATCATAAACGATAACTCGTCCCCTAGTTATAGAACGAAACAGTAAAGCACAAATCATGAAATTAACCATAAAACAATAGAAACAAAATTTCGTCGACAACAGTGATCAGTGTGATAGGACATGAACTAGACACGAAACACGAGCTTGAATGGGATAGGAAGTCTACTTGCAATGGTTCGCCCATCTATGGTATTACATACATAACAAATGGATTATCTGACAAGGATATTTTCAATTTTTGCGATTTTTTTATAATCAGAAAATAAGAAGTGGTCTAGACATGGGACCGATTTGCCCTTTAATTTCAATTACCCAAGAGGTCAAAAACACCGTTCTTTTCAATTATACGTGTGATGAGTTCGTGAACATGATAACTCGAGCAATTTTGATCTCATTTTGACAAAAGTTTTGTTTGAATGGGTAAGGATGAGTGATCTTGAACGAGTCCGCAAACCAGTATCATTGGATCATGGGAACGGGGTGTTATAAGGTCTTGAAATTTTTCGAAAATTGGATTTCAAAAGTTCGCTCTCAGAACGTGAAATTGACAAATATATTACAGCTGTCGTGTAGAGCTAAATAAACTAACAGTTATGTAAATTGTTGTATGGTTAAAAGTTTTTTGGAAAATCCCCCAAATATAGTTTTAAAAACTCCTATGTTATTCTTATGGAGAAAAAGGAAACCAATGTGGTTTACTTGTTTATGAACTTTCAATCAATCAATTAATTAAGATGGGGACGCCACTATGTGCGTATTTACCCAAATATGAGTGAAGGATGAGGGGCGCGATCTTGTACTCTTGTTAGTGACTAAGGTCGACACATTCCTTAGACACAGCTGTTGATTAATAGCCCATACAGCTAATAGCAACTAAAGGAATAGTGGAATAGTGGTTCATAGTGGAATCCGAATCAAATTTTTGCCTTGGTACTAACGAATTAGTCTCAGGATAGTACTGCGGATAGTCGTTAAGCGGGCGTTAATCCACACCAGGGAGAATCGCATCCACAGTGCATGCCCATAAATGATATCCACAATTCGTGACCTCCTAGTAGCTTGATTACAGGACGACGCTACCGTCCGAGTCAAATGTGGTAGATATTTAGTACATGCAATACTTATTCACATTTTACAAAACAAAACCATTTGTTCTTCTCTGTAGCAGCAAACCTAAGTATACCTAAGTAACCTAAGTATTTAATGTATAATGTCTTTTGAATAGGGAATAGATATGATATCTTTACGGAAAAACATATCAAGCTCCAAACGTACCAATGGAAATTCGCTTTGTCTGCATGGTTGCTGCGGTGGGGGAATTTTGTCGTTACTATGAAATAAATAAGTTGAAGATATTATAAAATACCGTATACATTACAAAGCAAGAACTGCTAATATTTAAAAGGCTATTGTAAGTTAATCTTTGATCCATTCATATACAATAGTAAAGGATTTTAAAATTCAATATTCAAGATACATTTGTAAGCCCACTTCCTTATGGGGGAGATGAGTAAAACCACATTAACATTCTACACCTGTTCTCAGATTTCAACTGAATTAATTATCTTGAGCAGCAGCAGCAGAGCCCCTTGTACGGTGACAGTTATCTGTAGTACCCTTCCTTACTTGTACATCTACAACAACTATACAACGTTCTGCCTAGAAGTTTTCTGGTCTACCATAACGGGTTAAGTAACAATAATCTGAAGATATTTGAGATAAAAAAATTGAAATTTCCCTGTTGGGCACAATTTGTTTTTTGGAAAACGTTTTATGTTTGTCAATAAAATAAAAGATCAACGGCAAGAAGATACAATTTAATTTTAGTATAATATGGTATAATGTATTAGAATATTAGGGGAAATTGGCTATAGCAGTTGAACTATTTATCATTATTGGAGCAACAAAAACTGAACTGGAAGCTAAATTTTTTCGCAACCCGAATTTCAAGTACTGTGAGACACCGTTTAGCGACAAAACAAGCTTATATGTTGGTATCCCTGTTTTCTTTACTTCATTGCCAATCAGATTATATTTGTACTGTTGCATAGTTATCTATGAGGTTTAGTATAATTGGGAATTTATTATAAATACGAGTTACCATGGTGTTTTCCAACGCTTGCGTCAGAAGAATAAGTTACAAGTAAATCACTGGTTTTATGCAAAGAAAGGTTTGAAATTAGGTTTCAAGGTGTGATTCCAGTACCTAACAAATCAACTATTACTGACATGTACACAATTTACGCAAATCGGATCCGTAGTAAACAAAAGAAAACGTAGACTTACAATAAATGTCATGTATGGGCTTGTAAAATCACCATGTTGAGTCTGTATTACAATAAATTACTGATAACACAACATATCATAGATATTATTTGGGTTATAAAACAACAATGAATATCGGCTGATCGACAGTGGAGTAAACTAACACATATTCTTGTTTTCTCGAAAAAAGGTTTCTGACAGTACTCGTAATATTTTGTTTGCTTTAAAAGCCCCTTAAGAATGATCAACCTTAAAAATATACAAAATTCAAACCCGCACTCTGTGTTGACTGCTCTTACCATAAAACATGACATGTTATTTAATTCCCTAAGGGTGTTAGATATGTAGCGTCAGCTGATGACGTTGTCATAGCAACGCATTAAGTTAGTCTGATCTTTGTTTTTCTACAGGAATGTACACACAATTTAACTCTTATTAAAATACTTTTCTATTACTTATTTGGTCATAATTTTATTCTATGTACACGAACAACCACGACCAAAAATATTAAAATACTTTTCTATTACTTATTTGGTCATAATTTTATTCTATGTACACGAACAACCACGACCAAAATGGTGACCCCGACTACAACCGTTATCTAAAGACTTATTTTCTTTGAAGAGTTTAAATCTTTTGTGTTTCCTCCTTCGAACGATGTCATTAGAAGACCTGCAGACTCAACTCGCCGAACTTAGAACTGCGAATGAAGAACTGCGTCAACGGATTGGACAACCCAGCACTTCTCAAAACATGTCGGTGAACAGAGTAGCCGTCAAACTTCCGCCCTTTTGGCCTGAAAGACCAAGTCTGTGGTTCTGTCAAGTTGACTCGCAATTTCTTATATCTGGAATTACCAACGACGACACCAAGTTTCACTACGTGGTCTCACAATTGGACACAGGGATTGCTGCTGAAGTCGAAGACATCATAACAAACTCTCCTCAAGGCGACAAAAGTAGGGTGTTTTTGCCGGTCCGGCGGGAGTGAGCGGCTTGAGCGGCAGTGAGCGGCTGACGTCACACGACGCCGCCCCCGCCCCCACCCCCACCCCGACGCCACCCCCACCCCCGACGCCACCCCCACCCCCGACGCCACCCCACCTCTCCTCCCGACGCCACCCGCATCGTCACCCCCACCCCCGTCGCTAACCCCTACCACCATCGGGCAGGTTCAAGGTCATCCTTTGTTGTCTGGAACCACCCTTCGCATCGTGGGAGGTCTCCAAGCCAACCCTCCCTACACCATCACTCACTGTCAACCGCAGCTGCTCCCCAACACCTGCGCTCCAAGCGACCCCCCGCTCCTCCCTTGTATTCTTTGTTCTCCACATAGCGCACACTTATTTACCACCAATAGGATGTTAGCTTATTTTGACCAATCATAGAGCAGTATTTCACATATTTCAAATATTTTAACCGTTTTACCTGCCAGACTGTTTGAACGACCAACCCAACTGAAAAAGTGGTAGGAATATGATGTAATAGACGTACACTATGAAAATAGCATACATATGACACAAAATTGTAAGAAAAGTGTATTTTTTCAAGTCCAATAGTTTAGTTTATTTTACTTTGCGGACTATGAAGAGAGAAGATGCTACTTACATTTAGTTAGTTTCGTTTTAAACTAAGAATAGAACAGACTGAAACATTATTACGTTAACATATTCTGCTAAGGTTACAACATATAATAGAGTGTTAAATGTAAACCACGAGTTATGTGGGAGGTCTCCAAGCCAACCCTTGCTCCTCCCGCTCACTCACGATCCTCCCGCTTACTCATGCTACCCCCACCCGCCCCAACACCCCCCCCACACTCACACCTCGACAACCCCACCGCCCAACGCCTCACCACTATGCCCCCACCCCATTCTCCCGCCTTCGCGAAGGTTCAGGGTCATCCTTTGTTGTCTGGAACCTGCCTACGCATCGAGGGAGGTCTCCAAGCCAACCCTCACTACACACCATCACTCACTGCCTTAGCTCACTGTCAGCTACAGCCGCTCCCCAACAACAGTGCTCCAAGCGAAAGTGTTTTGCTAATTAAATGCTGTTTAATATTCAAACCATGACATGTAAAATTAATTTTTAGCTTAATTTAAATAAAAAGTATTAAAAAAATTATTCTATAGTTTTTTTTTTTCAATCCATGCAACTAATGAGAAAGCAATAACAGGATTAATCATTACGATTTGGCAGGTCACCAAGAATCGATTTTACTGCCCAACAAATTTACTAATTCCACGATTAAATTGTAGATTCCTTGGGAGAGTAATTAAGGTGTGAAATACAAACATTATCGTTATTATATCACTTTTTCTTCAAAAACATAATTATCATTTAATGCCTACATGACCCGTAATGAGTATAAATTTATCCATTTTCCACTAATTAAACTGTCACTCTTGTTCAAGAAATTTAAGAATTTGGATTTGTGCCTATACTTAAAGTTAGTAAATAAGATAAGTTACGTTAAAAACTTCAAGTTTTTATGGTTTAATTTAAATTGTTGTCTTACTTAAGTTTTTTTTTTTTAAAGATAAGTAGGTTTGATAATACACATCTATTTTGTATAGGTATGAGTACAAATAATATTGATTCTAGTTTTGGCTTAGACTATACTAAAAAATTTCACTAAAATTAAAAGTCGTATAATTTAGCTGATAACGTTACATAATACTATAAAACTAATATTTTTACAGAACTATTATCTGACATTTTCTCACTTGAGGAACATCAATTGTCTAGGCAACGCACATTCAGAATAATATACGGGCTTTGTTGGTTAATAGTTCATCAGTTAAAAATTAGGTTACGTAACTGAATAATTTCACCACGGAGATAATATTTGTTAAAACGAAACTATTGTCCCTGTTGAGTTTTGCTTGTCTTCAAAAAGGTGTTATTGAATGATTAATTTTTGTTAGATTTCTTGAAAAAATAGTTAGCTGTTTTGACAAAACATTTAATTGAATTAATTTCAGACAAAGATATCACCAATATTTTAGTTATGTTTTATTATACGTAATAACGAAAACGTTACAAAATTAAATCTCACTTATGGACAATGTAATATAAAATATAATTTTGTTTGGTTATTTTAGGTAACATTATAAAATTATCTCTAGTTATGATACATGGATTTATTAATGTCATACCTATAGTTTTTTCAACGTAGAAACAATTGAAAATTCTAAAAAACAAATAAATACGGGTAAATTGTTTGGGAGTGCAATTTTAACGTTTGTTAATCAAACCAGTATTGCAAAGTTGGTCACACATGTGTTATTTATTTTTCTCCTAAAATTAGTTGAAAAAAAACAATAAACAAATGTAAATGTATACCAACTCCTTTGCACTATAGTCGAAGTATTTGTATGTAATTTTGTTAAGTCCTTTTTACAATTTTCGTCTTTTACAGAAAATAGTATTCATTTATATTTAATGGGTTATATGGTTTGTCTTAGGAAAATAAAGATCAATATAACTTATATATGAAAAGCTAGATCTCCACTCTTTTCTTCGTGTTTAATTAGCTTGTTTGGACGTATATTGGATTATACTTTTACCAACTCATATTGCAATAGTAAAGTGATTGGGCATAGCTATCACATTAGTTTTAAATATTATGCCATGTTTATGTAAATACAACAATGATGGTAGGCTAATGTTGCTTAAAGGGTTATTACAGACACTTTTCATCACACATGTAAAACACTCTACCCAACGTTTCAGCATCTAAAAACTCATCTCGTACACAAATGAGAAAAAACTTAACACATTGTAACATTGTAACTTAACATATTGTACAACTAACAATACACAAACTCCAACCTAAGTTGGAATACACTTCAGAGAACATTTAAGTATAGGCTATCCACTGTATAGCAGTCAAGTCATGATCCTAAATGCAAAATGCAACAAATCAAAACACAACAAAATCTAAAATTTAATAAAAGAAAAAAATTAGATATATGGTTTCAGCTGTTAGCCTATGATAAATACATAATACAATAAAGTTAAAATAAAGTTATATAATAACTAAAAAGTGAGAAATAGTGACAAGTTCACACGCAATATCTTTCGTCAAAGTTTGGAAATATTTGGTGCAGGTTTTTGCCTTTTTTGAGCTGTCATTGGTTGGAGGAATAAAAATAACTTTAGATGAACGGGATTTTATTTCTTCCACGGTCAACGTTCAATTAAATATGCATTCTCATATACAGTAAATTTAAATATAATTTCAAAATATAATTGCTTTATTTTTCTTGAAAAACAATCTTCCTTTTATTTTCATTATAATTTTTCTATATTTAAAAAAATATACGGGGTTTTGTAGAACTATTTAGTTTTAATTATTGAAAAGTCAAGTAACATTACTGTGCGCAAAACCTATACAAACAATTGATTGCAAAGAAGATGCTTTGTTCTCAACCACATATTATTTATCTATCATATTGTCCCACTTAGGTTCGTATTTTAACTAAATATGAATGTAGAATGAAGTATCACCTTTCCAAGTCGATGTCAGTACTGATCACGATACCGTCACAATCGACACGTACCTACTAGTAGTCTAAACCTTGTTAATAATTTTAAAATAAACTAACTACAATTCCTTCTATAAAAAATAATAATAATTAAAAATATATTTAAAAAAACTCGTATTCGGTTTAAAAAATATTCTTTCCAAGCTAGAGATGTCTGATATGTTTAAAAAAAGGTCAAATGGTTATAAAGTTATGTGAAGTTTTTATTTTATTGAATGCTACAGAGAGTAAAATGATGATTTAGTTCAGAACGCGTTTTATACTCAGATTTATAAGTTCCACTCGAGCTTTAATAGTTTATGAAGCAACATAGCATTTAATAAGTTTATACTATAGCATACCGTGAATTTAAAGAACCAAATTCTATCAAACTGTGTCCTCTCGCATTGAAAACGCAAAGCTTGAGTATAACTGCAATACGCATTTTACACCTATATGCCAACCGCGTACAAAGGACGGATACTCTGCTATTAAATAAATAAATAAAGCAAATAACTCAAAACAACATTCGATAGCTTCCATTCACATAATAGTGCAGGTAACTCTTGATTATCCGCATACTTGTAATTCCTTAGCATCCAGAACCTAGAAATTTTCAAATATATTTCCATCCCTGTTTTATTTATCAGTTAACTAAACCTGTAAAAACATGAAGAAATAAGGGTTCACTAACTTAATCCATTACCAAAGACACCACTGTCGAGTATAATTATTTATCTCATACGGCAACACCCTGTCGTAAATATCCATTACTTTCAAAAGATATAAGAAATCATCGCGGCCAATTGTATCATTGTTTGAAAGATTGGTATATCAATCGCATACTCCTCAGTTTTGTTTGCATACACATTCCTTTCACAGGGTAGGTAGACAATAAGAAGCGATTGTTGTATAATAAATTTATCCCTGAAAGACGAATATATACAAATAAGAATCCTTGTCCCTGGATCAAGTGTATTAGGTAAAATATTTGATAAACTTGTGTTTCAGCAAATCTCTAGTTATATTTGTGATAGTAATAAGTTGTATAAATACCAAGCAGGCTATAGTTTTAACTATAACACCCAGACTGCATTGGTGTCAATAACTGATGATGTAAAAAGAGCAATGGACAGTCGTGAAGTTACTATTATGGTTTTGTTAGATTTTTCTCGTGCTTTTGATAGTGTCCATCATAAAATGTTACTGGCAATTATGAGATCTTTTTCTTTTAGTGATAGCGTTGTTAGTTGGTTCGAATCATATTTATCAGATAGACAACAAAGAGTTAGAACTAGTAAAGGTTCATTGTCAGAATGGAAGTGTAATCCCATTGGTGTACCCTAGGGCTCTACCTTGTCTGCAATGTTATTTTCTCTATACATCATTAAAATTGGTGATTCATTGGTTTTTACTAAATCTATGCTCTGCGCAGATGATTTTCAATTGTATTTACATGCTCCTGTTAAAAATATTAATAATGCTATTGATATTGTAAACACTGATTTGGACACTTAATTAGAGTGGTACAATGGTCATGACCTAAAACTAAATATAAATAAATAAATAAATATAATTTTAGGTACTAGCAGACTATTGAACACAAAATATTTGGAAGTGGTCCCTAAAGTAATGATAGATAACAATGCTTTAGAGTATCAAACAACTTTTAAAAACTTAGGTTTAAGAATGATGAACAGCTTATCATGGTCCGAACAAGCTAGTTACATACACAGAAAGGTATATCAGTGTTTATACCAGTTAAAGCGCATGTGCTTCAATCCCTCTGAAAAGTTAAGAAAAACTTTAATTTTAACATTGGTTTTTTCCCATTTTTGATTATGCTAGTGTAGATTTTTGTGATATCAGTAATGCTCTGTTAACTAAAACATTAGAGAGCACAAAACGATTGTATTAGATTTTTTTTTTCGATTACAAATACATGGACACGTGACAGAATATTATAAAAGATTAAATGTCCCGAAGGTTAAAGAGCGATTAGAATATAATACTCTCGTCTTAGCTCATAAAACAATTAAAACCCACGAACCAATGTATTTATTTGAGAATTATAGATTTATGAGGAATGTTCATCTTAGGCGGACACGTTTTGGTGATAATATTTTACAATTTCCTAGACACAAGACAGTCATATATACTAATTCTTTCCATGTTCAATCAATACGTTTGTTAAATTCCCTCAATGATGAAGTTAAAAAATAGTATTAGTGACAAGATTTTCGCAAAAAGACTCAAAGCTAAACTGTTAGAAAAATATTGTTTGTAAGATGTTCAATATAAATATGTTTATAATAAGAATCGTGACAATTTGTTTTCTTTTTTTTTGTAGGCATATATAGTATACTAAACATTGTTGGGTTTCTTTTTCTTTTACTGTCCAATTGTATAAAATAGTGTTGTTGTATTATAGCTACAACATTTCATTAAACAACTTGTGAATAAAATAAAATCGGCATTGTAATAAATATTTTTTTGAGTGTAACCACAACAATGTATTGTAATGTGTTTTTTTGTGATGGAAGATTGGACCATCGAGGTCTAAATCACAGCAGGTGAAATAATGAAATGTCAAATGTCAAAATGTCTCTCTCTCTCCCCCCCCTCCATCCCCTTCTCTCTCTCAAGTAGTAATATCTGAAGAGTGAATTTTGATATTCACTCTTTTCATTTCTTATCGTCATATTTTCATTACAACATTTTAGCCAAGAATTAAACAGTATCCTGTTTTATTATAATTAATTTTAATTACAACGTAAAACAATATTTAATTTTTTGAAATTTTTTATGCGGCTGCCGGCGGTGGCATTGCGCGATAAGTCAACATTACGCGAAAGAGTTACGCGTAAGAGTAACGCGAAAGAGTAACGTGAAATGCTTAACGCTTAAGACTTCCGCGCAACGCGCCCACGCGTAGGAGTAACGCAAATGTGTATGTAAGACTTCCGCGAAATGCATTTCACAAGCCCTCTATCTTGCTGTCCCACAGGCATCCGCGCGTAAGAGTAACGCGTAATGCGTAAGAGTAACGCGTTACGGAAAATACTTCCGAAAATCGAGCCCGCGCGTTTTAATGTATAACATCCGCGAAAGAGTAACGCGAAAGAGTAACGCGTTACCCTTACGCGTAACGCGTTGACTTATCGCGCAATGCCACCGCCGGCAGCCGCATAAAAAATTTCAAAAAATTAAATATTGTTTTACGTTGTAATTAAAATTAATTATAATAAAACAGGATACTATTTAATTCTTGGCTAAAATGTTGTAATGAAAATATGACGATAAGAAATGAAAAGAGTGAATATCAAAATTCACTCTTCAGATATTACTACTTGAGAGAGAGAAGGGGTTGGAGGGGGGGGAGAGAGAGAGACATTTTGACATTTGACATTTCATTATTTCACCTGCTGTGATTTAGACCTCGATGGTCCAATCTTCCATCACAAAAAAACACATTACAATACATTGTTGTGGTTACACTCAAAAAAATATTTATTACAATGCCGATTTTATTTTATTCACAAGTTGTTTAATGAAATGTTGTAGCTATAATACAACAACACTATTTTATACAATTGGACAGTAAAAGAAAAAGAAACCCAACAATGTTTAGTATACTATATATGCCTACAAAAAAAAAAGAAAACAAATTGTCACGATTCTTATTATAAACATATTTATATTGAACATCTTACAAACAATATTTTTCTAACAGTTTAGCTTTGAGTCTTTTTGCGAAAATCTTGTCACTAATACTATTTTTTAACTTCATCATTGAGGGAATTTAACAAACGTATTGATTGAACATGGAAAGAATTAGTATATATGACTGTCTTGTGTCTAGGAAATTGTAAAATATTATCACCAAAACGTGTCCGCCTAAGATGAACATTCCTCATAAATCTATAATTCTCAAATAAATACATTGGTTCGTGGGTTTTAATTGTTTTATGAGCTAAGACGAGAGTATTATATTCTAATCGCTCTTTAACCTTCGGGACATTTAATCTTTTATAATATTCTGTCACGTGTCCATGTATTTGTAATCGAAAAAAAAAATCTAATACAATCGTTTTGTGCTCTCTAATGTTTTAGTTAACAGAGCATTACTGATATCACAAAAATCTACACTAGCATAATCAAAAATGGGAAAAAACCAATGTTAAAATTAAAGTTTTTCTTAACTTTTCAGAGGGATTGAAGCACATGCGCTTTAACTGGTATAAACACTGATATACCTTTCTGTGTATGTAACTAGCTTGTTCGGACCATGATAAGCTGTTCATCATTCTTAAACCTAAGTTTTTAAAAGTTGTTTGATACTCTAAAGCATTGTTATCTATCATTACTTTAGGGACCACTTCCAAATATATTGTGTTCAATAGTCTGCTAGTACCTAAAATTATATTTATTTATTTATTTATATTTAGTTTTAGGTCATGACCATTGTACCACTCTAATTAAGTGTCCAAATCAGTGTTTACAATATCAATAGCATTATTAATATTTTTAACAGGAGCATGTAAATACAATTGAAAATCATCTGCGCAGAGCATAGATTTAGTAAAAACCAATGAATCACCAATTTTAATGATGTATAGAGAAAATAACATTGCAGACAAGGTAGAGCCCTAGGGTACACCAATGGGATTACACTTCCATTCTGACAATGAACCTTTACTAGTTCTAACTCTTTGTTGTCTATCTGATAAATATGATTCGAACCAACTAACAACGCTATCACTAAAAGAAAAAGATCTCATAATTGCCAGTAACATTTTATGATGGACACTATCAAAAGCACGAGAAAAATCTAACAAAACCATAATAGTAACTTCACGACTGTCCATTGCTCTTTTTACATCATCAGTTATTGACACCAATGCAGTCTGGGTGTTATAGTTAAAACTATAGCCTGCTTGGTATTTATACAACTTATTACTATCACAAATATAACTAGAGATTTGCTGAAACACAAGTTTATCAAATATTTTACCTAATACACTTGATCCAGCGACAAGGATTCTTATTTGTATATATTCGTCTTTCAGGGATAAATTTATTATACAACAATCGCTTCTTATTGTCTACCTACCCTGTGAAAGGAATGTGTATGCAAACAAAACTGAGGAGTATGCGATTGATATACCAATCTTTCAAACAATGATACAATTGGCCGCGATGATTTCTTATATCTTTTGAAAGTAATGGATATTTACGACAGGGTGTTGCCGTATGAGATAAATAATTATACTCGACAGTGGTGTCTTTGGTAATGGATTAAGTTAGTGAACCCTTATTTCTTCATGTTTTTACAGGTTTAGTTAACTGATAAATAAAACAGGGATGGAAATATATTTGAAAATTTCTAGGTTCTGGATGCTAAGGAATTACAAGTATGCGGATAATCAAGAGTTACCTGCACTATTATGTGAATGGAAGCTATCGAATGTTGTTTTGAGTTATTTGCTTTATTTATTTATTTAATAGCAGAGTATCCGTCCTTTGTACGCGGTTGGCATATAGGTGTAAAATGCGTATTGCAGTTATACTCAAGCTTTGCGTTTTCAATGCGAGAGGACACAGTTTGATAGAATTTGGTTCTTTAAATTCACGGTATGCTATAGTATAAACTTATTAAATGCTATGTTGCTTCATAAACTATTAAAGCTCGAGTGGAACTTATAAATCTGAGTATAAAACGCGTTCTGAACTAAATCATCATTTTACTCTCTGTAGCATTCAATAAAATAAAAACTGCACATAACTTTATAACCATTTGACCTTTTTTTAAACATATCAGACATCTCTAGCTTGGAAAGAATATTTTTTAAACCGAATACGAGTTTTTTTAAATATATTTTTAATTATTATTATTTTTTATAGAAGGAATTGTAGTTAGTTTATTTTAAAATTATTAACAAGGTTTAGACTACTAGTAGGTACGTGTCGATTGTGACGGTATCGTGATCAGTACTGACATCGACTTGGAAAGGTGATACTTCATTCTACATTCATATTTAGTTAAAATACGAACCTAAGTGGGACAATATGATAGATAAATAATATGTGGTTGAGAACAAAGCATCTTCTTTGCAATCAATTGTTTGTATAGGTTTTGCGCACAGTAATGTTACTTGACTTTTCAATAATTAAAACTAAATAGTTCTACAAAACCCCATATATTTTTTTAAATATAGAAAAATTATAATGAAAATAAAAGGAAGATTGTTTTTCAAGAAAAATAAAGCAATTATATTTTGAAATTATATTTAAATTTACTGTATATGAGAATGCATATTTAATTGAACGTTGACCGTGGAAGAAATAAAATCCCGTTCATCTAAAGTTATTTTTATTCCTCCAACCAATGACAGCTCAAAAAAGGCAAAAACCTGCACCAAATATTTCCAAACTTTGACGAAAGATATTGCGTGTGAACTTGTCACTATTTCTCACTTTTTAGTTATTATATAACTTTATTTTAACTTTATTGTATTATGTATTTATCATAGGCTAACAGCTGAAACCATATATCTAATTTTTTTCTTTTATTAAATTTTAGATTTTGTTGTGTTTTGATTTGTTGCATTTTGCATTTAGGATCATGACTTGACTGCTATACAGTGGATAGCCTATACTTAAATGTTCTCTGAAGTGTATTCCAACTTAGGTTGGAGTTTGTGTATTGTTAGTTGTACAATATGTTAAGTTACAATGTTACAATGTGTTAAGTTTTTTCTCATTTGTGTACGAGATGAGTTTTTAGATGCTGAAACGTTGGGTAGAGTGTTTTACATGTGTGATGAAAAGTGTCTGTAATAACCCTTTAAGCAACATTAGCCTACCATCATTGTTGTATTTACATAAACATGGCATAATATTTAAAACTAATGTGATAGCTATGCCCAATCACTTTACTATTGCAATATGAGTTGGTAAAAGTATAATCCAATATACGTCCAAACAAGCTAATTAAACACGAAGAAAAGAGTGGAGATCTAGCTTTTCATATATAAGTTATATTGATCTTTATTTTCCTAAGACAAACCATATAACCCATTAAATATAAATGAATACTATTTTCTGTAAAAGACGAAAATTGTAAAAAGGACTTAACAAAATTACATACAAATACTTCGACTATAGTGCAAAGGAGTTGGTATACATTTACATTTGTTTATTGTTTTTTTTCAACTAATTTTAGGAGAAAAATAAATAACACATGTGTGACCAACTTTGCAATACTGGTTTGATTAACAAACGTTAAAATTGCACTCCCAAACAATTTACCCGTATTTATTTGTTTTTTAGAATTTTCAATTGTTTCTACGTTGAAAAAACTATAGGTATGACATTAATAAATCCATGTATCATAACTAGAGATAATTTTATAATGTTACCTAAAATAACCAAACAAAATTATATTTTATATTACATTGTCCATAAGTGAGATTTAATTTTGTAACGTTTTCGTTATTACGTATAATAAAACATAACTAAAATATTGGTGATATCTTTGTCTGAAATTAATTCAATTAAATGTTTTGTCAAAACAGCTAACTATTTTTTCAAGAAATCTAACAAAAATTAATCATTCAATAACACCTTTTTGAAGACAAGCAAAACTCAACAGGGACAATAGTTTCGTTTTAACAAATATTATCTCCGTGGTGAAATTATTCAGTTACGTAACCTAATTTTTAACTGATGAACTATTAACCAACAAAGCCCGTATATTATTCTGAATGTGCGTTGCCTAGACAATTGATGTTCCTCAAGTGAGAAAATGTCAGATAATAGTTCTGTAAAAATATTAGTTTTATAGTATTATGTAACGTTATCAGCTAAATTATACGACTTTTAATTTTAGTGAAATTTTTTAGTATAGTCTAAGCCAAAACTAGAATCAATATTATTTGTACTCATACCTATACAAAATAGATGTGTATTATCAAACCTACTTATCTTTAAAAAAAAAACTTAAGTAAGACAACAATTTAAATTAAACCATAAAAACTTGAAGTTTTTAACGTAACTTATCTTATTTACTAACTTTAAGTATAGGCACAAATCCAAATTCTTAAATTTCTTGAACAAGAGTGACAGTTTAATTAGTGGAAAATGGATAAATTTATACTCATTACGGGTCATGTAGGCATTAAATGATAATTATGTTTTTGAAGAAAAAGTGATATAATAACGATAATGTTTGTATTTCACACCTTAATTACTCTCCCAAGGAATCTACAATTTAATCGTGGAATTAGTAAATTTGTTGGGCAGTAAAATCGATTCTTGGTGACCTGCCAAATCGTAATGATTAATCCTGTTATTGCTTTCTCATTAGTTGCATGGATTGAAAAAAAAACTATAGAATAATTTTTTTAATACTTTTTATTTAAATTAAGCTAAAAATTAATTTTACATGTCATGGTTTGAATATTAAACAGCATTTAATTAGCAAAACACTTTCGCTTGGAGCACTGTTGTTGGGGAGCGGCTGTAGCTGACAGTGAGCTAAGGCAGTGAGTGATGGTGTGTAGTGAGGGTTGGCTTGGAGACCTCCCTCGATGCGTAGGCAGGTTCCAGACAACAAAGGATGACCCTGAACCTTCGCGAAGGCGGGAGAATGGGGTGGGGGCATAGTGGTGAGGCGTTGGGCGGTGGGGTTGTCGAGGTGTGAGTGTGGGGGGGGGGGGGTGTTGGGGCGGGTGGGGGTAGCATGAGTAAGCGGGAGGATCGTGAGTGAGCGGGAGGAGCAAGGGTTGGCTTGGAGACCTCCCACATAACTCGTGGTTTACATTTAACACTCTATTATATGTTGTAACCTTAGCAGAATATGTTAACGTAATAATGTTTCAGTCTGTTCTATTCTTAGTTTAAAACGAAACTAACTAAATGTAAGTAGCATCTTCTCTCTTCATAGTCCGCAAAGTAAAATAAACTAAACTATTGGACTTGAAAAAATACACTTTTCTTACAATTTTGTGTCATATGTATGCTATTTTCATAGTGTACGTCTATTACATCATATTCCTACCACTTTTTCAGTTGGGTTGGTCGTTCAAACAGTCTGGCAGGTAAAACGGTTAAAATATTTGAAATATGTGAAATACTGCTCTATGATTGGTCAAAATAAGCTAACATCCTATTGGTGGTAAATAAGTGTGCGCTATGTGGAGAACAAAGAATACAAGGGAGGAGCGGGGGGTCGCTTGGAGCGCAGGTGTTGGGGAGCAGCTGCGGTTGACAGTGAGTGATGGTGTAGGGAGGGTTGGCTTGGAGACCTCCCACGATGCGAAGGGTGGTTCCAGACAACAAAGGATGACCTTGAACCTGCCCGATGGTGGTAGGGGTTAGCGACGGGGGTGGGGGTGACGATGCGGGTGGCGTCGGGAGGAGAGGTGGGGTGGCGTCGGGGGTGGGGGTGGCGTCGGGGGTGGGGGTGGCGTCGGGGGTGGGGGTGGCGTCGGGGTGGGGGTGGGGGCGGGGGCGGCGTCGTGTGACGTCAGCCGCTCACTGCCGCTCAAGCCGCTCACTCCCGCCGGACCGGCAAAAACACCCTACTGACAAATACGGACATCTAAAAAAGAAACTGATTGAACGCCTCTCTGCATCCGAAGAGCAACGTGTGCGGCGGCTGCTGAGTGAAGAGGACCTTGGAGACCGCAAGCCTTCTCAGTTTTTGAGGCATCTTAGGTCTCTTGCGGGCTCGACTCCCCTTCAAGACAACATGCTTCGTCAACTGTGGCTCAGACGACTCCCTCCTCATTCACAAGCCATATTGACTACGCAACTTGAGCTCTCCTTGGACAAACTGGCAGAACTGGCTGATAAGATCATGGAGGTAGCTGACATTCCTTCAACACCTGGTATTTGTGAAGTCTCTTCAGGTAACACTTCTTTATTAAATGCAATAGAATCCCTCTCTAAACAAGTTCAAGCATTATCAGAAACCAGAGTACGAGATACACAGGTGAGACCTAGGGGTCGTTCCCAGTCTCGTGGTGGATCAGGAAACGAACCTAATCCCTCTAAGAACTGGTGCTGGTACCATAGAAAATTCAAAAACAATGCTACCAAATGTCTTTCTCCGTGCTCTTTTCAGGGAAACCTCAGCAACAATCCGTAGAGGCCGCAACGGATTGTTCAAATGCTGGCGGCCGTCTCTTTGTGATGGACAGAAATTCACGAACTAGGTTCCTTATCGACACCGGGTCTGATGTGTCGTGTTTTCCTAAACGCCTTATCAAATATAAACGTTTTCCTACTACCGGTAGCTATTCACTAAGTGCTGCCAATAACAGTGAAATAAAGACTTATGGTACCATGCCTCTCACCCTTAATTTAGGCCTTAGACGTAATTTCCCTTGGAGTCTAGTGGTAGCGGATGTTTCAATACCTATATTAGGTTCAGACTTCCTTTCACACTATCACTTATTACCCGATTGCAAAATGAAATGTTTGGTTGACAAGAAAACGGGATTGAATGCCGAGGGAATAGTTTCTAACAACAATCAAACTAGTATTAAAGTTATATCTTTCTCTTCGCCATTGGCAGAAGTTTTTTCTGAATTCCCTGATATTATTCGTCCTCCAGGCTTACCTCGTGCTGTGAAACATAAAACAGTTCATCATATAAATGTTACACCTGGTCCTCCTGTTCACTGTCGACCACGTCGCTTACATCCTCAAAAATTGAAAGCTGCCCGGAAAGAATTTGAGGAGATGGTTAAGCTTGGTATTGCTCGACCCTCTGAAAGCCCCTGGTCCTCACCTTTGCACATGGTGCCTAAAGGTGAAAATGGATGGCGTCCTTGCGGTGATTACCGCGCTTTAAATGCTCGTACTGTTCCTGACAGATACCCTGTACCACATATTCAGGATTTCTCGTTCAATTTAGCAGGCTGTACGCATTTCTCTGCCATTGATTTGACCAAGGCTTACCACCAAATTCCCGTCCACGAAGATGACATCCAAAAAACAGCAATCACCACTCCATTTGGTTTGTTTGAATTTCCATTCATGACTTTTGGCTTACGCAACGCGGGTCAAACATTTCAAAGATTCATAGATGAAGTTATTCACGGCCTTGATTTTTGTTATGCATATATTGACGACATTTTAGTATTTTCCCAGTCTGAAGAAATACATAAAGAACACCTAAGAATGTTGTTTGAACGACTTTCTGACTATGGAGTAGTTGTAAATCCATCTAAATGTGTAATTGGTGTACCAGAAGTTAAATTTTTAGGTTACTTAGTCTCATCTGCTGGGACACGTCCACCTCAGGAGAGAGTCACTGCTCTACAAGACTACCAGTTACCTCAGACAATGCGTGGTCTTCGCAGATTCTTGGGAATTATGAACTTTTATTGTAGGTTTCTGCCAAAGGCCGCTGAATTTCAAGCACCTCTGCACTCCCTACTTAGTGACGCTGATTCAAAAGGTTCCCTCCCTGTGCCCTGGACTCCAGAGACAGAAGAAGCTTTCCAAGCATGCAAGGCTAGCTTATCATCAGCAACACTATTGTTTCATCCTAAACCTGATGCTCCTCTTGGTCTCTTTACAGACGCCTCTGGAGTAAGTGTAGGTGCTTGCCTCCAACAGTTTGTCGATGACTCTTGGCAACCACTAGGTTTTTTCTCCAAGAAACTATCATCCAAACAGTGCATCTGGCCTGCATACTACAGAGAACTCCTCGCTATTTATGAAGCTGTGCAGCATTTCCGTCATCTCTTGGAAACAACTTCTTTCACTATATTCACAGATCATAAACCACTTATTTATGCCTTTCAACAGCGCCGTGACAAGTTGCCTCCAGCTCAGTTACACCAACTTTCATTTATCTCTGAGTTTTCGACAGACATAAAGCACATCAGTGGTTCACAAAATATAGTTGCTGATGCTTTGTCACGTGTTGAAACCATTTCAACTGTTTTAGATCATGAATCCTTAGCCAAGTCACAAGAGTCAGACGAAGAACTTCAAAATCTCATTTCAGAAAGTACTACATCTCTTAGATTGGAGAAAGTTCCGATTCCTGGAACCCATTTGAGCCTTATCTGTGACACCTCAACAGGAACTCCTAGACCCTTTGTGCCATCAGAACTGCGACGTAGAGTTTTCGACCAGTTCCACAAGCTGAGTCATCCTGGAATACGTGCCACAACAAAACTTATCTGCGATCGTTTTGTCTGGCCTTCCATTCGTAAGGATTGCCACAAATGGACTCAATCTTGCCTCTCATGCCAAAGATCTAAGATAACTAGACATGTTTCTACTCCCCTTGGTGATTTTCATACACCTACAGAACGTTTTTCTCATGTCCACATTGACCTAATTGGCCCACTTCCCTTATCAAAATCTTCTAGGTACTGTCTAACTATCATAGATAGATTTACTCGTTGGCCTGAAATTTGTCCTATTGATCAAATAACTGCCGAATCTGTTACTGGAGCGTTTGTCTCTACTTGGATAGCTCGATTTGGATGCCCACAAAAGTTGACATGTGATCGTGGATCCCAGTTCACATCGACTTTGTTTAAAGACCTAGCACGACAGTTGGGCATAAAGCTCCAGTTCACTACCAGCTGGCATCCACAAGCCAACGGTATGATTGAAAGACTCCACCGCCAGTTGAAAGCTGCTATAATGGCTCACAGCAAATCAGACTGGACCGAAGTACTGCCGTTTGTCCTTCTCGGAATAAGATCTGCCTTCAAGGAGGACATCACTGCTTCATCAGCTGAACTGGTGTACGGAGAACCACTGCGTCTTCCGGGAGAGTTTTTCGTAATACCTTCCCACGAGAGCAACGAGCCACAAGAATTGGTATCAGGGCTGCGTAAGCATATGAATCGACTAAGACCTACACCCGCATCACGCCACATTAAACCAGGGTCGTTTGTGTTCAAGAACCTCAATACTTGTGACTTTGTATTCCTCCGACAAGACAGCTTAAGAAAATCTTTACAGGCTCCATATTCTGGTCCTTACAAGGTCGTATGCCGTGACGAAAAGACAATTACCATCATTGTAAGAGGCCAAGAAACTAAGGTATCTTTGGACAGGGTCAAGCCAGCCTATATTATTGCAGATGAAAGTCCTATTCCTGAGCCCACGAAACGTTTGGTGCCGACTGGACAAGCAGAGGAATCCTCAAAACTACCACCATCTTGTCAAACTCCATCTACGAATTCTTATACAACTCGTTCTGGAAGACAAATCCGACCACGGGTTACTTTTCAAAATGATGTATAGATTCCTTTTCTCCGTGGGGGGCTGGTGTAGCGTCAGCTGATGACGTTGTCATAGCAACGCATTAAGTTAGTCTGATCTTTGTTTTTCTACAGGAATGTACACACAATTTAACTCTTATTAAAATACTTTTCTATTACTTATTTGGTCATAATTTTATTCTATGTACACGAACAACCACGACCAAAAATATTAAAATACTTTTCTATTACTTATTTGGTCATAATTTTATTCTATGTACACGAACAACCACGACCAAAGATATACAGGACTTCCTTATTCTAAAACCTATGCTTCAGTATTTGTTTCGTAAAGTTACTGTGATTATGTCCAATCACAATTTTAATAACATATTTTATAGATTATTGTGTATCTTTTATTCTTTAAATTTTGAAATACTGTATTTAAAAGTAGTTATAGCTGTTTAAAGCCACAATGTTGTTGAGCCTTCATTTTCCCTACATAAGTTTGGGTCCAAACTCATGTACAGTAATATGTATTCCTCTCAATTATTTTAATCCCTTTGACCTTGATAATTTCAATAAATAATCTAATTGACGTAACTTGCTTCTAATTGATCAGAACGATGAGTGTTTGTCATTAGGGAAGTGTCGACTCTCAGAACTCACACAAGTCGTTGAACCTTATTGGTGATTATCAAAGTGTATGAATAATGAACTTGCTAATTGAACGTATTAAGGTCAGTTTATATTTATTAATATATTTAATACTTTAATCTGAAATAGTGACCATACAAAGGTCATACCATACAAAGGTACGCCGAATAAAAAAGATGAATACAAATCATTCATCTCTTATGTCTAGATTGCGCACGATTCCGTGCGCCAAGTTTGCTACTTGCTAGTTATACTTTAAATCTAATGATTATTCTTGTACATTTATGAATGGGAGTTTGGTTTATAAGATTATCAAAAAAGGTTTCAAAAGATGTGCCCGATGGAAACTGAATATACTATTTTAAAAAATATTGAGAGCCACAAATTATTTCATTATAACATCGATTGGATGATTTATCCTTATTCATTTAAGAACAAATTCAAAAGATTAGTAACTCAAATGATTAAACGGTCGTGGTAGATTTTTCAAACTAACACTAATGAGTATTTGATGTAAAACCTGGGGAAGTTCCATCGAAGACACTTTGAGCCAAATCTCGTTCAATCAATCAACGAGCAAAAACTGCTTGATCTTCAAACCTCTGGAACTACCGAGCCGGTTTATGTTATTGATTATAATATAAATATAAATAACTACTTGATCATATGTTTTTGATAAAGTTATGATAAGTGAAAGATAAATACAGTTTTTGAAACATATCTGTTTAATCAAAATATATGCCGTAAAACGGTGCAAACTTATAAACTGCATCCTGAAAACTAGGGACTAGGTTATAGCTCAAATATTCTATACGGTGGTTAGTTTCGATAATTATTTCTATTCGTTATTTTAGAAAAAAAATATTTGAAGTAGCCCATAATATTTATTTTAAAATTGTATTGACATTTTTCTGGAAAACAAAAGATGTAAAAGTTTGTTTCTCAATGAACGCTGCTTGAACTTCCTATTTGATAGAGTAAATGCTTTAATTAACTAAAAGCAACCGGCTGAACATAACTTAGATCTATGAAAACGCCCTTTGGCATAAAACATATGTTTTTCAATATTAGTTTCAAATCAAATGTGTTTTCTCCTATTACAAGATGCCACCTCATTTTATATAAGGTTTTAACCTTAACTTTCTTTTTTAACCTCTACAATTGTACCCGCTGAAATAATGGCGTAACTGAACATTTTTTACATTCAAGTATAACTACGAAAAATTATAATTTGATTATAAAATTAGGAAACGTATTTTACATTATATAAAAACAGTTTAAGTTTTATACATTGCAATTTATATACAGAATTTTAAAGTTAACTGCATACTTCATTTGGAAGTAACCTATTTACTCAACCTATTTTAAGGTTATTCAGTAGAAAGAGGTTTTTACATTTTAACACTCGGCCAGGCAACAAAAGAACATCACTGGGGATTCATTTCGACGTCAAAGTCAACAGAATTTCATTGAAAGTTTTCATTGTCGCTCCATTTCTATGGTAATATTGGCCGGGCAAACCAAATATTTCGATAATTTGGTGCTTTCTAGCACATCAATGTTTGTGAGGTTCTAAAATACTCGGACTCTGTCGCATATTTTAACAGAAGATCATACTAGAACCAAAGTAGGTACACTTTTGAATTCCCATTTGAAAATCTAAAAAATATAATAATAGATGAGTCAATATCAGTAAAAGGATTTTGTATTAAAATTGAGTGCGATATTTTGTAGTGGTGCTGTATCCGGGGTAGAATAGACCGTAGTGTCCCATGCTTCTCGTACGAAGCTACTGAAAGAGCTCCCTTATCTTCACACCCTCTCCTACTCTTTCCAGGGATAAGTATTCTTCATCTTATGCTTGATTCTCGTCAGGCAACCGTTTTTCTTTTCTTTCGGTCTCCCTTGACGAAATCTTCATTTGTTTACCATTGGCGGTGTGAGTAGCATAACAGCTGTTCGGTTCTCTTAATTGTTAGCACCCCCTGGTGAATGCAAAAACGGCGTTTTACGATTCAAGACTAGACAACATCAGATGGACGAGTGTGTCCGGCGAAATCGGGCCAACAACAGTTTCGAGGTTCCTTCTGACTACTGACCACTTGTATGTATTCGAAACTTTTTGTGGAAAAAGGCATCACCGTAATTTGGTCGCCATACTGACATTTTGGACTCTCTGACTTATCACCCATCTGCTCCCAGGGCACGGTTGTTTCGAGCCTACCTTCATAAGATAGGGGAAGTCAGTGAGTCCGAAGTATCAGACCTCATTGTAAAATACCTGAATGATAAAAATATTGACTACATGACGACTATATATATACTCTATTATGGTATATACCATTAATATACATCAACTATGTATCATTTACCATAGTATATAGTCAATGTAAAAATTCAGAACTTTTATCACTTTTAAGGTTTCCGTAAAAAACATAAGTATATTATAATACGATACATTTTAAAATTGTATGACCAGGATCCAGTTAGTATGAGTTTTTTTATGCATATAGCTGATATTTTTTAAGCATGCATAAACGGATTTGTGAGTTCATTTAAATCTAGTTTTGTGACCAGAAAACAATTATAAATACCAACAGATAATACACAGGAAGTATTACAATGAGAAATTTAAAATTAAACATAACATTATACGATAAAAATGAACAAAATTGGCGAAAAGAAAAAATACTTGAAGTGAGTTTGTCTGAGATGTTTTAAGTGGAGCAGAGTAAAAGGTTTGTCTTGCTTGAGGAATAAAATAAAATAATGGCACGGTCGGAGACTTTATGAAATGGGATTTTTTACACTTAATGATTTAAAATAACTACGTAGGCCATATTACTCTATGCCTGAGTACAACACTTAATCTACTGTAAATATTCGTACCTCGTGTGTTACCAAAACGCTGAAGACTAAAAAAGGCATATTTTTTTACAAACTGATAAGGCAAAATAGTAGTATGCAGTACTATTAAAATATACGTTTAAAAATGTATACACCTATAATTTTCACTTCCACAGATAAAATATACTAAGACTGTCAAATTAGTTAGAATGTGGCACAAACTATAAAAATTAATTGTCACTGCCTACCCTTAATTTCCAATAACATTGATGGCAAAATAAATTAATATAAAAGTAACCCATCTACTTTTAGGACATATTCACCTTATATTTAGTACTTATATACTCTGATATGTGGATACTTGACGACTTATGAAGACATTGAAGAGACGGAAAAGTGATTCAAAGGGGAAATGTTTTATTAATGTAAGATCGATCACGATGAATTTTTATGCCAGTTGAGTCTTGATCTCTTTGACTGAACCTTGTCCCATCCTTTAAAAGTTTAGGAAGTTTTCGTATCCGATTATTTGTAGAAAAAGCTTCTAAATTATATTCATATCCTGACTAAATAAAGCCTAGGACAAGAAAGGAATCTATTAATACAATGTGATGTCTAAAGAAAAAAGAAAAATGTATTATATCATAAAATGTTTTACCTACGTCCATTTTTAAACTAGCCGTTTCAGTTCAGTTCTTTGAATTGAAAATATTCACTTAGCATTTTGTACATACTTAACAGCATTGTTTCACTTAACAGCAAGAGTAACGGACCAATTATATTCAAATATCGAGAGAAAATAAGTAAAATTGTAATGCTTCAAACTTCAACCTCAGGTTTTATTACTCTGAGCTTAATCTAATCAGCTGACAGAACTCAGACTAATTTAATTGTTAGTGACTGGTGCAATTAGTGGTTGGTACGATGAGCCATTGTACCACTATCAGTGGTAATGATGGGTTATAAACGAAAACCTAACCTCTCTTTATGAATAGTCATTGTTAGCAATTAAAAAACAGTCGCAGGTAAATTATAGTATACCCAACTCGTGTAAATAGTCTTAACAACACTGGTAGAAGTTTTTAAGGTACTCGCCAAGGCTCATATCTTAAATTTCTACTTGTATCATTAACACTATCTTTACGCGGTCGTTGCGTAAATTTCTTTAAACTATTATATTTGTATAAGGTCTATATTATAGCCACGGCCCACAAAAATTGATTTACTAAGAGAAGAGGATAAGCTGTAAAATATATGTCAAGATTTTCTTTAGTGTAGTTTTTTTTTTTTGTAAATCCACTACGACCGATAATTCTTGGCTAGATACTGACATATACAGTAACTGCTTCCTCTCTAAATAACTAAAAAACCAATAAGGTCAACTGGCTTTTTAATAAGAAAAATATGATTAATAAGAGAGTATCGTAGTAAAATTTAACTATAAACATTTTACATGTATGAATTATGTAATCTACAACTAGACATGCAAATGTAAATAGCCTAGTGAGTGAAAGAGACGACATATCGGAACAACCGTATCAGCTGATGGAATGTATCAGTGGTCGATCAGAGAACGGAGGGAGGAAATTGGCGGGAGATTGCTGTGCCTTTGTTAATGATCGAATCAACGCCACTTGGCCATACCATTACACAGATATTGGGATGTAAGGAACTAAACGGAGATAAAATGACCTAAGATTACATTTTTATTACGATTAAAATTTATCTTACGGAAAATAATCAATTTTCGTTTATGTTTATAATAATACATTCTACCATTCGATCATTAAATATAATTTTTATTCGGGTTTACGTTAAAAATCAAAATATTTCCGTATACATTTTGAACTTAATATGAAACTCAAAATTGTATGTTAATTGTTATGTTAAACGGATCTTAATTAAGTGCTTAGAGTTTTTGTCTGGTTTATTCAAAAAGATAAGTCGCACTTTCCGAAAATAATTAGAATTCCAACAGGGATATGATAAATAAACAAAAGAGAAAACAAAAATCCATTATTCTCTTACAGGATTAGGATTCTCCATAAAGATTATTTTTGATTGGAGCCACTGTCTGTATGCAAATTCAGAACAGGAAACCCCAAGGCAGAGCTTGTCACCATGAAAACATTCTGGCAGATTTGAAATAAAACACAATTGTTTTTCAGTATTTGTATGTCAATACAATTACGAAAGAATATCAAACTAATGTGTAGGTCTTTTTGAATCGTCTAAAAAGTGTCATAACTGGCCATATTTATTTTTGTTTTTTTGTTTTATGAAAATTTGAGCTTTGCGTCAAAAGTGTCAAACCTTTATTGATTTATTTTTAAGACTGTATATTTGTTTTTAGATAAGCAATAACAATTGTTTGCACGAAATAGAAGATTGTTATTTGGTTTAAAAGTTAATATTAATACGTTACACTTGAATATTAAATTTAATTCGTTATTCGTGTAAATACTGTAGAATAATTTTGTTGACAAACCCGATCCCATTCCTGCGGTGAACTATTCCTCCCTCGTCTTGATGACTTAAACTTAATTATCAAAATAAAAAAAAAAATGTTTTTCCCAGTAAAATTTAATCGTTTTAATTTTTAAATAAATTCTTGTGAACTATAATCAATTTTTGTGTCAGAAGTGTTTGTAAAATATTTTACTATAAATTCGTTGTGTTCTTGATTATAGGGTAAAACTGAAGAATTTTTACTTACGTTATTTTCCGTAAAATGTTTTAATAAAGTATTTTAATCACAATTTATTCCTCACTAATGTCAATAACGTACAATTATTTAGCCTAAAATGAGGTTAAATTGATATTATGGATCTTTATGACTTACTAACACCATAAAACGTCAATGAGTCATCAATAATGGTCAGTTGTGATTGATTGTTGAAAGCTCCTGTCAGACCCACAATACCTGCCCGAACAACTCTCCCGATCTCATCGGTATAGTATTGTAAAAGCCGTACTTGTTTTCGACAGATAAAAATACAATAAATAAAAACATATTTAATTTAAACACTATTAAATTGATGATAAATATGTTTACTGGTAGTAAAAGCTGCAAATATATTTAACTAGCAGAGCACCCGTCCTTCGTACGGGGTTTTCATATATAAGTATAAAATGCTTATTGCGCAGTTATACTCAAGCTTTGCATTTGCAATGGGGGGAGGACACAGTTTGATAAAATTTGGTTCATAAATTTACGGTATGATATAGTATAACACATCTACCATTGCTATAATGTTCTACCATTGCACCTAAACAATAGAAAAAAAAATTATCAAACATTCGCACAATATCACAAATTTTTCATTAAATTAAAAATTCAAACCTAACTGTAAACAATGCTACTTTGACAGTTCTCATTGCGAATCACAGCTTTTTGTTGCTGCTTAGTACAAATTTAGCTGTAATCATATATGCACAAACAAAATAATAATACTGTAGTGCTGCACCCTGTTGGGAAACCTTATAACGTTTTAATGCTATTGCATATTATAGAACCAACTTGTAAAGTTAAAACAGCTGACTAAATTCTTTAATTCCCTTTAAATATGAATACTCATAAGGTTAACATGGGGAACTACAGACCCACTGGGGCAGAGCCCGAAAGGATTTTTGAGATAAGAATATGCCTAAATGTTAATAGGGAATGTGAGCTATCATCATGCCAAATTTCAGCCCAATCCGTCCAGTAGTTTATGCGTGATTGAGCAACACACACACAAACATACACACAAACTCACACACTTTCAGATTTATAATATTAGTAAGATTCTACTGTTGTAAAACAACGAGATATTTCAAAGATATCTATAATGTATATCAATTTTCTTTTAGCGAATTTCCCTATAGGGAAGTAGCTATTACCGCAGGTGGCACGGTAAGACCTAGGCCCGGGACCGATTTACTTTTTCATTTTGATGTCCCCAGAGGCCAAAAACACCATTCGTTCAAATTTTTATATATGTATGGGTTTGCTTGTTAATGGATATAGTTTGATCAAACTTGGCGAAATGATTTATTTTATACTAAGCTATTAATATTTTACTAAAACACACTTCATTAGTTTCAGTTTCCTTGTAGCAGCAAACCTAGGTACTCGTTATACCTAATGTTATTTAAATAGATTTAATTGAAAATCATTTAGAGAAAGGGAAATTTGCTTAGTCGGCAGGTTTGCTGCGGAGGGGGTATTTATAATTTTGTCTGACCTATCAATGCTGACTTATTTATTTGTAACTTTTTATCACTTATTTATATGTAATTTTAAAGAAGCTCGTATTCAAAGGCCCTTTCTGTGTAACAATATACATGATTCCTATGACCACATCACATAAATATTATGATATACATTATTATATATATATATTGCAGTGATTTAGAGGAGACGCAATTTTGTAATACAGGAATGCTAAATTTAATTCATAAAACCAAGAGTTGAAAAATAAACTATATATTGACCAATTTTAAATAAGCAATATGCTCAATGGTAAAAAAAAACAACCACCTGCAGTTTAAGGAAGTAATTTTAACCATCTCACATTTAAAAGAAAATATCATCAGTGTAAATACGATCCATAAACAACGTTGTCCATGGATAAAAGGATAAAAATCCAAAAATATAAACACAATTTGTAAACAGCGTCTACTGTCAGCACAAACAGTTATTGGAAATATTGCAGTTGTATATAATATTGTTGGAATGAAGTCGGTCCGTTGTCAGGCTCACAATGCCTGCTGTGACGTCACGAACACACTTCAATCACTCAGATGATGCGGCTGTCTGTATGGCGGAGTTTATTGTATTATCTGTACAGGTAAATGGATGTACTGGTATGGTTCCGCGATTGAATTATAATTACTTAAACAGTTTTGTACAATAGTATATGCATGATGTAATAGAATTTTTTAGCAATATTTAATAAGACGTAACCTAACCTAACCTAACCTACCCTAACCTAACCTAACCTACCCTAACCTAACCTAACCAAACCATAATAAGCCAAGTGTTTAAAAAGTCAAAACCTCTAACCGATATTAATATGTAAGATAAGATATACTAGGGTTTAAAGTGGTCCCTCCTAAACCGACGTTCGATATGATAATGAGTCAGACTAGCAACACACCCAATCAAAGTTTAGTACACTTGGTTAGTTTATATCTGACCAAGAAGCAAAGTAGATGGAATAAACCTCCCTTAGAACCTGTGGGGTTTCCCAGCGCTACAATGAGGTACCTAGATGTAAATTATTACCGGTAGTGAAAACGTAATCGAGGAATAGTAGATGAATGGTCTTTAGGCGTGAAGCACAGTATATAACTATGGAATGCATAGTTTAATGTCTATAATTGTTGTCTTAAACTTATACCTGGAGGATTTGTACAGCACAAATTGGTCAGACCTTAAAAAACTTAACTTAGTGTTCCACCAGCTGGCTGTTTACTACGTAAACATGGTTCTACATAAATGAACCTCCTGGCATTATCAAAGTGTTGATCAAGTTGAAATAAAAACTGTAAAATATTCACAATGATCCAAACTCTGCTTTAGCTGAAACTTCGAAAATGTATCTTTTAAGTATAAAAAAAAATATCGAGAAAATCCGAAATTTGTCTTTTTCACATGCGATTTTAACTTCTAAACAGTAGTGAAATAGTATATTTCATTACTAGGACCGAAAGTGGCATTTTCCGGAGCGCGCTCAAGTTTTTGTGTGAGGCGAAGCCGAACACAGGAAAATCCAATTTCACATGCGAGGCGAAGCCGAGTATGTGAGAGCTATTTTCACGTACGAGGCGAAGCCGAGGACGGGAATAATGGAGCAAGAGCCGGAAAATAACTTTCGGTACGAGTTATGAACGATACTTTTCATCACGACGCAAAAATACACAAACACAGAATAACAGACCTCAGTAATATTACAACTAGTTTATTTCTAAATTATTTATTTTAAACATCAAAATAAAATCTTCTAAAAGGAAACCTTTGTATATTTCTCGATTAATCTTTTTTTAAACATAAAAAAAAATCTAAAGGGAACCTACTTTAACAATCAAAAAATTAGAAGTTTATGGTTATGTTTATTGTACAGTTTTCATTGTTGGAGACATTCACTCCTTCGTTTAAAAGTTTTTTCTGAAGTTCTTGAATCGTTGAAACGTTTGTAGTGGTCGTGTTTGTTTCATCAACTTTTCTTACTTTTCTCTGAGGACATTCTTCATCTTCTGAGTTGTTAAACACATGATCAATGTCAAAAAAATCTATTTGGCTTCCTGAATGTGTTTTTTCTACAACATTTCTGTTTGTATTCTCAGCAGCTGTTGAACTCATTGCATGCGGATTTTTAAACAGTTTTCTTGACAGTTGTAATTTTCTTCCAATGGAATTTTCTATGTAACTCTCTGCGACATTAGAGGATTTCCAACCTCCGTGTGATTTAAGGGCAAGTAAATCCCCTCCTCCCTCAACTAGCATGGTGGCTGAGGTACGCCTGAGGGCGTGTCCAGTATAGCGCTCCGGTTCGTCTAATTTAAGGTATTCTGCTACCTTTTTTGGGATTGAACTGATTGTGTGACCCCCTACATTTTGTCCCACGCATTTACCCTTCCTGTAACCAATTAAAAATCGGTTACTTTTCATTTGTCTGGGGCGCAATAACAAATATTTGCGAATCAAATCACATGGTCTATATGGACAGTTGTCATTGGTTATGGTAAAACTGCGTTTAATGTGTGTTTTGCCATCGTTGAGAAACACGACAAAAAAACTGCCATTGTCTGTAATATCTTCTACTTTTAAATTTATAAGATCGTGGTTTCGACAAGCTCCATAAATACCGAGCGTTAGGATGACTTTGCTCAGTAGCCATTCATTGTCAGGAGCGTTAACTATGAATCTTTGAATTTCGTCTTCAGTAAAAACCTTAGCTTTTGTAGGTTGATAACCCACTGATTGACGTTTAAGAAATGCTAGAGATTTGTTAAATTTTGATACATCCACATTTTCTTTTAATTTCAAACCACTCTTTATCATAGAAAATTTACTCCACAACGTTGTTGGTTTCATGCTTTTAGATTTCTCAGATAAATATACTAATAAAACTTCGTCACTTACATTCTTTGGTAAAACATTGTGTCCTTGGCACCAGTCCATAAACTTCCTGAACTCCTCATTATACCTCTCTCTTGATTTCTCTGGAAGGAGGTTTTTGGTTATCTCTAAAGCTTTCTTCGATAAATCGTCCGAAATAATAGACATATTTTGGCCGCTTTTAAATACGCACTAAGCTAAAAACACAGCAAAACAAGCTTATGCCTGTTTATGTTTACATTTAGATTGTCAAACAATAAAAACAGCTGATTCAAATCATTAAATTAAACTGTAACAAAACACTAGCGCGCGTAGTGAATAAATGGAGAACTAATTGAGAGCGACGAAAGTAAATTTAGAGCGAGGGAAAATCAGCTGATCGATTTTTCCTCGCCCTAAATTAGAGCTTGGGAAACGGCTACTTTCATTGATGTCAGCTGTTATTGAAAATAGTTACTTTCGTTACGGAGTGATGAAAAAGTATTTTTTCTCCCCCCACTCCAATAGAGGCAGTTCAGGAACAATAGCGGCCATCTTGAATTGATCGAGTAGAGCCCTCTTAAAAATGAAATATGACGGTTTAAGGCGATATAAACATTTATAGTATTTAATACTATTTCGTTGGCTTAGATAAACCTAACTCATTGTATGACTAAAATTTTACCAATTTGACTTTGTAAAAAATGAAACAACTGGAGAAATGCATATCTTGTCACAAATATTACGTGGACTGGCAAAGAAGCCATCAAACATTCAGTTTATAGAACGCATCAGTCCCCTTGATAAAGGCTTTAAGATAATATGGAGAATTGGTGACAGATTACTGCACTTTCGATAATGATAGAAAAACTATAACATGGGAGGGGGGGGGGGGGGTAAATCTACTTTTTTAAACTCAAAAATATTTTAAGAGAATATTTAAAACCATGTTGATTGATGGTATTTTAAATGTTCATAAGAACTGTTTTGAAAAATTAGGAATAATTATGGATAATAATGTAATTAGTTGGCTCTCAAATCTAAATATATAAAAGGCAAAGCCCTCACTGACTCACTCACTCACTCACTCATCACTAATTCTCCCACTTCCCATTTACCTAGGAGGCTGAAATTCGGTACACCGATTCTTTGGGCATTAAATAGGAAAACTAAGTAGTTTTTATTCTGATCAAGCTTTTGTGCTCCGCCCCAGTGGCTCTGGAGTTTCCCATGTTCACCTTATGATTTTTCATATTTAAAAGGAATTAATGAATCTTAATAGCTGTTTCAATTAAACAAGTTGGTTCTGTTCTATGATGTTCAATAGCATTATAATTACAAGGATTACTAACAGGGGGCTGCACTATTATTATTTTTTTTATTTATGACAACAGCTAATTTGCAACCAAAAGGTGAGTGAGCGTAGCGAACGAACTTCGACCAGGACGTGATTCGAACGAGCTAACCTGAAGGCAAGTGAGCGCAGCGAACGAGCTCCAACCTAAAGTTGAGTGAGCGTAGCGAACGAACTTCAACCAGGACGTGATTGAGCCATGCGAACGAGCTCACTTATGAAGTTAAACGGGGTAAAGCCCGCGGGTACAGCTAGTATCACATATAAAGCTTACAATATCACCAATCGTGTGAATAGAGAATGTGTTTTTCAATTAATAATAAAAATTGTCATTTGTTTAAACCATACATTTTCTCATAGTAAATCATAAATAACATATATCCCGCCATGATTTTAAAGAACGAGTTTTTATGTTTTTAACATTAAATGTGATAAAGAAATATAATCATATAAATGATTTAAAATGTAAGCATATTAACTAAACATGACTAAATGATTATTATTGATCATCTTAAAGTCTTAACATAATACTTATGTCAAAGCACTTGCTCTCTGATCTGATTCAAGAAGCTAAGATATAATTAAAGACGTTCTGTGATGGAATCAGGTTGCCTGGTTTCAGCAACTAAGTCCTGATTGCAGGAGCTGACGATGGCTAAATACTCGTCTAACAATCATGTGTTGTTAATGAAACTTAATCTTTTCAAGAAACGATTTGTTTAATCAACAGTTGCACCTTCGTTTAGCAGATTAATATTGAGTTAGTCAAGTATTTATATGAACAATAATCCATAAATACGTCATTTACAGCAGTTGACTGAATCGAAAGCTATTACGGTAATAATGTGATATAAAAAGTAACAATTTGTTTGAGAAAAAGATTAGGTAATCTGAAATGTATTTAAAGTTTTCCAAATTTGTTCTGTTGGGTACATTTTTTATGGGAAATTACGGATATTGTTTTGCATGTAGGCTAACCGTTAGTCTTTGAAACTGAAAATAATGTGGTAATTTAACATCTTTTATTGACCACAGTCTAAGTTTTAGTTTTCAGCTTACATAACTGATTTTATTTTATACATACAAATTCTATAATAAAAATACACCTCCGGTCACTTACTAGGTCACTAACTATTTTAGATAAGGATTGAATAGCAAGACATTTTAATAGCCCTACGACACATGGCATCAATAAGTAATCCTTGCGCTGTTTAAACATTTTCATTCTTTGCTTAAAATACGTACATTCGTATGGTCCCTATTTCAGAATCTATATTATTAAAAGTATTTGTTGGATTTTTGTGTGCAGCAAATCGACCCCTAAATATTTATTTTTATAGGCACATTGAGTATCAATTCAAAGCTCTTATCCTCTAGATGTGCCTTTTGCTGGTTTGGATGATATCCTGTGAAAGCCCTTCGTCCTATAGGGTTTTACAATTTCAGAGTTTGTGCTGAATTCGGTTGTCAATCATCTGAACTGTTTCAAGTTTACATTTGTTTACATCAAAACAGATGGCCATAATACAATTTTGCTTACATCCATACGAAAATGGTGTTATCTCCAGTTGATGATTTTTTAGTGAATTCAAGTAAAATATTAAAATGCTATTTTGTATAAAATGTAAAAAAGGAAAATTACTGCTGGATTTTGTGTTGTGATAGGATTTTGTGTTTTCATTGTATGTTTTATTAGTGTTTTAGGGAATTTTAGTAACATATTGTAATGTTATTTGTTTGAAATGTAAAGAAGAAATTTTATGTTTTCGTTAGCATGTGTAATTTTACTATGATGCCTCGAAGAACACGCAATGCAAATAATAGGGATATGATGAGAAATAATCATTTTCACCCTTATCAACTAAATATCATGGATTTTGAAGGCTGCTAGGAAAGTATTAAAGTATAAACATTTATATTTATTACAATCCATAACATTATAATATGTGATTTTAGGTATATGATCCAGTTTATTATAAACTACCCTTGGATTGAAAGGACTACAACGATTTTTTTCTTGGTCAAATAAAGAGATTTAGTGATAAAAAAGCTTAATTAAATATTGTTCAAAGAGTACTCTACACCATAAATGGAAAACTTAAGGTTTTGGGTTTCGGGCTTGGGTCCCTTGCAATTCCCGCACTTTCTGGGAATAGTGGGAATGTTTTCCAAATTCCTGAATAAAAGAGGAAACAAAGTTGTGGCTCATGAACACAGGATTGTGGTCTGCGGCAACTCGGGCTGACCCTTCCGACAATATCATTGTTGTCAAACTATTTAATACCTAACGGTATTATTAATATAAAATACTGTGGTAGTTTTAATTTTCATGTTTATATATTGTATTGGTTCAACAACCTATTATAGAACACACTGGTTACTTTTAATCAATTATATCACCACATTAAAAACAACATGCTTCGCTAGACATAAACATAATTCATGTGATAAATTGTATATAAGCTGTATATGACAAGCCGATAAAAAAAATAATTTATGAACTGTAAATAGTTGTGGCTTTTAAGAATTGAAAATGTTTTGAAAGTCATTTCCATGAAGCCAATTGATAAGATAGTTTTCTGAAGCCATGGTTCTGGCCATGGTCATGGTTATCCTAAAAGCACGATTGGTAGATGTCCAATTTGAAAAACAATAACTCCTATGACGAATAGTGGTTTGGTAATGGCTTAGGAATAGATGTATTTACGAAGATACAGACGTACAAACTTTAAGCTATGTTATGTAGATTAATCGTATACTTGACAAATTTTTATCTAAAAGAATCAAATCAAACAACATCATCACCACACAGGCACTCCTAATCATGGTAGTTTTTAGTGTTGAATTTCTCTCTGTGCACTGTAGAATGGCTTGTTGCTGTTTGGGCCTACTTATTGCCCTATTGACTGTTACTAGCCTTACCTCACAACTACTGTACCAATATAGATCACTGTCAATAGACATCGTGTGTTCTCACCTCTATTACACTTGGACACTAGTGATGCACGACTGTAGACCCAATTAGTGTATTGGCAACATTGGTCGTCTATCATCTGATAATTGGCAGAACTGGGTCTGATTGATTTGGCAGAATCAAAACAAGATGTAAGCTATTCCATGATGTAAGCGTTACTGCGTATAAATACATCTACGAATTGTTATACAAAGCAAGTTACATCAACACATCTCTCCAATAGAGCCAATCATTGTGAGAATATTATTAAAATAATTTTCATTAATCTGTATTGGAAAATAGCCCATTCCCATACAGCTGACCTCTTCGAAAATCTTCAATTTTCATACACCTAAAACAATTAGTGATCAGCTGACTTTTCCTGACATAAACATTAATTTCGCTACATAAACATTAATTTCGCTACATAAACATTAATTTCGCTACATAAACATTACTTTCGCTACACAAACAATACTTAAACAACAAGACGCCTGACATAAACAAAGTTACAATCAGCTGAATTTTACACCAAAATTAATTGTACAGCTATATTGTGTTTAGATTAGAAAAATGAATAGATTACGAAATATGAGATATTTTTAACGTTTGATGAAGTAGTTTTTGATCGTGATAAAAATTTTAGTTTAATACTCGTCACGAAAGTCCCATTTCGGGACGAGATAGTGTTTTACTGGCCCTTATTATTAATTAAAACGAATCTGAAGGAATATTATGCGTGACGAAAAATAAACGTTCAATCAATAAAGACAAACAAACTAATTTTCTCTTAACATTCACAAACCGTATGGTTGGTCTGGAGACATCTTTGTGGCATGGCTCATTTCGGCATGTAAAGATGGAGTATTCCTTAATATTGTTTTTATCTAACCAACTATAAACACTATTTACAATTGATTGTCCTGTGTGCAATTGGTATTACAATATCACATATTAAATTCTCAACTGATTTTCCGAATCCATAATAAAACCATACTACATTCTTAACATTATTGTACATAGTATTAAATCCGAACCAAGCATAAAGTTCAAAACGAACAATTCAATACAACATTATAATTTATGGCATGAATGTTTAAACAGTAAAAATTGCATAAAAATACAATTTAAACTAATTTGTATTTAAAACCCACATATTAAAAGAGCGACTTTTGTTGTATTCATGTTTCACAAGTGTATAATCTGGAAAAAAGTGATACAAACACCTAAAGTTATGATTAACTCACCCTACTTAAAGCGGTTTAGGTATACTGACTATGTTTAGATATTTAGTTTTAAAAACCTAAAATTATAAAACCAAATCGGGTTTAACAAATCGTACAGCTCTCCAATAGTACGGCAGATGTTTAATTAATTTATATACAATATATGCATTACAGAAAAATGTCACATAATTTGCAGTAAACATGAAGATAGGTAGGCAATCAGCTAATGTGCGCGAGTTGTCAATACAACCATGTTGGTCACTCGGTATCACAACTGCAGTGATTGGCTACAGCTCTCCTGTCTACTAAATCATTGGTTGAAATATGCGACGCCAACAACTTAGTGACACAGTACAGTATGTCAGTATAGGCACAAATACTGACACAGTAGCTGTGTCAAAGTGGAGTTTCTTTGATTTAATTGAAATTGTTTTTGCAATTGTCGATTAATATCAAGTTGATTTATTTTAATACAATATAGTTTAGTTGTTTATTTACCCATTTTATTGGTTAGTACTGTATGGTGATACAGTTTACTGTTTATTTAATATGTAAAAAATTATTCAGTGGTATCTATTGCTTTAACAGTTTTAATTAACACATTTAATGTCTAAGATAGTATATTTTAATAAAATCACGTAGCTCAATAAATGTTGTTTGGTAAAAAAATTAAGTATAGTATTAAGTATTATTGATATTTTGTGCTATAAATTAGTAGAGTAATTATATAATAATATAATAATGCAAACGGCACATTTTATTAAGATTGCTTAGTTGAGGGATAGTTAAATAAATACGTTGTAACTGCAATATATTTCATGATAACATTTTAATATCCAAAAATATAATTTCAAATACTGGAAACGTTCCATGTTTGAGAAAAAAAAACCTGATTTGTTTTTGAACAAAATGTAAATTAAGCTCGCAAATGGTAGATCGCTATATGATTGTAGCTAATTTAAATGCGAAGGGTTTCAATAATAAAACTATCTCTTTTCATCAAAGGCTTTCAATAGTGTGCCAATATGGGTGACCATAATGCTAAACTTTAGTAAACTAGCTGTGGTCCCGTCCTAGGCACGGAGATCAAATAGTCAGTTACAGTCAGTATTTTATCATTGTAGCTGTTTACGAACAAATATGTTTAAGCAACGATTTGCTTTAGATATTTTCAACTATTTTTAAGTAGTCATTTAAACAAAACCCAACGTAATAACTATTTAATTTTGGCCGAGTGAGTTAAACATTTCCATCGGGATGTTAAAGAATAATAACAATAAGCGTGCCTTTAGTGAATTATCCCTCATAAATAAATGTAAGCAATACAACATTTCGAAGCAAAAATACAGTAATTTAGAACATGTTTATCTATTAGACTATCTTTTAATAAATTAGTTTTGCATCAATCGTAATGACCATGTGGAATTGAACAGTATCATAAATAATAAAAGAAGATGTAGCAGAGAGTTGTGGAGCGAGCCAAAGATACAATGGGGCCCACATCGTCAGCCAAGTCGAGATAAGACGGTCTGTGGTCTGTAAAGTTAAGTTGGACAAACTTCTCCCTTTACCTTCTACTGTACATTATCTGTACAATAGTTAACTGTGAAGACAGTAAATGCAGTTAAAACTCAAATATTTTTACTTACTTGTTTTTAATTAATAATTTCACGGAGTCAACTTATGTTTGCAAAGGTTAGTCGTATGATGAAGTTCGGTTGAGAAAAGTATGCTTATTACAGATTTATAGACTAAAAAGTTTACTTGGGTTCCTTAGGTTATCGATTTATAAAAATAAAGGTTGTGAATGTAATAGAACACATAAATTTAGCAACTTTAAATCTAAGTGATATATTGCAATTTTTACGATTAATCAAACTCTAAAAATTGGTATTTTTATTAATTGACGAATATTTGTTGACGAATATTGCTTTAGACGAACTCTTTTCTTTTTAAGTCATTGTAGTACAGATCAGAGGTTCTGTGAGAAAAGATAATTTTAATATTGTATTTGTAATTTTGTATTCAATTTTTAAGTTTACCATGCAATGTATCTAATTGTGTTGCCGAGTTTTGTAGTTCACATTTGATTTAAATGGTGTTATTTAAACATTTATTGAGTTGAGATTTTTTGAGACAACGTTCTTGTCTTTGACAGCGTTAGCATCCTCTATGAACTTACATTGAAGCTAGTATTACCTTTTTGACTATTTAAATTGCCAAATCTCACACTTTTTTGAATGCTGTACAATTTATCTAGACGAATTTGCAATTCGTGTATTGATCTACTTACTACATATAAACATTAGTGTAAAACTATTAGTAAAATAAAATTAATGCCCATTTAAACAGTTTATGGGGAAAGGATGATAATTTTTGCCATACAAGTATAAGGGAATGTGATGAAGATGAAAGAGATAAAAAAGGCAATGAGGTGCGAAGCTGTCCCCCGGGATGTCGTCTGCCCCCGCCTTATCTCACTCTGCCTTGGCACTGAAATTTGGAACAAAAAATGTATTTCACGACATTCCCTTTGTATACCTGAATAAATTTCAACAAGGAAAATCTACCATTTCAATTTAAAAACGATTTGGAAATTAAAATTGTATTGCCAAAACCTATTGCATCCAAGCGGTTTAGAATTAGAAGTTATAGTTATAACATTAGATTAATTAAAAAGAAGGGTTGTAAATAGGTTTTTAAGAATTAAATTTTGTCTTCTTTTTTTATATCAATGGTGATAAGATGTCTTCAATTTAATATTTGCTGGAATCCTTGTTAGACTCTTTTACAATATTACCTTACATTTAGATCCTAAATGAAGTGGCATTTATTGATGATAAACGAAAATTTAACAATGAGTGATTTTAAATTAATTACCTTTGCCGCACAGCTTAATATGCTTAGTAAAATAATTATAAGATAAGAGAGAGTTGAGTATGGAACCAACAATACACCTCTATTGAATAAATTAAAATATTCTGTACTGATTTCTTTTTTTGAAAACCTCACCCTTGGAACTCGGTACAACAGAAACACATTTACAAATAGAACAACTAATTTATTCAACTTTTTACAATATAGTTTACTAGTTTAAAATATTTTCTAAACTTCTCCTAAACTTATAAACGTAACCGTTTACACAACTTAACAATTTTCCACAGCCTACTAAACAATTGTACAACTTAAATGATTATACATCACATCAGGTTCCTGTATTTTAGGTTACACTTGGGAAATGTACAATGGTCCTACAAGCTGAGATGGGCTGCTATATCAAACTCAAGGGAGTAAAAGTTTAACATCTGTTCTGGTTTACTTTGAATACATGTAAACATTCTTTAACATGTAAACATACTTGGGGAAAGTCAATACTTATTGAGATTAGCAAAAGTGATAGTGAATAGCAGTTCATAGGTATTTTGAAATATTTCGTTTCCTATGTTACAGTTGTTAAGAAATAAATTCATAATGACTTTAAAAACATATCACCTTCAAATTATTTACATAATTATTACAATAACTGGTTTCCATGAAAACAGCGTAGCGAGTTAAATCAAAAGAATATGTTATTGATACATCTTAAATAAACAAAATAAGCATATTATTGTCAACGCACTTGACACACTGCTCTAACGATTGGATAGTATTTACATAAGCGTTTTTCTATTTATAGGTTGATATTTTGTCAAATGTAACATTACATTAGGCACACAACTTTATATTTACATCAGCTATTGTAACAAGTGAAATCATACTTTGCACCTTACTAAAACTACATTTACTTACAAACGATTATGTACAGATCCCATATAAAAGCTACTATATAAATTTGTTATATGATATCCAGACATTATTTGATCAGAAACAAATGCTTAAAAAATGTTTATGTAGCTTTTGAGTTTGCAATGGCTTAGTTTCATTGCTATGCTCAGTTGTACTTAAATCTTACATTATGGCTAAATGCATTCTACAAGGAATGTAATTGTTTGCCGTTCTGGTTAATCATAAAACATTGTAGCCTACTAATACATACTATATAAAATCATATGTGTTAATTAATGTTGCTTAATGTATCAAATCGCATGTTAAAAATACTCTTGTTTACAATGGATTGTTTTTGTTTTGATTATGAATTAAATGGATTTTTGTGATAGTGTTTAACTCAGAATTTAGTTATTTCTTACATATTTAACACCTAAATGTGTATGTTGAACCGGAATATTTATTACTTTTCACTATTTGGATTTTGATTTTGTTGATGTATTGCTCATTTATTGGATTACAGAAAGATACGAAAATACAAACAGTAATTACGGAGTTAAAGCTCATGAGGTAAGGGGCAAGCTGAAAAGTTTATGAAGGTGTGTATTGATAACAAACTTTTTTGTTGGCATAATTGCTATATAGTATTAATAATTGTATTAATACTTTCAACTACATTGAACGTTGAAAAAAACTAACAATTTTTGTTGTACTTGTATTTTCACTTTTTTATGTTTCGTTAAACAAAAATCTGAATTTTTAAAGGTCTAAAAAACTAAATGTCTGAAAAGTGTAATTAGCAAAAAGAACCGTATGAAACATATATCATTCTTACTTAAATTTCAGAGAAAACATCTACTTTTTTAACTCCATCATTAGTAAGGATTACTAATAACAAAATTAAAACCAGACAATTTAAAACCGCGTTTATTTTCTATTGGATAGTTTACTGTAGAGTTGTATTCTTTAGATAGGTACAATATTAGTTATTTATTGTGATTCTTTTCCCATCAATATTTTTAACACATAATTGGATATACTCGTTTGTTGACAAGTACAACTTTAATTGAATCTCAAAATACTTTTGTTAATTGGATACAATTCACTATAAGCGCAATTATGAGTTAATAAAATAAACAATTTGTATAGCTTTCCCTCAAACAAAGTTTACAACTCTAACAATTTACACTAACAACAATACTCAGTCTCTTAAAGTCTATTGCAATCACCGGAGACTATGGAGCAAACATGTGTGATCTTAAACGGACTTCGTGTCAGAGACTAAACAATGTCTGAGTTGGAAAACAAACCGAGAGTAAAAGATTCGTGCAAATAGTTACAGGGAAATAAAGTGTTTTGACAAAAAACACATTTAACTTCCACAAAGAAGATGTATTGGAGAAACTGATTGCTCGTGTTCTAATGCTTAATCGGGTTTTATATATCGCAGAGAGTATCGTGTTTAGAGTGCCTGCATGCCGTGAAGCACTGCTGGGCGCTGCACCGTCTAACACTTGCACAGTGTTGAAGGTACCTTTTGAGGGAACTCCTGAGGAAGTAGGAGTGTCCCCCCAACCTGCTACAACCTGGAGATAATAGAATTTAAATTAACGTAATATCTTATTAATACTAAATAGACCATTACATTTTGAATACTTGGGTAGATAACACTAAGTAAGTCTTCTAGGTACATCCGTGTCGGAATACTAGGAGAATTACTAGTTACTAACGTTGGGTTTTGCTGCAGATAGCCATCTTCAAAGCTGGTGACCATCTAGTGACAGACACTAAGCCTGCGTTTGTCAGCGTACACCAGTTAGTGCCTGTCACCAGCGTCACCAGCGCTGAAGATGGCTTTTGGTATTCCGACACGGTCGGACACCCAGAAGGGTTAGTGATGGTGACCGAGGAGGCCTTACTTCCTAATGTACTAGGGTAGATATTCCATCCATTTTCTATTCAAATAGAGAGTAGTTAAATGATTAATTTGCACGTGCGCTGGGTAAAAATTATATTTCCTCGTTTGTTTTAAGATACTTTGACAATTAATGCAGAAAAATGTGGTAAAACTGACAGTATGTCGCTATTCCAGTTTGGCTATTTTATAAAGTGGATAAATACGAATACCAATTTAGATGGGGACGCCATCTAGGTGCGTTTTACCCCAAATATGTGTAAAGGATGAGTCAGAGTGAAATTTTATGATCCGAGTAGGCTCGCAGTGCTTTTGGTAACGAAGCCAATTTGTGACGTAGCGCACACATCTCTTGAAAGTCCTATGGCCTCCGAAGGAATTCTTCAATACCCATTCTCCTGCGTGTATGATTTTTTCTCACAGTTGTTCTTTGTGACACCCACCCCCCCCCCAAAAAAAATTAAAATAGTAATCTTCTACAGATAGAAGAATTAAAATGTTTACCTGAACTGAGTTTGATATTTCGTCTTGACCCTCTTCCTCGGCTGAGCCGTACACCTCGTAATTCTGATCCTCCTCGTCGTCAGGCGGTCCTTGGTACACCTTCCGCGTGGGTCCGGGGATTTCTGAATGCCAAGGAATAAGTCAGTAGAATATGCAACAACAATATACAATATACGTATTGTATTACCGTTAATGGAAATATTGCATCGGTTTGGGTTATCTATTATATCTGCGTTGTTGGAACCGCTTTTCTCAAACGGATGTAGTTTTACTGAAAAATGGAAATTAATTGTTTTCAATTACGTGTATACTTCAGACTTTTACATGTTCAGAAACCGCCAATAACGTTTTTATCTGAATTATTAATCCTACGATGGTCATTAAAATATACCACAGTAATCAAAAACATATTTGGTGGAAACTATGCAGTTTTTCCACAATATGATGATCATCTTTTTTACACAAAGGCAATTCGAGATTAAAGAATAAATAATAGTCATTTTGGTGTAAATTTCTTTCAAATATTCATAATACAGTATGTCCAACCCACGAATATTAGAACATAAACTGTCGGATAATAAACACAAATGACGTCACTGTCCCGAAACTAAACATGTTTACATTATTATCGAAACATGTTTGTTTTATTATTCTGGGGGAACTGTCAAAAACCGCCTTTGTGTCATAATTTTAAGATTCAAGCCACTGACGTTTTTTGTTTATGATAATTATCCTTACCATTTCCATTCTCGTATTTTTGGTCCAAACTTAATTAGTATTCGGTCAATACAATGATTTACTTGTCGCAAATGGTCGTGATGGTGACAAGTTTTTATATACAGGAGCAGTGTTGCCACTTTTAGGGTAATTACCCTTTTTTAGGGTAATTTACTGGTCTTAGGGTAAAGTTTAGGGTAATGGTAGATTTAGGGTAATTTTAGGGTAAAACTAAAAGTTAGCATAACAATGGAAATTTTACTAAAAAAATGAAAAAAAACTTCAAAATTTGGCAAAAAACGTTCATTACATACTATGGCCAAACTATCATATTCGATTTTCGATTCAAATCTGTTTAGATCGATTGCTATGATGAATTTTTCATAATAAAGTTACCCTCTTATCGTCTTATCAATAGTTGGGAATTATCTGTTTTAAGGTACGTTTTGCCTGAAGCGACAGGTGCGACGGTCGCTGAGCGGCAGTCGCGGGACACTGATCAAAGGGGTTTTGCATAGTCCTGTTTTGCTTGGAGCTACTGTCGCTAGAGCCGCGAGCTGCAGTCGCTGGGTACTGCTCCTAGACCAGTCAGGAGCGACAGTCGCTTAGCGACAGTTACATTTCTGATTGTTTTTATAGTGTACACCATTCTGACAAGTTCGGTAACCTTTTATTTTCGCTATATGGCGTCGGCCAACGTCTGTGATTAAGTTAAATTTTAGTGGTGAAAAAGACGACAGTTTATTAGAAGAAGTGGCAAAATACCCCGCGCTTTATGATTTGAAACATATCTCCTACAAAGACCAAAGAATTAAGGACAACGTCAGGTTAGTTTAAACCTGACGTTGTCCTTTATTCTTTGGTCTTATTATTTTACAAGTTATTTTAATATATTAGTAAGTTAGGTTATTTAGATTGTCGACTTAAAAGACTTCTAATTAAATTTTCGTTTAGGTGATTCAAAAAAATATTGCTCTGTATAATGGTTATTGATCAAATTGGCTTAAAAGTCAGGCGTGTCATATTTAAATATATAAAATGCCAATTATTAAAGTAATGTGGTTATTCAAATATTAATGTAGTATATAATGTAATTGGTATTTTTTTTTCATTTACAATACAATCAATAAAATATAATTTTCACTCTGTGAGGAGGTTGTTTATAACACTGATTTCCAATTAAAGTTATGCTTGTGTACTGCAATTTACGGAGAAATTGAGTAATTTTATTACATTTTGGCTTGTGACATGGCAGTTTTGGAATGTTTCTTATAACAAATAACTAGGCCTATAAGGAATACTTTATTTGTTAAGTTTTACCTGTTTTACTAAGTGAATTTATCGATTTTATTTAGTGACTTTATACTTAGTGCGCACTTTTGAGGTTAGGTGCACTGACGGTACCACGTCTCGTGACGCCAAAGAAGTTGTCGCTCCAAGCAAAACAGTCTACCATCCCGCGACTGCCGCTCGGCGACAGTCGCTGCGCGACCGTCGCACCTGTCGCTCCAAGCAAAACGTACCTTTAGAATGTATTCGATTCTATAACACGTTATAGGCCTAATAAAATATGAAATATTGTTCATTACTGGGTTTGATATTTAATTAAGTGGCTGAATTGAATTAAACTGAATTATTTTACAAATTGTGTCAAGAAATTACTACTATTTATAGATTAAAGCTTTGGTGGTACCGTACTGTATTTTAAAGATATGATTGTCCAAAAACAGTAGTAATGGGTCGATACATTAAACAAATTTGATAGTTCTTGATTCGATATTCTTCGTTATAAGTTACGATAGTTGATAGAGCTGTTCAATATCAACATTTTGTTCTTCTTTCAGGTGGTTTTTTAGAACCGAGTATAATTTTACGTAAATTGATTGATATTGGAACTTCATTTTATCATTTAGTATAATTAATCATCTTATGTAGGATTTATATGATTTTAACAATGTTTTATAGCATTAAACGCAAATATTAACATTTAGGGTAATTTTAAGGGTAACTCAAAGTAGATTTAGGGTAATTTAGGGTAATTTTAGCCCGCCTTTAGGGTAAAATCGCAACAACGTGGTGGCAACACTGTACAGGAGTAACATATTACGGCTATTTTCGTCCTCGCTAACCTAACGATCGTTGATGTGGGCTCCAAAAACCACATTGCTATATTAACACGTCGAAAGTAGTTATATGTGTAACTAGTGGGCAAAGAGGCAAAAAAGATAGTTTGCACTCATGTTACATATTATATTTTTCCTACAGTTACTATAAAGCATATAAGTAATTAGTCTATCAAACACCGTATAACCAATTTAAGGTCAGGTTAAACCAAACATTGAACGGAATGGGAAACGCTGCACCAGCTGATCGTAGTCGTAATATCTTCAAGTGTTGCCAACTTATTTTCAAGCGTAGCCTACACGGATTACGTGCATAATCAAAGCACGCTGTTTTGTGTTAATTGATTGGAATTACTGGTGTGCACCAAAATTAAAACTGTGCGCCAAAGTAAGGCTTTATGTACACGGAAGCCTTTGTCGGGTGACTGTAGAAAAATAATATTTGTGAACGTCAAAGTTTGAGCCCAATTTCCTTACGTAGTGTGTTCTAGCCTCTATTCCAGTCGAAACGTCATATGGGTATGAATAATCAGATTTAAAAAATAAATAACGAAAAAAAATTCGAAATCCTTCAGAAAGGGCCAATAGACTGAAGCATTTTGACCCAGATATGAGTAAATTACTGATAAAAGTCATCAACAGTCATCAGACTGTCATCAAGGCTTGAGGGTGGTTATCAGTACCGGATGTAGACTGGTGCAATGAACAATAAGGTTATCTCTGCTGACTTCGGCCGCTACCGGATATGTCTTCTACATCCGGTAAACTAGCAGCTGATTCAGTCTTTGCACCCTTCTAAACTGATAATACTTGGATTTTTTCAATATTGTGACATTAAAGCTATAGTATAGAGTGTAACGAGGATATAAGCTATTTGATTTGGGCACATTTAAAAATATCAAATATCTATTTGATCTCTTAGTACTGTAAACCAATATTTTATTAGGTATACCATCATCCTTAGTAATTATTTTGAAGTCCTTTTTATAGTTTTAACTACGTTGTTTTAAACGTTTATAGCGATGGGGGGGGGGGCATAATTACTTATATGCTTTATAGTAACTGTAGGAAAAATATAATATTTTTTTTACTACATTCAGCTTTCGAGGTACATTTGGCACCTACAAATTCAGTACAATATTTCTAAATGACGATACGTACCATATAGCCTGATATTGCTCTCCACTTCTCCTAATGAGTTTTTGGCAATGCATCGGTATGAACCAACATCCTGTAAAATGACAAAATAGTTGACTTTGATTATTAGGAAATTTTACTCAATTTAAAAATAAGAATAGTTGTATGTTTAAATTACAAACTAAACGAAATTCTAACTTGTATTTGAGAAAATATCTGGATAACAAGATAAAGATATGTACATGGTAGGACTTTAAAAAAAATATACAAGAAGGTTTTACAGCATTAACCAACCGGTTTATTGAATCCACGAATGATGAGGATCATTTTCACCTCGAACAAAGACTTTGTGACACTCTGAACTTCGTATTTCTCACTCGAAATCACCATCTCTCCTGAAACACGTACAACTACAACAGACCGATCTCAAAATTAAACATATATTTTTTATCTAGATAGCCTAGTACATTAACTGCCATAAAAACTATGTCTATAAAAAATACTTTCTCACTGATTAATACGCTGTTATTAACTTTATTCATAATGTAATTATAAGTTTATTCATAAGGTAAAACACAGGGTTTTACACTGTATTGCAGCTTATAACTTATGAATAAGTAATTTATATAGTTAAATTAGCGAATTTCCCATGTAGGAAGTAAGCTATTCCCGTTGGTCTCATGGTAGAATCTAGGCCCGGTACCGATTTTCTTTTCCGTTTTGAGGTCCCCAGAGGCAAACAACCATCCGTTCAAATTAATATATTGTGTCTGTAAGCACGGTTCATGGAATTATGTTTGTTATGTACGTTTGACCAAAAGATGAAAAAGAGTATGGACAAACATGCGGATGTGTCGACAGATTCATAACACTAAACCGATGAAAAATTATATGTCTATATGATTTAAATATACAAAAACACCACTTTAGTTCTCCATCAATGTTTCGGCACGACTGGAATCCTTTTCCAAAGATGTTATTTCTCGCTCCTTCCACCAAACCTGGCACGCCGGGATAATATTTCAAATGTGCAAATGAAATCCGTTAAAAGTAAAGCTCCGGCAAACAGCGCGCAATAATATCGCACAATAACGGCTCATTTGCATAGCGTAAATATTCAACTTGGAGTCGCAGTTAATTTGAGCTGTCGCCCCCAAACTTGGCCAAGAATCTCGTCGCCAGCGGAACCTGGTGTGGAATCTGCCCACTTTCTTTTACTTCTACAATTTAATTGGTTCACGTTGGTATAAAAAAGTTGTTCATAAAAAATCTGGCCGGTAGATGACTGGAGTGTCCAATCGAAATTGATCATCGCCTAGGTCTTAAGTATACATTTACTGATTTGTATTTAAGTGTAAATTCATGTGTGTTATTCGACGAATTTTTATATACATTCAATAAGTACAGTAGCACTTATCAAGGTAGAATGAGAAAACCTTGTCAAGGCAACTTTAAACAGGATGTGGATGTTTTTTTATAATATTTGTATACATATTTAAGTGCAGTTGGTGTTTTATGCACTCTACACGCATTTATCAACTGGAAGTTTCCACTAGTTACAGAAGTTGTATGTGTAGAGATATTCTTACTTCCTGGCAAGCAGTTTCAATCGTACTATATATTGTGTAGCAAAACAATTAATTAACAGTTGAAAATAGCATGATATTGATATCCTCCAGAAGCCTTTGTTATTTAAAAAACAATAGTGTGTTAAATAACAGAGTAAAATACCTGGTACATGTATCCTTAGGTATTAGCCGAAGACAAATATCGTTAGTTCTGTCCTTTGCCGCTAGGGTCAAGTTAAAAAAAAGTTTATTATAGTTATTTAAAACCTCGTTTAACCTAATCAAACTATGAGATCATAAACAACAACCTCGTCATCTAGTTATATAACCTAGGAAGCGGAAATCATAAAATTTACTCTAAAATAATAGAACCAAAATGTCATCGACACTAGCGCCCAGTGTCCAACCATGAACTAGACACAAAAAACAAGCTTCGAATTTTACAATGGGATTAGAAGTCTATGAAAGTCAATGGTACAGTGTGTTGATAAGTCTATGGAACAATTTACAACGAAACCTATTATTATTTCATGTTAATTATTTCATGACTTTGAACCCCCTAACATAAATATATGTACGTTTCAAGTATAATTAATCTAATTTGGAGGTGCGAGTATTTGTTATGTCTTACCAGAGTCGCGCACCCAGTAGTTGATGGACTTTGGCGATGCCTCCACATAGCACTCTAGAGTGACGTCAGTGGCAGTAGGAGCCCCTACCAGCTGATTGGGCACCTGAATCACTGGATGGACTGGAAAAGGGAAACAACGGCTCTTCAAGTATACTAATTATTTTACCACCTCTAAAGTGATCTTCGTACATGAAAACTGGTACACTATGACTAGTTTAGCCTTATTTTAAAACTTAAACTGAGATATTTCAGCTATTCGTTATTTGATGGTTTTGATCTTGATGTTGTTTGATAGGGAATATCAAATTCTAAATGAAAAGTGTTCTTAACATTTTGTCATAAAATTAAAATGTTATTAGTAGGTTAAACAAATTAAAATTACCACCATTTTCAAATTTAATGTCGAACCATTTTAATGTTTTCCTAGCAAAGATCTTTTATGTGTAACAAAATAATTGAGGGATAGTTGGGTAAATATTCATTTTCGGACATACGCCTTCATATCACTTTTTTTCTTTCTTTTGGTATGAGAAATAATTTCCCTAAGTTCTGAAATGTTTTTTGGACACATTGTATATTTCTAAATCGTATACAAAGTTGACTTTTTTTAAACATGAAACTGTTGAGAGTAGTCCAGATTTGAATGTTTTCAAATGTAAACGTATTGTCTATAAAAAATAATGTAGACACGATTAATTAAATTTTATTATAAAAGTCAGTTTTGAAGTGCGATTCTTAAAATGTCTATTAGTTGACATTTTAATTCATACAAAATTTAAAGTTGTATACCAATGGTATACTAATTAGGGCCTAAAATTTACATTTTTCTGTTAATAATTAATTTACATTTTTTAAGTGCCAGGGAAATAAAGTGTTAAAGTATTTCAAAGGTGGAAAGTAACGTTATGTATTTTAAAGAAATAAAATAAAAATTACATAATGAAATTTCTGAAAATATTTTGCAGTGAGGAAAACTCACAATGCACGTTGACGAGTATTCTCTTGCTTACAGAGGGTGGGATGCCGTTAGAGGCTATACACAGGTAGGCACCCATCTCACCCCTCGTGATCTTGGGCAGCTTCAGAACCTCCCCTTGGTATGACGTCACTGTAAATAAGAATGGCGTCACAATTATACACCAATGTTGTTTTAAATGTGAAGAAATGTACAGGTAACACTAAGTTAAACTGGCTTTATAAAAAGGACTTTTCCAAAACGCAAAAAACAAAGTGTTATACACGAAAAAGATGTGTAAAAACTTCAATTTACTTAAATTATGAATCACTTTCACTATATTAAACAGTAAGAACGATCTCGTGCATGTTTTACTAGTTGCATGTTACTAGTCTGACCGTGCCTCGCCATGGGGAGAGAACGCAGATAAGGTGGTTCTTCACCGCCTCGTCCAATGTAAACCGCTGGATTTAGGAGCTTATTTTATGTAAATTAGTTTTATCAATGTCCATGTCACAAGGCAAAATAGTCTACAGATGCGTTTTTTACCAGTTAGAACACATAAGGCTCCTCAAACTCTATGGTTCTTGTGTCACTTAATTATATCATTATTTCTTAACTTTAAACAAACTTTTGTGTAATGTTTAATTTAATTTGTTTCAAACTAAATAGAGCTTAAATTTGTGTTGTAAAATGATTTATTCACGTATAATATTTTCAAAAGAAAATATGGTTATATATTTCCATGATGACTTTTTTGATAAACTGTGGTAAAAACATGTATAACATATATTTTCACTTTGATATAAAACATAGTATGTACTGTTTGATGACTGATTAGTTTCTTTACTTCCCACCCATTCATTCGTGGTCAATACAATTACTTACACCGATCAGAAATTAATACTTAAAGTTTGTAACGTACCTTTGGTCTTTCCTCCAGCCTCTTTGACGACGATCTCGCCGTTGTCTTCCCTTCTCCAGGTAACATGAGGTGTTGGATATCCTCGGGCTTTGCACGTCAACTTGGCAGTTCCTCCCTCAGGCACCATGACGTCACTGGAGGTCTCCTCGTTGACAAAGTCTGGCGGAACCACTACGTCCAGGTGCCCCATCTGGCAACGATACTCATGTTAGACAGGCTTACAAACATTCAGGCCTAATGTTTAACATATTTGTCATGTCTAAGGTTTGTATTCGTACTATTTTTAGGTTAACTGAATCTATATCATGTTTTGTGTGGATCGTGTTGGTTAGAGTGGCGCATGCGCATAAGAACCCCTAATGACTTGTTGGGAGCATTTCCCTAGATTGTTTACCTTAGACCCACCCTTTGAACGTATGTCAAAATATAAATGTTGTGTTTTTGTCATTGCTTTTTTAGGAATGTATTAATTTAAGACACGATTCATAATGCTAATCATGTTATAGAAATTTATATTCCAAATAGTAATTACCAACAATAGAATCATTAGGTAACCAATAAACGTGGTTGAACCAATGATTTATCTCGGACTTATCAAATTTTGCTCTTAATGTAAACACTCATATAGTATAAAGCTAAAACACGATTGTATCCTTGAAATTGATATCAGCATTAGATTAAATATTTGTATTAGATATTCAATTTATAAAATCCTTATTTTTATTTGATGATAATGTGGCCACATTATATTCACATTTTTTTTTATACACACACAGCTTTAAACACTTGGACGGGAGAAAGCTAAAATAATTCAATCCACTGGTTCTCGAGATTTTGATAAATTTCAATGAACTGTCAAGAAGAGGCATTGAAACATTGCGGGAGTTAGCAGCTGCGATATTAAAATATGGAAATCTGGTGATTTCTTTGACAGTGCGAGTCACCAAACAGAGAAATAAACTCCCCTTTGTCCTCATATTTTGTCTCCTGTGGTGAAAAGAATTGAAAATGTGATTCTGGTTCGTCTGGGCCAACGTTCTTCGAAATTTAAATTAAACGTCCTGCGCTAATTTCCCCAAGAATTAAGATCACATGTGAAATAAAGCTAATAGTACCTTCACATAGTAACATTTATAACAAAATGTTGACGAGGTAAAATTATAATACGGGGCCTTTTGGTAAATATTGATGCAATTTTCATCATATGAGATTGTATCAAATAACAGTGTTGTGATAGTCAAGATTAAATATTTAAAAATGAACAGGTTTGAACAACTACATCTGGATATAGTAATAGCCATTTACCTTACAAGTGTAGTAAGAGCGTTTTTACATCACGCAGGTGAATGTTATGCAACGAGCGGAAGCGAGTTCTTGCGTAACGTGTAACGTACAAGATTTTACCTGACCCGACAATATACAAGGGGTTACGTAATAGTTATTTGTGCAACTAGTGAGCAAAGTGAGCAATTGCACTTTGCACCCGAGTTGCACATTATATTTTTCCCACAGTTACCATAAAACAAATAAATTGGTAAAGAAACGTAACATATTTTTACTCAGAAGTGAACTTTTAATATGACATTTAATGATACAACAGTACAACAGCTGACCAGCTGATTTACAGCCAATGCTGCCAAAGTATTTCGCGCGCATACGACCTTGTCTGCATGTTACGCGCTCACTATTTCGTGCCTTCACGTTGCAAATCTGGAGTGAGACAAAGTAATTAAAGTGAGACAATGTTAACATTGGCTCACTGGTGAGCGAATTGGCCACTTTGCTTTCTCAAATCAGTAAGAGAACATGTACATTTTTAGGTAACTGTAGGAAAAGTATTTTTCATTATCCATTTCACACATCTTCTAACAGAAAACGTTCTTTTGCAAACAAAAGCTAGGTTAGGAAAATACTTTAAAGCACAACAATAAAATTCAAGCGCATAGCTGATTGCTAGCGTTGAACGTCCTTCGCTCCATAGAGGTATATATATATTTTTTATTGAGCACTCAATGTTATTTAAATGGGTTTCATTACTTCACCGAACGAGCTTTTGAAACTTTACTTCACTCTTGAAGTAAAGAAGTTGTATACATCACGCTAGGGATAGGGAACATTAATATGGCGGGTTAGGTAAAACACTTTATATATCTTATCATAAATAATAATGATGTTTTTTGAAGCTGTATATTTTCAAGAATTTGATTTTCCGGTTGGCTTCGTGTAGGAACGTTCTGGACCCTTAAAAAAAAATGCGAACTTTGCCAAGACATCTACCTGACCATAAAATGACTGTAGTTCGGCCGCTTAGAAAACGACCTGCGCGCTAATGCTAAACCAATACTGGAGGAGGTCGCTTTCTAAGCGGCCGAACTATAGTTGTGGCCACAAGTGGGTTAAGTGGAACCAATATATGACACATGTACTGTCCTCTGTCCTATTCCTGTACACTGCGGACATGTAGGTTCCACGTGGAGTAACCAACGTGAGTTGTGAGTGATCACCTACCTGACTCTTCATGGGGTCCGTGTTGATCTGACACATGTACTGTCCTCTGTCCTCCTCCTGAACACTGCGGACATGTAGGTTCCACGTGGAGTAACCAACGTGAGTTGTGAGTGATCACCTACCTGACTCTTCATGGGGTCCGTGTTGATCTGACACATGTACTGTCCTCTGTCCTCCTCTTGAACACTGCGGACATGTAGGTTCCACGTGGAGTGATCTGAGTGACACACAGACACACCGAGGGTTGTAAATGATCACCTACCTGACTTTTCATGGGGTCCGTGTTGATCTGACACATGTACTGTCCTCTGTCCTCCTCTTGAACACTGCGGACATGTAGGTTCCACGTGGAGTGATCTGAGTGACACACAGACACACGAGGGTTGTAAATGATCACCTACCTGACTCTTCATGGGGTCCGTGTTGATCTGACACATGTACTGTCCTCTGTCCTCCTCTTGAACACTGCGGACATGTAGGTTCCACGTGGAGTGATCTGAGTGACACACAGACACACGAGGGTTGTAAATGATCACCTACCTGACTCTTCATGGGGTCCGTGTTGATCTGACACATGTACTGTCCTCTGTCCTCCTCCTGAACACTGCGGACATGTAGGTTCCACGTGGAGTGATCTGAGTGACACACAGACACACGAGGGTTGTAAATGATCACCTACCTGACTCTTCATGGGGTCCGTGTTGATCTGACACATGTACTGTCCTCTGTCCTCCTCCTGAACACTGCGGACATGTAGGTTCCACGTGGAGTGATCTGAGTGACACACAGACACACGAGGGTTGTAAATGATCACCTACCTGACTCTTCATGGGGTCCGTGTTGATCTGACACATGTACTGTCCTCTGTCCTCCTCCTGAACACTGCGGACATGTAGGTTCCACGTGGAGTGATCTGAGTGACACACAGACACACGAGGGTTGTAAATGATCACCTACCTGACTCTTCATGGGGTCCGTGTTGATCTGACACATGTACTGTCCTCTGTCCTCCTCCTGAACACTGCGGACATGTAGGTTCCACGTGGAGTAACCAACGTGAGTTGTGAGTGATCACCTACCTGACTCTTCATGGGGTCCGTGTTGATCTGACACATGTACTGTCCTCTGTCCTCCTCTTGAACACTGCGGACATGTAGGTTCCACGTGGAGTGATATGAGTGACACACAGACACACGAGGGTTGTAAATGATCACCTACCTGACTCTTCATGGGGTCCGTGTTGATCTGACACATGTACTGTCCTCTGTCCTCCTCCTGAACACTGCGGACATGTAGGTTCCACGTGGAGTGATCTGAGTGACACACAGACACACGAGGGTTGTAAATGATCACCTACCTGACTCTTCATGGGGTCCGTGTTGATCTGACACATGTACTGTCCTCTGTCCTCCTCCTGAACACTGCGGACATGTAGGTTCCACGTGGAGTGATCTGAGTGACACACAGACACACCGAGGGTTGTAAATGATCACCTACCTGACTTTTCATGGGGTCCGTGTTGATCTGACACATGTACTGTCCTCTGTCCTCCTCCTGAACACTGCGGACATGTAGGTTCCACGTGGAGTGATATGAGTGACACACAGACACACGAGGGTTGTAAATGATCACCTACCTGACTCTTCATGGGGTCCGTGTTGATCTGACACATGTACTGTCCTCTGTCCTCCTCCTGAACACTGCGGACATGTAGGTTCCACGTGGAGTGATCTGAGTGACACACAGACACACGAGGGTTGTAAATGATCACCTACCTGACTCTTCATGGGGTCCGTGTTGATCTGACACATGTACTGTCCTCTGTCCTCCTCCTGAACACTGCGGACATGTAGGTTCCACGTGGAGTGATCTGAGTGACACACAGACACACGAGGGTTGTAAATGATCACCTACCTGACTCTTCATGGGGTCCGTGTTGATCTGACACATGTACTGTCCTCTGTCCTCCTCCTGTACACTGCGGACATGTAGGTTCCACGTGGAGTGATCCGAGTGACTCACAGACACACGAGGGTTGTGAGTGATCACGTGATCGTGGATTGCTTGTATCGCTTTCGTGTCAGCCTTCACCCAGCCAACCTGAAGTCAAAATTTGCGGCTGATGAATACTAATAGATTTACTATAGATTACAATATGTGCTGGAAGCAAGAAATCTTAATATTACGGAGTCATCACATTTTATATGCTCCTTAACTGAGTTAAACGAGGTTTATTCTCTCATCAGTAGTTCTTTATCAGGAAATTTCCTAATGTTTTAAGTTAACTTCTTCAGAAATAAATAACGGTAATGTTTATTGCTCTTGAATGAAAATAGGCGATTTCACCACTCACGTAAAAGCGTTCAGAGTGGCAGAAAGGAACTAGAGCAATAAGCGGTCAAAGGTCCACTGCGAACCTGTTTGAAAATGTAAATTTCTCTTTTAGGAAACTAATAATCCACATTTTGTGTCAAAATAATTCCATGTTCTAGAATAGTTTTTGAACATAACTTGTAGTAATTATTTCTATACTAACGAATATTCCTTTTCTCAATACTCAAACTACGTTAAATAGGATTTTACACTGGTGTAGCGGTTTAATATAAAGACCAATTTGAACATTAAATAACAAATTTGCTTACACCTATCTTATTTGTTGGGGAAATATATTATTTGAAATTATCGTTTTCACAAAGTAGGTTAGGTAGTTTCATGATAAACCCTATGTTTAACGCCACTGACCCTGTATCCGCCCAGGTGCTGTACTGTGCACCTAAAGGTGGCGTCTCTCCCTACTGCAACTGTCAGGTTTTCCAGGGGCTCTGCAAACTCGGGTTGGAACGCTATACCTACAACAGACCATTCAAATACAAATATACCTGTTTGGGGAAACTGTATAGTAGTTGTAGACATTCCATCCCGTAAGTAAAAAACAATACACAATGTGGTGTATTGTTTTTTACTTTCGTGATGGAAAATGTCCACAATAAACCTTTGAACAACATTAACTCACCATCACCAACAATGAACTTCAAACAAAGAATTCCATCCCCATGTTAAATTTGTAGCCAGATTTTTATCAAAATCGTCGTTGTTGATGTGAGCCACCTACAGATTGCGCCGATCTAAATTACTAAATTCTGTCGATTACACCAACTTTTTTTAAGTCAAACTTAGGGAATGGTGAGCTATAGCAACTGTTATGACTTATAAACCTGGTCTGCAACAAAAAATAAGGTATAAAATATAATTTTAGACATTAGCGCATTCTGTGACTGGCTCACACAACTACGTTATTTTTAATAAAGAATTGGCGACAGCTGGTCCATATAGATGGGATGTCTACTTTAGTTTCCAATGGTTTTACGTAGTTTCTTGTAAATAACATGATGCGTTCCTGTTTATTCGTAATAATACAATTTAAATTTTTTATACGATAATATTTTCCTCTCTCAACGCGAAGAGTTGAACTATATGCTTTGTGATTCAGCTAAATCAGCTCGTTGATAGTTTTAGAGCCATTCCTCACAATGAATGCGAGATAGTTAATACGGTACAACCACCACAGCAAACCTGCAGACTATGCGGTATTCCATTTCCTGAAGAAACGTAGTAGACATTTGTACCAAATTGCTTTAGATAATCACAAGACGAAAATGAAATAATTTATCAAAATTTCATAAGACTTACAAATTTCCAAATAAATATTACCCTAGTTAATACATAATGACAGATGCTAAGTACAGACCCAAACACAAATGAAACCTTCAAGGTTCAATTATAAAATAGAATTGACTCCCAAGTTCGTGCATCGTAATATTCCTTTGCATATTCATCAAAACGGTTTTGAAGGCGTATACGCAGATCTGTACTTGTGTAGTACATTTATTTGTGGAACCACATCATGTGTTAAAGGCTCCAATGCATTGTTTGTCAACCTAAATGGTCCTACTAGTGTGCATGCGTCTCTAGCGAACTATCTATTTTGTTAGGTTAGGTCATCCATATAATTGAGCCCTCACAAAAAATTTATACAGTGTTAAACATTTTATCTGAATTAAAATCTGCGTATAGTATAGTTAATGTCTACTTGGGTATAAATAGAACTAGCTCACTGATTATCAGGGTTTGAAGGATCGAATAAATTAATTTGCCTTCTAACTATCTATTAGAGCTCACAAAAATTAAAACAATCAACGTAATAAAAACTAATTTCGAAACTTAAATGTTACCTGTGACACAGTGTAAAACTATATAAGCACTACATTTACACAATGTCCAACACTAAGAAAACACAGTGATGATTTGCATTAAGATTTAATCCAAGATTTTACACCAGACTCCACCAAACACTGTTAATATAATTTTACTGATGCTGCACGTAAAATATCGGCAATAAAGTTTTGCATTCAATTGTAAAGTGGGTTCTCAGAGTTGAAGATATCGTCGGATTTCCATATTTTAATATAACACCTGGAGACTGAGAATTCCTCTCTAGGGAAGTCTTTGTGTCGCTGCAACGTCGTACGTTCATTTGGCTTCAAACTGCATGTGTAATCAAACTTGTGGAGAGGAAATAATATATTACGATTAATACAATTTTAATTGTCTTACGAGTTTTACACCGTCTCTTTTCATTGCAAACAGGATGAAAATTATATGTATGCGACGAAAGATTTATCAAGCCAACAATAAAATATAACTTTTACGAAACTATAATTTATGTCAATAGTGTTTGTATGGAATGTTTAATCAATTATGGATACTTAAAGCCATCGATTTTATCAATTTACTATGCTACTGTAAGTTAACTATATTTTTACTCATCACTTGGCTCTCATCGGATGGATAAAGTAGATTTAAACTTTCAATGAAATTGTATCGCAAAAATAATACATAAATTGATTTACTTGCTTTTTTCAATACAATCTGTAACGTTTTATCATATATTACATTTTGTTGTTAAATGTTATTATTAACACTTACATGATAATTGTTGCGTGTTGCAATGTGTTGCACATTTTATTAGTTTCTATAAATAAATATATTAAAAAAACTTTTAAGAATTAAAATAAGTATGTGAGTTAAATTAAGACATAGCAAAAGAATTAATAATATTAGTACTTTAACTAGTAGCCATTACATTTTAATTGATGTAAACAAATATTTGTCTTTGCTAATTTTATAAAAAGGATACCACAATTGAGTATTCAACTGTGAATACTCTCTGATTTTATTTTATCGTATCAAGCCACATGAGTCGCGGTTCAACCCATATTGGGCAAACGATATTTGCCTAAATTGGGCATCATATCGGTGCTTCATACTTTAATGAGAAATAATATTATATAATAACACATTGGAGACTATAACATATGAAATAAAATGTTATTTTATAATATTTTATTCCAAAACGTATTTATCTTCGAACGTAATATTTGACTTTGGCAATGGATAAATAATGTTAAAAATGTAGACACAACTGGTTTAAAATAAAAATAAAATAATAATATTGGCCTTATGGGTTGCCATGTTGGTGACGAAATAACAACAAAATAAAAACAGAAAATGAGAAAAATGGAATAAATTACAATCACATGTTTTATTTACAGCGTTTTATAAATACATTTTATAAAATTCTAAGGGAAATAATTCTGAAAACTCAATGTATGATTGTTTTTTTTTATTCTACCACCATTGGAGACAAAAGACTGAGACTCTGGTTCTCTTGAGTAAATATAAACACTCAATCAGCTGGGTTAGCCCTGAGAGGAAATTAAAATAGATGGAAACAAAGGTTGCACGGACAGGTTTGATAGCATGTACGTTTGGAAGTAAATATCACGAGTTTTTCATTGTCCCTCGTCATTCATTCTCCAAAAGAAATTTTAAATTTGTTAGTGAACCAGAAAATATTTTATGTAAATATGTTATGATAAAAATACAAAACCATATATCATTTTGCAATGTCAAATTGTATTTTTACTTATATTCCATCTCATTTAATTTTTTTAAATGTCACTTTAGTTAAGACTTGGCCGATGCGAATATGATTGTTGATGTTGATTTTATACGTTTTAGGCACAACACTCTCCCTATAGTAAATAGGGTGATTAGAGCCTCATGATTAGAATCTCTTTTTAACGTTACTCCCATAATAAAGAATCATAAAATAATTGTTGCCATTACTTAAGGCAAAAAGAATCTTTTGATTTGATCTTATTTTCAATCTTCTTGCTACAACCTCACCATTATCAAACCATCAAGTAAAAGCAATTACAGTTCATTTTAATTAAATACATTTAACTACAACCTATTACACCGCATACAATATTTAAACATTTCAAAATTACATAAGGAAAGTTTTAAAATATTAGCAAATTATAAAATACGTCATTCTCGGAATATCATATATTTAAATTAAACTCTAGGCCTATTAAAATATATGTTAAACATATATTTTTTTAAGAAATTCCTTTTTAAAATGAAGAAATTTATAAAATTGTAACACCTACAATGCCAAAAGCAACTATTCGTCGATATCTTCATTTAATTTTACAATAAATCTTTTGGAAAACTACTTTAATAGTGTTAATTACCATAACAGAAAAAAATCAGGTGTTTTAAACAACGTTTTCATCATTCCTAGTGGTCCACATGGAGATGTAAATCAGAGTTCCATTAGCAAGATAGACCAATTAATTGTGATGTTTGCATCATAAAAATCTCTCTGTTCCACAGGGATACAATCAGGTGCCATTTATACAGTAATTTGTAGCGGTGCGTATTATGGTTTGGTGTATGGTGTATTTTATCGATGATACAACTAAGTTTAATGATTTGTTTAAAAGATTATTTTTTGTTAATTACTAACACTGTTTTTAAAAACCTGTGATTTTGGAGGGTCTCTCGAACCATTAGTCAAGATCTCAGTAATTTTGATTTTCAGCAAATATAATTGTAAAAAATCCTCACTACCTATATTATAGTGCTAAACAATTAACAATCGGGCTAACCAAAGGTATAAGGAAATATCGAGTTTGCATTCACTGTGAAAGCATGAAAATACTCAGAAAAATATGAACTTGTGTCAAAAATCTAGAGAATCAAAACCCTCGTAATACACACTATCTTGTTTGTATTTTGTATTTTATAAATATCTAAAATATACTACATTGGGTTTATTCCAAATTTGATACCCGTATATACATAAAAATCAAAGAAGTCAAAACTACGTTTCGACTATATAATTGAAATTGTTAATCTTTTAAACGTTAAAAAGCATATATTTCGTAAACGTTGTTATTTTATATCTTTTTACGTTGACCCTCTTCTTCACTGTTATCTGTCAATCTCCTACCACTTTATCTTACCCTGGGGGCTATTTTGGAAAGAGGCCAACTTTTATCAACCCCTCCGTGTATCTAAAATACTAACAGACAGTCGGGTGTAGTTTTTACTTACTCGCGTTCAACTTGTAAAAAACATTAGATTTAATTAAATTGTCTAAAATGCATTGTGAATTCTCCTTAGCTCCTTTCTTAACCTTCATCCAACATTCTTTCCGCAAGCTTCCTAATTAGTAATGTATTAAAAGTATAATAAGTTAAAAGTTAATGTTAAAAATGAAATGTTTTGGTGTAAGTACAAAGTAAATGAAGTGTAATGATGCATATCAGATATAGTTATATACAGTATGATATAGTTCCAAGTGGAAAAATTGGGTTCCCAAAGAATTATTTTAATTAATTACAAGAATTAATAACCATAAAAAATTTATGTATTGTGTTTAAATTTAAAAATAATTCTTTGGGAATTCTCGATTTTTAACTGGATACCTCTTATATGCATTACAAAACATTGTTGTAACACTGATGACCAGCGCTGTATGTCTTTAACTAAAAACTAATTTCGACATAAAAATAATTAAATGTTAAATGAAGGTCCATTACTCATTTTAAAATAGTCAGATTTCATTAAGTGATTAATAAAATTGAAAACCTAACATTTATTGAGTAATTTGAGACCAGGAAGAACTTAGTGACGTAATAACATCCCGAGATATACAGCTTTTAATAAAAACATTTCTAAAAGTTAAATTTCATATTGTGTTGGGGTTCGTAGCTCGACTCTAAACTCGTCCGATTTTAATGATCAATAGGGCAAATTAAAGCCCTTACGTCACTGAATATTTAAGGGCTAAAACGAACTGCAAGCGTTAATAAGAGCTGGCAATATAAGAAAAATAATCATACAAAATTTCCAAAGTACGAAAAGTCCCTAAGAAATGTATGGGAGAGCGTTTTAATTTGAACATCTTCCAAACGAAAGATATTTAAAAATTGATTTCAGCATTGGTTTGAAAATATATAGACACAATGATGTGTCACAACACTATTATTACATAAAAAAAATATTACTATCCAATATGGTGGATAAAAGATGGTGGCCGAAAACACCAGCTTGGCCACACTTTCAGACAGAACACCCGGTAGTACACGATTCTGAATGTCACCTATCTATCGCCACAAATCACACAATTGCTTCATTAAAAATCATACGAACCTCCCAATATTTACAAATGCCCCTATGAATTAAAAGACTAGGGACCTAGAAAGTGAAACAACAATGACAAAATTCGTATATTATATTATTATAATTAAGTTATTTTTATATATTTTTCTGAACATAAAAAATATTTCCATTGCATTGTATCATCAGCAATTAAAGGTGTTGCATATAACTGCTTGAGATGCAGAAGAGTAAGACAATGTATGTGAGGAGACTGGTGTTATAATAACGTACATTTTCATCCCCCTTGTACGTGCATTGTACAGGTATTGTAGTGTTCGGTTATATTAAACCTTACACCTGCTGCAGCAATAACACGACCCAACTGTCACTGTGTCTACAATCTTCTGAATTTTTATGATTTACAATTGTGTGGCTTTGGAAATATAAGTTGCGTGTAATGCAAGGGTACTTGATGTCCGGGTTAGCTATTAGTTTTAGTGGCTGGTATTTAAACTGGAACTACTTTTTGTAGGGAATTTTACTGTAAATAAGGACCCGAACACGTAAACACCAACCTTTTATCCCTAAGACATCTACCAAAGTGGGTACGCAATAATAAAAAGTATGTTTTAACTATGTAGAATAGCTCTGCCAGTCAATTTCAGCTTTAGAAAAAAAGTGGCCTACTATTATTTCCTATAATACTTAAATTTTTACCTCAAAACAATACAAGAGAGAGTTCACATATAAATATAGCGTTAATGCTATACAAGAGTTATGTTTATATACTACTTTAGGAGTCCTTGGAGGCTAACGTCCACCATAAGAGCTATGTTAATTTTATTAATTAAAAACAGCCACTGAAGAGTTATCTACCATCTCAAAATATTTGGTCGAATACCAAAGTGATTGTAATTAAAAAACCTAGAGCACTGTGAGAATTGAAATGTTCTTCCTAATTTTGTAATTATTTTATGAGTTATAACGTATAGACAAGGATCTGTTTCTACTTGAAAAAGAAAACCCAAAGCTTAAGGAGAATTATTTGAGTATGAGACTTAGTAATACATATTTAACATATTGGAAAACTATACATATTTGGAAAACTATACATATTGGAAAACTAAATTATAATTTAGTTTTCCAATTATTCTGAATATTTGTTACAGATTCAAAACTCATAGTAACAAAACCATTAGTTATTATGGCTTAGGTAAACACCCCAACGAGTTGTTAAAGTTGTCATATTTATCTCAAGTATTCATAAATAAAGGATGATTCAACAATTACACAATAGTTTGATTTTTAATTTGGCATGATGGTTATGGTTAAAAATGTCATTCAAGTTGTTTTGTGTCAAACACACAGTAATGGAAACACGAAAATTATTTTTTTAGCTCTATAAACAATTCAGGATTAAATTACTGAAATGTTCTTAACGTTTTGGAGGGACTTTCCTGATCCCAGCCTCAGTATTGTACCCGAGAGACCTTCTTTGTAGCGGACAATACAATGTTAACCAACCGTCTACGGCACACATTCTGTACTGTCCACGTCCACCACTTTGACAAAAATTCCCTATATATTCCATACAATTTTAAATATAAATATAAAATGTTTTGGGAAAAGTCATAAGTCTATGATTTGGCTTTGCATTTAGACTATATTGCCTTTTTGTAAGCGATATCACTATTTTTATTTAAATAAAATATTATTGATAACGTATATTGTTCAATAAATATAACATTTTCTAATGGCACGAAGAAATAAATATTATCAAAAATCTGCTAAACTAAAAGCAATGCAAGCTTCATGCTAGAGATTAAATACTTGCATAAAATATTGCTTCGGTTTGAAGATCATTATGTTTAGTGAATCAGCCTTTGGCATATCATTAGACCGCAATCCCACAAAGTAAAATTTATGAGAGTTGATATTACGTTTGTTAAACTTTTAAAATTCGTTTGTACAATATTTAGTTGTTATTTTTTAGTAATAAGGGAATAATTTTAATTTAATTACAAGCAGTAGGTATATGAAATAAAGATTAAAATCCCTTAATCGAATAAAAATCTGGCATATTTCAAGCATATAATGGTAAGATATATATTTTGATTTTAGAATTCATTATATTTGTACTCCAGAAATAGATTTATTGTAAATAATAAAAAAACTTTACCAAAACACACCTGGCTATAACAATAATTTTATTCATTATTATGTTTTAATTAGATCGAACATGTTAACGTAATTGACAAAACTCTAAAAGTATAACATAGTATGTTGTCATTTGCATAGCAACAAAGAACAAAGGATGTCCATCGAGTTAATTGAAAATGGTGTAGTGAGAAATTCCGTAAATATCACCAGCATAATATGGAGTAAATTATCAATGACACATATATTTGCATGAAAATAGGACTATTGTAAAAAAAAAAACTTCAATACGGTTTAGAGAGTGTTGTCACATTGCTATTTTGTATAAGTATACAATATTTTTGGTTTTAATGTACGAAAAAAATAAAATAAATGAATTTATCTGGCAAAGGATATAGCTAGATATACGTTTGTTGATTGATCATATAATGTTGTACATAATATTTGTTATAAAAAAGTGTTTAAAACAAACAATATTTTTTCAATTTGTATAAACCTCTATGTCTATTTACCACTTTTAATCAGTATTATAGATAAAAGGAAAATAGTTTCAGAATCAAATATTATAAAGCAAATTAATACAGGCATAACAACTTAAAACATTGTGTACTAGCTAATTGTGTTGCTAAACGCAGAAAAATTCTAATTATTTTAAGTTTTACAGCTATGTTATTACACATTTTCAGGGATGTGATTATAAATTTCATAAAGCATTGTGTAGTTCACCGTATGTACGATACTTTTTATTGTATTCTTTTACATGTTAAACATGAAAGATAGTAGTTAATTTCTATATTTATTTACTTACTCTCCAACATTATTGTAAATATAATAGATTAATTTTATGACCCTACTAATGGATGAACTAAAAAAAAATACTAGAATCTGTCTGAACTAGAACTTCAATTTTCTTGAATTGAACTTTGAGGGGAAATAATTTTTTTCGAGCCTAATGGTCTTTGATATTCTTGAAAACCTCCTGAAACCATTATTTAATTAATTGTGTTTTCATTCAATATGTCGACGTTCTATAACACACACTCTTTATAGAAATAAAACTGTGGTTTTCTTTTATCTTACAAAAATACAAACATAACCAGCCTATCGGCTTGAATGTAAAACTTTTTTTCTGCACGATTAAATGTACCTTTATCAGAAGAATAGATAGATTATTAGAACTTTTAAATCTTGATGAACCAGCATAAAATCCATGCGGGTTGTTCATTTAATTGTTCAGTGTATAATTTGCTACTTATTAAACCAATTTCAAGTATGGGACACCTGTTAAGTTTTGAACAATTTACTGATACCTTTGCTAATTATATACATACATTAATTTCACGAAAAACAAAGAATTGCTTATTTATTATTACTAAAAGAATAAAATAAACTCGGCCACTTAGTGACCAATGGTATTTCAACAAAACACCACTTTCGCTCTCTTAGTCTAGTATTAGCCTTGATGATGACAAAAACAATTTAACGCATTGAAGAAGGGTAATTCACGAGGTCATTGTTGTAAATTTATTCTTTTTATAACGTTTAGTTCACAATAGGAAATACATGAATGACACTGCCATAAATGTTTTATCCAATATATTGAGGTTGTTTACAGATTGACCTTAGGGTATGAATAAATGTTCAAGTATGAAAAGTGTTCTCAAAATTATCAAACATGTATTCATAAGTTTACCACTGTATTGAGAAGTAGTTTTAACTTCTACAATATAAACCAGCCTAAAGAGATATGTCTCCGTTTAACAACATAGCTCAGCTGTTGCGGTAATAACTCTGCATAACTTTCCCGCTAAATCTTACTGAATCTTATTGATAACGCTTTACTTTATTACTTATTCGAATTGCTTACGAATAACTTACCTACTTAAATGTTAAATTGCAATATACCATTTTAGTAAAATTCTTTCCAACACGGTTGTTGATCATTATATATTTTGAGTGAAGTAATGAATCTGCGCAATGATCAATCTAGTCATCACTCTTACAGTTGTTAGTTCAGTAATTACTGTGTGTTTATCAATTATTTATTGTATTGTAATTTTGATCTATTTATTTATTTTATTAATTGTAATACAAATGACTTACTAGCTATCTTGCACACATGTGCCATATTACTAACTCTTATTCGCTGTTTTAGTTATTACCGTTTGAATATAAAATATATATATATACATATAAAAATAAATAAATAAATAGATAGATAAATAAATAAATAAATAAATTAATAAATTAATAAAATAATTAAAAATATATTAGTGAAGTTTATCATGATACAAATTAATTGTGTTATACACAGTTTGCATACTTATTTTTTTTAACTTCATGGAAGGTTTAGAAATTTTGAATATTAATCACCAATTTTTTTCAACATCAATTATCTGACCCCCGCCGCAGCAAACCTGCAGACTTAGCGAATTTCCATCTGCCTGATTGGATTAAAACTAAAATGTCTCCTTAAAAATATCACATTTTTCCCCTATTTAAACAGAATTAGTTTAATGAGTACTTAGGTTTGCTGCAACAGGGAGGGTAAAAAAGTTTTTTTTTATGTAAAATATTAAAAGGTACTGTGGTTTAGTAAGAAATTAATGTATTTTCCAAATTTGATCAAAATATGTTCATAAACAAGCAAACTACAACAGTTGACTTATTCTCCATAAGAATAACATGGGAATTTTAAAATTACAATTTTTTGAATTTTCTCTGTAACAATTAGGCACATAATAACGCTTCAATATACTAAATTATTTGTTTTTTTAAGCTCTACAAAATGGTTTAAAAATAAATTGTGAAATTTTGTGTTTTTATGGTCAAAAATGAGAAAAACCTATTTTTACCCCATAAAACCCCCCATAAACCCCCGTTCCTATAGTCCAATCATGCTGGTTCGCGAACTCATTCAAGTTTATCCCGCCTTACACCTTTAAACCAAATTTGATCAAAATCGGACAAAAATTACTCAAGTTATCGTGCGGATGGACACACACACACACACACACATATATATATATATATATATATATATATATATATATATATAGATATATAAAAATTTGAACGAATGGTGTTTTTGGCCTCTGGGGACATCAAAATGAAAAAGTAAATCGGTCCCGGGCTTAGGTCTTACCATGAGACCTACGGTAATAGCTACTTCCCTATAGGGAAATTCGCTAATAAATAAATAAATAAATAAATAAATAAATAAAATAATTAAAAATATATTAGTGAAGTTTATCATGATACAAATTAATTGTGTTATACACAGTTTGCATACTTATTTTTTTTAACTTCATGGAAGGTTTAGAAATTTTGAATATTAATCACCAATTTTTTTCAACATCAATCATAGAGAATTTTATTTTATGCCTTAAAAATTAACCTTCATTATGTAGCAATGTTAATTTTACAGGTACTTTTGAAAGAAGTAATTATTTGTCTTTTCAATGAAAATTTTGGTCTGCAGAAGATTGAAGAGCTCTCTAAACTAACCCCAGAGGCTTCATTTTGATTGATCGGACAAATAAGTTTCCTCATAGTCAACTTCCGCTGAATAAATATAACACTTTCCTTCCAAAGATAATAAATCTATCTACAAAACAAAAAACTGAAGATTACAGACTCGTTTATACTATACGCAATTCCAGGAGTAAAACATAATATTTTGGTAAGTTTCCACTGCATTTTACAACATAACTGTTCATCAGAAACTCAAAACTCAATCTAAATAGATCCAAACTACATATTATAAGCGGTTTAAAAGTAAGTTAACATAAGCTGTGTAATCAATAAGTTTGTAGTTCATAATTCAAGGAATTGGCCTAAATATTTGACGTTAAACACCTGAATAAATGGGAATTCCGTAATACAGTTATGTTTTACAAAACGTGAAGTACAGTCCCATTACACTATTATTATTTAATAAACTCTTATTTAAATATTGGATTGGAAAGAACATAAAAACTAACATTGAAATATACACTAGACTCTATATAGATTTATAATATTTGTGTAATGAACTATTTAAAAATATTTATAATGCATGTAGTTATCAATCGTTACTTATTTTATTGTAGGATGTTCAAGTCTGTAGGAAATGTAAAATAATTTTCACGTTTGATTATTATTTCGATGTGTTATAAGTTTTTGTGATCTAACTGTCAGGCCCAATATGGTGACTAATACATTTATATGGCTATGTAAGTTTGTTATTATTGAAGAAAATGTGTTTTGTTATTTTGCGTTTACTTAGTCATAACAATATCAACGTCAATTTGAATATATTGAAGTTAATAACTAGCTGTTTTAACTTAGCTCTGGAAAAGATGTAAAATTCTGTTTGAACATTTAAAAATTATAAAACTTTTCTGGATTAAATTAATTATGATCTTCAACGTGACCAATCAAGGGGAATTTATAATCTTTGTAGAATAGTGTTAGATAACTGCAAGCTAGAGTGAATGTAACATTAAATATTGAAAGTAAATCATAATCATTACAGTTTGTACTACTCGTGCTACGCACACAATACGCTGTTTACTGGAGACGATTGTAACATTTACACAGAGGAAGTGGGCAATAAGGGAACTTATTTGCACCATCAATCACGCAGAAGCGTCTGGGGTTAGTTTAAACCTCTCACCAATCTTCTGACAGTCAAAACTGACATTCGGCCTATATAAATATTAATTTCAATAATCAACTCACAAATTAAATAAAACTATACTAAGTATATGAGCTGAGTTCTTAATTAAATAAATGATACATTGTATCGTTAACATAGTTCAATCATCATAATTAAAATTTATATTTTTGCATACATTTTTCTAACAAAAACCCGATTTTCACGATTAATTTTTGTATATATTTCTCCTTTAGATTTTCCAATGTAGTTACAACTGGAATTGGTAGTGTACTGAAAAATAAATAGACTAAAAACACAGATTTTACAGCGTAAATGTTTGGCTAATTAAAAAAAGGAGACAGCCCAATAAACTCGTTCCCAATCCCAACCACAGTATTGCACCCTAGGGACCATCTTTGTAGTGGACAATACAATGTTAACTAACCGTTTACAACTCACATTTTCTGCTCTTTATAGGTTTTACCAAACAATATTATTAAAATTTTATAACATTCCACTTTAATAGTTTGGTACACATGGATTTGCCTGAGACAGAGGAGAATAAAAATTTTATTTTTGTGCAAGTTTTGCCAACTTGAAATTTCAATTTATTACTCTTACGTTGTCGTGACATGTATTATTTTTAGATAATAACACGATTCATATTACATTAGTATGAAAACATGTGGGAGGGTAAACCTCGGAAATTGCAATTATTTTTCCATTGCGTTTGTTGAATACTATTTATTTGAACTGGTTAAGCCTCATACCGCATAGATAATTATATAACAAAACTTGTATCCATGTATCTAACTAGCTATGAAAAACATTAAACGTTCTAATCATTTCCGCAGCAATTTATAAGTTAAGATAAATCTGTATATGTTTTTCAGTCAAAAAGCCAAAATCACAATTCAAGACTCGAAATTTAGTTAGAGAGTCCAGATCGAAAAAGTCATGACATGAACAATGAACTTCAAACAAAGAATTTTCTTACTGTATTACCAATCCTGAAGGAAAACGTCAATGTCTACAGTAAATTTATAATTTCAATAACTTAGCTCAGTGCCACAAAAAAGAAGAAAAACACGATAAAATGTCAACTTGGTTTACAAATTGCTTTAACCTTATATGTCTTAGTTTGACCACCTCTAGTGAAACATGGAGATAAACTGAAGTTGAACGAGTTTAAATAAAATTGAAATTACAATATATTGGTTATACTTACGAGTTAGTCACTTGGACACTTCAACGATTACACAGACAATTTGCCTACGTATGCAAAAACTTGAATGTGTTCTGTTAAATGTATCTATGAAATAAGGATTGTACGTTCCACCTATAGCCCTACAAAATAATGTAATCGTTTTTTGCAACGCGGTGTAAGTTAGCTATGCTAAATAGTAAGTAAACCAGAACGTGATATTTCACAGTACTAGGTTCAAAGTTAAATCAAAGGCTAAACTAAAAACAGTTTTTACCTATTACAGTCAAACTGTCCATAAAATAAATCGTCAAATTGACTCTTGGATGTTATTGGACGATAAAGACTGCAGCAGACAGACTCGCGCTATTGGCTATGATAGATGACCAATACCATGCTTCTGGCTCTATGACGACCCTGATATGATGAGTATAAATATGTCACAAACAATAGTAAATTATATGACTGCATTTCATTAAATTAATGGATCCAATTTGTTTGGTGGTTTGTTTTAGAACTCTGTATCGTGTAGCTTTTTGGATGTTTTTAAAACTTACAGTAAAGAAATACATTATAGTTAATGTAATTTACTATATTTATTTGTAAATGATATTTTCTATTTTTTAAGAAACTTTCCCCTTATTGGAATTTTTTTTGTATGGGCACTAACAAGCAAAACGCAAAGACAAATTATGAAAAAATATCTGCCAACACTCTGATGTTAAAGTTTGGACACTTTCTAAAATTTATAAAACCCCACATATAAGTGCTTTAAAAAGGCATACAAATGTCGTACAACGTTGGATAAAAAACCTTTACACTATTTGTAAATCCTAAACATTTCATTGTATGGTTCAAGAAATAAAGTGCACAATGTCCCAACCCAATGTTCATGTTTATATTTGCAACCTCACGCAAATATTTCTCTGTAAATGTTTAACCAATTTGTTCAATTCAGTTTATGAAATAAAAGTAAATTTTTCATACAGACGATATTTTAGTACACCATCGAGAATTTCCTGTAATGTTCTGCAGTACCAGCATTGTCGACCATGCGGGTTCACTAGTAAAACGGACAGACCCAAGAACATTTGTCATCATATATTTGACAGGTGTACTGAGAATTAATTGAAATTTAACTAATTGGTTTTTAATCAATTAAAATACTCAAATCTTTTAGTTTTAATGTGAAATATTTTGTTAAATCGTATTACTTGATACAGAACACCAAGTAACTTCAAACTATGATGTTGCATAATATAATACTACTGTACGACCAAACTACACTATGTACATACTATGTGTATAAATAACGTATTTTGTCTGTTGTTAACAAGTTATTGTCAAAAAGTTAAATTCTCTTTGTTCAACCTATTGTGGGTGGATAGTTAGGCCAACAGTTAAGAAAATTTGTAATTTAAAATGTATTTTATTGTAAAGTCAAATGTAATTCATGCATTGTTTTCTTTAACCTTATAAAATGTGTAAACAATTTCATATTTTTATGTCTTTTGTATATATATATCAGAACAGTATAGGTGTAAATAAAGGATCCATGCGTTATTAGACTTATTTGTATTTAATCTTCATAGAATTGATAACACGTTGCTGATTAAGAAGTTATTTATTAAAAATTTGTATTTTTTTCAGTATCTTTCCAAAATAAACTAAGTGTTTGCAATCAGTGTACATATTTCCATTTAAACAATTGTATTGTGTTTACAACTGCATCTTTATTATTACTATTAGTTGCCTGAACTTGACTTGTGCCTCTACCAGCATGTATTTATATAATTTGACTGTGTCTCATGCATTTATATAATGTCTATAGACGAATAAATATAATTTCATTTCATTTCATTTCATCCAATAGCTGTATTAATATACACGTTAAGTAGTAGTAGTAGTAGTTAGCAATATTATTGAAGTAATAGTAACCTTAGTGAATCATATGAACGTAAAGTAGCTATCACCTGTATTTTGTTAATTATTTAGTTTTTTCCTTTTGGTATGCGTTAACAAGAAAACTACGCTATATTCAAGCCACGATACACTCTATTAGTTACGTAATGAAATTCCAAACATCCAACGACAGTTAATTTACTGTATATTGTCATTTGTAAAATTGTAAATGAATAATTTCTTCCTTCTGTTCTATCTCAACTTGTATTAAAACACAATTCTACAGGTAGCGAGTATGAATAAATGACATGTTTTTCGTCATTTCAATGAACCATGTATACTGATGATTCTTGTGTTTAATATGGTTTAATAAGTCGCAGTCAGGCAGTATGATTCAGCGAGGAAGTTATCCAGAGTTATATTACCGCAACAGCTGATGCTGTTGTTAAACGGAGATATATCTGTGTGGAACTAGCGGAGACATCAAGCATAATTATGCAGCTGATTTATAAACATAAAAACGTTCAAATGTAGGTTAAGTTATCAGTCATCCTCAGATTTATTTTTTTTTTCATCCATCAAAAATATTGAATGCTGTTATAGATGATCATAGACTATTAAATTTTGTATCTACGAATTTGTCATAGAATTTCCACCATCTTAAATCTACCACGTAAAAAAACGCAATTCAGCAAATTTTAAGACCAAGGTTAGTAACTAACAATTGGTGTTGCACTTTATTATGTTTAGGCAGATTTTTTCATTAACTTCATTAAGGAGTTTATATTTACATACAATAATCGGTAGTATAAAGTTACGTGACGAATCAATCATTAAAAGAAGAATTGATTCCCAAATACCCACATGTGTTTATGTGTTGTCAGCCCCACATCAAAAAACAAATCTTTGTCTTTTCTTGATACTTTGCCCTTAAGCTAGGCTCCGAACCAAAAAAATCAAGGCTTTTACCATTGCTAGAAATTATTGTCAATGGTGGGATTTGAAGTTGAGCCTCTCGGACGAAAGGTCTGTGCTCTTGTCCCAAAACAAGATTTCAATAGAAAATAAAAGAAAAGGAAGCAATAGATTGTAATGGACATGAACAATATACTATCAGTGGTGTATCAAAAGTTGGTTGTTACCACGTTGATTTAACAGAAAACCCCGCTGAACTCCTCAGTAGCGTATTTATATGCATGTCCTATGGCTGCATGTGCTGCGGCGTTGGATATATTAAAAGCCGCACCTGGGGGCGACAATAACATGTGCCTCATGCGAAATCATACAAGAACACATGTTTGTGGACTGAAGGATCTTATCTTAAAATAATAATCATATGTTTTACATGCAGCAAAAACAGCTGTTTTTAATATATGTGTTACGGGTCCCTTTTACTCCCTACGGAGTTAAGTTCAGCTCTTTTAAACTCTGTTGTACACTTTGATTGTAAGCAATTGCATGTATCGAAACTATGTATCAATTAACTTCATTGCTGTGGCTTATTTTGCTTTCATGTGATTGGTTTGACTTATCAATATTATAATCTACACTAGGCTAAAACAATCGTATAGACAAAATGATTGAATCACTTGTAATATGATGAAAAATATAGTTAATATCACGAGGTTAAATTGTGTTTTCACCACACTATGATGTTTTTGGCTGTATTACATACGTTAATTGGTTTCTGAAAGTTACGTTTTGCTGGCCATGCCAGCTGTCATCGTAATTTGGGGACCGAGCAGATTTGTACAGCCCGGGGCCGCAAAATCAGCTGTCCTGGTTACTTACTTAAAACATGAATGCATTTTACACAATCAAAATCCATAGCATTGCAATAGAATTGTGTTATTGTCACCGTTGCCTAGCAACTACTGTATTTATTTTTATTTTTGCTGATTCCTCAAATTATTTCTTCACATAACCTTAAAGTTGTAGTTGTGTTGACTATCATTGTGCATTATTATAGTGGTGAATAGTGGTAATAGGGTATAGTGAGGTGAAAAATAGCGTTCGTACCACGGACCGAAATGGTTTTGCAGCTCTCGATCGATTTAAGTTCTCGACTTCGTCTCGAACTTAAAAACTATCTCGAGCCGGCAAAACCTCATTTTCGGCCCTAGGTACGAAATATACTATTTCAACCCTCGCTCGTTCTCTAACATTGGCTTTGCCTTGGTCGTGAAACTTGAGTTTGGGTCGAAAAGAGTAATTTTATGAGTTACCTCTTAAAAGTGAGCAATATCGTTATTTGTATAAGGTTGGAAAAGAAAAAAATATTTTCTTTTTATAGACACCAAGTTGTACTTAAATTGAATGCATCATACTATTAATAACAATGAAACTAGACAAAAATAATTTCGTTCAGTGTCAAATAATTTATTGAAATATTCACTATGAAATATATCTAATACATAAAGTAAAGGCAAAGTTATATTGCTTCGAATTGGCATTTGTATTCAGTATCCCTATTAGCGATTTAATCATTATAACACATTTTCTTCAGGCCTTTTCTATTACGAACAAGAATCTCCGTCTCTTTGAAAACGAACTTAACGGGAAGGGAACTTTTCTGTAGAAAGAAGATGTAAACTTGAAGCAATATTTTCAAAGAGATCGCCGCTCTTTGTAAACGAAGCACGTCCCAAGCAGAGACAACAAGATAATATATTTTTCGATTCTCAGTCGCAGTCGCCGACGCCGAAAACCACTTTACATGGTGGCTAGTTTCGTCCCGACTTTGAAACTCTCACAACTGCACAGCATTTAGGAAATAAAAGTATTTAGCAGGAGAACAATTTAATGAACTGCAAAACCATTCAAATGCAATTTATGGTTTAAATGCTAACCACAACGGTTTTACTGAGGGGAATGTCTAGGTAACATAGGCCAATGTTAAACCTGATACTGTACTAAGCTTTCAAAATAGCTAGGAATTCTTGTTAAATCTCAGGATATTCAAGGACAACTTAAACTTTAATAAAATAGTATATTGACAACATGTATTTGTTAATTTGTCTTGTGTAAAAATATATTCAGTAGATTTATTTGTTTAGAGGAATTTGATTTTAACTTGGCCTATAATGTTATTAGGGAAGATTTTTAATAAAAGACAAATGTGTGAAATTGCGATAAAATTTCAAACACTAATTTAGGAGAATTTATTATGTTCAGTTGTACGTTAGAAATTATGTTTGTTAAAATTCCATGTTAACTATCTTGGTTAGTATTTTTCAGATGTATTTTGTATCTTGTGGCTCTATCAAGGCATAAAAAATAATACTGCTGACAAAAATAAAATAAAAACCATTTGATCTTATAAGGGAGAACACCAGAGCAATTAAGCATTAATTGTCACATTCTATTTTCTTTAAAATAATAGCAGCACTGAAAGAGCAAATAACTCTTCAGACTAAGAAGTATTTCGCGACTGACACTAAATCTCACAATGTGATTGATCATAACACAGCTTACCCTCTAACAGCCCGGCCCGCTGGTAAGTGTATTGCCTCGAGAGCCATCGACATATTTCTACTTAATATAACCATCAAAACTGTAAAACAAAATGTTGACCGAGAATAGTTTTAAATGACAAACCCTAATTATATGTTCTCCTCATTACATTTAGTATTATTATAAAAAAATTAAATGCTTTAATATCCTTCTTCAAACATACATTACCTGAAAAATGGTACAACACCAAATGCTATAAAAACTACCGTTCAAAAGTTTTTGTAATATTTTTACTTTACCCTTAAAATAACAGTCACTTCTACCACTTACCCATTATAAGGGTTGTTGTGCTTTTTTAAATAAAGTAGTGAGTTTGCTGATACCTATTTTATTCACCTATCCATTTCCAGTTGCACCTAGTGACAGAAGAAGTGGTAGTAAATCACACAATAATTGACCATAAACATTTGATGAGGTCTTGTTACAGACTTGACGTAGCTGAAGACAGGCAGCAGGTGGCCAGCATGTGCTATTGACCGAGATAAATGGACGATAAACTCGCGATTGATACGCTCTTGTTGCTGTTATGAAGCTGTTAACAGCCGCGCCTGCTGCTGACAAATGCAACTTGTTTATTTTTTTTGCAGGGGAAAAAGTGAAAAGCTAAGGATTGTTTTTAAACGTATAAACAATCAACATGTAAGTAGATTAATACTAGGCACTTACTTGTAAGAATAGTAGAATAGTATATTTCATCACTATGACGTATATTTCATAACTAGATTAGAAAGTGAGTCATTACATATTTGAGACCATGTTTGAAGTGCGAGATTTATTGAGCACTTTAAATGCTCGAAAATATGTATGGACCCACTTTCACTCGTGTTTTGAAAGTTAATTTTCGCTACACTACAGAAAGGTATGCCTAATTTTAATTTACCTTTGCATGGTTTGCTGTTTGGACTTGCAGTTTTGTCTGGTTTGTTTTACTTTTTATATTTAGTTTTATTGCATTTTTATTGTACTTTGACGTAGCCTATTGTACAAACTTAATGGCCTAATAAAATCTTTGAATCTACACTACAAAGACTAATTATTTTCTTGAAAAAAAATTCATAGCATTTTTCATGTAAGTCCTGTAGCTTAAATTTAAAATTAATATTTACTTTGGTTGTACAGTTTTGGTAGTTGAAAATTAAAACAATTGAAAAAAAAACTATTGCAAATCTTTTTTTGTTTACGTCGGCAAAATCCAAAAAAGATAGTAAACATAACTTTCGCATAGGAAACATTATTTTGTCGTAGTAAACAATGTAATGATGAATTAATTTTCGCAGGTGATAAACATGAAACGAAAACAGGTCATTTCACAGTAGTGTAGCGAAAATTGACTCTTTTTGACCCGAGCTTAAGTTTCAGATTCGGAAAATGAGCAAGGTTTAAAAATATACTTTTTTCCCTGTGATTCGTCGTATTGCATAATTAATTAAAAAACTGAGCTAGTAAAAGAAAATACATTTCATGTAAAGATAACCTCTCAAAACGATTTTCAGCTGTTTTCAATAATTCTGCTAATGTTAATAAGCAGCTGTTTAGTAAGTGATTAAATAATTTCGTATATTACGATTGTGTACATTATACCATCGATATGTCGAACTATTGAAAAGAATGTAACAATAAGAAAAACATAACCTAATCAATCGATAATGACGATCCATGCGGTTTCTTGCAATCGAAATTTACAACAGTTGACTTTTACTCCCTGGGGACTAAAAAGGCGATTACTCCCTAGGGAGTAAAATACCTAATTTAACTCGTAACGCATGCCGTTAAAAACGGCTGTTTTTGCCTCAGTATGACGTAAGACGTTAGTTATGTGTTTTAATATTATTTCATGGTATTTACACCAATGGAAATTTACAAGGAAGAAACTCTAATACAGTGAATGTAGTACATATTTCCACAGGTTTTTGTATATGCCGTGAATCGAACCCGCCCTTCTCGCACCAAAGTCCAATGACTAACCTGTTAGCTAAACACACCCATTCAGTATCCTTACTTTTTTACTTTGTTGGAGGAATAGTCTGTATTATAATTTTATCAAATTTTTTATTGCAACTAAAGGACCTAATTTTAATTTAATTTGACATTCTATTATTTGTGTCTTGTGAGTTCCAACGGCCAACAACTTTGCTTAATGTTTACCAATGTGAATACACCTAATAGACTAATTAAATATACACTTAAGAGTCTTTTTCCTTTTTCAATCATCAAGTGAAGGATGAAGGATGAAGGATCGCTGCCAGACGCGTCTGATAAACCGCTCTTTACCATCTGGTGTTGTAATTTAAGCGCAGCCACAGTTGTGTTTTATTATGAGAGTAGCATCGGTCCCAGCTTCATAGGATTCAGTTAATACTTAAGAGAAATTCCAGCTGGCTTTAATACGTCTCACATCTACCAAAGCTCACTATTGGTAAATATAGAAATGAATATTTCATAGTTATTACCTCAAAAACGAATTTAATCAAGTTACACTTAGAGTGCAATCATAATCAATCAAAATTGAGGAATATTAATAATTAAGTATAACGCAATAAATTGTTAAAGTGGATGGACAACCAAATTTTTTTTAAGTAATGTAAAAAAATAGTTTCTGCAAGATGAAATTAAATGTCCAAACAATATCTGCATTTTTGTTTGACCTATTTATTCAACACCTTTAAACACAATCAAAATAGTAACCAGCTTAAAGTGACAATATTTTTGTACATCGTTCACCTTTGCAAGTTATCTCTTAAGCTATTTACTATTGTTTTACTATTGCATGCGTACAACCGTTACCATTATTTTGAAGTAACAAGTTTCACTCAACCAACATAAAAATGAATTGAATGAAACTCAAAAATATTCTGATAACTATGCAATAATATTTGTATTTTTCTTTTAAAATATGTAACTAAAAACTAACTGTAACTAAAATATGTTACTCTTCTATTACTCAGAATCGCAACAGCAGTTTTCGCTACATTAAAAAAAAAATTAGTACTACGTAATATTGAAATAATTTTATCGAGCATCCCGTTTATTTGCAAAACTTTGCTTTTAACTTATTACTACTTTTTAAAGTGCGAGTGTAAAACATTTAATTTAAAAACAATTATTCAAGCCTTAACTAGCAACGAACTTTACCAACCTATTTCAGTCATTATCCTATGTCATGAATCCCCTAGTGGATCGTAAACTGATTGGAGAAGTATGCATGTTCAAAATACATTGTTTACACACTTTCGGTGTATTTGCTGTTTGTGTGTTTTGTTGTTGTTGATCAACTAGTATTAAAGCCACATTTACACATACTTTAAAAATCTTTGATTAACTTACCAAAATTCGTTAAATTGCTAAATACTCACCAGATTGTGCGACTAGTGCTGAAGCGAGTAGTACGCCAAATATGTATTGCAGAGGTATCATCCTAGCCCAGCGCTCGGTCGTTCACATTATCACCAATACGCATCTGAAAAACGAATATGTTAAAAGATCATAACGTATAATTGATTAGCCACCTACAAATATTTAGTAGATTAGAAAAACAGTGTTTATCGAACAGGGCAGGTCAGTTGTCGCGTCCTAGATTGATATGCATGTACACTGTACAGTTAAGTAGTTGATTTCACACCGGCCGCTTGCACCCTCAGAGTATGTGACCCATCCTTACGTGGTTATTACATGTTATGGTTTATGGTTATCTTTGGTCTTCAGATCTCTTGACATAAAAATGACACAGTGACTGGCAGTTGAGGTAACAAAACGCCCCATCAGACAACAGCAAGCCTGTAGACTAAACGAATTAACATTTCATTTTTTGGATATTCACAAAGACATTTTATCAAGACCGTAACCATCCGCAACAAAGCTTTAACATAGGCTCTACTAAATTATTTAAACTCTGCAAAATGATTTGGAGAGAAATTGGTAAATTTTATGTTTTGAGGGTCAAAAATAAGAAAACTAATAATTTTTATCCCATAAAAATACCCCATTATTCCCCCTTTTTTATCCCTTTGTAAGACCCCATTCCCATGGTTTAGTCATTCTGGTTCGAGAACTCGTTCGATAAAAGGAGGTTTACATGTTTGTACCATTTCATCCAATTTCATCGACATTGGATAATTTTTACTCGAGTTTTCGTGCTAACGGACATATTATAGGTATAAAAACGGATGGTGTTTTTGGACTATGGGGACATCAAAACGAAATAAGTAGTTCGGTCATGGGTCCAGCTCTTACCATGATAATAGCTTCTTTAGTAATAACTTATCCTCTATGGGTTATTCGCTAAAATGGTGCCCCTCTTCTAAACCGTTTGATAGTCAAGTTAGTCATAATAATTTTAAGCAAGATTTACTAACTGTAAACGTTAATTAAATTTAAGGCAGTCATTTTTTGTTTCATTCACACAACCACACACAGTTGTGCCATAAATCACATGCAATTCCATTATTCGGTTAATTTGGTAAACATCTTTATACACATAAAAGTAGTATATTCTCATACTGCTTAAGGTCTTAAAGTTTATCTCAGCAAATTCTTTCAGTGCATGAGCAAATTATTAAACATTATTCTTACATATTCTAAGAGTTTTATATCAATATACAAAACGTAACTAAAGTAAACGATTATCCATTAATATTAATATTTGGAAAAGTACAATAATGCATTTGGTTAATGTTATAGAGAGCTGAACAAGGCTCGAAGTGCAGGTTTATGAGGCCACAGTCTGGGTACTTCTCTGGGGAACGTTACCTAGACGTGTCTCATACCTGGACACATTTACATCGGGTTTCCTTTACCTTCCGACAAAACCATACATATCACAGTTCTGAATCTTCTTTCAATATATTTTAAACAATATAACATATAAATAGTCTACATTGATGCAAAAAGATGACTGAAGATTAGGTCAAAACAATATATTGGATTGCAGTTTCAAAACGTGTAAATGGTCGAAAGTAGTTTTGGATTTTTTCATTGACAGTTTTTGTTTCGGGCGATTTTTACTTTTTCACGTTAAAACAATTTTACTAAGATTGGAACAATTCAACACATTATTTTGATGTGTTTTTTATGTTCTCAATACTCAATTTTTGAACTCAGAAAATAATTTTACTGTCAAGGTATTAAATTCATAATTTAAGCAATTATTTTTCTCTAACAAGTTCAACTTTTGGCAGAATTTATTTTGATAATTTTTTTAGATTAAATGATACATCAGCGATTGTGGGTACTACTGGTGTTATGTTGATGATAGTTAAAAATTATGTGCATGTTTTTTCATGCATGACAGATTCAAAATTCGTCAAAAATCTTCTGATCTACAATGGATTCTTATCTACGGGAAACCCTTAGCTGTTGATTTCACTGGTCTCCTTATTACAAACACTTATCCATCCTCCTACATTCTCAAGCCTAAATTTCTATTTAACATTACATTCCTTGTGAAAAGAATTTTTTGAGCAAATAGTATCTCGGGCGCCACACGTTATAGAAATTGGCGTCACGTAAGACAGGATATCGGAAAACGATTCAATACAACACAACATTCTGTGTCCGCGAGGCGTCCCTATACAGCGTGTATCGTGGATACTAGCAAGCAAACACTGTGTGTGTCCCTGCACAATATACTTATTTATTTCCAATGGATGGCTCCAATCACAATAATGCATACATAGTTAACAGTCTTATGGCAGAAGATGCAATTGCTTGATACAACAACTAGAGTATACATTGTCGTAACTAAGTTTATTCCAAGAATAAACCTTGTACAGGGTGAATAAAAGTCAAACCCCCATTTAATATTTGTCTAAGTAAATAATTTATAAAGATATCCTTTTGGTGGTCGTGCAATCTTAGCAGAGAGTTTCATTTTATGATTTTGAAAATTTTGAGTGTCCCCCAAAACTAGGGGATTTTGGGGGAACTCAACGTTTTTAGATATAAGCCCCTTCAAATGACACTACATTTTGAAATGTTTACAAAAACAAAAAAAAAATGGTGACAATCGGATTTCACCTATCTCTTTTCTATTCATAATGGTAGCCCATCAAATGTACTGAAGTCTACACAATGAAAAGAAAAATCAATGTAATGGTAGTATTGGTTATGATTTTGGATAGATAAAAGATAGCGAACTCTGGGTGTTAACATTCTTGAAGTCTTTGTAAACACTTCAAAATGAGATGTCACTTGAAGGTGGTTTACATTTAAGACTATGCTGCCCCCAAAATCTCCCTTTTTTGGGGAACACTCAAAGATTTTAAAATAAAAAATGAAACTTCCTGCTAAAATTGCACCACCTCCAAAAGGATTTCTCTGTACATTTACTTGGACCATCATTAGATGGGGGTCATGACCTTTTATTCACCCTGCATAGTAAGTTGTGCGGCGGCTACCGGTTATAACACTCTGTAATAAAATTATAAGACCATAAGTAGCATGATCAAATTAAATAGTGAAATTTTTGTATGGTTTTTGTACAGTTTATTTACTAGGCCATTGGTATTTAGGTGGGAAAATAGACACTCTTCAGAGATTTGCTGACCTTTGCTTAATATAAAGTTATTGTAACTGCAAAAAATTGTATCCCCAATTATTCGTACGCCGTTTTAGCAATTTGTGGGAACAAATTACCATCGCATGACAAATGCAAGAGGAGATCGGCTGCAGTTTTGTGTAGAACTAGAATTCTAAGCTGTAGACAGAAAGTCTAAAACAAAGTTTCATCCGTAAGAATGGAAAACTTCCCTCTGATGTCGCGTTGAAAAGAGTCAACCTCGCAGTAAAACGGGTTCTCCACGGGGTCATTGCGAAACGTGCCTTAGACAAATCTTACTTTTGCGTTTACTCGCCAGGATTTTATGACTACCTTAGGTTTTCTTTTATTACTTACAATGTTTGTAGGGTTTCTGCTATGCTAACTATTCTTGATCATTTTAAATGTGCTACCGTATTTCATGTTGTTACGTAGTCCCCTTATACATAGTATATGGAGAAAAAATGGTTCCGGTTAAAATTTTTTAGTTCGAGTGTAAATATCCTTGTTGGACCCCCCTGAAAAATGGTTGTTAAATTGATTTGTATGTGGGTACATGGAATCTCTAGTATTTTTTTTTTAATTTTTCTAAACTTGTATTCTTTAATAGGAAATGTCCTATAAATATCCATAAGATAGTCTCAGATCTTCTTAAAAAGGACCAGAACGATTTTCATTAAATTTTATTGTGTTATATCCCTTGTAATTCATACTAGTAAGTTGAATGAAAAGAAAAAGAATTACAAAATTCCACAAAACTACTCAAAACTACACAAAACTACAAAACATCTACGAATTCGCCATTTCCAATAGGGAAATTCCACATACAATACAATGGAAGGAAGACAATTCAAAGAGAGGAGATTAGATTACGTTAACGATATGTCTGATTGAGTAGAGAGGTACAAACAAACCTGTGACGTCACGAAGACGACGCTCAAGAGTACATACATAACTCGGTCGAGGATGTGCACTGAATACGTCACCTGCCTCACGAAAGAACATTGATTTTCATTGCTAATATTGTGGTGGAAATATTCAGTGTTTCATAATATTGATTTTCATAATTTGTTTTGTGCATGAGCTTTGCTAATATTTTGGTAGGATTATTCGAAGTTTTTGATCGATTTGAATTAAGAATGTTGTAAATGCAAGCATAGCGATGTTCATTAAAAACTTCAAGAGAAATTATAAAAAGTTATTTCTAGATATTAAAAATCTATCGATTGGTCAATCAAAGTGTCTATTAAATATTTTCTTCAATACACATAGATAGTATGAACAATCACGAAACAAAAATAGAAATACTATTCCGTGCAAAATTCAGTAGGAAAAATCCAATCATTGAGGATATTATAAAATATAATGCTAGGGTAGTAGTAAGATTTTTGTTCTGGGTAAGGTAGTCTTTGTGTCTGGTGACATAATTTTAACCGTCCGAATTAACTGAACGTTTTGAAATGGTTTGTTTTATAAATATTTGCAAATTAGCTAGGAAATATAAGAATGCTGTTAAATTTGAATGCACTAGCTGACCACTGTGAAGCATTCGCACTGAATCCTCCTCTAATCCCTTTTATTGAGGTATACAACATAGTTAATTCTGCGTAGTAAGTAGCATCGTTGATTAAAGTATAGGTTCTTACTCCAGGAATAGATGCGAGTTTGTATTTTCGATAACTAACCTTTACAAAATATAACGTTAACACATTTTTAGGGCTTATTTTAACAATATTTTTTTTTTTAATTAATTATATGGCCATATAAGATTTTTGTTTTGATGGCTTTTTTACACAGACATAGTTTTCACTGAAAAGGTGCATCCTTGAAAATGCCACACAAACTGAATGTGTAAAAACATAGTCTGGCACATGCAAGCCTTCCTTCGTTAGCGTCTGTATTGCGCCTTATTTAAAGTCATGGCAAAGCAAACGTTAGGAAATTTCTTCTTAGTCAGTTTGGAAGGATTACGGACCATTGCGTGGTATAACAGTTTGACCGGAGTCAGCCAATTTCGTTTTGATAGTGTAGGTGCCCAAGTGAGCTACAGCCAATCTTGGACCATGCTTAGGTTTCTCACCAACATGAGAATAGATTTCTTTTCTCAAATATTAATTTGTTTTGATTAATTTAATTCTCATGTTTCAGCTGATCGAATAACGTAAATAAACATTTTAAGTTTAAATTACTTGCAGAATGTATAATTATATATATACTAGTGGCTTTTAGGGGCAATAGCCCTATATTCTAGTAGTTATTTTGTACAAATTATTAGTTTCATGGGTTACACTACCTTGAATTATCATTTAACATATTTGTATATTATGATATGTATAATAGTTATTGCATACCTGCATAATGCATTTTGATGTCTGCTCTGTTTGAAATTAAAATTCCAAAGGACATTGCGGTGTGTTTATAATATAATTTTTCTAATCATAATACAACTAAGGAACATTGATTAGTTAATAAAAACATTCAATATGCCACCATTTGTTTTCTACGAGGGTTAGGGAGCTGAAATCTTCCCAAAATATTTTTTAAACATACTTAATAAATTATGTAAAGTTTCAAAAACATCGGTCCATAAATGGACAAGAAATATAAAGTCAAACTTGTAAACCTCTTCGTGGGACACCCTATATATATATATCGTTTATTCTAAAAACTACTGAACAACGAGTGATTTGTATACGTACTTAGCGTAGTGGGTAAAAACAGCTTTAAAATTACTCCTCATTTATGCAAATTGGTTAAGAAGAAAGTTATAGCTTACCGACAAACAAAAAACACTTTTATAATATACATAGATTTTCACGAAAATCTGCAGACTTAAGGGGGTACATCATCCTAATAATCACCCTAATTGCTTTGTTTAACAACTTTAGTCAACGTTTAGTTTTACAAAAAATATATTTTTTTATAAGGACTTTTCTTTTATAAATGTAACTACAAAATCACAGCTTTAAAAATTACGTTTTAGGTGAATGGAATAAGACGTGTTAAAGTACTGACATTCTTTTACGATTACTAACAATTTAGGTGAGAAAAAGTAATCTAGGATTTTTTTAGTTTGCGATTAAGAGGAGATTAAGAGTTAAATAGTAAGATTAGTTGACGAGTTAAATTGTGAATGAGAATACAGTTTTTAGTATAACCCCACGCTATGAGATTCTGCATTCTTATTTTACAACTCTACTGATCAACAATGCAAGCTTCTTTTACAATGTTATTTCCCAGAGCTACTCAGCATCAAAATGTGAACTACGACTTTTGCATCTGCACAGAGAGACAGGCAAGTCACATTAGTCCGGAGTCGTGGGTTTATACGAGTTTGTCACATCGTAAAAAGGGGAAAAGGGGGGAAGATTATCCCGGGGGATCTCACCCCACCTTTAATTCTTTAGCCTTGGTGCAATGTCTCACTCATCGATACGAAAAAGGATTTTACCTGCCACTGCATGGAAATGATCCCATTGCCACACCTGTAGTACGCAAAATATCTCATTTCCGCTGGTTTAATATAAGGCGAGCGGGGATAGTCTATCGCTCGCTAATCAGCTGATTTCATTGTTGTAGTTCAATTAAATTCAACACTTACATCCGGTAATCATTTAACATAACATAAACGACCTTTTATATGTTACTAAAATGTTAATCTGTGTGTTATGATAAGTTTATTATGGTGGCAGGAAAAACTTGTGTATATTACGAGCACAGTCAATGCCGATCTCAAAATGTTTGGTCATCTACAGTTTTTAAACGGCAATGACGTACTTTGCGCTCTTAATACACAAAATGGCTATTTCAAGTTATATAAAAACGGAAGATCAAGAGTAGGAAGAACCATTAAAACTACATAGAACATTTTATTGTAATTCTATTCAGAAATTGAACAGAAAAGAGGTTAACGATGTTTCAACAAATGCGTTTGGATAATATTTTAAACGCATTACTTTAACTTCTTATTCTATTAGTTACCTCCAAGTCCCTAACATGTAAAAAAACAAACATATATGTAACATGGTTAGATTCAAGCAATAGATATATACAATAGATAGGCAACAAAAAATAAATATTCGTCAATGCATATAACGGGTTTTATGGATACTAAAAGCTTGACTCAGGGGTGCTTAATTGATTTGACAAATAATGGAAAAACTATTATTTCATTTTTTTATGTTGTACAGTATTAATTTTTAATGTGGTTTAATCTACCTGTAAACATTATACAATGACTTTTTAAATACACTTAGTCTTTAATCATTACGTTGGTCTAATTAAACCAATAGGCCAATAGGTATGTTATATTAACTAACACAAATCTTCGGACCAACATACTCAACACTTTTAGGACTTGACTTCCTCAGGTCCCTACTCTTAAAGGTTTAAGGGATATCAAACCCACCATCATAATCCTAAGGATATTCAACCGGATATCAGTGGATCGGAGAACCAGTTTCACTCTAGAAGTGTTAATGTGGAGAATACCAGATAAATATCGTATATCGGACACCTGATATCGCCCACCCGTGAGGCCGGTGGCATTGCTGTGGTCACTGGTGTGGTCACATAGACACTCGAGGTGTGTAACCAGTGTCTGTATATGGCACAAGTGACTGGTAGGGCTCTACATTTACTTAAGGTCAAATTAAAGTTTTAAAATTGGTTACATGCTAGTTTTTATCTTGGGCTGATGTTCGGACATATACAGGGTGGCTGAAAAGTAACTTGCACCCCCCCTTAACTTTTCATCCATTTGAGATATTTGAAATCGGTTTGCGGCAACCTTATTAGATATGAGAGGCCACAATATTTATGGTCAATTTTGAAAATTTTGCCCTTATGGGTAGCGGGGGTAGGGGGTAGCTCAAAATTTTCAAATGACAAGTATAGTCAAGTTTGGTATCATTTTACAGGTCTTGACGAAACATACAAATTGACATAAAGAAAACCAAAATCGGCTCACTAATAACAAAATGGCACCCTAAAACGTTTCAAATCCAAATAACCATGAGGGTGACAAAAAAAGTAACTTTCACCCTCTTTAACTTTTTAGGTCTGCGGCAACTTGTTTGAAAATGAAGGGCTACAATAATTATGGTCAGTTTTGAAAATTTGGCCCTTAGGGGTAGTGGGGGTAGGGGGTAGCTCAACATTTACAAATAGCAAGTATAGTCGAGTTTGGTATCATTTTGTAGGTCTTGACGAAACATAACAATTAACATAAATAAAATAGAAATTGGACCAATATTAACAAAATGGCAGCTAAAAATGATTGAGACGATGGTTATTTAAAGTAGTTTTGAAAATAGCGGTTAGGCTACGTAGGCAGGTGTAATTATTGACTATATTATATGGCGTAGAGTCAACAGTGTCACTAAATGATGGACTTACATGGTACTAACTGGTAAGCAAAATATTCTCCATAAGAATAATATGGAAATCTAAAAGTACTATTTTGTGGATTTTCTCCGTCACCAGTCCACACAAAAAACCTTCTAAATACTAAATTATTTGTTTTTAAGGTAAAAAAAATGGTTTAAAGAGAAATCAGGATTTTTTGTTAATAAGAAAAAAATGGAAAAAACATATTTTCAACACGAAATAGTTATTTGAACAACTAGTGAGCAATGTGAGCACTATGCACTCGAGTTGCACATTATATTTTTCCTACAGTTACCATAAAACAAATAAATTGGTAAAGAAACGTAGGCTAACAAAATTTTTACACAGAAGTGAACTTTTAATATGACATTTAATGATACAACAGTACAATAGCTGACCATCTGATTTACAGCCAGTGCTGCCAACGTATTTCGCGCGCATACGACCTTGTCTGCATGTTACGCGCTCACTATTTCGTGCCTTCACGTTGCAAATCTGGAGTGTGACAAAGTAATTAGAGTGAGACAATGTTAACATCGCCTCACTGATGAGTGAATTGGCCACTTTGCTTTCTCAAATCAGTGAGAGAACATGTACATTGTTAGGTAACTGTAGGAAAAATCCCTTTTCCATAATTATGCTGGTTCGCGAACTTACGTTTACACGTGGGTGCCAAATTTCATTTAAATCAGATCATTTTTTCCCGAGCTGTAATAATGGACGTTTGTATTTTATGTGATTTAATGGACATTTGAACGGATGGTGCTTTTGGCTTATGGATACCTCAAAACGAAGAAGGAATTTGGTCTAGGTCTTACCATGAGACCTACGGTAATACCCTATATTGGTAATTCGCTAAAAGGGCATTTATTTAAACCCTAATTAAGACCTTTGCTTTCTCATAATAAAATTAACCCTTACAGAAATTTTATAGAACTGTAGTATATTTTGAATTTTATAAATTTAAATATTCATGTCCAATTAACTATTATGATAAACTAGAATAATTAAGTGTCTCCAAAAGATAATTTGTATTCCATTTTTATTTTCTAAAAACAAACAATTAGAATGATACTTATATATTTTCCTAGATTGTCATACAAACATCCCTAAGTATTACCAACCTATTATCCTTTCCTCTAGAAGCAACACAAATTACCGCAAGATTTAATAAGTTTGGGCCGCTCTGATGGATGGGAAGGCAGTCTGGTTTTGATGGGTAAATATTAATTTAAAGCGAAACATCCCAAAATTAACCCACGCTGCACGTGGGCTCAAGTGCTGCAAAATGAAGATCCCGATACCGCGGGAAATAAAATTCAAATATATTTAAATTTTAAAGGCCATTAAGCCCCTTCACTGCTGAATGAATTGTAAATCATAGTCTGGGAATGGGTTTGCCCGGTTAAGAGTAGGGTAAATCATTCTCTTTAATTTTTATATAGTAGCGAATTTTCCTTATAGTGAATAAGCGATTTTTTGCATACGACGTTGGTAATAATACCAAAAGAATTAGATTATACGTCGTTTTATCATAATTTGTTTGATATTATTATAAAGTAAAAAATATACAAATTGTAGGTGTCAAAAAAGTTTATTCTTGCTGATGTACATTATGAAACTGTCAATTTACTTCATTGCAGTAACCACTTTAAATATTTTTAATTATACCATACGTAATCTTTGATTATATTATTAAATATTATTATTAATTTATACTGCAAAAATACAATACCAAGCAAAGTATCTTGTACAAGGATAAACTGTTGAAATCCGCAATTGATTAAGATCATCTCTATTAATTTCTATTTAAGTCATTGTTCTTTTCAGAAACGATAACCGTAGTTGTTAAATATTACTAATCTTGATCCCGATAATACGCAATACTCTACAATCTGAGCCTGATTGGCTTTATCATAGTAGCAAAGCAAAACCGAAGACTTCAGCCCAACATATAAAATGTGACGTTTTACATAAAAATTAGTGTGCAGAATACAAACAAATAATAACAGCTGAGGTATTTTTAACATTAGGTAAATGGAAAGTTCCCTTTGGAAAGCAATTACGACCTTATAGGGCAACTTATGAAATAATGGATAATTTTACGCAAGGTCTCTCGTCATAACGAACACTTTAAGTATATGGTTTATGGGGGTGTGACCTGTAGTTTTCTCAAAAGTTCATGGGTACTTTGGGATTTATTCATAGATACAGTATCATAGCAAACAGCTGATTTATTTATCACTTGTCTCACTTGTCATTAGTTTGTATACCATCTCAACAGATTGCAACTCGTTTTTTGGCTTCACATTTTCTAATTGGCTAACACTCTGTTCTCATCTCCAAACTGACCTCCTCATTTACCCACAACTCTTATCACTACAACCTCTGTCTCTGTTTGTCACAACGCCACTCTGTTCCACGCACGCCTCATAAGCCAAAGATTCATGACTCCTCGCAGACCAACTGTCCCCCTCCCCCCCCTAGTGGTGATGGATGGTCGCTGGGTGCTTGGTCCTCACTAATGGGCTTTTGATTTTGTTCTCGCGTGCTTCTCGAGACGTCTCTGCTCTCCAGATTACTTCTGCACGTTGCATCCGGGGAGTGGTTGTGGGATTCAGTTAACGAAAAGTAAATAGAATTTTCTTTTGTCGTGTGAAGAGGTTTTTTTTTGTAAAATTGAAACAAAATATATACTGTAGTAGACAATAAGGATAATTATGTAATTTTGTGTTCGTATTTTGATTGCACAATCCATGGGCTTCGACGCGATACGTTTTAAGAAGTCGTTCAAATATTCAATTATAACTAGGAAACCCGTGCGGCTCAATGAGCCGCCTAGCATGAAACATAACGCCGAGGAAAACCTTATGCTTAAATTCTAGTTACTTTAGTTACATCTTAGAGTTATTTGAAAACTTGTTAGAAACTAATTTTAAATATCTCTAATGGCGTCACCAAGGTTCACCTACATCATTTCTGCTCTCGATTTTAACTGATAACTTCTAATGAATGCTAAACGATCTGCCTCAATTCGAGTTAATATGTTGCAACAAAGTTTTTCCAGCATTGAGGATTATTGAAGAACACTGTTGCCGTACTGATAACCTTTCTTAAGTAATTAAAGTTGGGCCATTTTATTCCTTTGATTTGAGAAATCCCCCGATCAAACTAATTTTCTCCGTAGAGTAACCTGAAAAGTGGGGTGATGTCAACCATTTCATGTACTCCTTTTTTACCCACAAACTCGGGGTTACCAACTGGACAGCCATAACCTGCTTTGAATAGGCTAAAGCAGCAACACCATTGAAAGTTGGTTAACGTAATTTTAACAAAATGTTTTGAAATATCTCGATATGTCAGTGTCTGAAGTAAACATTTCTTGCATGCATTCATTTGATCTGACATTTAGGCAAGTTTACTTTCTCACCGTGACAACACTATGAGCTTCGTATATTTTTTCACTTCCAAAGTAAGTTGCATAGCAGAACTGGCAAATATTATTCATCTCACAAAGTGAATGTGTATCTGGATGGGTATCTGTTAGACCAGGTCTCTCTTTTAGTCTTTTTCTACTCTCCTCATACGCACAAAATATCTTATTATTAATTATGTCCTACTACCGTGTTCAATATTTCTTCTTTGAACTTGAGGCATTTTCTGTTCTTCCAACAAAACTGATTTGAACTGTTTAACTTGGTCTTAACCTACTAAATATTACAAACATCAATATTTACTTCCAAAAAGCTACAGATTCTTATAAACAGCTGTTTTTCGGTTTTAAATTTGTTCTATGTATTTCTTATGGGGAAAACCCGACCTTTGAGTGGGCCTCACGCTCTTAAGGGCAGGAATTTTAGAATTCTAAACCCTTATTGCAAAACTACATATTGAGACGAATCTTTTGACACCTCAAACGTTGAAATTGGTCCACAAATAAGGGAGGAGTTGCGTTAACAAAAAACGGCTTCACGTATTATATATATAGATATAAAAGTAACCATGTTAAATATCATTTCGGTCAGTATTAAAAACCTACCTTAATTAATTAATTTAATTTTAATTTCTAAGGAAATTAAAATTGAAAGAAGTGTATATTTTCCATCAAGTTAACTATCACTGTTATTTTTACAAAACATTTAGACGGCGAGAAATAACAATTTAATGAAAACGGTGAGTAGTTAAACTAACTTTATATAACTCAAAGTGAGTTTAAATTTTACATATCTTTATCGACGTGTTAACTTTTACTTTCTTCTAAAGCTACAAACCAATTTTATACATACATACCGATTACATCCATAATATTTTCTTGGTTATTACAATTATTAATTAATGCATCGCAACTTTATAAAACATAAGTATATAGACTTAAATCATACCTGTAAAAAATACTAAAAAATAAAAGTATTAAAGTACAAAATGTATACATTTTAAAGAAACTTAGTTGCTGTTAATAAAACCATAAAACTCATACTTCGTAGTGTCAAGGACCGAGCCCAACCGAAATGGAATTTCTCAGAAAGTAAACGAGGTTAGAAAGCGAAACTAATAACTCAGGGATCTTGGTTTATCAAAGTTGACATTGGAGTGAATAAACGACAAGAAATAAGTATCTCGACTGAAGAGGCGCTCTTCATCGTCAAATCTTTAAGAAAAATCTCCAACCTCGATATAACTTTGGTTAGTGCAAAATATGTAAGGCTGCTATTATTATGATTCCGTACATAACACAACATAGATAATCGTATACAGCCTACCTTATAAAAAAAATGATAATAATAATAATTAATTGAGTTCTATAATAGTGAGAAGGGGACTGAAAGTTTATTTTCATTGACTACATGCTATCCTATTGACAATGACTACCTTATAAATACATTTCAGAGTTATCAAGTATCTTTGAATAAATAATTTTTAAATGAATACTGTGTGATAAAAAAAACTGTATTGAAGTGCAACGTACAGTAACAATAGTTAACAAAAGGCAAATTCCAAATGCTATTCAAGTGATTTTGACAAAGTCAATTAGAAATATTAAAAAAATAAGAACTATGAAACGCAACTCCAACAATAGTTTAATACAAAATCAACTACTAGGTTAACTATTAATAACAATAGCATAAACATTTTTAAGGGCTAACCCAAAAAGTTTTCGTATGTATTTGAAAATGGTATGTGCAAATATACAAGACTAAACAATCTGATAACTGCATGTGTAAGGACACGTATTACAGCATGCTATTTTATTATAAGGTTTTGCTACACTAGTTAACCCATAGTTCTAGTTTGTGAATAATATTCTTAAATTATACTATCTCTAGATTCATTATCTTATATGCTAACACAGTTTAGTTCTTGATTACCCCCTATGGTCCTACTTACGACTGCTTTGTATGCAGACAGTGTTTCATCACTAGGGAATCAATCTGTTTTATTAATACAAATTAAGTCACAGTGAGATCATTAAGAACTGCAACAATTAACATATTTACTACGTTTCATTTAATCTGTATGTGGGTGTTTCAAATACGGTACGTAGTTGATAATGAAATAGTTTGTAAAATAGGTAATTTATTTCTACAAAAGTTATATTGAAGAACTACTACTGATAAAAAAAAAATACTGAAGTTAAAAACACTAATTCAACAGACAGTATTTGTTATAACTAAATGCCTTGTAAACTCACTTAAAGCTTACTGTTTAGTACTACATAATAAACATTACACATTTTTTCACTAATTTATTAATGGTTCCGAACAACTGTGTACCTACTTTATTTCCTCACTGAAAATTTCAACGTTACTCTAATTCTATTACCTAATACAATACCAAAATAATTTGTTTGGGTAATTTTAGCACACATTCTCGAGAAAGCGGGACGGTTCTCAATATTTTTGTCACGTATAAAGATATCGAAAAGCCATTCAATACAACATCGTGCAAGGCCGATACAGACTGGTGTATGTGTAAGGACCGCAGTGTTAGTAGCTGCAACGTGTCAATGTTATAACTTGCGGTGAAAATAGATAAACATGTATAGGTTCTAAAATATTTTATAGTATAATGAAGTTGCAGGTTTTATAGCTAAAATATATCTTAATAGAGGGGTTGTGTGCAAATTGCAAAACCTGTTTTATAAGCAGAATGTATAATGCAAACCTCACCTTTCAAAGATAATTTCTTAGTTTAAAAATCACTATGTTAAAATAATATATTTGCTTAAGCAGACAAAATACGAATAAAACTACCAAGTGACAATATTTCAAATATGATGATTATAGATCCATACCAAATACTGAGTAATTAAATAAAATGGACCAGGTTACTATAAAGAAATTAACGCCCATCTAAATTCGTTGACGTCAAATTACAATACAACCATTAGAGTTACAAAATAAACATATTGATAACAAACTTAAACTAACGAAACCTAGTTTTGATCGAACAACAAAAAGCTGAGTTATTAAATCTATATAAATAATTTGATAATAATAATATTGATACTAATGTTTTTAATACTAGTTTCCTAGCAATAACTTCTCAGGCGAAAAAACTTAAAGTTTTTAATCTTCCAGATCCCGAAACGTTGTATATAGTTTTTTTACTATCGTGATGGAAAATGTCCGCAATAAACCGTTGAACAACATTACTCACCATCACCAACAATGTACTTCTAGTAAACCTTTATTCGATTTTTTTATTAGATCAACAAGTTTGGTTAGTTAGACTAGGTTATGAGAATTTAATTTAATAATAAAAAAAAAACAAAGAAATTAATTTTATAATTTTTCATTTTTTTATCTCTTATTTCGTCCGTATTGAAAACCCGCAGCTGAAAAAAAATGTGCCACTCTTTTTAGTAAAAAAATCGTCGTAATATCATAATAAAATCTACTTCTTATGAGAATATGTAAATTACATAGTATTTATGGGTCATATTGCCCAGCGTAAAACCAAAGTCAACGAAGCATGTGTAACTTTTCAGGTTTTGCAAGTTTACTGTCCGCTATTTATTTAGTGGTACAAGTCCAACTTGGACCGTTGTCGCGCTCATTGCGGAAACTTTCCACATCAGAGCCGCCGTTTTTGTTGCCTTCTTTATCTTGTCCTATGTGGATTTATTGTTTGGGACAAAACCTTCTAGATAATTTTACTAAAATTATCAAAAAACCTTTTTGCTCCATACATTCTAAACTGATTATGTTATACGTAAAAAAATATGTTTTAGGTTTATTTAAATTTGAGAAATCTCAGGGGGTTTGATTAAGCAAGTTTGGAATTTTAATAATCTCAATTCTGATAATAAATTGAAATGTCTAACGGATGATCACTAGAACTTTTAGTATGTTTAAAAACAAATACAAAAGAGGTTGTAATATTTTTATAACCTTAAAGAAAATACAAAGGAAACACAATTAAGAAATTGAAATAAAACAGACTTCTGTTATGTAATACAACTTACAGTAGAAATATACATATTTCTTAGTACAAGGATGAAACTAAGAGCTTAAATTTGAATTAATAAAAATAGTAATCGTGCATGCTGTTAGAGAAAGGATAAATGAAATACATAAAACAGTGAATTTAAACCATGGGAATTTGTATTAAAGCCATAGAAAGAGAGAGGGGGGGGGGTGCTCTGGACTTGCGGGAAGGACCCTAAAACTTTAACAGGAATCCTTACCCATTATCGCTTGCTTCAATGACCGATCAAGGATGCAAAGGATCAAACGGGGAAAACACTTTTTTCCACCAATTTAGACAAATATTGCTCGCATCTTAAGGTTCATACATAATCGATATGTTAAGTTCAAAACAAGTAACAAGGCTTGTACCATAGGTTATTTGCATGGCCCTATTGGATATAACGATAAATAAAATCACCAACATAAATCGTAGGTTGGCCTAATGTATAAAGCACTTTGTTTAAATCACTTTTGGATGTTTTGTGTTTGTTGGGTACAGTATGAACAATCAAAGGCATTGCTGAATAGTAACATAGATAAAAGGAGTATAGTTATAAGAATAATTTATTTGTGTCATATTGTTTGTTATTTTTTTATTCTTTTTTGTAGGTCAATTAGACTTGTTTATGTTACCAGATCAAATCAAATCAAACCAAATTAAATCATTTATTAAGCCAGAATTAACAAAAAACAGATAATACAGTATCGTTAAAAAATATATTAAGAGACTGAAAGCCCGAGTGGTCAAGTCCAGACAGAACTATAAAAATGTATCTGTGTAATGTAGAATAAATGTGAAAAAATCTCGCAAAAGTCAAATTAGACTAAAATTTTATAAAAATTCATCCAGTTTTTTTTTTTTTTTTTTTTTTTTTTTACCGTGTCTACAAAGTCCCGTTTCTTACTCATATACTATGTATAATTTGTCATCTAGATAATTTATTTATTAAATCAGGTTTTAAAATGTCAACATTAGCTAATAAGGTATCAAATCTTATATCAAATTTTAAGGCATTTTTGGGATTACAAATGTGCTCCAAGTGGATCCAACATGAGCTGTAAGCTGAGAACAGGCTTGATGTATGGTCCAAGTCATCTGTTGGTGATATGATCCTGTGTTATTGATCATCCTACATGCCGCACTAACTATTAATTATGGGAATTAAAATTGGAAATACCACGTTAAGCAATTCCGTGTTTGGTGGATCTGGGTTAGTGGTGGTTTATTGATAGGTCAATGCTATGTTTATGTTCTTTTAGGTACAACGTTTTTTGTAGTAAAACTCTCATTTTATATTATGTTTAGAGGATGAATTTGTTCTTCCCTCATTCTTTATATTACATATAAAGCTGCGTGTTTTTGCAAAGTAAAGGAGTATGGACAGTAGAAGCATGCAATTTGTAATTAATTATTGATTACCTAACGCAATACATGTGTTATTATAAAATACAAAATAATAAATCGTTGGTTGCTCAGATTACGTAATTATCACAGAATTTACTAGGAAATGTATTCTTGAAAACTCGCTGTTTGCTATTTCTCCTCGGATCCTGTAATTTCTATACTGTACGTTCAAAGAAAATGAATTAGTACACATTTCTGTGATTATTATAAATTACAAAACCGTTGATAAAAGTTAAATCTTTGCTAGGATTTATTATAACTTCAAACGCTTTATTGATTATTACTTTATAATCACAATGAATAGATTTCTCAATTCAATTTTAAATTAAAATATTTGTGCTTTCCACATATAAAAACCTAATTATGTAATCGTAAAGTTTAAATTCGTAACCCTTCTGTTCCATTCATTTTTTTACAACCAATCGTTACAAACGTGATTAAAAATTTAAATTAACAAGATATACGCATTAAAGTTAGGTAGCTCTCAGTAATCGTGGTAGCTCTATAAATTCAAATCATTTTATTTAATTTTTAATTAACTGTTGTATATATTATTTGATAGATGAATCACCTTTAAGCAAAGTTACCTAGGCCTACTACTTGTATGTTAACGAAAGTAACATAACCATAAAAACGCCGAAAATAAAGTAAAAGACAAATAAGATACCCATATTCAACGTACCTATACAGTATGATTGCTTAAAATTATAATAATGTTTGTCAAAACCATATAATATTTTTCATAAAATTTTCAGTAGATTTAAATTTAAATAGAAATAGTACATCAATGTTAAAGCTTCGTTTTTAAGCTGTTTAAAGTTTAACTGTGTTAAGTGCGTTACAAAAAAAAACTAAAGTACGAACTAACCTAAGTACGAAATAAAAATACTAACAGACATAAATGGAACTGTCTGCCTGTCTTCACCACGTACTTTCACTATTATCTTTCCACTTGTTAAAATTATAAGCTCTTAAACGTGGGGAAGACAGGAATTAAGTATTATTTTTATTCGTTAGTTTTATTTTTTATTTTTACAATATTATTATACTGTACGAAATTTTGCAACGCTCTTAAACAATGTAAATCTTTAACCTCTTTGTACTTAACAATTACATTGACAAAAGAAGCATAGATAGTTGTATATATAAAACAATTGTGCATCTTATCCTAAAAATGTAGTTAGTCTACAAGCTTTTGCTGGTAAATGTTTAAAGGGAATTTCTTCATTGTAAGTGTTTGTACAATTTAATTTACGAAATATAAAATATCCAACACTCGAAAAATATATCACACAATATTCCTACTATTGACAATTATTGTGTTTTATTTCAATAACTCTACGTTACAGTCTGATAGTCAACTTTGTAGTTTTACCTGTTTGTAAGCTCGTAGAGAGACTCAGCGACGCGTAGATGCTCCCCTCCTGACAGCACGGTGAATACTGAGCTGTTGACGCGCGCGTCAGCCTCACACCTTACAATCAACACCACACACTGGTGTGAAACAAGTCTATAACGTTCGAAATGCCAAGTAAATGCTTATTGTAATTAGTTTAACATCAAATAGTAGTATAGAGCGTAAATAAAAAATAGAATCTCACACCTCGGAGTTTAACAGATTTAAATTGAATTGAAGATGGTCGTTGAATTGTCAAACAACTGAACTGGGAAAATTATGGGGATTTTTTTTGTATACTGGGAAAATTAGCGTAAAAATATTGAATGGTATTATTTCAAAAAACTACATCTATATTTTGGGAAATGAATGCGTTGTGTTTCTTTAACCAAGAATATTTAAATATATGTCGTAATAAATTTTTGCTATTTGTGTTTATTTAGAAGCCTAGTATTTGATGGTGTCATATGTTTATACCAAACTATTTTTAAATAAATTACCTTATCCATAACATATTCTTTCTTGCAGTTAAAACTTACTATAACCAATTTCAGGCTAAGAGTAGCAATTGTTTCTTGTCCAACAAAGTACAAACTAATAAAATCAATTATAATTTTTTTAAGTTCTGCTAAAACCACAACTGTTTTTATTTAAGAAGTTTTAAGAAGTTTAGAAGAAGTTTAGTTAAGAAGTTTATTTGTCAAGAAAAAACTATGTTTACATCTGTAAAAAAATCCTGCCACTAATCAAATAAGCTTATTTTAAAAGGATAACTAAGCATTACCATAGCTGCTTTAAACCACATACATTCTAAAGCACATAGTTTGCTATTTCACAAACACACCCCATTATTAACCATCATCAGCCTCCAAATCATGCTAAACTGATTCGGAACAGGTAACAATAGCATTGTCAATATTCATTGCTAACATCTCTACATATTGCAAATATATCGCGCTGTGCGCTGTAACGAAGTGACGGTGTGTCTGGTCGATTGTTGTTACATATGATAATTAAGTTGCCCAGTTGCAACATTACCTATTAATGAATCGTTACGCTCCAAGTGACAAAGTTGATTGTAAAGTAATTACAATCATACACAATCATATTACGAAGCGGATATTATTTTATAATGCCGATTTTTATGAAGAGTTACTTTTGAAAACTGGAATAGATTTTTTTTATTGTTTCATCATTTTCTTGTTAAACCTGTTTAATATTTCAAAAGAAAATCGAAATCATAAACAACATTTAATAAATAAATAACGATTGTTTATTGTGTTCAAAATTTCTATCCGTCGTGACTGCACTCTGGTAAACACGTTTGTTGTAAAAGTTACGATTTACAAAATTGCTTAAAGTGCACTTTTATTTAAAAAAGGAAAATCTATCGATATGTTTATTTTTCTTAAAAATTAAAAAGTGGCTTAGGGATGAAAATCGATTATTAATATATTAAAAAAGGTTTACCGAAAACATTTAAGATATTGCTGATATATGTTACTGACGGTAAAATATGATCTCATGTAAGACGGAAATTTATTAAATTTAGAATAAAAATATTAGTTTATCATTTTAAAACCTGTATAATATGCTGTGCCATATGTTAATTATTATTAAATAAAGTAATACGATTAAACTATAATATTCCCTGATTAATTAAATCAAAATAAGTCCAATACTAATTATGTTATTATACTTTGCTTTTCAATAATGCAAAAGAGACTAGGCAATTCCAATTTTGAAAAATAATAGACTTAATGATAAAATATCAATGGTTATTCTAAAAGGTGAACTTTCCAAGTGTGTGAGTGTTTTAATAGAAGAATTCATCATTCTTACAGCTAAGTATAATATATACTCAACTATTAGCCATAATGTGTAGTTGGTAAGTAAAATTGTAAATAGATATTGATATTACTTTTGCTTTTGCTTGAACACTAGCTTCAACTTGTCTTGATTGCAAGAAATTAAAATAGCATTTTTTATTTAAGTTGTTTTCTTTTATCGTATATGCATTTCCAAACTTTTGATTCACTTTAGGTTATAAATCTATCACTGTTTTATAACTTTATAAACTTTAGTTATTTTCTAATATTATTCTCCTCCTTCTGTATCTATAACAGATAGTTTTTTAATTGCTGGTTCGAATAACCTTATGTTATTACATCGAAATATTTATAGACGGTAAGTAATGAAGTTTTTTTTTTATAGAAAACGATGATTGTATTCCAAATCATCCATTTTGTATTTTGCTAGTGTCATTTTTTCGTCATTGTACGTTGTATATTTAGTGTTTTTTTTTTTCAATTTAAATAGCCTAAAACTTGTTAACTTATGACTCAAAACGTCCAGATAAGGGGTAGGTAAAAACTATTTTGGACGTATGTCATCTGGGGTTTGGAAATGGCAATTACATACATCACAATATACAAAACTAACCAAATCAAATTAATATCTCAAGTTGGAATTCACCTTATTTTATAACCGTTTAACACCTAAGATTACGTATTCAGAAGCTGTAACTGACGCACGTCTGACGTACGGAGGTGCCGCGGCGTTACTGCCGTCCCCGGGGGTGGCGAGGTGCCGCCTCCAACACAGCTAGGTGCCGCCCCCAGACAGCCCGGCCCGCCCAGGCCGCCCAACGTCGATATACTTATCACTAATTAACACATCGACAATGAACCTTCAGAACCGGTGATTTAATAAAGCATAGGTGACTGAATAGGTATTTAATAAAGAGGACAATACTGTACGATCTTCTTTTAGAAGTTTTTGTTTGTATGGTTTTCATGTTCTATTTGTAACTGTGAGTAGGTTCTTTTACGTAGAAGGCTATAAAGGTCATGATTACAAAATATGTCACATTAGAAAATATTAGGCTGGTACTAAAATGTAACAAAGGCCTGTGTAAGATTACCGTATTAAAGGTAATAAATTGAGTTTGCAATGTAATTTGAAAATAAAAATAAAAACATATTATTTAAGCCATCTTGCTGTTTCAACACTACTCAATACCACTTTAGAGACACAAAATAGTCTTATAGCAAATAGCTTTCAGACTGATAGTTGATGCACTAAAGTAAATGAAATTATTTATTGAAAATATTTTCATCTAGAAATCAGCGTCTCTTCCTGACTTGAATTCGTGATATTTCAATTAATTTAAAACTGTCCACTGCTCTGAGTTAAGATCGTTGAAATTTATCTATTTTTGCGTGATAGTCATTGACATCACTGTCTTCAAATTTTTAATCAAATCCTGAACATTTCTTTGTAGTTTGTTTTTACAATATAATATGAAAACATGCATACAACTGTGAACACGTTTAAAATATAAAGCATCACAAAAATTTCTTTAGTCGAAGTTCAAAAAAAGGAGAATTTTCTGAATTATTGTCAATGGCTAAGGGCAATTGACAAGGGCGAAAATGATTATTTCTAATCATATCCCTTGTCCTATTATTTTCATTGAGTGCGCGATCTCTTCCAGTTTTCTTAGAAAAAATAGCAAATACAAATAAAACATACTATGAAAACTCAAAATCTAACGTCTTTTTCTTCTTAACATTTTAAATAAATAACTATAGTTTACAAAAATTCACTAAATAACATTACAATATTTTCACTAAAACATCAAGAGCTCTAAGATAACACAATTTTTGTATGGATGTAAACAACAGTTATTTCAGAAATCAGAAAATCTTTATTGTTTCATATTTATTTGTGTATCTAGTAGGCAGTTTACACTCAACATTATATTTGTAAATAATTAGTCTGTCATAGTACAGCACGATTTTAGGTTAGTTTAAATCCAAACATTGAACGAAATGGAAAACGCTGCACCAGCTGATCGTAGTCATAATATCTTTAAGTGTCGCCAACTTATTTTCAAGCGTACACGGATTATGTACATAATATAACAAAAACACTCTGTTTTGTGTTGTTTGGTTGGAATACTGGTGTGCTCCAAAGTGAAAAAAACTGTGCGCCAAAGTAAAAACTATGTGCCAAAGTAATGCTTTCTGTACTATAATATGTGCAAGGAAGCCTAGTTTGTTGGGCGACTGCAGGATTTTTTTTCATGGCCATCTGTTTTGATGTAAACAAAAAATGTTAACTTGAAAAAGTTCAGATGATGGACAACAGAATTCAGCACAAACTTTGAAATTTTAAAAGCCTATAGGACGAAGGGCTTTCACGGGAAATCATCCAAACCAGCAAAAGGCACACCAAGAGGATAAGAGCTTTAAATTGTTACCAATATGCCTATAAGAATATATATTTAAGGGTCGATTTGCTGCACACAAAAATTAAACAAGTTCTCGTAATAATATTGATATTTTAAGTCATTCCCCTAAGATGTACTCTTCAAGGAAAGATAACAACATGCATATTAGTAGTTTGGCAATGGGCAAAGGTAAACATTGACACAGCTCATTCTAGAGTAGTCTGTTTTATATTAACCCTGCAGATAATATAAACTGCAGATCCATTGCATTTCAATTACAGGTAAAAAAGTGAAAGTTCATTTTGTTACTGTAGGCTATAAATTCATGTACAATATTTTAAGAGCTAGAGGAAACTTGAGTTACATGTTATAGCATGTTTGGAAAAAAATATTTTCTTGTGTAAACACAGTTCCATTAATGAAAATTCTTTTTATCTTTTTTGTAACACAAATCTGTTTGTAGGTGGGTTTTTACGATGGAGCCAAAAGCTAACATGATCGAGCTAAGCATGACTCTTGTATGCCTTATAGTGACGGGTAAAATTTATGACATTAAAACTAAAGCCATCAATTTTGCTATACAGTAATTCAAAATAATTATATTTAACGGTTGGTATGCATTGGGTTTTAAAATAAAAACAACTTTGGAATGAAACTCTAAACAAATATTCAGTAAACATAATAAATATAAAATAGTATTAAAGGTATTTGCATAGCCGTTTATACATTACCAAAACCCGATTTAAATTACTGACGATGCTCAAAAGGACTTATAATTTGCAACAACATATCTTTAGGGAGCTAACGTAGAATATAACTGATACTATGGTGGACCAGACTGACCAGTCTAACCTCAATACCACAGGTTTACAAACGTTGAGGCAGTCGACGAGACCACACATTTATGACTTTATTCGCCAGCGTTAATCATGTGTTTTCACGAAAACAATGTGCAACTGTACATGAAGTCATTTATTCTGCATGCGTTTGAAATAGTAAATATGCCAATAGTGTATAATGTATATTTTCAGTTACATAATAGTAGTTTACGCAACGATCGCGTAAAGGCTAACCAAGAGAGGTTATGTTTTCGTTTATAACGTATCATTGCCACTGATTGTGATGCAACTACAAGTCCCAACCATTCACTCATTGTTTTTCAATTAAATTGGTCTTAAATATAAATTGACGTTTGAAGTATTACAATTTAACCTCTTTTCTCTCATTTCTTGAACCACATTGATAGACATTTTTTTCTGTAAAGTAATTAAACAATACTGCGAACGCAAAGTAAGTTAATAATACTGAAAAGTGAATATTTTAAATTCTAAGATTATTTCAATTTTAAAAACTGTCATTGGTAGGTTAACACAACGATCTCATAAGGATAGTCTTTACGACGAGTAGAAGATATAAGATACGAGCCTATGCGAGTGCTTCAAAACTTCTACAAGTGTCTTAAAGGCTAATTAGGCGAGTTACGTGCACTACTTTACCTATGACCATTTTTAAGTAAACAGTTCTGTGGGAATCTTTTCAATTCTATCAACTGAATGGAAACGGATTGACTAAAAAACGTTCGTAGGAAAAAATCCATGTATAAATCCCAAAGTATCTATGAACTTTTGAGAAAACTACAAGTCACACCCCCATAAACCATATACCTTAAATGTTCGTCATGACGAGAAACCTTGCGCAAAACTATCCATTATTTCATCAATATCCCTTTAAGGTCGTAATTGCTTTCCATATGCTTCCAATTCCTTTCCTAATTCCATTATTTGTCCTTAATTCCTTTATTTGTTTGTTATTCTTTCAATTTATTACCTTATTAAAATCAGGTGTGATTATTGTTTCATTCTGTTTTGTTTATTTCAGCTTAACGTAACCAATCAATAGTTTAATACTTATGAAGTCAAACGGGGTGAAGCCCGTGGGTAACAGCTAGTATATTGTAATAGAGCATTGGTATTATAATGGACTTCTCATATACATATCAAGAGATACTCCAGTTATTAACCTCGTATTGAAACACTATTGACTGGCCAAAAATGAATAATTTATACAAAAATGTAAATGTCCTTAATTTTTGACACTATACATTTATAAGTTTTTAAACTCTGCTAAAACTGGACAGCATTATAAAGTTTATGAAGTTTTCAATTACAACTTCCAGATGAGGATTACAGGATAATGCCTCGAGTAAGAGAAGATATGAAAGTTTGTTAAGCCGATTCCAAAACATCTTCCCTCAGGACTCCATTAGGACCTTTCCTGTTGAGTAAATTCTGATTCTAGATCAGCTGTTATTGTTACACTAATATTACTTACGCATCACTGCATTCAAAACAAATAAAAGAATAAAATAAAAACAACACAGTATGATGTATTCCAAAATCGTTTAAATTAAATGTAATAGTTACTATCAGAGCACCACTTCAAATTTTCCTTCTTTTGAAATTTGTAAATGTTGTGAAAAATGTTAAGAATATTCAGCGATTGATTACATGTTAACCAATTGAATTATGATAACTAACTTTGCAATAATTATAATCACTAGAAGTGGAACAACTAATTTTATAAATTTAATGTTTATTTAGATGACTATGAATAGTTAATATCCATTATAAAATACATATATATATATATATATGTATAAGCACTTTCTACTAAACGTGTGTGTGAACCTAATTTTTTACTAATGCGTAATAAATATCACCCAACACACAATCAAATATTGCTTGCATCAATATTTATGGTGATTTTAGACCTATGTTACTAGGCATGAGCCGGGAATTGTTTTTCACATTAAATTGTGAACCTTGGTGATCATTTGCTGTGGTTATTCATTGTTGTTAGTATTTGGAATATCGTTTATGTGTAGATCTACAGCAGTGCGTTCAACCATCGTCTTTCATCTTGAATAGTTTACTCATATTATTGTTAACTAATTCCACCCTACATTTTAACGAATGGATCCTTAAAAACATCTCCTGGAAATGAGTTAACTCATAGTACAACTGGACTGGGACGGTGGCATCTTCCTGTAATCCAGCCACTATGAGGTCACAAATTGTGGATATTTATAGGCATGCACTGTGGATACGATACTCCCTGGTGTGGATTAACGTCCGCACTAGTGAGTACTACGACTATCCGCATTACTATCCTGATAATTAGTCCAATTCGTTAATACTAAGGCAAAAATGTGGTTCGGATTCCACTATAAACTGTAGGTCCCTTAGTTGCCATTAGCTGTATGGGCTATTAATTAACAGCTGTGTCTAAGGAATGTCGGCCTTAGTCACTAACAAGACTACAAGATCGCGCCACCCATCCTACACTCATCTTTATTCATACTTAGGGTGAATACTCCCTCATACTTTTTCAATGAGCTTTTTAAGTTATAAATTGTATATAATAGAATTTGATAACAAATCATAAATATTGATTTAATAAATACTAAATAAAATCAATAACATATGATCATTTTTAATATCGTAAATGAATCGTAATTCAATCTGAAATATTACATAGGTTATTCAATACAATTGTTTTTAATTAACTTGATTACAGAATTTTGTAATTATAAAAACTAATAAATACTCTACTTTTAACTGTTAGGTAATTTTATTTTGTATCGTATGTGATGTAAACAGTTTTGTTTTTAATGATAAAACTGTTTACAACCCATTGTAATTTAATTTAAATAAATTGTATTAATATCAATAAAGCTCTTTTTCATTCATTTCAATGTAGGCCTATTTTCAAGATTGAAATTAAATGATGAGGACTTGTGATTTGAGACGGAGAGTTCAGTTAGACTCATGTCAGAAACCACACAATTAAAACTTGGCCGACTCACCCCAGCTTTGCCTCAGGATAAACGCGTCCTTGGTGTCTTCGATCTGACTGTTGTACCTTCACTGGAGATGATAGCGTTAAAACCAAATCATTTTATGACTAAACAAGAATTTTGTATCTTTTAAAAGTATTTTTCATCATATTGAAGCAAAAACAGCCGTTTTTAATGCATGCGTTGCGGGTCCTCAAGTAGTATTTTTACTCCCTATAGTTTTTAGCCCATAGGGAGTAAAGATCAGCTGTTTTAGAACAGTAGTAAGTTTCGATTGTGGGAATCTTATCGATCGACATTGTTTATCGATTATTTTTCGATTGCTAGACATATCAATGGTATGTATACAAATCCATCGGTCCATCGGTCGATGTACACAATCGAAATATACGAAATGATTTAATCACTTACTAAACACTAAACAGCTGTTAATTGCGTTAGCAGAATTGAAAACAAGCTGGAAGTTGTTTTGAGAGGTTATCTTTACATAAAAAATATCTAGTTTTCTGTAGTTTGTTAATTATTTATCCAATATGACGAAAAATATAGTTTACCACACGGGCAAAAAGTGTTTTTTAACCCTAACTCAAGGGTAAAACTTGACCTCGGGTCAAAAATAGTCACTTTGACCCTACTGATGAAATATACAATAATGGGCCTGTAATAAATTTATCAGAGGTATTCCAATGCAAAATATATAAGTTAATATTTATATAAAAATATTTACTATGGCTAGAATCTGATACAGTACCAGGTATTTAGAATTGTGTACATAATTATTATCATACCTAATTCGAGTAGATAACACCAACATGAACATAAAATATTCCACCATTGAGTATTGAACCACCAAATACCACTACAACCATAATCAATGGTACCACTCATTGATTATTGGTACCAATAAGTATGAAATATGTTAAGGTTGTGATCTTTTCCAACCTTAACATTTTTTTTTGTGAGTCGGTGGCTGAGTCACTATCGACACGGACTTCAGGCCCGAGGCAGCGATGTCGTGGGTTCGGATCCTCATAGCTGCCTCTACTTTTGTCAGTTCAGTCACTCTTGAACAATATCGGATCACCCCATCAAGGTTAACAGAGGCCGCCGACCTCTTAAAAAATCGGACAGATAAAATTAATCGTATGTAGGATCACGAAAACACGTTACAAATTTAGTACATGGAGCGATTTCACTTTGTCTATGTTACTGCTTAGGTAACGTGTATTCAGTGTGAAATAGGCTGACGTCTTTAATTATATCTTCGTACTTAGCCCGTCAAAATTGTCAACACCCCTCCCCTGTTTGTTTTCCTTCGGTTGTAACATCCTTGAAATGATTTAGAGCCATTGAGATATAAAGTCAATGAGTCTAAGTGGAGTATCTTGTAGGGCGGGGCGACAAGACAAAGAAATAATAAAACCCTCACCAATGACCCGTTATTCTGCCAACCTAAACTAGTGGTGGACGCTTTGCAGTTTCAGCGAAACAAAGCAACACAGTTGCATAATGTAAGTGGGAATGTAAATGTCTCAAGTCAAGAAATAGTTGAATATACAATTTTTAACCAAGCTAGTCACTTACTCATTTTCATTTTATGCCCTTATAGCTGCGGTCAACAATATTCCAGTGTATGGAAAAAGTGTTGTTATTATGCAGTGTTTTTAATGCATGAAGGTATATGTCATAACCACTAACTGAACGAAAAGTTATACGAAATTAAAAGTTTTATATTATTAATAGTCCAGTAAATCTGTCAGAAAAAATGGGGTTGCTGTGCAAAAGGTCGGGTAGTTCTGATTTTTGGATATGTTGTTAGTATTGGGCCCATAACATAAAATCCAAGTTATCCACCTCGAGATACTGCCGCTCGCCGCGGGGCGCGCCACTTGTTATCGAAATATCAAAAATATGGCAATTCCTATTGTTTTTCACTCAATCTCGCGAACCGTTGATTTTACCGAAAATTTTAGATTATTACATTAAAGAAGAATAAATTTGTGACAGTTTAAGCCCAACAGCATGTATGTAGCGTAAATAATGGTCATAGTACAGACCATCAAAATAAATAAATTTTCCAAAGACGTATAAAAATTTTGGGTTTTTTCAATATTTCCACAATATAGTTGTTTGAAGCAAACGCCGTATTGATTTAGAGAGTATACCAGTTTATTTTCTATTAATAGAAAATAAATGAAAGTATGAATAAAAATACCCCCACCTCAGCAAACCTGCAGACTAAGCGAATTTCCATTTGCTTGATTTGATTTTCACAAACCTTAAATAATATTAGGTTTAACTGGTACCTAGGTTTGCTACAGGTTTGTTGGATTTTGCTACAGGGAGGTTAATATATTATATAAAATAATAATAGTATGACAATAAATAAATAAATTTACCCAATTTTATAAAAATGTGTCTATAAATAAGGAAAAACAAAAATTAAAAATCTTCGCTATTGGAATAACTTCAGGTTTTTTATTTACATTTTTTAACTTTCTCCGTAACCAATATCTGTAAAAAACATTTTAATGTAATAAATTATTTGTTTTTAAGCTCTACAAAATTCTTTAATGATACAATTGTAAAATTGTATGCTTTGAGGATCAAAAATATGAAAAACCCGTTTTTAACAAAAAACCCTATAAGCAACCGTTCCCATGGCCTGATTAAGCTTTGCGAACTCGTTTTAATAAATGTAGGTTTACATGCCGAAAAACAGACCTCCAAAATATACCTTCATCGGCAAAACTACTCTTCCCAAAGCTGTCAAATGTTTACACATAAACATTTAAGCTAAGCTTTGGTACAATACTTCACATGAAAACAAAATAAAACAGTTTAACATAGTTAACAGTTTATTGAGGCTGAAAGATCAGGCAAATAAGATCTTCCAATTACAATCACTCAACAGATCTTCCATGCAGCGGGTAATTTTTCCACGCTTTTCCCAGATGGGCGCTTGGGATATCCGTCCTCATCAAATCTGTAGGAAGTTGAGAAATAATATAAAAAATGACGTCAGTTGAACATTAACAGTGAGCAACATGTTGACGTGCGCCATTCTCGCATTGCTCGAGACAACGAAATTGATGAAAAGATTAAATAGTGGTTTCCTCAACACACACCATTCAAAATAAATGATATGCTGATTATTAGCAAATTTTCCTTATAGGGAATACGCTATTGCAGTAGGTCTCATGGTAAGACCTAGACCTGGGACCGATTTACTTTTTCATTTTGGTATTCCTAGAGGCCAAAAATACATAGTTTTAAGTTTAGTTTTAGTTTTTAGTACAAACAAATATAGTTTTAAACATACCTCACGATACTATTGTTCAAATGGATGAGTAATAATCATTTCGTGCTGTGTAGAGTGTACTTCAAAGTTTTAGTTTCGTACGTTGGCAATAAGTTGCGTACACCTATTTGACCTTGAAGATAGTTTTGGTAATAAATTATAATACAAATAATAACATATTAATGATAAAAATGAGTAAAAATAGCTTGCATGTCTGCAGGGCTACAAAATGGTTCGCATATTGAGGTGTGATAGTGTTAAAATAACTTTTATTTTATTACCTCTTATTTAATGTATCAGCATAGCCTTCTCTATGGTATCAGTCGTTGAACAGTAGTTTGTATCTAGTTCAATAAAAAAATAAATTTTCAAACTAGGTGAGTTTTTTGAAGACCCTGTATCCAAAAAAAGCTAAAGATTTTACTAAACTGTATCCAAAAAAGTTATTATCGTCCGTTAGCACGATGATTCCCAAAAATCATCCGATTTAGTGGAATTTGTTACAAACATTACTTTTATTTGTGAATCAAGAGATAGACTATTTAACATTTACTTTGTTTCGCGAAGTATGATCGGCATGAAAAGGCCATGGGAACGGTTGCCTTATAGGTATTTCGCCGGTAAGAATATTTTTTTTTAATTTTTAACCCTCAAAACATACAATTTTACAATTGTATCATTAAAGAATTTTGTAGAGCTTAAAAACAAATAATTTATTACATTAAAATGTTTTTTACAGTTATTGGTTACGGAGAAGGTTAAAAAATGTAAATTAAAAACCTGAAGTTATTCCAATAGCGAAAATTTTTAATTATTGTTTTTCCTTACTTATAGACACATTTTTATAAAATTGGGTAAATTTATTTATTTATTGTCATACTATTATTATTTTATATAATATATTAACCTCCCTGTAGCAGCTAACCTAGGTACCAGTTAAACCTAATGTTATTTAAGGTTTGTGAAAACCAAATCAAGCAAATGGAAATTCGCTTAGTCTGCAGGTTTGCTGAGGTGGGGGTATTTTTATTCATACTTTCATTTATTTTCTATTAATAGAAAATAAACTGGTATACTCTCTAAATCAATACGGTGTTTGCTTCAAACAACTATATTGTGGAAATATTGAAAAAACCCAAAATTTTTATACGTCTTTGGAAAATTTATTTATTTTGATGGTCTGTATTTTGACCATTATTTACGCTACATACATGCTGTTGGGCTTAAACTGTCACAAATTTATTCTTCTTTAATGTAATAATCTAAAATTTTCGGTAAAATCAACGGTTCGCGAGATTGAGTGAAAAACAATAGGAATTGCCATATTTTTGATATTTCGATAACAAGTGGCGCGCCCCGCGGCGAGCGGCAGTATCTCGAGGTGGATAACTTGGATTTTATGTTATGGGCCCAATACTAACAACATATCCAAAAATCAGAACTACCCGACCTTTTGCATACCAAAATGTCTTATTTTACTGGACTATAAAGTGATACAATGAAATCTTATGTAAACGGTTAAAGACATTTACCAAATAAAAATATAGACATATGGCACATCAAAATGATGCTTAGAGTGTGTAGATTTGCCAAAAAGTATTGATATGGACGAATTTCCTGAGGGCTCTGCCCCACTGGATGATTTCCGAAGGGCTACGCCTGGCATGCTTCCAAATTTTAAATGATTTAATTTAATTTAGTTAATGAAACAGCTGAGCAGTACAATGCACTGGTGTTTGTTTATTTACTCGATAAAGATGTTTGCATAGATTTAGGAGGGTTATGTTTGGTTTTAGAAAGGTTGTATATAAGTTTTTTTGTATTGCTCAGAGCTTCATTTTGTAATTAATTTATATAGTAAGCTACTAAAGAGGCTTGACTAAAATTTAAGAATTAAGGTAATTCATGAAGCATCAATATGAAGCAATTGGTGCTATTGCTACACTAAGGTACGTTGTCATATTCTTTTGGATCTATCAAAATTAAAAGTAGGTGTTTGAAAGTAAGTAGGTTTACACTTTTAAATCAGTTTATATTTTCAAACTAAATCATAGAGTTGCTGTATTTTAAAACACACATCAGCACCACTTTAATAGTTCTCTAGGTCACATTTTCTTCCCGTTGCAAAGCACGGGTATAGCAGCTTGTGTATTTTATCACATAACAAAATGCTTTGTGATAGTAAGAATTGTATTTTATTTTGACGATACGACGGGTAATAGTGCGATATTAATCGTAAATTCGTTGACGCCACTAAATTTGTATATTGACTTACAGATAACTTTGCAGTTAACTATCAACAGGAGACAATAGTATCTTTCTGTACAAAGAATTCTACTCATAGGTTGTCTTAATCACTTCTCTATATCAATAATATTTTTTATTAGGATTATCATAAACAAATAGAATAAATATTCGTGGTATTATTGACGTAACAGAAATATTTAAAAAAATAAACAACTCATGTACAACTAACGCGTCTCTCATTTATAAGTCGCTTGTTGCTTGTGGGTTTCCATTAATCCTTGTATATGGTTTGTAGTGGCGCCAGCCGCGTCAGTTGACTGTAAACTCACTTTAGGACTCAAACATAAACAAACACCCTTCCTACAGTCTGCTGCTTCCATTACAGAAGAAGCGCTGGCTATTGTCTGGGATAAATCAACTTACAGTAACACAGTACGAGAATCCAGCCGTTTGGCTGACAATTAGGCATCTGTGAAAAGAATGAAAAGTAGATAATAAGAACTTGTAATAGATTAAAAAGTTAATACATTATTACATTGATATATAAATATGGATAATAGTACCCCCACCTGCAGACTAAGTGAATTTCTTTACTAATTCGATTTTTACTTAAACATTTCCTTTAACATGTCAGATGAATTCCCTTTAAATAAAACTAAAAAAGTACATGAAAAGTAAATCCAAAACTATTACTTTAAATTTTAAACAATAAATTTTCCTTTGATTAGTCCATTTTAAATAGTAGTATGTTAGTACTTGTTCCTTAATGTTTGGACAACAACGTGTTACGTTTTCTGTACAAGAAACCTCATTTATGTGTGTATAAACAATAGGTCAATTATTCCTATTTATTTTTAGACCTGTTTTGAAATTCGCACTGATTATACTATTTTCAGTCCATCGTTGTTTCTAAAAATATAATACTCAGCCCATGCAGTAAAAGTCGTACATAAAATGCTGAAACTTACGTATTCCGACATGAAGTCCACTACAAACAACTTTCACTTGTGTCTTTAAGCTTTTATCTAATTCAGCATGTTTTCTACTTACTAAAGAAGACTCTGTAAAAAGTATGGAAGTGATATATTTGCCGGATAAGAAAGAATGAGCCAATAAACCATTATGTTCCCTCTGGCGACGACCCAAAAGCCGTGTGTGACGTTTATCGTCTGCTACTGCGTTGTCAGTGATGCGGCCGGGGAAAATGAGTTGTATCTAGCTGTAGTTTTTGAAACAAAATATTCGTTTAAGAAATTATGTAAAAAAAAAAACGTTTCAATATATTTTTACTATAAACATGTTTTGTGCTGTAGAAATAGTTTACCTTTCCTAACCGTAACCTGTGCCATTGGACTGTAAAGGATCCGAAAGAATATAATAAAGTTTTACTAACATTACACCAACCCAGTTATACCATATACCATGGGGCCCTCTAGTTTGGGGGAGATCTTTAAAGGATTGTAACATTTTAGTTTATATTTATTTGCCACCTTTAACCCTAATAAACTGTATTCTGTCTTCATTCCCACGGTATATAAACAAATAAATTATTTATTTTACTTAGAACACTATAGTCACAGACTGCACCAGTGTAATATTTATCGGAAGGTGGGTTTGTTGGGTTAGCAAGGAGTTTATAAACAATAGCGCTAAATATGAGGATCCCAACAATGCGGAGTCATCAGTGGTCCACAGCCAAGTATTCTAATTACTCACTTGAGTTTCGAACTACTTGAGGCAAGGGTGATTAAACATTCTTAACTGTGACGGCCTCGCACTGCATTTCACGACCAGCAATTTATAAAGGAACCGTACCGTGCTGTTTGACTTGGTTTGGATCAATTTGCCAGAGTGGTGATTCCAGCTTTGGCTTTTGATTTACAGCTACAAACGTAAGTTTTAACAAAAATTTAGCTAAAGTTATCGTGTGCATATTTAAGTGTTTACTGTACTTCAGCAAAAACCTGAAAGTATAAAAATGCATCAAATAACCCTTGCAATAATATATTTACACTTACTGTTTACTCCCAAGACGGTAAATACATACAAAAGATTGTGGTGATCGATTTTGATTGGAGATCATCAGACCCAATAGGCGAATAGCAAGAATCTCAATGGCGTCCCAACAAAGTCTATTTTACTTTTTCGTACTGTTTGGCAAATATTTTTTTATATTTTTTTATTTGTTACCAACGGTTCCACCATTTTTAAATCTTTTTTTATAATTGGAAGTTCTGGCCAACTGGAGTTAAAATTTAACTGTTCATTAATTGGCTTATTTCTTTTTCTAATATTTATAAGGAAAATTTAAAAATATAAATAAGCTAATTAATGAACAAGTAAATTTGTTCTTCAGTTGTATAGGATCTTCTTGGCTGGTACTTCCGGTAGCCAATAGTATATAAGGGACGCCATTGAAATTCTTGGGATTGGATCTGACGATGATTGGAGTGTCCGAACGAAATCGATCACCACTTGTATAAGTGTAGATATACATTACAAGCGTTACTTGACGTTTTTTTTTTTTTTTTTTTTTTTTTTTTTTTTATAATTTCAGGTAATTTAACAACACCTACTATGCTGATCAAGAAGTTATTCCGGAAAAACAAAGTGTCAATAGTAGGTGATATGAGTACTTGTATATTTTATTTCACAGGTCTATGGTTGTTTTCGATTAGAATTTGTTACCTAAATAGAAGAAAGTGTAAGATTTATTAAGTCAACAAGTGTCAGAAAGTGTGTTCAAGTTCTATGTTTTTCCACTCAATATGCTTTTATGTTGACGGTTTAAATGTACTTTCTTGGATGGTTAATATTCTTTGATTGTGGGAGGCTGAAATTCCCCAACACAACAGTAATAATACACAGTTTTAATTTAAAGTACGTCTAAATAATATTAATAACTTTGTTATATATATAAAATAAAACTACATTAAGCAATTTCGAATTAATTAACTGTAATGCTATCATTACATTTCTCTCCATATAAAACTGAACTGACTTCAATAGTTACATTATATAAAAAAACAAAACCTGCTTAAATTACTTAACGATTCACACATATTTTTTATGTCCTGAGATATATAGGGTAAATGTAACTATTGAAGTCAATTCACTTTTATATGGAGAGAAATGTTATGATAGCATTACAGTTTACTAATTCGAAATTTTTTAATGTAGTTTTATTAGGCTATATACCAGAAAAAATATTTTGATTAATATTATTTAGACCTATATTTCACGGTGAAATATAGGTCAATTATATTTCTATTAGTTACGTAATTAACAAATTAAATCAATTAATAATAACTGATTTAATTTGTTAATTACGCAACTTACAGTCCAGGAATATGCAGTTATACAAGGCACACAGAAAATCACTTCATAAAAATTTCCTCTATCTCTCTCGAAAAATCGCTAAAGGTATGTCTGAGAACGTTACTGACAATTATAGACTCTTCATAAGAAATGTTCTTGTGTCGACTCCTTTGAGCATCATTATGAGAAAATACGTCCAATGAAAATGCAAGTATTATACGAATGAATTAATCGTTTTATTAACACAGATTATCCAGAAATATATCACACCATCCAAGTTAGACTTACAACTCTGCAATCCTCTTACAGCTTGAGTCTTTGATATATGAGGAATATTAAGTAAAATACAGTGGGAGAGAACGCACTATTCGTCCAAGCGCTCTTATTTTAAATCTTATCAGTTAAATCAACTTGAATGTTGAAATAGGGTTTTTACTTTTTCTAAAATAAAACAACAAGAATCCGTAAAAGTTTGAGTGCATAAATGTAAACATCCAAACATACTAACAAATATATTTTGATTTATTTAGAACACGTTCTAAGCACATAAATTGTTTGGGGATAAATTAAAAAAAATAATCACTCTCTAGCTGCTGAGATGTAGTCGAAGAATTTTACTAATAAATTATATTCTCATACCACTGACATAAAAATAAACGAATTAAAAATAAACACACTCTATCCTACAATTCGGTGCACTCTTGTTACTATTACTTTGATATTTACATAAAAAGGGACATGATGAAGTGTTGCGCAGTTATTTTCAATGATACATTTATTTAGCATGCAAAGAGCCTACCAAATGAGGAAAATTGATATCAAGAGACGAATAAGTTGACTCTAGATGAGCTTGACAAAATGTTCATTTCCTAATCTTCTTCCCAAGCTTTAGGAAGTGTAATTCCATAAGTTTATATTCAATATTTCAACAAGTCTCACTCATTTATCTTAATATCGCACTTAAAATACAAAACATAACATTTCCCTTAAATGATACATTGTATAACTTGTATTAGATAGGTTAAAATATTAATTTTTTCATAAGCATGTAAACTTATGAGTTGTGCTACTTGTTTTCTTGTCTTGTTAAACTCTGAAAATGCTTATTTATATATTTATCCGTCATTTATCATACATTTTATTTTCTGTTAAATTTATATTTATTCAATTCTATAACTGCTATATATTTTTTGTAGTATATGATTGCAATAATTATTACCATATCAATTTGTTAAATGGTCTTTGACGATTGGAATGGAAAGAAATAAAATAAATTAAAATAAATGAATATCTTTTGTTTGGGGCATTTGTCAAATAATACAAAAGATATGTTAAATGGTCTTTCTTCTTATTTTGAAGCTATAGTACACAGGCATTGGTGAATGGTGGGATTCAAACCCGGATATTCAAGGCATAGATTTTCTAACAAAAAGAATATTAATAAACTCAATATTAATGAGACAGCCTAAGTGTTATGTCTTCATATTTTTTCATGAAATCTAATAAAATGGGTTGCAACTACTTTTCATTAACCGTAGATTTCTATAGACGAACTGCCATACATTATTATTGTCGTAAAAATGGTTTAACCATAATTGAATTGATCAGATATGCTTATATTTCCAGGTATTATTATTTGTGAGAGGTGACGAAACTAATAAGCATGCAGTTTGAATATCATGTACAACTGTTCCCACCCGAAGTGTTATATATTAGAGATAAACACGTTCACTGATAAGTTCAAACATCCTACAGTAGTCATCAGACGTTGGGTTATAAAGGAGATTAAGTAAGTATGTTACCATTAGCTTATCACGTTTTCCATATAAGTAATTTTAGAAAAAATATACTTTTTGAATTATTTTGCACAAAATTATTATTATTATTATTATTATTAATTTTTGTAAAATTAGCACAATCACCTAATCCCGAAAACCACATTTCCTAACAGAATTATAAGGTTACAACCAAGGACAGTACAGTTACAAATTATTCAATCCATTCATATAGTTTTGGTTTGTATGTTTACTGCTACATCAACCAACCTTACTCAGTGCACGTTCTTATTATTTTGTGTATTAGCTATCAAATCACAATCAATTTTAATCTTACTAATATTATAAATCTGAAAGTTTGTGAGTTTGTGTGTTGCTCAATCACCCATAAACTACTGGATGGATTGGGCGAAAATTTGGCATGATGATAGCTCACATTCCCGATTAACATTTAGGCATAGGCCCCTATTCTTATTTCAAAAATCCTGTCGGGCTCCGCCCCAGTGGCTCTGTAGTTCCCCAATCCCCACGTTAACCTTATGAGTATTCATAATTAAAGGGAATTAAAGAATTTAATCACCTGTTTCAAAGTTGGTTCTGTAATATGCAATAGCATTAAAAAGTTATAAGGTTTCCCAACAGGGTGCAGCACTATTATTTTGTTTGTGCATATATGACAACAGCTAATTTGAACCAAGCAGTAGCAAAAAGCTGCGATACACAATGAGAACTTTCAAAGTAGGATTGTTTACAGTTAAGAATAAGAATAAGAATATATTTATTTCCAAAATTACAAATTACAAAAATTACAATCGTGGCTGTAAAGCAAAGTACAAAGGAAAAAAATCCCCACAAAGACTGTACATCTGCGTGTGGGGAGAGTCTTCTCCGTCGCTCACCACTTCACAGACAAGATAACAAAATAAACAAATAATTATTTAAATAAAAAGAAGTATTTTTTTGCCATATTGTTGGCAAAAAAGACTGAACATGAACAATATTTGAAGTACTTGAATGAGGGTGCCAGCACTGAAGTAGTTTGGTTTATTAGCCTAATTTAGTTTTAGAATCGTCATCGACTTTCATTATGTTCTGTACTGGGATCTGATGAGGTCTTCGGCAGCATCATCGCTCAGACCGAGAAGCCAGCGCCCGATCTTTCTGCTGAAAACCGTGACACTGTCTCCCTCCCATTCTCTTATCTGTATAGGGAGATTAGTGCGTATAATGTGGGCTAGATAGTGAGGGGTAAGAAGCTGTGCTTTATTGTTCAATTTGGGAACGGAGATGCCTATATGTGTTCTAGATCTAGTGTCATAAGAATGTAGCGAATCGGAGAAAATTTTGCTTTTGTTATTTTTTGAAAAGGTTATAACTGTTTTTAGGAATAGTTTCCTGATGTTAAGGACTGGAAAATTTTGAAAAAGTAGGTAGGTGGGGTATCTTTGGTCTTTTTTTAGTATGTGTTTGATTATGGATTTCTGGGTAACAGCAAGAGGAGCCAAGACAGAGGCAGACGCAGCCCCCCACGCAAGTATCCCGTACTGTAACAGTGACTGGACATACGCAAAGTATACACACCTGCAATGGTCCACAGACAGCACACAACCAAGCTGTGAAAAAGCGAAGATCATTTTTCTTAATCTGTTGTTGAGGTAATCAACATGTGGAGCCCAGCTAAGTTTGTAGTCAATTATGACCCCAAGGTATTTGTAATTTTCGACTTGCTCAATGATTTCACAATGGCACGGCGCTGTCCATGGACCCCCGCAGCCGTGCAACCTGAGTACTCTATGGCCCGGACCACTGTCGCATCTAAAGTAAATGGGCAGACATTTGGACTTGGACACATTTAAGGATAGTATGTTGTGGTCAAACCATAGTTTGAGCTTGCCCAAGTCGGAGGACGCCCTGTCATATACGGCGTCCCAATTAGGTCCGGAGGAGACTAGAGCCGTATCGTCAGCAAACAGGAACACCTTACCATTAATTGACAGATTTGAGATATTATTAATGTATATTAAAAATAAAAGAGGGCCAAGCGTGCTTCCTTGGACGACTCCATAGTTAATGTCCGTGTTGTCACCTTTGACTCCACGTATTGCTACAAACTGTTTTCGACTGTAAAAATAGTTTTCAAACCAAGTTAAGGAAGTATCTTTGACACCTAGTAAGTTTAGCTTTCTGAGTAATAAATTCCTATCGATAGAATCAAACGCTTTAGCAAGATCCAGGAATGTTATCATAACTTTATTTTTTTTACTGATTTCTTGGGTAATAAATGTTGTGAGATCAAAGAGTGCATCCGATGTGTTTAATCCTTTTCGGAAGCCGTATTGATTTTCTGTAATAATATTCTCTCTCTCCAGATAGTTTAAGAGCTGAATTTTTACCCATTTCTCTAGAATTTTACTTATCACAGGTAACAATGAAATGGGTCTGTAGTTATTTATGACAGATTTTTGCCCAGATTTGTGTATCGGGATAACCTTAGCTAATTTGAAAATATCAGGAAAGTTCCCAGTGCGTATACTTGTGTTTATTAAGTGCCGAATTGGAATATGTAGGCTTGCATTTTCTTTAATAATTCTGACTGGAATGTCGTCCCAGCCTGGAGCTGAACCTCCCTTGATACTATTTATTAAATTGGAAAGCTGGGGCTCATTGACAGGCACCATCTCAAATACAGAATCAACCGCGTGGTCGGCGTCATCCACCTCCGGTCGTCCCGAAGCCGTGATACCCATTGCCAACTCAGATCCCACAGAAGAGAAAAAATTATTAAATGTGTTACAAATGTGTTTTGTTTCTGGGGGGGCGGCAGTGTCAGAGTTAACAACAAACGCCTCAACCGGAAACGGCGCTTTGGCACTTGGTCGGCCAGCCACCTCGTTTACAACTGACCAAAATTTACGAGCGTCACCCGCGGATTCGTCGATTTTGGTTTTGTAATAATTAAACTTTATATTCTTAATTAGGGAATGTAATCTATTGCGATACTGGGTGAATTTATTTCGAAGATACAGGTTGAATGGTTCTTTTTTTAATTGTTTAAAAAGGAGATCCCGCTTTCTTATTGAAGTAATAAGACCACTAGTTATCCAAGGTTTGATTTTTGTATTTTTAGCGTTAATTTTAATATTTAATGATGCGTTTTCAATCACCCTGCCAATTTTTTTTGTAATTTGCTCGGCGCAAAAATTCACGTCTTCACTTGCTAGTACTTCTTGCCAGCTTTCAGTTGTTAAAAGGTTATTGACAATTTTCCAGTCGGTCTTTTTGTAAAAAGAAGCTTCCATTTTATTATTATTGTAGTGTCGCTGCTTAGATATTTGTAGTGCTATGGGGTAATGATCAGTTAAACTTGACTGAAGGATTGCTGATTTAGTAAGGATTTTATTAGCAATTTTGACGAAAAAATGGTCAATGCAGGTATTACTAGCAGGTCGTGTTATTGAGTTGATGCAAGGTATAAATCCGTATCCATACATTTCGTCTAAGAAGCGCTCTTCTAAACTATTTTGCCCAGGTGCCAAAATGTTGCAATTTGTATCACCAACTAAAACACGAATGCCTCGGAAATCTCGGCTTAAGTAATAATGCTCAGAAACACCATTGATGAAGTGCTCAAGACTAGAGCTCGGACTCCGATATACGGCTAATATTTCACATGGATTGCCGGCCAAGTCGAAGGTCACTGATAAGGCAGTGGCGACTCCTCCGAGCGACAACTGACTACAGGATGCTGTAATATTACTATCTAAGTAAATAACAATTCCGTCATTTTGGTTTATACTGTTGTACGAACGATAACAATTGTATCCATCAACGCTACAAAGATCACTATCATCACCTAGCCATGCTTCAGATAGAACAAGACAATTAAATTTAATATCTAACCCTTGTACGAATACTAAGAACTCATCAAAGTTTTTACGATAGCTGCGGATGTTAATGTGAATGATTTTGAATTTTGAATGTCCCACTTCAGTACTGAAGTACCCTCTCACATCTTTCAAGTCTTCAATTACCTTAAAGTTATTATTAATTGAGGCTTCATCAAATAAATCTTTGTTGAGGTTTACCATTTCCTCAAAAATAAAAATAAAAAATAAGTTAGGTTTGAGTTTTTAATTTAATGAATAATTTGTGATATTGTGCGAATGTTTGATTATTTATTTTTTATATTGTTTAGGTGCAATGGTAGAACATTATGGCAATGGTAGATGTGTTATACTATATCATACCGTAAATTTATGAACCAAATTTTATCAAACTGTGTCCTCCCCCCATTGCAAACGCAAAGCTTGAGTATAACTGCAATAAGCATTTTGTACTTATATGCCAACCCCGTACGAAGGATGGATGCTCTGCTAGTCTACGATATATTTCTAAAAATTTTAGCTTAAAGAAGGAATGCTGATAGAAAGAATGCTTTTATGTTTGACTCAAAATGGTGTTAGAAGATTAACACTTGAACGTTCCAAATCTTTTTCTTTTCGCTGAACAAGTAGCATGTAGGACTCTAGCAACAATATAAGACTGTTAGAAAATGTGTAATAGAAAAGCGCAAACCCTGTATAGATAAGTTTATCGGAAATAGCCGTCGCCCCGCCCTACATGTCCCTGCACTCCCTTTTATTGGCATCATATCTTGAATCTCCCCCGTATCACTTTCTTGATATTTTCAAGAATATCTCAAAACACTAACAACCAAAATGTTAAAGAATAAAAAGTTCGAGATAAAAACATATTTTTACAACTCTGAGAACGTTGTATATGAGACAATATTCAAAATTAAGATTTATGGGTTATAATTCCAAATTATAAAGTTAAAAAATACAACAACAAATACAAATAATGTACCTTTAATATCTTGAGTCTCCCTAGTATCATCTTCACCGGGTTTTCGGTGACTTGAGAAGATTTTAAATTATGTAAAGCTGTACAATGATATAATTTCAAAATCAAAAGATACTTTCCAAATTTTGGAAATTGGTGCTAAAAGCCATAGTTAATATAGTTATTTTATAAATAATTACTATGGATTTATGTTTACATAAACACAACAATTTTGTTTTATAATAGGCTAAATGCTTACTATTGTCTTGAGGATAGTAGCATCGTTTTACACGTGTAGAAAAATTGGTTTTTAATGGGTTCATCAAATTTCTTGAATCGTCATTCAAATATAATTATCTATTTATGATAGCAATTACAAAATAACTAAGAATACAATGATTAATGGACATTTAGAATAATACATTTGTCTCAATAGTTAATGATAATACATTTACGGCCTAGTATGACGTTGCAAATAATAGTAAGTTTTCATTAAAACAAAACATTCTACATGATTTTTTTTTATTATCATTTATTTTTTCAGGTTACACAATGGCAGTACAAATCATTCACTTTATTATTTTTGTAAACTTCTGCCTTCAAGTTTCTTTGTGTATACAAACGACGCAAACACCTACACAAACTACTATACGTAAGTAAACCAGGGTTTTAATTGTTTTTGTGTACTCATTAATATTATCAAATTTGAAATTTGATATATATATTTCTTTAAACCTGATGCTTTTGTACATTGATATTGACTTGCAATATCTTACCTAAATCTTAACTTTACATGGACATTTATAAAAAAAATTGTAAGTAAATTCTCACAGACTTATTCATAGGTCAGTGTTTTAACTATTTAGATGTGTTTTTGCATATTTTAGAAATGTAAATAAAGAATTAAGGCTATACATTACATTTTCAGCTTGGTAAATTTAATTTGTTCAAATTCGTAGACGGTATTCGATCAAAAAAGTCAACGACAAAAGAATTTATTTTTTTATTATTTTATTTTACCTTCCAACGGTCAAGAACCAATTTACAATAATATGTTGTATAAGATGACTTAATCTAACTTAAACATATACATACAAAAGTATTTTTGACAAAATGACATGCAGTAAGTTTAGTAAATAATACAATTTCAGCAGTATCAAAATGGACGTACACAAAGCAAAACTTTAAACAACAACCAATGAACAAGAACAAAAACAAGAATAGTAAGTGAAAATATAAATTAACAACAAACAATAAATATATTTAAATTAATTTTTAAAATATTTTATGATGATTCTTGGCAAATATAAACCTGTTTCACCTCCGGTAGATGTTTCTATTAGTGATGTAAATAAAGAACGCAGGCTGTGTATAAATGAAACTGGCTGAATGATTCCGAATAGGAGTATACAATAAGATATCTCTAATAAGTATGCAATAATATCTGGGCTTGAAGTACCAATGGATGAATTGTAGAGTAAGGGAAAATATTAGTTAAAGAAAGTAAAGTTAATGTAAGAGAAAAGGGAATATAATGAGAAATGGTAATGATAAATAGTTCGAAGGACCAGAGGGGTATAATGTCGAGAAAGAGAAATGTTGAGATTAAAGAATATATTATGTGAGTGAGAAAAAATGAACACAATGGTAGTAAGAGAACAAGACACTGTTTTATTTATATTTGAAATACGACATATGTTTTAACAATAAAATAAATAAATAGGATTATAGTACATTTTGCTGGGAAAAGAGTTGTTGAGAGTTTTAACATGAAGTGTTAAATGAATGTTCCAAGTTTACTTTTCACTGGAAACCTAAATACAATTGGTGGATCAAATTTTAAAGATAGTATTTTGTTTGGAAAATGAATAAGAATTCATTTTGTTTTAAATTCTAAGACATTCTTTGACGAATGAAATTGTATACTTGTTTCAGGTCCAAAGGTTGTTCTTATTAGGTTATTCTTTATCCTAGGTTATTAGGTAATTAGGTATTAGGTATTAGGTTTTAGGTGATTAGGTATTAGGTGATTGGGTATTAAGTGATTAGGCATTAAGTGATTAGGTTATTAATTAATTATAAGACTTATTTTGATTACCAAACTGTACATGTTCTCCATCAAAAGGTCGGATCATGAACAAATATATTTGTCAAATATAATATAAACACATGTAATTTCTAACCCGTCCTAGGTCCCACGTTTGCACCTTTGTGTCAGTCCAACAGCGACTGCGCCGCATACTCTGTCTGTGTCCAAGGCCGTTGTCTGTCTCGCATCTGTTCTATGTGTGATGGCAGCGGTTGTCGAGTGGTTGACTGTGGACCCAACGCCGAATGTGACTTTGTTGACCAGCAGCCCAGATGTTCGTGTATTCCTCCCTACGAGTACACTGGCTGTGGTTGTCAATTGGATCGTAAGTTGGCATAATTGTAAAACTTAATACAAATCTACTTTATATGCTTTACCTATAACCATTGACTATTGGATACCAAAGTAGACATCCCATCTATATGGACCAGCTGACGCCAATTCTTTATTAAAAATAACGTAGTTGTGTGAGCCAGTCACAGAATGTGCTAGGGTATAAAATTCTATTTTATACCTTATTTTTTGTTGCTGACCAGGTTGATGAGTCATAAGAGTTGGTATAGCTCCTAAGTTTGACTTGTATTGATAAAAAAGTTGGTGTAGACAGAATTAAGTAATTTAGATCAGCACAATCTATAGGTTCACATCAACTACGACGATGTTTGTAAAAAATCTGGCAACAAACTTAACATGGGAATGGAATGTCTAGTTGTATTAATTGTCAAAGCTATAACCATAGATCCTCATACTCCCTTAGTAGATTTGTCATCATTGTGGATCCAGCTGAAGGCAATTTGATTGTTAGTTCCGTCCGGTGCCGCTAGGATCGTGTTTTTTACGATTAATGTCTTGTTATTTAAGTTCTCGTTAGCTAGACTAATGATCTAATCGCAAACAATATCTCGTCGCTAGTAATATAACCTTAATAATATGACGCATAGAAATGTACAACTCATGAAATTGACCCTTAAATAATAGAAACAATGTTTTGTCAACACTTTTGCCAAGTTTCACCAACATGAAGTAAAACATCAATATTATATATAGACAATAGACAAGTTTATTAGTCATTAATTAATTCACAAGAATTACAATAGACATCGTCAATCTAAACAATAGAAACATTATTTATAAACAACTATAAAATTCAAATCTTTGTTTACAAATTGTAAATTGAAGAAATCACTTAATTTGTACATAGGATTAGATTTACAATAATTGAATTTAGGATACAAAATCACACATCCCACCTGTGACTAGCCGTTGTTTTATACTTTAATATGGTATAGTCAGCTGAGTTTCAATAGGTGAATGAGCCACTCACATAGCACTGATGTAAAAATTCAATTTCCTCTCTTAGTTTTTTGTTCTGATGAATAATGTGCAACATAAATATGATTATAGCTTTTAATCATATTTTAAGTAGTTTTCTTTTCATTCTGGCTTGGTCAAAAGTTAGAATTTTCGCAATAAAGAAATTAATGGAATCTACACACTTAGTAGGTTGCTCAGTTTATCTGGGTCTATTATTATTTTGATGTCTAACTACAATTTAACTTAGTCATAGTCATAGAATGTTTAGTTCTATCAATAGTCAGAAAGGATTACTAGTCAAAAATACAAAGTAATAGGTTGAATATTATTGAAATCTACATAGATTTTTAAGGTGGTATGATTTTTAGTGCATTAGTAGAAATTTAATTGTGATGTTTTAGTTTGAAATATAACAAACCTATTGAGGACTTGTCTAGCACATGGTATCTTTTCAAGAACGAATATCAAATATCAGCTTTCCTGTGACTTCAAGAGTTTCAAAACACAAAAAATACCCTTCAACTGTTTCTTTACTTGAAATTAGCTAACAACCAACTCAGGTTCTTGTATTTGGCATTTAAGTGACGCATAGTACTCTCTCCTATTTTAATTCAAGGAAGAACTCAAGTACATACTTAAAAAAACTGGTGTAAACGTAAAGGGATTTTGCCAAATAGATTCACAGTTAGCTTTGATTAACGAGTAGTTTAAGATTGTAATGGTGCGATCCATACAAATAATGAAATTTTAATAAAGCAACAGTTTGACATCTTTACACATAACTAGTTCTTCATTAAGAAAAAAGTATTTTGATCAACTTATTAATAATGAGTACTATGGAAAATTTGGCACGTTCACATTATGTCTAAAAGCTTCACACATTTTTCTACATAGTTTTTACAATGATACGTTTACTGTTTAGCTCCTGCCCAGAACTGCACCTCGGCCGAAGATTGCCCGATGAAGACAGATTGCATTGATGGCATCTGTATTGACAACTGTTACACACTGTTCTGTGCTGGGGACGCTTTATGCAACACTCATGAGCATGATGCTTATTGTTACTGTCACCATGGGTCATACTATCATCCTAGCTATGGATGCATACTTATAGGTAAGTAACTGGCTGGGTAGCTAGTGGTTAAAGTGCTCGCCTAATAATAAAATACCCCCGCCGCAGCAAACCTGACGCCTAAGCAAATTTCCATTTGGCTGAATTGATTTTCAATTGATCTATTTAAATAACATTAGGTTTAACGAGTACCTAGGTTTGCTGCTACAAGGAAACTAATAAAGTGTGTGTTTTAAGTAAAATAATTATTGCTTAGTATAAAATGAATATATTTGCCAAGTTTGATCAAAAGATATCCATAAACAAGCAAACTACAACATTTTACAATATTCTCCATAAGAATAACATGGGAATTTTAAATTTACCATTTTTTTAGTTTTCTCCGTAACCAATAACCGTACAAAAACACTTTGATATACTGAATTGTTTGTTTTTTTAAGCTCTTTAAGAAGGTTTAGAGAAAAATTGGGAAATTTTGTGTTTTGAGGGTCAAAATTGAGAAAAACCAATTTTTACCCCATAAAACCCCCCATAAAACCCTGTTCCCATGGTCCGATCATGCTGGATCGCGAACTCATTCAAGTTTATCCCGCCTTACACCTTCAAACCAAATTTCATCAAAATCGGATAAAAATTACTCAAGTTATCGTGTTCACGGACACATATATATATATATATATATATATATATATATATATATATATATATATACATATATAAAAATTTGAACGAGTGGTGTTTTTGGCCTCTGGGGACATCAAAATGAAAAAGTAAATCGGTCCCGGGCCTAAGTCTTACCATGAGACCTACGGTAATAGCTACTTCCCTATAGGGAAATTCGCTAACAAGGTTGCCGGTTTGATGAATCAGTTGCTGTTTGATAGCTCGAAACTGGACTCAGCTGTCACTGATCAATATAAATAAATGGGCTTTAAATAAATTAGATCTTAGTCAGTAACAAAGTTAGACAGAACCACTCACACCATTCTACACTCATCCTTCACTCATATTTGAATTTAAATACACACTAGGTGACGCCCAAGATGTTTGGAGTAAAATACGCTGCCCTCTCAATTGATGATTGATGAAAAATCATATCTTAGTCCCTAAAAAGAATCTAAACTTATTCATCATGGTTATAGCTATGGGAGAAAAATAACAAGCTCGATGGAGTGGGATTTTTTCCATCAACAGAATGTCCAGTTTGGAAATAACATTACATTTCTTATACATCAACACTTTAATCAAGTCATACTATTTTGTAATCTATATCATTTATGCATCCCTATTGGCCATCATAGGCATCATATTGTGATGAAAGATAAAAGACAACTTTTATACTAGGACCATTACAGGCTCATTTAACAATGCTTTTAGAAAACTTTCCATGTAGGGAATAAGCTATTATTGAGTTTATTATAGGCCTGTTTATATGGATGTACACTTTATTATTGAAAAAAAAAAATTGTCGTATCAGATGTATACTGGGATGGTAAAATTTAGTCAAGACAAATAATTACGTTACTTAAGCTACTAAGGGATTTCTTTGCTTAAGTTCATGATGATAGTGAGTTTATCCAAGAGAAGATTGTTGACATTTTCCATCAAAGTTATTATATAACTCAGTTTTCATGACAATTTGGGATCCGAAATCTGATTCTGAGTGAGAAAGTATTTAAAAGATTAAAAGACCGGAAAAAATAGCTAAAGCTGAAAAACACAAAATATATAGATACCTATGGTAAATCATTTTTGTCAATATTGTAATTGTTAATGTTGATATAGGTGGATACAAGCTCAAATATTTTTTGTATAAAATAATTAATAGAAATATCAATTATATATTTTTCTATTTCAGAAGAGGAAGAAATAGATGAGGTTTGATTGGTATTGGTCAGAAATGTAAGTATCGTGTTGGTCAACTGAAAATAGTACGCAACATATGGAGTTGTATAGTTTTATAACAAAGAGTAATCTTAAAACTAAGAGTCAATTTATTTTTTGCCAGAAGTAGGAATAGCCTACATATGGGAAAGCAAATGGCGTAAAACATGTACTTTTTATAAATTGAAATAATAATTCTATAACACTGAATTAAGTTAGAAATTTCCTTCAAAATACTGTGCCCCGTACATGAGCTATTACTTTTGTGGTTGTTTAATGCTAGTTCAGTTACCTAAGCTATGTAAACAACCCTTTCTACAAATACCACTCTACTCGTTGTAGGTGATTGTAGTAAAATATACATTGGTTAAGACATTTTCTGCATTCTAAATACCTTTCAATAGATGGTTAAAATTAATATATACAATTTAAAACTAATATTTAAAAACTCAACAAATGTTAAAACATTAAAACAGGACAAACCCATAAAATACAGGGTGATTGATATAAGTGTGCCTTGCGTTTTATTCGAAAACCATAAGAGATATCAAAAAAAGTTAAATGGTAAGTGCCTTGGATTTTTTATTTAAAAAATTTTAGTCAAGTCGAAAAAATATTTTAGCCGCCATTTTTCCAATATGGCCGCCAACTTTGATTTTTCTTATAGAACACCCTGTATTTTATGATGTATTCCGGTAGAAAATGTAATATTAAGACGATTTTATTATTGTGATTTTATTCATAAACCTAACAGTTTCAGAGATAATATATTCGAAAACTATTCGAAATTTCACAACTTAAACCATTATTATCTCTGAAACAATTAGGTTTATGAAAAAAATCACTCGAATAAAATCGTCTTAATATTACATTTTCTACCGGAATACATCATAAAATACAGGGTGTTCTATAAGAAAAATCAAAGTTGGCGGCCATATTGGAAAAATGGCGGCTAAAATATTTTTTTCGACTTTACTACAATTTTTTAAATAAAAAATCCAAGGCACTTACCATTTAACGTTTTTTGATATCTCTTATGGTTTTCGAATAAAACGGCTGGCACACTTATATCAATCACCCTGTGTATAAAACTGAGAAGTGTATTACATGTAATATCTCTAATGACAGTTATTTGGTGTAAGATTTGCTGTACTTTATATAATCAAGGTATACAATACACAGTAAGTGAAGGTTACTCATATTTATGTAATCGTTGAAGAAGCTAAAAATATTTTACAATCGGGCTAGGCCTAATTGAATAAACTGTATTTATTTGATTTCTTCACTTTTCCTTACTCTCATCTAAAGAGGCCACAATTAACTTCTACAGAATGTTTGTAAGGCAAATCAATATTGTCTATGTATATTTTGAGAGAGGTAATACCTGTATTGTATGATACAGGCTTATTGAGAGTTGAAGGAGACTGTTTACGATACGACACGTCGTTAAAAACAAGCTTTTACGAGGCGTGTGACGTTTACGATGACTCCATTAAGGCGCGTGTCGCTGGGAGTGGATATTCTTACTTCATCTTGCCAAGGAGAATTCGAACTTGAAGGTGATTCACAGTAAATCCACGTTATTCTATAAACGTTGCTTTTTTAATTTAATAAGTGTATTCGGCTTATTATCTATATTCAGCTTTAGTCACTAAGGCTCCTCTTTAAATTACCAGCGAGCTGAAATTTTCACATATTATGTGTTTACTAAATACTGCAGTAGAATTACAATATGATGCGGGGAGCGATCGAGTGTAGTTGTAAAACTCGGAACTTTGGTTTCCGAGGTACCGGGCTCAAATCCCGCCAATCACCAATGGATTTTGGACGAAACCTCTAGGCCTAGCCTGGAGTAAACTAAAAAATATCCCTAACTTGTGCCTAGTAAAATAAAACTCATAGATAAAATATACTGTAATGAATTCTTAAACTTTTGTATTATTGAGAAAAATAAATGCACCGTAAACCGTAAACCCATATGCAAAGTCACAGACACATTTAAGAATGGATTATATATTCTAAAGCATATTGCATGTATTGGAGGACTATCTCTTCTAAATCCCCTAAAATATTCTTAACGGTATCGGATCAATCCTACCTTATCCCGATACAACACGTGTATGGATCCATACATGCGGGGACAGCAAGCCTCTTAAAGAATATTGTTCAATATAAATAGAAATGAAACCAAGTTCATTCAACTGTAAATTGAGATTTTGTCATAGGGTCCACGTAAAATTACATGCCACAATAGATTATTGTAGTTTATATGTGTTTACGCATACCTTAGTATACTCATGGTATACTTATAACATACTTATATCAGAAGCACCGAATAGTGTAGAAAAAATGGAAAAGAAAATTATTGAAAATTCTATAACCTAATCACGTTTATATTGAAATGGGTATTCGCAACTAGGAAAACAACGCTATTACTCTACTTGGAGTGAGTATTGTACGTATTTAAACTGCAAATAAGGTGAGCCATAATAAACCTGTACCAAAAAAGAAATTACAAGTGGTTTAAATATTGATAGCAATAGGTGTTTTTGCCAATATATATTATATAAATAAAATTGGAGTTTTGTCTGTACATTGTTCAGAATTATATATTTTTAGGTTATTTTTACGTTTTATACATTAAAGAAGCCGAAACAAGTCTCATCCTAATTTCTGTCTTGTCTGTCTGTCTGTCTGTAACACTCAAGATGACATTTTACGCTATCTTCTCCAGGAAAACGAGAGTACCTATCAAGATCCAAGTCATTTTAATGTATACACTAGATTGGAGAGAGTGTCTTTAGCCATTAAAATATGGCCTCACTACTTTGTAAATAAAATTACGGACGTTCAAAAATGCAGTTTTGTGCGATTTTTGTCAAGTTTTCGTCCAATTTTTTATCACATGGTAATCATCTATGAAATAACGAACAGCTGTTCAGATCAAGATTATTTTTTTCTAACTGTCACTGATATGTTTACAAATATTGTTTACAAATACCGCAACCATTTCTGGTCACGTTTTGAAAGCAAATAATCCCAACCAAGTGAGATTAAAAACGTTTTACTTACATAACGGATTTGATTAATCGAATTATTGATTAATTTGAATTAACAAGTATTTCTTGTCAGATTCAAGATTCAAGATCAGACTGTCGAATGGCAATTACATTAAGTTTTTTATTGTAAAATATCTTAACGATGAATATATTAATGATCAATAGCTAGTTTAACTGATTCTCCAGAAATGGTTTCATAATTAAAAGATTTTTAAAACATACAAGTTAGATTATTCAGGAGAAAACATATATCAGTATGGTAAAGTCAATTGTGTAGTCTTTATATGTTAACTAATAGGTTCACAACAAATTTTCAATTTAAAAACCCCGAACAATGATCTTTGATACTTTAAATTGGTAACGATGATTTATATCTAATCTAACCATATACATTTATAGAATAACAGGATCAGTTGCCAGAAAGGACTGCTATATCAGTGATAAAGGTCCATTCCACCACACAATTGAACTTGGCCAAGTCACCCTAAGCTCTCCCCATCACCGAAACACGAAACACTTATTCAACTTTGATTTTTTAAGTGAATGTCTAGCTACAGCTTTGCTAAAAATACTTAGGATGTGTCTTGAGTATTAAACACAAGCTGTACTTAAAAGCAAGTTTTCATAATTCAATTTTAATTCTTATGCTTAACCGGCCGTTGTCTTTACATTCTTGGTGTTATCTTGTACTTGAGTCCAATCGTTCCCACATGTGGATGCCACATCATAGACGAAACGTCTGGTTTTGTACATGGTGTAAATACCGATTTGACACTGCTTTCACCAGAAGGCCAGTAGTGTATCTAATTTACTTGTTCTGAGTCAATTGTTTAAGTCATGAATTTTTTTACAAAGCATACTTAAATCGTATTTTTTCATTTAGTACTACGAACAATCATATTTCTAAAAACTTTATTTTTCTTAAACTATCCCTCATCAAGTTAAAATACATCAGTAGAGTAGAACATAGCAAAGATTCTCCTCAGATAGTGAATAAATTATAATTCCTGAAGCACTACATGTCAACGAGTAAACATTTCAAAATGGTGCCAAAGGTACATTGAATCTACATAGTTGTGGCCTCCCCATGCTATCGTTACTCTATATGTCGCATTATTCTCACATCGTAACTTTATCTTTCCTTGATCCTTTGAGAATATCTACAACAGTGGAATAAATATGATACTCTAAATGCTCTTCTTATTGTTTTGTGTGCTTTGTACATGAATGTAAAATCGATCAATCGCCTGGGTGGCTAATCTCTATCAAGTTATACTCCATCTTAAGGAAGTGGTAAAGAACCAAAAGAAAGAAGGGATACAATAAAAAACTTCTTGATCAGCATTGTATGTGTAATTAAATTTACGGAAAGTAAATAAAAGAAACGTCTTATAACACTTAAAACATATATTCACGCTTATACTGTTACTTACAAAACGGTAAATGTACAAAAAAGATGGTAAGTGGTGATCGATTTCGATTGGACACTCCAATCATCATCAGACCCAATAAGCGAATGAATGTCATCAAATGGTCTAGGGCTTCTGCATATTTGCGCGATTGCTGGTGAGTGTGTGAACGTGTTTTCTTTTGTCTTTTCTATTTATAATAATTATTGTTATTGCATTTTTGTTTAATCTGTTCTTGATGTGTTAAATATATAGATTTATATTAGATTGAGAAATTCCATTGTATTTTTATTTATTTATATTTAAGTTTGTCAGGTTAAGTGTAAGAGGGCCATGTGGCCCTAACTTTGCCTGGTTAAATAAAGAATGTTTCATCTCCTTTCATGTCACTGAAGCATGTAGTATTTACAAGGAGTTATCAAATTAACATAAATCTAGCTGTGTTAAGGTTCTGCTTACACTGCGAAGTCAATTATTGCATATGTTGTGAGCAGATTTGCCGCTAGGTACTAAGAAGGTTAATTACCATCGTTGCTGCAGGCTTCAAACACAAACAACTTATAAGTTATTGCCGAGTGTTGTAGAGCAGCTGATAATGAAGTTAGGTTATTGTACAACAGCTGATAATGAAGTTACAGGTTTCTGAAAAACAGCTGATAATGAAGTTTCAAGGCCAAATAAATAGTAGATATCTGCTTTGATTTTACAGTGTTTAATAATATGCTTCTTTACAATTTAATCGCGAGAAAAAACTACTTAGGATACAAATATGGTACAATACATTGATAAATATAGTTCATTTGTTTATTATTGTGGCAATAACTTGTATTTCAGAGCCTCGTTTAGTTAAAATCACAGCTGATCTATGTGTATAGCCAATATCCCAATTATTGTTTACCATTTTAAGTACGACGGAGTGATTCGAAAGGCAATAAAGTAGTCACTTGTCTGTACAACTATGTTGTAGACTTAGACAATTTCCAATCCGATAGAAATAGTTAAATCTTATTTTGGAGTTGGAAGAAAATCAGATCCTGTTAGCATTTACTTTATTCCTTTTTATTTTGTGCTGCGAGACATATTTGGAATACTTGGATCAATTCAAACCATCTTTGTTTCTATCTAACGTCAAAATTGTATTAGGAAGTATCATTTATTGATGGGACCATGACAAATTTTGGTATTTGGATCCAGAATCGCCCAGCATCGATCAGTTTTGTGAAAGATAAGCCCTACAATTTAAAGGGGATATCATTAATTTATTGGTTAACAAATGAAATGTTAGTTATAAGATCATCCAAGTATTACTTTTCCTAATATTTAAACATGTTCGTCGAACAAATTGAAATAATCTTACAACTGGGACGGGTGGCGTCGTCCTGTAATCCAGCTACTAGGAGGTCACGAATTGTGGATATTTATAGGCATGTACTGTGGATGTGATACTCCCTGGTGTGGATTAACGTTCGCACTAGTGAGTACTACGACGATCCGCAGTACTATCCTGATAATTATACCAATTCGTATATACCAAGGAAAAAATGTGGTTCGGATTCCACTATAAATTGTAGGTCCCAGTTGCCATTAGCTGTATGGGCTATTAATTAACAACTGTGTCTAAGGAATGTCGGCATTAGTCACTAACAAGACTATCGCGCCACTCATCCTACACTCATCTCCATTCATACTTGGCTTAAAATACCTACTATGTATGGTCTCCATTTCATCAAACAGTATTAACAGTATCAACACGTAGTACGGTGTCAACGGCAGAGATTTTACGCTCTGACGTAACTTCAAACAGCTGTTTTACGATGACGCATTTACGAACACAACAATACGTGTCTTAACAAAACTAGACACTTCCTTTCTTTTAACAACATACAGTTTAGCTGTTGGCAACAAAAACAGATAATATGAAATAATACCGTTCCTAATTATTGTTATTGAATTTCATACTATCAACTGATAATTTTCTCCGGCAACAAAATATGCCTTGGTCAAATTCAATGCATGTTGCATTTATTATTACCACGTGACACAATTTTTTTCTTTCAAGCTAAAGGGATTAACGCCTCCAACAATATGTACTAGGTGGCGTTTGCAGAGGCATCCACAAAATTGAGCGGAGTCATCAGGGGTTCATACTATATTGTTTTTGTCATACTGCAGTAAAAACAGTCGTTTTTAATGCATGCGTTGCGGGTCTAAAGTAGCATTTTTACTCTTTAGGGAGTAAATATCGTTTTTAGCCTCTATGGAGTAAAAATCAGTTGTTGACAACTCAGTTGTAAATTTCTATTGTAAACGATTGCATGTATCGAAATATGTATCGATTTGTGCTTTGTAATCATTTTAACCTACAGTCTACAGTCTCTTCCCATAGCATTTTAGCATTGCAGATACATTAATCCATTCCCACACTCAACACTGCTCACCATTACTACTTCCTTCATCACCCCCTACGTCGTGGACCTGTTTCCCTCTCTTCCCATAGCATTTTATGATTGCAGATACATTAATGTAATTGCCAAAGGCAGTTCCCACACTCTGCACTGCAAGCCTTACTACTTCCTTCACCATTTCCTACGCCATAGACCTGTTTCCTTCCCTTCTCGTAGCATTTAAGTATTAGAATTGACTATATATTGGTATATTGACTATACAATGGTATTAGATACATTTATCTAACTGCCCAAACGGTTCCCCCACTCTCCACTGCCAGCCTTTAAAACTTCCTTCACCACTTCCTACGTCGTAGGGCCTGTTTCCTTCTCTTCTCTTAGCATTTTAGGATTGAAGATACATTAATCTAACTGCCACAGACGGTTCTCACATTATGCTCATACTTTATTACTTCCTAAGCTACTTCCTACATCGTGGACCTGTTTTCATCACTTTCCATAGCATTTTAGTATTTTAGATACGTTAATATAATTGCCACAAACATTGCCCACACTTCACACCGCTAGCCTTTACTACTTCTTTCGCCATTTTCTATGTCGTGGGCATGCTTCCATCCCTTCTCATAGCATTTCAGCATTGCAGATAAGTTAATCTAACTGCTACAAAGGGTTCCCAGTTCCCACAGTCCACACTGCTCACCTTACTACTTCCTTCACCTCTTCTTACGTCGCGGGCCTGTTTCTCTCTATTCCCATAGAATTTTAAGATTTGTAGATACCTTAATCTAATCGTCATAAACAGTTCCCACACTCCGAAAAGCTCGCCTTGACTACTTCCTTCACCACTTCCTACGTCTTGGACCTGTTTCCCTCCCTACCCTTAGCATTATTGGATTGCAAATACCCTAATCTATTGGTTATAAACATATCCCACACTCTGAACAACATTTCCTTTACTACTTCCTTCGCAACTTCCTACGTCACCGACCTGATTCCCTCCCTTTCCATAGCATTTTAGGATTGCATATACCTTAATCTAATCGGCATAAACAGTTCCCTCACTCCGGACAGCTCACATTTACTGCTTCCTTCACCACCTCCTACGTCACGGACCTGTTTCCCTCCCTTTCCATAGCATTTTAGGATTGCAGATACCTTAATCTAATCGTCATAAACAGTTCCCAAACTCCGGACATCTCGCCTTCACTACTTCCTTCACCACTTCCTACGTCACGACCTGTTTCCCTCCCTTTCCATAACATTTTAGGATTACAGATACCTTAAACTAATCGTCATAAACAGTTGCCACACTCCGAAAAACTCGCCTTTACTACTTCCTTCGTCACTTCCTACGTCACAGACCTGTTTACCTCCCTTCCCATAACATTTTAGGTTTGTAGATACCTTTATCTAATCGTCATAAACAGTTTCCACACTCCGGACAGCTCGCCTTGACTACTTCCTCCTCCACTTCATACGTCGCGGACCTGTTTTCCTCCCTTCCCATAGCATTTTAGGTTTGTAGATACCTTAATCTATTGGTCATAAACAGATACAACACTCCAGACAACTCGCCTTTACTACTTCTTTCACCACTTACTTCGTCACGGACCTGTTTTCCTCCCTTCCCATAACATTTTAGGTTTGTAGATACCTTAATCTAATCGTCATAAACAGTTTCCACACTCCGGACAGCTTGCCTTGACTACTTCCTTCACCACTTCCTACGTCGCAGACCCCTTTTCCTCCCTTCCCATAGCATTTTAGGTTTGCAAATACCTTAATCTAATGGTCATAAACAGATTCCATACCCCGAACAGCTCGCCTTTACCACTTCCTTCACCAATTCCTACATCTCGGACCCCTTTTCCTCCATTTCCATAGAATTTTAGGAATGCCTTTAATATTACCTTTATCTAATCGTCATAAACAGTTTCCACACTCCGGACAGCTCGCCTTGACTACTTCATTCATCACTTCCTACGTCGCGGACCTGTTTTCCACCCTTCCCATAGCATTTTAGGATTGCAGGTACCTTAATCTAATCGTCATAAACAGTTTTCACACTCCGGACAGCTCGCCTTGACTACTTCATTCATCACTTCCTACGTCGCGGACCTGTTTTCCACCCTTCCCATAGCATTTTAGGATTGCAAATACCTTTATCTAAGGGTCATAAACAGATTCCATATCCCGAACAGCTCGCCTTTACTACTTCCTTCACCACTTCCTACGTCGCGAACCTGTTTCCTTCTCTTATAATAGCATTTTAGGATTGCAGATACCTTAATATAATCGTCATAAACAGTCCACACTCCCTACAGCTCGCCTTGACTATTTCCTTCACCAATTCCTACGTCGCGGACCCCTTTTCCTCCCTTCCAATAGAATTTTAGGAATGCCTTTAATATTACCTTTATCTAATCGTCATAAACAGTCCCCACACTCTGGACTGCTCTCCTTTACTACTTCCTTCACCACTTCCTACGTCACGGACCTCAAGCTAGTGTCGTCATTTAATTATATTTATGATCCATACCGTTTCTGTTCTAATATCTGTGGATTAATGCTATCAGCTATTTCTTTTCTACTGCATTCAAAAGTCAACAGCTGATCATATGTTTTTGTTTATGTGTCAAATACTGCTTCCATAAGGATTACATTGAAACTTTGAGACCCAGTGGGGCGGATTCCTGAGAGACTTTTTTAACGCCATATAGATGTTGGCACTCACCGATATGGTCTCTATCACCATGCAAAATTTGAAAACGATTGATTCATCCGTCTAGGAGGAGTTTGCGTATTACGAAATGCATAAGAGTCGACGTATAAGAGTTTCGCTCGCTTCGCTCGCTCCGCTCAATTATTTATGTCGTAGTTCAAACCCGCGTTTCCCGCAGTCGGTGAAGCTACTGGACAAGTAACCAACACAAATCGTGTATAAATTATTATTATATATACATTAATGTATCTTATTTGTATGGATGCAAATGTTTGACGTGTTGTACAAGAGACACATAGTGTAAAGCAATTCCATCGGCGCCAACACAAAATAGACCAGTTGTAAAACAACGTAGTAACTTCCGGAACGAAACTAAAACTCACAAAGCGATTTACATCGTAATGTCACTGTTCTATTCGGTTTAGGATTGTAATCCTTTGCATTGTAATGGTCGTGTAACTAATCCTTGTTTTATAACAACGAAATATGTAGTATTGTAGTAAGAATTGTTCTGTTGATATAAAACTGTGCACAATTTCATATTTTTGTACGTAGTTTGCACATTTGAAAATAAATTGCTGAATATTTTTGTAGTTTGTACATTTAAAAAATCTGAATTCTTGTCTGAAAAATTACTAACTTGTTCCATCTAAAGTTTCAACTTCTATGAACTAAGAAATTAATGCAAATGAGTCACAAATTATATTTATAACTTTGGGATTCAATAGAAAATACATCGGCTTTAATATTTTTAATTCTCTCAAAATATTTTACATCTGCTACAAGCTACATGTAATTTATACATTAGTATGCATAGGATGTTTTTAATTATGTATAAAACAATACGTATAGTACTTTGTTATTGCAATTCGAAAAGAACAGTGGGCCTTATAAGCTTTACGTTTCTCATTTAAATATATGATTACAATATGCTTGTAATTCCGCCGTTATCGAGGACTATAACTAGGAGTATACTAACATCGTTTCCTGAATTGGGTGAGGAGCATGGATGTATAATTGATTGTCATACGTAACATGAAATAATTCATCAAACTAAATTATCAAAATCTACTTCAACTTCGATGATTACCTAATTATTTTTATCGTGATAAAGTAGGGAGATTCAAGCAATGACTGCTATCTCGCAGCCAGGGGATGAGAAGGCAGGTCGTCACCACACAATTAAACTTAGCCAAGGCATCCACAGCTGAGAATCGATCTTCTCTCACCAACCTTGAGGAGATTTGTTTATAATTTGTATGTAAATATCAGCCATTGCCATAAGTACGATAAGGCTGTGTAATTCCTGTAGCCTAATAACATTTCAGAAAAATGTGCTAGGAAAATAAACATTATTAAACTAATAACATTAAAAAACGTACACCAATGCCAATTCTATTGCGAGAATATGAAAGAACAGAGAGTTAAGAGAAGTGTATTAACACCCAGATATAGGAGCACTGTCCAAAAGTGAATGGCAAATATGGACAGCGCGCAAGAGGCCATGCGTGGAGGAGAGAAATACTGCAATAGTGTTTTCCAAGAAGAACCACAAGGTAGACGACCACTTGGAAGACCAAGTAATGATAGACATCTCCAGACTAGGATATCCATTAGAAGAGCTAGTTAGAGTGACTGTTCAATTCTTGTACGTAGGACGGACCCATAGCTCGTAAATATTACAATATAAGATCTCACAAAATGTGTTGGACCATTGAGCAGAATTATGGTGCGTGACTACGAAATTGTCCGATATTGCTTTTAAATAACAGCATCGAATTCTTAACCGTATACTGTTGTATTCGGCAGGAATCTTGTTATGACCACAAAAATTGTGTTATTTTAAATTAGTAAATACTTATCATACTTTAAGGTTTTTTTAAACTTATGGAAATCTTACGAAGGGATCCAGTATTGAAAACGAATTAAACCTCATAAAACTTAACAAGAAATAGTATAAAAAATAACTGTTTTTTTTTCATATTCAAGTATAGAGAGGTAACTAAAACATTAAAGTTGCAAAATTGTACTCAGGATGTGAAACCGCAACCTTCAATTTTTAAAACCTTGTTGTTATTTTTTAATAATTTGTGAATAACTAATTCAACAAAACCAGTGCTTTGTACTAGTTGTTTTAAGCAGTCCAAATTGTGCATTTTTATGCTAATTTATTCTAAGAACCATTATTTTTTTAATTTGTATTTTTTTATGTATTACTGAAACAAACAAAGTTCACTACCTAAATATATGTATCCTAATAATCAGCGAGGAGGTCGATTCCAAAAGTGCCTAAGTCAGCTTTTGCCGGTTTCAATGTAATAAGTGCATTATTTTTTTTTCAATACAACGTGAATCCGTTATTATAACTATTTATTCCAAAATCCTATTATACTGCCGAAGCATAATTATTTTTTCCAAGCGTCCTAAGTCAGTGAAGTTTCTTTCAAAGAGGACGAGAAAACAACAAGCCAGATGCATCAGTAGTTATACGTTTTTTTTTTATTATCATTTTTAAGATAAGCACAAAGTGAGTGACTTTGGCGCTTTTGGACAAAAACTCATATTTAATATTCCAAAGTATGGTGATTGTCATTTCCGTATATCCACCTCCTACATGATACTGTATTCCATCATATTATTTATTTTAACTCGAATTCAAAACAAACGCTTTCTTTGTGATGGTGTGTTGCATAGTACGTTCTTCCTAACAACATATTTTTTTAACAAAATTACAAGCTTTGAGTAATTTTTACACATTAAATTGGATGTGTCTTTTCATTCCTTGCACTACCTCTGGTATGCATTTTCACTGAGTATACTACATTAAGAATAAATATTTCAAGACAACAACTTAATATAAATGTTAAGTTGAGTATGATTCCAATCCAATATCTGTAAGCCTACAACACTTAGGTACACCTGCGGCTCTTGATAATCTGAACCAGACTCTTCGTGTGGTTAGACTACATTGTAATATTTAACAAATAATGTCCAGACGCAGTTTTTAATTATTAACGTATGCCCTGTGCATTTACACATTTTAATAATCGATAGTTAATAATCAATTATTATCGCGTGTGAGTTTAAAATGTTCCGTTATACTCGTTGTAAAGCAAGTCATACTTTCTTCGGAAGAGAAAGTTTATATTTGTTCCTCTGTATTGAACCACTAAATATAGTGTGGTAGAAAAGTCCCAGAACGGTTTGATTTATTTTTGGGGTAGCGGATTTTTATCCCCCTGGAATTTTACCCCCTGGGCAAACGTGACGTCACAAACCAGGGGGTAAAATTCCGGCCGCGAACATTTGAGTTTCGCGACATCAGCTCGATGGATTAAACGCGGAATTAAACATATATTTTCACGGTTGTGAGTTTAATCAGAACACATCAAATTAAAAAACCTAGAATGTACGGCCCGGAATTTTACCCCCCGGAATTTTACCCCCGGAATTTTACCCCCCGGAATTTTACCCCCGGAATTTTACCCCCCGGAATTTTACCCCCCGGAATTTTACCCCCTGGCCAGATATAAATTAGTGTGAATGATTAATTATCGTCATTCAGTTTTAAGTTAATGGTAAACATTTTATTATTAAGAAGCCTATCTTAATTTATATGTAACATTAACTAATCGCACAGGGTTTTAATATTAATTTTGAGATTCGAGTGTCATTGAAGCCAACTGTTGGTTAATATGATCAAAATAAAACAGCGAATTCTCTTTACTCAGTTGAGATTACAAAATAAATAAATAAAGATAAGCTACTAAATAATGAAATGTTTACAATTAATTAAAAACAGAAGTTAAGAAAATCAATCATTCAATTTCTAAAATCAGCCAGGGGGTAAAATTCCGGGGGGTAAAATTCCGGGGGGTAAAATTCCGGGGGTAAAATTCCGGGGGGTAAAATTCCGGCCCGTACATCTTCAGTTGCCTAAACGCTAGTTATATGGACAGGGGGTAAAATTCCGGTTTTTGTCGCTAATCTAATTAATCACGCTCTGACTATTTTCATTAGACTTCCAAATCCGCGGGGGTAAAATTCCGGCCGCGAACAAACTTTTGGCCACTCAGGTTACTACGTCATAGTGACGTCAGCTTTGCCCAGGGGGTAAAATTCCAGGGGGATAAAATTCCGGCGACCCTTATTTTTTACCAATATAGATAAAGTAATGAGACTTGGTATATCAGTAATAGCCATTAATGTCTACTATTTTAAGCTACTACTGTATCACTTTTTTATCACTTAAGGGGGACGGGATATGATGAGTCAGACAATATTCTTAAATAGCAGCCCTTAAGGGGGGGGAAGTGATAATAGCTTAAAAGAATAGTCATGTATGGCTATTATTGATATACCAAGTCTCATTAGCCTACTTTATCTATAAATATACTAAACCGTTCCGGGAATTTTCTACCACACTGTATATACCGTATTAAAATGTTAATGTAGTAATTAATTTTTCAACATTTTTGGACTTTAAGCCCTTATACCAACTCTAAATCAGACAAATTTGAAAATGCTAATTACCATTATTATTATTTTTTTATATTCAAAAAAATGTTCCTTTATATAAACTCACAACTCTATATAAGATAACTCGAGGAAGTGTCTTACAGAGTTGTTAAGTTATTTCTTCGTGCATTTAAACATTAAGTACTCTTGACATTAATCACTTCCAATCCACGCTCCTGAAAGATTCTACACGTGAGAGTAAAGTTGTTCTATAATCACAGTTATCTCAAGCTAATTAGAGAAAACGAGCTTCCCCTTGCTCTCAAGAAGTTCGTGAATAATCTCTACTTTAATCACATCAGTTATCAAGTAATTTGCTATAACAAAAGATTGAATGAAATTGGAATGTATTACATAATGGCTGATAAAACTGTCTTGTTATTAGTAGAAATAATCTTAGTTTTAAAGTATTTAAAAAGTTTTTTTATTACAAACTTTAGAGGTGAATATATTTACATCGTTTGATCTCACTATTTTAAAAATAGGCTTTTATCACATAAACATAAAATACTTGTAAAACCTTTTGCCACAAAGTCTTATGAGAGTTTTATATATAACTTAATTTCGCAATCATACGATCTTTAGCGTATACACCCGATTACAGCTTTCTTGTTTAGGGGATGAATGAATAGGCTATGAATGTGTCCTATGTTAATGATGTTCTGTGTAATGCTTATGGAGTTATTTGATCAAGCTAAATAAATGGTTTCTCAAATAATAAATCAACTTCAACCCTACCAAGTTTGCTTACTACAAATCACAAATATTTGAAAATAAACCACCCCAATGGTGTGGGTGTATGTTACTTCGAAGTACTGTGTATGGATTAAGAGAGATTTTACAATGACTTATGAATGCTACAACGCCATTCAAGTGAAATTAACAATTTTTTCATAACAGTCACGTCTATAACTATAATCTCCATTATAATAGTATATTTACATATTATTTGGTAGGTTAATTATAATGACGAGCACTTAAAAACCATCCTGAAGTGATTTTTGTTTTGTAAAGGACAAGACAATTTATATTCTTAGTACACAGGCAAATGTTAAGCTGAGTTTGATTCTAATCCAATATAGGAAGGTTGTGGTGTTTAGCAGCACCTGTGTCTAATAATCAAACCTCAGAGAGCTTCTCTACTCTCCAACGAGGCTCCCTTCGTGTTGTAGATAAACGGTTATACATTATTAATTGTTTTTTAAATGATTATTTGTTCATAATAACGTATGTATAATTAACCCATATGCCTGTATGTTGACGGTTTGAATGAACTTTCTCGGATGGGTAATATTCTTTGATGCTGAGAGGCTACAATTCCCCAACACAATTCAACAGTGATAATACACAGTTTTCATAGTTTTTAATAATCCACAGGTCTTAATAATATTAATAAAAATATTTTTTCTGATGTAAAATAAAACCACATCAAACAATTTCGAATTTATAAACTGTAATGCTATCTAATAATTTCTCTCCATATAAAAGTGAATTTTCTTTAATAGTCACATTTACCCTCTATTTCTTAGGACATTTTAAAAATGTGTTTGAATCATTACGTAATTTTAGCTTCTTTTAGTGAATTTCCCATATAGGGAATTAGCTATTACCGTAGTACTCAAGGCAAGACCTGAGAAATTTGGAAATTTGATTTATTTCATACTAAGTTACCAACATCGCAATGAAAAAATACAACTCAATTTCTTGCCTGTAGTACTTCCTAAAATTAAAGTTATTTAAATAAGAAATAGATCTGAAAATTGTTAGGGAATATTTTAGTAGAAATCGAGTTAGGTAAATGGAAATTCCCTTAGTCTGCAGGTTTGCTGTGGCAGGGGTATTTTACCTTTAGGTTACATTGCTCTGTTGCTTTAATTATGCTGTTTTGGACTAATCTTTTGTTTGGTTAAAATCCGACTTATTAAACAAGGTGAATAAATTGTACTGTATTTTCGATGGAATACTAAAAAAATAGATTTAATTTTAACGCTATACTCACATCAATTTATTGACGGCTACATTAAGAGTTACCCTTTTTATGAACAGTCCGACTGTTATATCTTTAAACATTATAAATCTCAGAGGTAAGTATTGTGTGTCTCATGCCACTTATAATTTTATTTTTATGTATTATTTTTTCTTAAAGAAACATCTCCATCATCAATGATATAAGATTGTATGAGATTATTTTACAATCTTATATTGTAAAATAATCTCATAGGGAAAACTTTTAAAATCAAGGTAAATGGCATGTAGGATATCTATCAGGGGGACAAAAAACTACAAGAAATTTTGAACCATAGTTTCTATAGCCTGATTGTTGTTTCAACAAAGCAGCGTTATCAACAAAAGATTTTCTAACCCACATGAAAAAGCTACACACAAGTTACTTTCCTTATATTGAACGTTTATCATATCTTTTTAATCTGTGAAAATTAAAAAAAATAAGTACCAAATAAAAGAAGTATTCATTATGATTTTATTCATGAGGATGTCTCACGGAGCTAATATGGCGTATCCATCGTTTTGTTGTTTATTATCTTACCTAGAATAGAATAACCGTAAATTTAATTCAATTCTTTAAGACAAAGACGCAATCTTGAGTGAGAAGTTTAAGATTGATATAAATAAAGGAAGAATGACGTAAGCAGTGAGATAGTCTGTGTAGCTTTGCTACTGAAAAGCTACTGACTAACACCTGATATTCCCTAGCAAGGACTAAAAGCCCAATGAAACGTAGGCCCGGTTTCAAAACATCAACTACTAACTTGTTCAGGATCAAACCGGCGGTCTTTTGATTGCCAATTGAGCAACATAAACATTCAATCTCCGATCTAAAATAGAAAAGTAAAACGCACAATCAATGTATTAATTTTATATGGTGAAGGAAATTGTTAAATGTAAAATCACATCGAAAAGAGGTGATAAAAAAGAGTGATTTTACGAAATAGTAAAACATATGACGGCTTATACTATTTTAGTATTGCCTTGGGAACAGTGAACACAGTCTTAGGACGTCACTAACTAAAACATGACACGATTATGTAGTAAATCCTATATTGCATTTTAAAGGGGGTTTCTTAAGCTTATATTAAACATCCTTTAACATCCTTCATAAATTGTTTTAAGGCTGAAAACACCTAGAGTGCCGGTACACTAATTTATAATTGTGTTATTATTATTTAATAGTCCATAGAACCTTGCAATGTCTTTGTATCAAGGTTTGATAGCTTCTCAATCAGCAGTGTGTATGTCAGTGTTTACGGAATGTTAATTGAAAGACGTCTAGTAACACTTAAAAAATATATTTACCCTTACTTTTTTTACAAGACAGTATAATTGTATATGTCTGATGGTAATAGGTGATTGATTTCAATTGAATGCTCCAATAATTACCTGACCTAACAGGAAAATGACGAGAGTGGGGTGTTCACAGAAATTTGAAATTAATTGTTGGGTCCTCTTGAGTGTATAATATAGTGGGGGGTGAATTGTTAGCTTACTTAAACAATTAAATTAAAAAAACAAAAAAAACAATTTAAAAAAACAATTGAAAAATAGACTTAGGTAAAATTTATCTTTAGCCAGTACCAATATTTGACTAACCAAAAGTGTTATTCAAATATATAATAGAATTGTTGAATGAAGCTTTGATGATGACCACAATATCTGCAACAGTCCACTGCATCACAATATGGCGACGTATCACATGTTACTGCCCATGTTGAGTTTACAGTCAAGTTCACAATTATTATACTGTTTCATCACTGTTGTTTGGTGGTGTATCATTTTAAATATTACACACCATAGACATTTAATCAATATCTTAGATGAACGGTGACTATTTACAAAACTATAACATTCCGGAACAACTCTTTCAATGCTAAATCTGCAAAAGCTGATTAAAGATTGTAACAACCGGAAGACTCGGAATTCAATAAAACTGTTATGTTAATATGCTACAATTAGATTGATAGGACTGTTTTACAAAAAGAAGTACATTATTATGAACCATTACCCCATCTAAAAAGTTAACTAATATGATTCTGACTAAACCACTATAGTTTAACGATTTCCATCAACGACAAGCAAAGATTCTTAAACAACAGCAAAGATCGTTGGCTGGCAAAGTGTTCTTGATATTCAACATCATCAAAAGTTCTAATTGACCTGTCAACCCTTATGTCTTAAAGTTATTGAATGTCTTATAGGTTGAAATTCGCGTTTAATTTAATTGTGAAGAATTAAAACTCAATTACAACTTGTATTATATAATCGTATATCTGAAATTAAATTAATTTATTTTGATATCTTATCTATTATCTGCCATCTGACTTGAATTAATCAATTTTTTTATCTATTCAATTTTTTCATTGGTTTCACTAATTATTTTAATGATAAACATTAATGTTAAAGGTACAATGAAGAATACAACTACACTATCCAGCTTACATCTAAAGACTCATAAGGATTAGCACCTAATATCAAAAAGAAAACGATTGAATAAGACTTGAAGGGTTAAGAGATGAGAATATGTCTTGCCACTATTCATTCTTGGTCAAAGTTCTTTGGAAACAAAGTTAATGTCAATCATACAACTTTAATGTTAGAGTGACATTTTCTAATTCAAAGCTATTTTAAAGTTCAAAAGCAGATAACAATTTTAAAATCTGAATATTTTATTAAATTTATATTAAAAGAATAAATTGATTCTAAGGACTTGACCTAATCTCAAAAGTTACTGCATTTACTGCTTACAAAGTGTTTGAACATTTCTACCAATGGAGCCTTGTGGTTTCAACATTTGTAACTAGCATTTGTACAGGTTTTCATTGCAGTGATGACAAGAAAAGTCTTACAATTTACTATTACAATATTTAAGCATACAAAATAGATTTAATTTTCATTTTACAATTTCGAAGCATTGTTTACCAACTAAAATAGGAACAAATTTACAAAAAAAATAACTAAATTATAAAACAAATATCTACGTATCTAGACACTCCATGTCATTCACTTACTGTATATACAATGTTAAGTATTACAAATTTTCAGAAAAAATACTACTTTTGACTTGGAAACTATAACTAAACTGGATAACTAGAAAAATACCTAAACATATAATACAGTACATTTTTTATTATATCGTTATGAACTCATTAAAGTTACAATTTGGCAGAGGCATGATGGTTTTTACGAGTTTTACAAAATACCAAATCCGTTGGATGAAGAATCCTGATGGTGATGAAGATGATGCAGACATTCAACCGTTCGAGTTATCTTCTGATGAGCCATTGTTACTTAAAGAGGCTTTACTTTCTGTTGGCGACAACATGTATATTTTAAGGGGAAAGTAACTCTTGACTCTTTCGAAATCAGTATTACTGTATAGTAGTTAAAAATCAATGAAACTATGAGGAATTGTTTGTATATTCACATCGTTTGAGTACAAGTTAACATTAATTTCATGCTTATTAGGTTTGACAATAGACCATCGTTCTATAGTCTATAGTTCTATGGTTCTATGGTCCATGGTTATATAGTCTGTGGTTTGGGGTAAGAAAAGAGAACCAAGTTACATCGAAGATTTAAAACGGTAAAGGGGCAATTCCTTACATATAGACCATTAAAATTCGTAGGCCCACACTCAATGCTAAATTATTTTCAAAATAACTGTTCGTGAAGTTTCTTAAATGTGATAAAAGTTTTGTTTTACTCGGCTAGAATAAATATAGCTTGTATTACCAATGGATCTCCTCGGCATTGTGACAGCTTAGAGATTCTATAGTTTGATTTTGAAATAATGTACAACAGATATGTAAAATACTCATGGGTTTGTGATTATTGTTAAGTTCTGCGTGAACTGGACAAGTCCAGGATCACATGTGGTGGTCGCCATATTGTGTGCGGCGGACCATCACACATAATATTGTGTGGCAAAATACCTCCAACTTGGCTAACCTTAGGCTGTTTGTCTCCTTACATATTCATATTCGTTGGCCTTCGACATTGAGCCTCGGCAGAATAAATAGACTGCGTCAGGTTTATTTCACGAAAAGAAACACACAAAAAAAACAAAGGACTACACTCCCAACCTAAACTGTACAATTTGCATAAATTTTATTTCCTTAACAAAGATTCAATCTTATACTCATGGACGACGCAATTTAACTAACCATGATTAGCTATGTTGTTGCAAAAACAATAAAAATTTGTTAATCAATTCACATTTTCCCATTCTGTGTTATCAATTCACCAATACCAGATAAAGTTACTGGAATTATAACTGCAAATTATTTAAACTCACACTCCAATGTAAACATTAAGGATTCGCTGAACCCATCCATGGTACCTTATATTAATAGTATACTTAGAAAAGTATAAATGTGTATTTTTGAGTATCATATAAAAATCTAATGGTGTCTGTATGTTTATTACTAATAGGCGCAAAAACTACTGAAATAAATGGGCTTATAAACTTTACAAAAACATAGCTACCATACCATACCAAGGACCATTATAGGACTATTTACACTTTGATACTGATCGTGGGCTTTGCCCCTTTGGCTTAAAAGTTCTTAGATGAGGATTTTAAAAGTAAATATTGATATGACTCCATGGCTGCGATGAGAACACTAATAATGTTTGTTTACATTTGCTTTGACATTTCATTGTAAACAAGAAGAACTGCTAATTGCATATTTTACATATTCAATAAGAATATATTACACAAAGATATTAAATATAATATTTTCCATAACTATGAGGTCGGTTTATTTTAATCTAACGTTTTATCATGGATTTTTTTACTATATCAATGATTATATAAAAAAAGATTCTCTGCCTGTTGCAGTATCAAGTCCGGCTCTGCTTTGAATTTTTAAAATCGTCTTAGTTATGAAAATAATGTTATTGACATGTTTTCATGGAAACAGTATGAAAATTACAATGCATAGATTGTTTGTATGAATTTGAAGGATTTTTTTATAAATTCGAACTGCTTAATATGTGTTGGATAAACTTAACATAATTTACACTTCAAATAGATTTTTTTATATATTTAGGTAAATTTAACAATTGTGTAAATTGTAAATGTGTAATTTAGTAAATCCAAGCTGATGACCCACAAGACAAAGATGAAGCTGTACAAAAATTAGGCCTGTTGTTATGTGCAGTGCAGAAACCTGGTCCCCTTCCGCATTGAACACAAAGGCCATTAGGGTTGATTAAATAACAACACTTTAACTTAACGTATGCAGTATCCAATACACATTATAAAATGCTTTCTGCATCTTAAATAAACTAAGATTCTAAATTATTTGTTCAACAATGGCAACTAAAAAACCTACGAGAAGAAAGATTGCGAGGATATTTCACAGGTTTATTGAAATGCAGAGTTACGACATGAGGGGATCGTAAATAGACAGCTTCTCTGTATATCGCTACATTAGAAGTCTCCCGAGGTATAGTAGGGGAAATGGCGATTTACTTGATATATGATGCTCGCCTAGTAATCACTAGGTCACCGGTTCGATCCTGAGGAAATTGTGTAGTTTTAGCGAATTTCCCTATAGGGAAGTAGCTATTACCGTAGGTGGCACAATAAGACTTAGGCCCGGGACCGATTTACTTATTCATTTTGATGTCCCTAGAGGCCAAAAACACCATTCGTTCAAATTTTTATATATGTTAGCGAATTTCCCATATAGGGAATAAGCTATTACCGTAGTACTCATGGTAAGACCTGGACGCGGGACCGATTTTTTTTTTAGTTTTGAGGTCCCTAGAGGCCAAAAACACCATCCGTTCAAATTCATATATATATATATATATTTATATATATATATATATATATATATATTTATATATATATATATATATTTATATATATATATATATATGTGTCCGTCAGCACGATAACTCGAGCAAAAATGATCCGATTTTGATGAAATTTGGTACAAACGTGTAAACCTACGTTTATTCGAACGAGTTCGCGATCCAGCATGATCGGACCATGAGAACGGGGGTTTACGGGGGGTTTTATGGGGTAAAAATAGGTTTTTCCCATTTTTGACCCAAAAAACATAAAATTTAGCAATTTCTTTCCAAACCATTTTGTAGAGCTTAAAAAAACAAATAATTTAGTATATTGAAGCGTTATTATGCGCCTAATGGTTACGGAGAAAATTCCAAAAAATAGTAAATTTAAAATTCCCATGTTATTCTTATGGAGAATAAGTAAACTGTTGTAGTTTGCTTGTTTATGAACATATTTTGATCAAATTTGGAAAATGTTTTTATTTCTTACTAACTATTAAAATTTTACAAAAAAAAAACAGTTTTACCCTCCCTGATGCAGCAAACCTAAGTACAAACCTAAGTACTTGTTAAAATAATTATATTTAAATAGGGAATAAATGTTATATTTTTAAGTAGACATTTCAGTGTAAATCCAATCAGTCAAATGGAAATTTGCTTAGTCTGCAGGTTTGCTGCGGCGGGGGTATTTTATATATGTTTTATATATGTGTTTTATATGTGTTATATACGTCCGTGAACGCGATAACTTGAGTAATTTTTGTCTGATTTTGATGAAATTTGGTTTAAAGGTGTAAGGCAGGATAAACTTGAATGAGTTCGCGAACCAGCATGATCGGACCATGGCAACGGGGTTTTACGGGAGGTTTTATGGGGTAAAAAATGGTTTTTCTCATTTTTGACCCTCAAAACACAAAATTACCCAATTTCTCTCTAGACCTTTTTAAAGAGCTTAAAAAAACAAATAATTTAGTATATCAAAGTGTTTTTGTACAATTAATGGTAACGGAGAAAATTCAAAAATTGTAAATTTTAAATTCCCATGTTATTCTTATGGAGAATATTGTAAACTGTGGTATTTTGCTTGTTTATGGATATATTTTGATCAAACTTGGCAAATTTATTTATTTTACACTAAGCTATTAATATTTTACTAAAAAATACACTTTCCGTTATTAGTTTCCTTGTAGCAGCAAACCTAGGTACTCATTAAGTCTAATGTTATTTAAATAAATTTAATTGAAAATCAATTCAGACAAATGGAAATTCGCTTAGTCGGCAGGTTTGCTGCGGCGGGGGTATTTTTGTTCGAAACTGGACCCAGTTGGTCTTGATCATTGGGCCTTTATTCAAATGGCCCTGACTAATAAAACAGCTGTTAACAAAACATAAACAAACCCAAACAAGGCACCCCACTCCACTTAACACCCATTACTCAAATCAAATTATTTTTATTACGAACAAAAAATCTGTATATAGCGTCACAAAGTTTATCATACAGAATAATACGAATAAAACATACTAAAACTCAACAGAACACAGTATGTCTTAATTTTATACGGCAATTTAAAAAATCGTTGATAGAGTCGGTAGCTCGTTCTACTAGTAGGTATTTTACCCCAAATGTGTAGGCGTCTTCCTCCACTTTAAGGGGTTCAGGCAGCACGTAAAACCCGGATACTATTGTAAAGAGGTGTTTTTAAAGGATTTTGTCCTGTGCTTTTGTAGCTGAATATTGTTTCTGTGACTGAGAGTGTATTGCATTGAATGATAGCCGTTGAAACAGATTATGATTTCTTTTCTAAAACGACACACAACTGAGAATGTATATGGATGGAAATGTAAGAATATCGTATGCCTTAAAAGAGAGGCTCGCCGTCCTTATTTGAGGTACTACAGATAACACCATATTCGTTTGGATTTTGATGTAAACCAAATTGTATCATGGCCATCTGTTTTGGCCATTGTTTTTAACAAGTGTAAACTTGAAAAAGTGCAGATGATTGACAACAGATTTCAGCAAAAAATACGAAATCTTAACAGCCTATTGGACGAAGGGCTTTCATGGAATATCATACAAACCCGCAAAAGTCACATCTAGAAAATAATAGCTTTAAATTTATACCATATTGGGTATAAATTTAAAGCTATTATTTTCTAGATGTGCCTTTTGCGGGTTCGTATGATATTCCAAGAAAGCACTTCGTCCAATAGGCTTTTAAAAACAAATATTTAGGGGTCGATTTGCTGTACACAAAAATCCAACAAATTCTTATAACAATATGGATAACATAAGGGGAACGAAAACGTATGTACAGTAGATACGAAGACAATACGTGTATTGAAAATAAGCAGCGACATTCAAACAACAGTTCTTGCACTGTGATTGTCGTTTCCCACAATGCAATGTGTGTAACAAAACGCTTTGTTTTCTAACATGATGTCTCTTAACGAAGCGACGGTTTACCGGAGTTTTCTCTCTTGTTTTGTCACAATTTTATCATTTATTCGTTTTTCTGATGTAATAATGTTTTTCTTATATTAATAATGAGATGTTAATTGTGAATGCAACTATTTTTTTTATTTATCTCTACATACGTTTCATTTCATGTTTGTTAAATGATCTTTAAGATAAACGTTAGCTACCTAGAAGTTAATATCCTATGCAAAAAAGTTTGTTCAAAACATCTTAAATAGGATGTTAACAAACTCGGAATTTTTACAGCTAATAACCATGAGTATTTTTCCTTGGTTGTATCAAAATGGTGGTTATGATCACAAAAAAATCTCTTTACATTATTTAGCTGCATTTCAATTTATATTTAATAGATTTTTATGTTTAACTGCTACAACATTGGGAAGGATATGTGAGGAAAACGTGTGTAGAGACTCTAAGACACAACTACGAACACGGTAGTTAGAGTTGATTCTGCAACATTTTATAGCAGTAAACATGTTTTAAACTTGTTAATTTGTCCCAGAACCTTAAGACTACTCTGATCAAACATAATTTACAATTATGAATTCACATGTTAAAATCCAACCTAACAAGGCAATTGAAGTCTAAGTTGTAAGGCTCCTCCGATATCGAAATTATGTCTTGGATATCTTTGAATAAATAAATAAGTATATAATTATATTATTTGCGAGATTCTAGAATAATATTTTAAGAATTTATGGTTTCACTACGCATATTTAACTACTTTAAAGGTAATAAAAAATATATTTGCATGTTTAAAATACTATGGGCTTTCTTACCTAAGGTAATAATAATTTATAAATAACTAACTAACTAAACATATGATTAGAGATAATAAGTTTTGGTTTGTTGTATTAATAGTCAAAGGTTATATATTAACAGGCCATATAAAATATATTTAAAATATTTACACATTAAAGACTAAAAAGTAGTAAATAATTTATAAATATGTTGAGAGTATAAATACTTGTAAGATTTGAAACGAAAAACGTGGGGTGCATGCAATAGATAATTTACAATTACCTTCACCTATTGAACTAATGTATTATTATCAATTAATTGCATGCACCCAACGTTTTTCGTTTTAAATCTTACAAGTATTTGTACTCTCAACATATTTATAAATTATTTACTACTTTTTAGTGCGTTTAAAAACGTTTTATTTTGAAAAAGTTTTTTATTTATAAATTATTTTCAACTTTTTAGTCTTTAATGTGTAATTATGTTAAATATATTTTATATGGCCTGTTAATACATAGCCTTTGACTATTAATACAACAAACCAAAACCTTATTATCTCTAATCATATGTTTTATCTTTACTTTAAAATGCTTGTTTTATATTTTTATAATATATCTGGAGCAGAACCTGTACCTCTTAACCTCTGCTCTTCGAACTGTCAAATTTAAGTATTTACAGCTGACTTAAATTAATTGATATGTTTATATTCTTTCAAAATGTAAACATGGAAAATGTGGAAGCCCATGGGGCGTATCCCGTGGGAAATATGAAAATTAAATGATATAATATTTCATTGTCATCCATTTGTGAGCTATGTTTCAAGTTTCAAATCTCTAGCTCATCGGGAAGTTAGTATAAAATTGATTGCAAAATTTGTACCGGACAAGAAAGCGAGCTAATCAAAACGTTTTAAAAATGGACCTAAGTAAGTAGATTTTTTTAAAAATATCAGAACTAAGACCATAGTTGTTTTAGTGTCAGTTTTTTTTTTTTTTTTTTTTTTTTTTGTATTGGGTAGAGTAAGCCTATGATTTATTCACAAAAGGTTAATATTTAACATAATATATATATATATATATATATATATATATATATATATATATATATATATATACTAGCTGACCCGGCGAACTTCGTATCGCCTAAGTTATAAGGTTTCCCCTAAGACAGGATGGAAAGAAAGTACCGTTACGTTTAATTTTCAAGATGATCTCGTTCGCATCGCTCAATCACGTCCTGGTTGAAGTTCGTTCGCTACGCTCACTCACCTTTGGGTAGGAGCTCGTTCGCTACGCTCACTCACCTTTAGGTTGGAGCTCGTTCGCTGCGCTCACTTGCCTTCAGGTTACCTCGTTCGCTACGCTCACTCGCCTCCAGGTTGAAGTTCGTTCGCTACGCTCACTCACCTTTTGGTTGCAAATTAGCTGTTGTCATAAATGTAAAAGAAGTAATAGTGCTGCACCCTGTTGGTAATCCTTGTAACTTTAATGCTATTGAACATCATAGAACAGAACCAACTTGTTTAATTGAAACAGCTGTTAAGATTCATTAATTCCATTTCTCATAAGGTTAACATGGGGAAACTCCAGAGCCACTGGGGCGGAGCCCTTTTAAGAATTTCGAAACGGGAAATAGTTTACGTCCGATTCGCATACCTACAGAATTTACACACCAAATTTCATAACGATCGGTGAAGTCGTTCCGGAGGAGTTTGCAGACAAACACTGTGACACGAGAATTTTATATATTAGATTTTAATTTAAAAATAACTTCACGTTTACAAGTTTATTTAATAGCATTCATTCGTTTAGAAGTATGTGTTATAGCCATAATAGTAATTATACAAAAAGCAAAACCCCAAAAAAAAGGAAAACAAAAAGTTATGGATAGTTATTTTGGAAAAGATAGTTGGTGTAGCGGGCACGTGGCATTGAAACATTACATTTGTAATTGTTACAAACTTGTAAAACTAATTCTGTGAACAAAGTTCAACCGGAATTATTGTTTATGAATGGCTAAATCAACGTTTTAAATACATTATTAATTATTTATAATATTATTGTTGTTGATAAAACGCGTGAGTTTAACAACTTCTAAACTTATAATGAGGCGACAAAAGTTAAAATAACTCGGGAAATTAAAGCAGATAATAATTTATCGAAGGCATTGACGCACTTAAGTTTAATTTTTACGCATAAATGAGCTGATAATCAAATATTGGTCTAATAAGCATGAGCCTACTGCGAAGCCAATTATAACAATTTGACAAAGGCTTTTTTATTTTTTTATAAATAAAAAATGAAAATTAGAACTTATTAAATATCTAAATCCACGCTTACACAATTAAAAAAAACTCAGCACTTTCAATCTATAGAATACATTTACCAGTTTGTGAATGGTAAGATTGTAAAATTACTTTTAAATTATAATTAAGGTTTTAAAAAAACTAAAATAAAAAATGAACTACTGGGTATATCATTTTAATTTTATAACGAATAAGAATTTTAAAAGTATGATATTCAATGTATAGTGTTACTTATCACCGAGTAAATTTCTTAAATATTTACTTGATTTAATTTACTTTTATTTCACTGCAAAACATTACGCTCTTCTTGCAAAAATATTATTGAGGGACATGTCCTGAAACTTAACATAAATATCAAGATGTTGGGGGGGGGGGGATTTTTAATTATGTAAATGTCGTCTGATAAGCCAATATTATTACTGGACAAGCTTCACTCATTATTGGCAAGGTATAAATTTAAAATAACGCTAAGACATATATCTATATATTTAATACGATAGGCATATTCTTGTCATAATTGTTTTGAAGCTGCTATGCATCCGATCACCAAGCTTGAGGTGTCATTGGATAGATTTACGTGGTGGCACGTAGATTTGCCATCTATCAAAAAATCTTAGAAATTCTATCAGGACTCTGCCCCAGTGGCCTTTAAAGTTCCCATGTTATCCTTATGGAGAAAATGTTTGTTTACATTTGAAGAGATGGATACTTTGAAATTTACACTATTATTTGAAACAGCTGGTTATACTCAAATTGAATTTAATGGAAACATTGCAAAGATTTTGAAGAGGTAAAAATGTACACTGTTTTCTTTTTTTTGTGTTTCACTGCAAAACACGTTATTAGGGTTCAGTGAATTTTAAAGTGAACTGACAGTACAGCAGTTACACGTAATTGTTGTGATTTTTAAGATCTTTGTTTTACTGAAACTAAATAAAAGGATGATATTTAACGAGTGGAGAATATCAATATCCGAGAAACAATATATTTTATGTAATTGTATCTATTGTAAGAGATGGCATATACATTCTTCTGTATTTATGATGGAATAAATGTACTAGAATAATGATCTGAAGTTATTGATATTAGTTATAAACATGTTTTCACCTCCAAAAAGAATATTTTATTATATCGGAAGTTAGGAAGGGTGGGTCTCAAAGATTCTGGAAAACACCATTATTGTGTGAAACAGGAATCTTGATAAGTCGCCAGGCTTGATTAAGGAAGGTAAAAATGTAAATTTTAAAAACATGTGGAGGAAATGTACAAAAAAAAGAAAGGACATCAGGACATGCCAGAGAAAATAGAAGCATGACTGGGAAGCATTTGATGACTTTGTACAAAGCTAGCAATGCTTTACGGATTCAAGTTCTAGGGTAAGGATGTTAGGACTGAAAGATTTTAAAGTAAACATTTGAGTACGGTATGCAAAGAAGAGTTTTCACGCCAAATAAGTCCCAGACTTCAACCAGAGGTGGTGGTGAAAACGAGGGAGTTTCCTAGGAAGAAAGAAGATTTTTCACGGGGGATTGGCCTGGCAAATAAGTCCCAGACTTCAGCCAGAGGTGGTGGTGAAAACGAGGGAGTTTCCTAGGAAGAAAGAAGATTTTTCAAGGGGGATTGGCCTGGCAAATAAGTCCCAGACTTCAGCCAGAGGTGGTGGTGAAAACGAGGGAGTTTCCTAGGAAGAAAGAAGATTTTTCAAGGGGGATTGGCCTGGCAAATAAGTCCCGGACTTCAGACATAGGTGTTGGTGGGAACGAGAGGGTTTGGTTTATCATTTGGGCCTAGGTTATCATCTATTAATCAAAAAAGAATCTCTTACTGACTTTCACAAAAGAAACTGCAAAAACGGCAGGTAAACTGTAAACTCAATTAGGCCTTTTACCATCACCATCTTTAGCAACAAAACCAAGAAAAGAGAAAACGCCAAATAAAAAAATCAATACAAATCCTTCTTCTCCTTTGTCTAAATTGCGCACGATTTCGTGCGCCAGGTTCTCTAGTTTTAAATTAATATAGGCCTACAATGTCAAAATTACTGTAACTATTAACTAACTCAAACGTTGAAAAAGAGTTAAAATTTAGCTATGCTTCTTTAGGACGATACATAAAAAATTACACTTCACAGTTTTGATGACCAAATTTGTAATTTCAATTATTTTAGCCGTGCGTATACGTTTTGGGGTTTATTTGCGACATTTTAATATCCTTGGCTGTGGTAAAATAACTTATTACTAGCAGTTAATTTATTTAAATCTAATTTTTTTGTTTTGTAGCAGAGTGCCTGTCCTTCGTACGGGGTAGGCTTATAAGTATAAAATGCGTATTGCAGTTATACTCGTGCTTTGCGTTTGCAATGGGAGAGGACAAGGTTTAAGAAAATATGTGCTATATTATAAGCACATCTACCATTGCAATAATGTTCTACCACTGCACCTAAACAATAAAAGACAAGTGAAATTCTCATTTTTCACAGCTTTATGTTGCTAGTTGATTTAAATGAGATGTTGTCATAAATGCAAAAACAATAGTGCTGCACCCGTTGGTAAACCTTATAGCTTTTTAATGCTATTTAATATCATCGTTGACTATTGGATGTCAAAGATATCATAGAATCAACTTGTGTAATTGAAACAGCTGACAAAATTATTTTTTTCTATTACAATATGAATACTCATGAAACTCCAGAACCACTGGGGTGGAGCCCGAAATTATTTTTTGAGATAAGAATCATAGAATCATTATCACACCAAATTTCAGTCCAACCCGACCAGTATTTTTCGTGTTTACTTGTCACAAACATCCATCCATACATCCAAACTTTCTCACTTAAAATATTAGTAGGATAACACAGTAAACGGAACGGAACACAATTAGTATAAATAAAATTCCCCTTAGATATCGTCCGTGGTACGAACGCTATTTCACCACACTATACCATATTACCACTATTCACCACAATAATAATGCACACTGATAGTCAACATAACTACAACTTCAAGGTTGTGTGGAGAAATAATTTGAGGAATCAGCAAAGATAGCTAGGCAGCTGTGACAATAAAACAATTCTATTGCAATGCTATGGATACTGATACACACGAATAATAGAAAAGACTCGGTATGGACCATAAACCATATGTATAAATAAATACATATGGTTTATTTACATATATGGTGGCATTTTCAGATGGTGAAAAATTATACATATAGTATCTAAGTATAATAAAACCATATGTTAACTAATGCTATTAATTTAGAAGTTTTGTTTACTTTCGGGCTAAAAACGTCATTTGTTTATGTTTATGATCCATACCGGTATTTTTCTAGTATCCGTGGTAACACATAATTTAGTTTACTGAAGCGTTATTATGCGCCTAATGGTTACGGAGAAAATTCAAAAAAAATGTAAATTTAAAATTCCCATGTTATTCTTATGGAGAATAAGTCAACTGTTGTTGTAGTTTGCTTGTTTATGAACATGTTTTGATCAAATTTTGAAAATACATTCATTTCTTACTAAACTATTAACATTTTACAACAAAAACACGTTTTTTCTCCCTGTTTCAAAAAACTAAGTACGGTACTCGTTAAACTAATTATATTTAAATGAGGAATAAATGTGATATTTTTAAGGAGACATTTTAGTGTAAATCCAAACAGGCAAATGGAAATTCGCTTAGTCTTAAGGGTTGCTGTGGCGGGGGTATTTTCAAGATACCACCGTTGAATGAGATAATCTACTTGGTAAATCTCGTGATAAGTACATGCAGATATGAAAGTTAAATGGTGTCCCTCATTAGGGCTACGAGTGGATCCAGTTTAGTAAGATAAGAAAGTACCAAGTTTCCAGATCACGTATCACGTTTACCTCATTTCTCATATCAAGTGATAACGAGTCCTTAAAATGTACAATTTAGTGGTTGTAAAGATATTCGCAAAATCAGTATTATAATCACCTAAACGCAGTAAAACAAGATTTATTTATTTTGAAACACTAAAGGAACTTCTGTATTGAACTAACAAATCAGTAAGCTATTATGTACGGAACATTGAAATATTCTTATATAATACGTCAGAACTCACGCGTGGCTTTTATTTATTAATTTCATACGGAATCGCTATTTTACAAATATTATACAAAACAGATTTTTAGATAACTATTTTGACGAAAATACAATAGCAATAACATGACAAATAGCATTGTACTTCAATGATAACCAATATAACAATAATAAAGAAAATCAAACAATAACAACTAGAAAATTTTTTAAATCAGGTATGTATGCACATGCCAGAATGAATTTCAATATAGCAGATTCAACATGGTAATATGCAAAACAACAAAAAATACAGTGACAAAATATAAATACTACTAACTATATATAACTTCTATAAGCTATAAGTAATTACTGAGCTATCGATGTTAGTATCCTTTTAGTAAAATAAAATGGCCAATCCGTAAGCCATTGTGATATATTAGGGGAAATATGAATTCTTTGTGTGTATAAAGACGATAAGTCGAATACCTAATAAAGTTAGTTTGTAGGGGAGCTTCTTTGAGTTAGAGAGGTTTATGTATAAAAAATAACACGAGCTGAATGGGCCAACCCTTTTACCACATTTATAGTACTACTCAAATTGATCCATTATTTTTATACACCTATTATACAAAAAATCTCAAGAGACCTCTATTCTCAAAGTATACAGAAGAGCTGTTATTTTACGGACTTCACATCGTAACTCTGCATTTCAATAAACCTTTGTAATATATTGAAGATTTTTTATGTTGGAAGATTTTAATGTTTAAGAACCAAGAATACATTAATCACCAATCTATGATAGTTGAAATGTTGTCTATACAGGATGAACAACTTAACTGTTAACTTAACTTAACTGTGCCACCATTGGTATCTCAGAAACTATTACCTTAAGAGATAACATTAAATGGGGAACTTCAACTTGTTTTTAATGACATTAATAAATATGAGTTCCAATGTTGCAAAAATGGCTGCCATTTTCCAATATGGTGGCTAACTTTAAAATTTCTTATGGAACACCATTTTTTTACTCTTGGAATTTTCTCTCTAAACCTACTCGTTTAGGAGCTACAGCGTGTTAAACTTTGAAAAAAAGCTAATGACATAACGATTATAACCACACGGCAAGCTAATTTTTCAAAAGTTTAACATGCTGTAGCTCCTAAACGAGTAGACGAGAATTAATTAGCCTGCCAGAACACAAATGTCATGTGTGGTTAGTGTTCAGCAACAATCCTCTGAAATAAAATCATTTTTAAAATACTACACGAAATTAAATTAGGATTATGCGGTTTCTAACATAATCTTTAGTATTACTATTTTGACCAGAGTTTCTAATTCGTCCGTTTCATTATGTGCATGTGAAAATATCGTGTCAATGGGTATGTGCACAATGATTATGTGTAGAGTATTATAGTATGTATTTCTATGAGTATGTGCGAGTAAGTATGTTGAGTCAAATGAAGTCTCATAATCGAGCTCTATGCATCTTGATAAGTCATCAGAATCTGACGCTGGCCTGTAAAAGCTAAACTTACTGTGCTCCCTGTAAATAATGAAGTCAGTATGGAAAAAGTATTTAAAACTCCCAATTGAGTATTGCCTTTCGTACTAGCTCGTACATGTATTACCAAAAAATAGCATAAATAAAAAAAAATATTTTTTAACTAATTAAACACCGATTCAACTTTAATAATCTTGCTGGTCATTGTTCTTTTCAAATGTATGAAATTAATTCAAAGAAGCTTGTAGGTCACAGTATAAAATCTTGACAGTTTCTCAGGGATCACTGAACTGGTCTCCTTGTAAATGAGATTTGGCGCCAGAAACGGCTCCCTAGGGATGCACGCTCCTTTGAATCTGAAGAGGTTTTGTTGTATAAACGTATAACAAATTTTATATAAAAAGCTTAATTTCAAAACACAATAAAATGATGACAACAGTAAACCCCTTTTGCAATAAAGTAATCAAAATGTAGTACATCCACATTTTAGTCAGTCTTATTCTTTTATGTTTTTGTAATCAATAGTAGATATATATACTTTTTAAGAAAATCCGGAGAAAAGTACCTTATTGAAGTACCTTTGCCTTTAGTTATTCATTAAGTAAATACGGTATTCCCCAAACAAGACGTTGAAATTACTACGTCAACAATCTAGTTTATCTTATTCTTATATGTTTTGGTAAGTAAAAATATATATGTTTTTGAAGAATTTACAGAAAAAGGTACCATACTGAAGTACCATGCCTTAGGTTATTTATTAAGGAAATCAAACAAACAGTAGGCCTATTACTCAAAAAAGACAGTCCAATGCGAGCCCATCTGTTGTTCACCAATTGAAATTAAGTTGTCCAAAGAAGATTTATTGTTGTGTATTATTAATTTAAATTCCACTCGGTTTTATTGAAGAAGATAAACTGCATTTTTCTCTTTAAAAAATATGTATCCTATAATCTAAATCAACTGCATATACGGGCAAACATTTTTTCTTTCCGAGGATTTTTGATTCTTTTCTTTAATATGGGGTATTTGGCCACGAGAAATCCATTGGAGTTAGTCACAAGTCTGGGAAAATTCAGTTTCCGTCCTACAGCCCTTGAAAGTGTCGATGATATCGTTAATACCTTTTTGTAGCTGAAATTAACAAAAACAGCTGATCAAGATTATTTTTAATGTAATTAATTTGATTTACGTATAATCAAAAATAACTGTATTGGTTAGTTTGGACTAAACGTTATTCAGTTTGGTTTACATACATATTACTGTTAAACGTTTTCAAGGTAAATATACAAGATTATGAGAGAAACGCAGAAGACCCCGAGCGAATATACATAATCCGAAAGGGAGAGAAGCTACAATCGGTCGTCAGGAAACAAATTTCACCACTTCGTCTACAACCATTTCCATTCCATTCCATTCCATTCCATTCCATTTTTTTTTTTTTTTTTTTTGTCATGAGAGCATGAAGCTCACTGACTGCAAGCCCGGTACCTATAATTAAACATACCCGGGCCCCATGATGTAGGCCGAAGCTAATGCACCAACCTTTGGTACATCATGGAAGGATGACTTAAGGTCATCAGGCTCACCGGCTGCCGAAGCACACCCTTCAGAGAGAGGGTTTCCCCTCAATCCTAACCAGGGATACCGGCTACTTGTTTAAGCGTCACTCCACCTGGGTTCCCCCAGGTACAAAACCCAGAAGGACCATAGTGGAATGCCCTGACGCATTTAGTGCAAGCAACACTCGGGACCTATCCAATCCCTGACAGGCAGAGCCCGCCATCAAAGCCAGGAAGAAGGGGACCACCAGCAAGCTGATGGGGGGAACCCCAACCACCTTTTTGCACCACTACCCGATCGAGGCCTTACCCAGTTGCTGGGAAACCAGAGGTGGCCAAGGCGATAGATCCCTGAACACCCCTTGCGGGCTTGAACCCAGCACCCGATCTACTTCGTTTGCCCGTCCAGCCCAACATCACTGCCAGGCCATCAGGGTTTCCCAAAAGGAGGCAGGAATAGAAGTGGGTCCCGCCCGGATGAACCTATCCACCAAAGGTGGCGACACCCTTTGCTCAATTGAAGTTCCAGGGAGAACTCCCCACACTCTAGATAACCATACCTTCCGGTCTCAGAGACAGGGATTGGCTGATGGAGTGCGCCCAGCCGTTGCCCTCACACTGCGGAAAGTTACGCTCCCCTAGAGTGTCCCCGTGAGCTTACGGGTACTTGCCCGATTTCACCTCCAGGAAAGGCTACTTCCAAAGTCGAGGATTTGCCACACTGAATGCTGGTCGCACAGAACAAGCAGGCCGAAGCCCAGAGAACCATAGTCACAGGTAGATGAGAGATTGATGGCGCACTTCCACCTCTCCGAGAGCTAAACACCCCACCAACCTGGATGGAGGAATGTCACTGCCACAGACAACATAGTACAACCACAGACAACATGTCGTCTACAACCACAGACAACATAGTATGTTTTCTGTGCTACAACCGAGCCAGTTCCAACCAGCTCATACATCTCACTAAATTTCTCAGAACCTCGGCCAGTCACGCATCGAAGAATAAAAGGAGATTAATAATTTAATATCTTATGGCCGTGCAAAATAATGAACAACAGGCCGTTCATCTTGAGCAAGAGTGTCGACGAACCGCTGCTCTACGTTTGGAAGAAAGTCAGCGCACTGCAATTCCTTAAACCTCTAAATTGTGCATGTCAGCAGTTTTCGATATTAACGATTGAAACCATTTAACGTGGCATGAATGCACACCTGTGTCCAATTTAATCCGCAGCCATAACCTCGGTTCTTTAACATCCAAACTGATCCAGAAATCTGGCAGGTAGAAAATGGGGTCGCTTGAATCATCCAGTTTGATCCGCGAAGCGTGGGGGATAGTCTCTATATACTCCCCGTAGCCAACAAGTAGCCGTAAACACACTGTACCGTAGCATTTCATTATTGCTGCCCATTATAAATTCAAAGCATCAATAAAACTATGAGCTTTCATCTAATGAAAGTGTTCAGTTAAGTCAGTGGTTAATATTAAAATGAAATGTTATTAGTCAAGTCACGGACCTGCAAAATGATCTAAATGCTATGATCTATGAAACGGGTGTAATTAGACACACATTACATATTTGATTTTATTCCAGCGATTAAATGTTTTTGGTTTGTTATAAATATATTTTTGTAAATGATAAAATGCGTCTGATAATTTTATTAATTGTTAAACCCAATTAATCACATCCGAGCAAGGCTCGGTCCCCCGGTACTAAGAGCAAACTAAGGTATACAAATGCTTATACAGCATTTTGATTGTGCACCTTTTTTACGTGTATGCATACATATTCAAAGAGTGTCTACTTTAGATTGATTTTTAAATTTCGTTAAGAATTGTGTTACAATTGATAATATGTAGAATTGGAATTTTGTAATTAGCAGTATTTGAGTTTTTTTATTGTTTAACTGTTTTTAACACTATTGGATTTTCTTCGTCCAAACAAATACAAATTCGATCACACAACAAGGCGTAACACTGTTCACCTCCACCTATTCTAGTCAGATCACGTACAAGCCAGTACATTGTAAACATTATCGTAAATGGTATTCCCGGTAGTCAATTTGTCGTTGTTTTGGTTATAGTTTTGTCGACTCACATAAGAAACTTTTACTTATCGTAGGACTGCAATTAATATTTATCTTTTATCTTATAATATCCCCAATTTAAATTAACAGATATGTGGTTTATACTTTTTTAGTAAAATAGTGTTGTTTCTTTTTTCATTGTACTTTTTATTTAAGATTAAAATGATTAAATTTGTGTTGCTTTTAACAGACATATGAGAGTCTAAAGAGCGCGTGTAATGGATTAAGCACTTGGACAACTTTTCAACTGCTTAAGTTCAGTTATATAATATTGTCTATGGAAGAAAAATAAATGCTGACTGCAGCCTAAGATATTATTCTCAAACATTGTCCTAGTATTGGTGCAATACGACCAAAGTGTTTTATATGTAATTTTTATGGTATAATAGTTGTGAGATATAAGTCTGCAACATTGTCCGTTATTTGTAAATTTATATAGGATTTAATATAGTGTAATATTATTTTCAGTTTTCCTAATTTTCCTATGATTACTTTATAATGTTTTCGATATTATACCAACGCATACTGTTATTGTAAATAAATCGTCATTTGGATAATGTGTTCATGAAAAATAAACTCTCTGTGATGGCGAAACACATTCTTACCTCTTTGCGTATGTGAATGTAGAAATGCAAACATGATTATGTCGGATGTCTTAAAACTAAGTAAGTAAAACTTCCGTACATAATCTCAACCTCTTTGGCACTTTTCGTGTTTTTTATGGTTCATAGAATAATTGATTTTTCCCCAATACTTTTACATTTACAGATAAAAGTGTAACGCTTACCTAGATATTTCATTGGCATAGTGCCTGGATCGCACTTTCCTACAAGGTTTGTCTTTTTGTAGGCTCATACACTTTACCAACAGACGTAAGAAGAGTTGTAAGAACAATGAGTTAGATTTCAAGTACTTCACAGCTGTTGATGGGTCCCTCTTGAACAACGCAACAATAGTTCATCAGATGATTACTCATTACTGTACTTACTTTTCATACTTAAAAACTCTTTTGGTTTCAACCTCACTAAGATTGATAATTGATACTTTTTGTTGTCTCCGTGTAGTTTTAGTCTGAAATGTTTTCGATATTTAGCAATTTTTTTTATTTAAAACCTATCGTGCAATATGATTTTCTTACTTTTAAAGCATTCAATGTTATTTCCACTTTTCAAAAGTTATTACTTTACACCTCAAAACGCTGCAAATTTTTACTATATTCGCATTACATTATGGGTGGCCTTATTAAAATAACGAGAACAAACGTTTATTCTTGTATTGTATTATTACTTTATATTCCGTTGCATTAATTACCAGCACAATTTTCTCGAACCCCCTGGAGTATATAACGACACATTTACTGAATTTAACAACTTTCGTCTTATTTAGCTCTCTGAAGTCATTAAGTGTAACTTAAGCTATCCTAAGCTCATTAGGATCTTATCAGTTTAAAGCTAATACGGCTGAAAACTTGTTTAATTCTTAGAGTAAGAACTTACGTTATCGTAAGTCCATTATCTTGTATAGCATTACGTCAATCCAATATGTCATTTAAGCAATTTCAAGGCTCTCAAAAGCATTCACTTCGAATGTGTCTTACAATTGATTTAAATAATACTAAGTTAACATATTGTTACATTATCAGTCTAATTGAACTGCTCCTATAACCTGAAATTGGGTTCAAATCATGAGCTCAGAATATGGTAGCATATTATAAAAAAAATATTTCTCACTATATTTGCTTGGTTTTGCTATCGAACTTAAAACTGTTTTATATCAGACCAAAACAACGACATTGCTTCCTTAGGGTGTGAATTATAACATCAATTATGAAGTAGTCATTGATTGTAGGAACCAATCATCGCCAGCCCATGGCGCTGTACACAGAAGCCATACATAAGTTATAAAGCTGCTTCTATACAACTTGCCAAGTAGTTACAACTTTCAACAAACTATTTATAATTTAAACACCTAATTTGAAACAATACCTAACTAAATATATGTTAGTTTGCGATGTAGTGTTACGTTAAAGAACGCTGTACAGTTCAAGTTTTTGAAAAACTCCTGAAATTCTTAAAACAAAATTAATACTAAAATCTTAATTTTATTAATTCAGCTACGTATGATAGTTGTAGTTTCAATACTATTACGGTACTTCGTATTGAGGTAAGATTAAACGTGGAAGAATTAAGACTTTTGGAGCTCCTTGGGGGAAAGTCGCATTATCTTACAGTTTGTTTTGATATAATAAATTCTGTCTCTGTAGATATTGTTTTCTTAGAATTTAGAATACCGTACGCAAATAAAGCCAGAATTATTTTAGTTCTATTGATAAGAAGTTAATCCATTAAAATCTCGTTGTGGAGCGAACAATTTTGAATGCCTTGGGAGAAACCACGAGTTCAAACTAAATGTTTTTATTTAATATTGACCTGTTAAGTATAAACTTAGTCAGATGTGAAATTATCAGAGATAGTAAAGTTTCACAAAAAACACTTAATTTCAATACTTACACAGAAGAAACATGATCGCCCTTCTTTTGAACTTTAATTACTGTGCATAATCGCCCAAATACAATACTAAATCTCAAATTTAAACAGACTGTCCTTGCTGTCTGTTATTTTTGTTTTTGTAAAATTTGGAAGCAAATCACTGTTTAAGCACACTTTAAATTTACGAGTAAAGAATTCATACACCCCCCCCCCCCCCCGCCCACCACTTAGCACCACCCTTTGTTAACCACTTTTCAGTAACACTATAATAATGGATGTTTCTACTTTATTTTGAACAAATACATTTTAAATCCAAACACGTCGATAAAATTCATATTATTTGTAAATTGGTGCCAAAGGTACATTGAATCCACATAGTTGTGGCATCCCCGTGCTATCGTTACTCTATATGTCGTATTATTCGCTGGAAGATGTAATTTTATGACTTTCTCACATCGTAACTTTATCTTTCCTTGATCCTTTGAGAATATCTACAACAGTGGAATAAATATGATACCCTAAACGCTCTTCTTATTGTTTTATAAGCTTTATTTGATTGCAGCGTACAAATACCAAGCAATAGTTTTTTGCTTGATTTTACAAAACTAAATTTTTTACTTTAACGTGTAATTTTATGCTTTTTTGCCTATAATTTTGGAAATATATACAATTATTGATAGAAATTAAAAGGAATTAACATTTTGCTTTTCTTATTTAATGATAATTCCAATAATTTCTTACACTCTGGAATCGGTGTGTATATTACTTTGCAGCAATATTAAAGTAATTTGTTAAATTAAAATATAGTTCGAATTAATTAAAAGCATTTGCATGTTTAGTTTAACATAGCCACAGTTTTTGTTATTATTATTATTATTATTATTATTTGTTATGAACATAGCGGTCGATTTAGTTAACAAATTATGTTATAATTCATTTAATATTATATAATTCATACATAATATTCTTGAAGTATAATTTAAATATCATCACAACACTTGAAATATTGATGAATAATACATTTTTTTTTAAAGGGATGAATAAAAACTAAAAACTACATTGTAATAAAACGCATTGAAATAATTCTAGAAATCGGGAATCTCTTTGGCGCTATAAACATCATTGCAATGTCCTTTCAGGGAATAATGGATTATTACAATAATTGTTTACGAATGAGTTCTGGTAAAAAAAATTACTTTATTTTGAAAGATAAACTAGTTTAATTTTTGAATTAGTACTCAGATTTAGTGTAAAACTATCTTTCGTATCCCAGCATTTTCACACGGAAGTAAATTGAAAGTAAAAAAAAACGGATACTACCGTAAGTTTCGATTTCAATCTGGAAGTTGATAATGTTACAGGTTATTGTACAACAGCTGATGATGGAGTTACAGGTACAACAGCTGATAATTAAGTTACAGGTTATAGTACAACAGCTGATAATTAAGTTACAGGTTATAGTACAACAGCTGATAATTAAGTTACAGGTTACTGTACAACTACTGATAATGAGGTTATGGCATTTCAAGGAATAAACCAAAGGAAGTCTCTTTGAACTGTGTGTAACTGTTCTATGACATTTATAATTCTAAATTATTATAAGAAGTCTGCCAGGACTTTGAATGCACAAAGCTACGCAAGCGTTGTTACGAGATAGAAACTAGTGCAGGTACAAGATAGTTTCGAGATAAATATCGTGTTAATTTGAATTACAGCATTAAGATATGCTAGGACACGGCGTGCAAGAAACTCAGAGTATCAGACCACTAGGCGCTTAATAATAATAATAATAATTAATAATAAGACATTTTTTCAATTTTGATTAAAATTTACTTTTGAAAATTTCTAATTTGATTTCTTTAGGAAGTTTATTATAAAATTTGGAACCGGCATATTTAGGTGTCTTCGTAAAAAGTTGCAGAGTATGTGAGTTTTTGGCCAGGTTTTCTCGATTTTAGTAAAGTAATTGTGATAGTTTTCAATAAGTTGTATTGAATCGGTCATTTACTGATAATGCAGTTTCTTACACATACATTCCATTAACAGTCATTTTAGTGTTAGTGGTATTTAATTTAGGACTGTAGAATAGTTTAGAACTGTTAGTACTATACTGTTGGACTATTAGACTGTTGTGGAACTACTAGGAAGTAGGAATGTACACAATAACAAAGGCTGGGCAAAGACTAATGCATACATGTGCATCCCGATTGCCAATCTAATTGTCATGTTCTATGCATAATTGAAATGTCCATGTTTCAAAATAAACTTGAGTTAAGTTTAAGTATCCATACCGTAGTCTACCGGCACTTGTTGTCCCAATTACTGCTTAATACTGCAAGTGTTATACAAGCAACCGTATAAATTATGAATAGCTGTGTATGGAGCCGAAGGGTGAAACGATAATTGGTTGCCTGTGATTCACACACAAGCTTGAGGCAAACTGAAGTAAGCAGACTCATCTGAACTTATATAAACTGTATATGATACTTAATTTGCTTTCATCAGTTAGGCAAAAAACCCCAATTAGTTATAGTAAAAATATATAACCAAGACACATTAAAAATAAAAGGCATTTATGTAGGCCTACAAGGGGGTTTCATTTTAAAATTTGTTTCGAACTAACTCAAGTCAACTAAAACTATATCCTTTGTTTAAAACCATTGTTGGCGGTGGTGAGTTAATGTTGTTTAAAGGTGAATTTTTTTTATTTCTACTCTCTGTAGTGTATTCCAACTTAGGCTGAGTTTTTGAAGACAATTAAGTTGTCCTTGATCATTGGGCTTATATACAAATAGTCCTGGTTAAAGGAACTACTGACCTTTGATAAATGACCTACTGAGCTGATGCAATTTCAGATGAGTGTGTGGCTTAACAATCCTAGTATTTGGTGGATTATGTAAAAAGTATTAGCTTTTTTCGTAGAGAATTTTACGCATGGAATCAGTGTTAATAATTCCTTCTACTGGAAAGGTGAGAAAAGACACTTTTATGTGAGTACATTCCACTTGGTCAAAACATCATAGACTGTGCAGACCTGCAACTGTTTAGGGCCTTTAAGGGTTATAAGAACCACAATAAAACATCGTGCAAGTTTTTTGTTACTTTAATGTTACTTAAGGATAAATACATCTTTCCAATAAGTTATGGGAGAACTGACAGTACTATTGGAAAATTAAGTTTAAGCATGTAAGCCTACCTGAAAGGAGATACAGCGGGAATTGTTTTTTATCCAAAAAATATCTAGGTGGTTTCAGAGTGAGCAGTTCAGCAGTCGAAAGCTCCTAGTAGTGGGACAGTTATTGTTGTAAATGAAGAAGTTCTCTCTTAGTTTACCTAAAGTGGTCACAAATTTGTAACTTAAATTTTCGTGAGAAAGCCACGAGGGGGTAAGCTAATAATATATACTTATAACAGGTATGTTCTAAAGGACTGAGCTGAAGAGTTATTCTTAAGAAGAAGTAAGAATCTCAGAATCCTCTGAGACGCAACTTAATGGAGTCATCGTAAACGTCACCCGCCTCGTAAAAGTTTGTATTTTATGACGTGTTGTATCGTAAACAGCACTTCAGCTCTCAATAGGCACAATGAAAATACATATTTGGCTTTCTTTTGAATGAAGCTCATAGCCTATTTGAGGTAACTATATTTTACTACTATTTTTAATAAGACTGTTCAAATGTCCTAGATCATCAGCATCTCTTTATTCAATTTACTCCTCATACTAAGGGTAAATTATTTTAAATAAAACTTTTTCCAATATTGAATTCAATTGGCACTTATGATCATGATTTGAGAGGTAAGTCACTATCCTTGCGCTATCTAAATTTGAATCACAATATGAAATACTTCAGACAAATGCAATTTTCAAAATCAGTTAACATACACAGGATGATACTCAACCGTTTTTGAGAAAACTTGATTTCTTTGCCAAACTCAAACTATACGTATTTTTAACATATTTCCCAGCAAGTAGTACAATCGGATGATAAGCTAAACACAAGATGGACAATTTCGAGGATATTTCAAGAGACTATAAGATGATAAAATGATATCTTAAGTATATTGTGACAATATAGGTCACTTGGGTTATGTATATAAGAGACTGTTGATATAACATACGTGATTACAACTAAAACAGGAGAGTAAACAATTGGTCTATTTAGGCTATGTTTAGTAAACACTCTTACTTACAATAATTAACATTGAAGAAGTTTGTGATGGCAAAATTGTACTGCATACGGAGGTAAGATAGCCTACTTTGGCATAAATTAAATTCCCCGCATTTTAATCAAACAACGGTTGTTCATTTAGGTACTGATGAAGTAAATTAAGTTTAGGCCTATTGGTTTTGAAGTAAAATTTAATGTTAAAATTTTCTCAGCGATATCGTAACTTGTTGGAGTTTCCTTATTTTAGCTGACTAAATACACATGAAATGGAGGAAAACTAGTATTTCACTTAAAACTAGTTAAATAGTTAAAAACAGAAACACATTTTTTTTTACTACTACTCACTAACTGTTTTATTAGTGTTTATTTGTGTTATTAGTGTTTCATTTGAAAAGACACTGTATGTTAAGAACTATAGAAATCAGCTCCACTTTGTATGTGAGTAAATTGGCCAACGCGATACGTGATCTGAAAACTTAAATGTTTTCTTATCTCAGACTAAACTGCCTCCACTTGAGATCTAATGGGGGAGACTACCAATTTAAGGTTACATTTTGAGGGTAACCCGCAGTTCCACCAAGTACTTTTAGCTTTAATTTTAATTTTATGGAAATTCTGATCAATTAAAAAACATATGTTGAGTTAATTCCTAGCAGAACGGCTCCTAGCTCGCCTGAACAACATGACGTTGCCATATCAATCCTTAGATTGGCCAGAAGTGTTTTTAATCTGTTACCGATTATCCTATTGGGCCTAATAAATTATTCTCGCTAAAGAGCCAGATGTCCTGTTACAGTGACAATGCATCTAAATAATTTAATCCTTGATTTGTATTCATCTATCTACTATCGATATTATAAATAAGAGATGGTGTCTGTCTGTGTGTTTGTATGAGCTAAACTCAAAAACTATTGAGCTGACTTGCCTCAAATTGGACAAAAATAAAGTTACAGCTCCGAGGATACATATAGTGCAAATTGACGGTTTTCGTGGAATTTGGCATCAAACATTTTTAATGGCCGCCATTTTGAAACGGCTCATGCTTTTTTAGTATAATTTTAAACAAAAATAGGTCATAATAAGATAAAACTGTTTGCAAAATCTCAATGCTGTATCTCAAACCGTTTATGAGTTAATGGTTTTTTGTAAAAAAAAAACTCATAAATACAGACAGACGAAAAACTATGCAAAACAGGCCCATGTTCCTATAGTGAAATGTGTTTGTCTTTCCCTAAGCAATAACGCTATATACATGTGTCCAGAAAGTTACGGGACACCCTGTATATCACTACGATGGTGACCAGTGCGCAAACTGCGCATTATAGTAGGGATAAAATCTCGTCACTAAAAGCATGACGAGTATCGCAATACTCGTTGACGAAAATTCCTTCGTACCAAACAAAATCTAGCATTCCAGAATAACATTAGCATAATATTTATTTATGAAAATAAATACGCACTCCACAGCAAACCTGTAAAGAATGCGAATTTCCTTTGTCCTATTGTACACTGATATAATTTAGCCAGGAGTAGAATTCTAGATTATAACATCTAATATAATTATATCAAGGTAATACAAATAACTTCAAATACCTTCCTATTCTAAAAAACATATACTTGCATAAGTAAAATGCTATAGTGACTCATTAGTGCAAAAAAACTGCGCCCTGTGGAGTTTTAAATTCAATGCATGAGCTGGTTATTATGTCCCTTAGGGCTGCTTTGCATTGCACCAAACGAAATAAATATATTTAACTGTTTCAGTACAATAATTGTAGTGTCCTACAGCACATTGTAGCTACCATACTCTGGTGGTTTTATTTACTCGTTAATAATGGAAAAGCAAATAGGTACATATAAGGATGATGGGTACTTTATTTTAGGCAAGATTGTAATTGTATTTAATAATGTTAAAATGGTGTGCTGTATTTTGATCTGTTTGAAATAAGATCTGTATTTTCTAGTGTACACATGTTGAGACAGATTATTTAGGAAAAAATTCGTCTGGTTTCCACATTAAGTTCCAAAAGTATTTTTTTCAATTTACAGGTTGACAGTTCTGACAGTTGGTTTTTTTTTATTTATTTTTTTTTTTAGTTTTTAGTTTAGTTTTCGATATGTAAGCCTATGTGTATTGAAGACAAAATAATCCGTTTAATTTTATTAGAAAATAAAAAAGACCGTGACAAAACAAGAGAGAAAACTCCGGTAAACCGGTGCTTCGTTAGGAGACATCATGTTAGAAAACAAAGCGTTTTGTTACAAACATTGCATTGTGGGAAACAACAATCACAGTGCAAGAACTGTTGTTTGAATGTCGCTGCTTATTTTCAATACATGTTTTGTCCTCTATTACACTGAATGACAATAAAGGATTCTTTAAGTTTTGCCTTGAATACTTTACTCGATTTCGGTTATTATTTTATTCGGTAATAAATAATCATTTAAAAACCTTATATCCTATAAACTTTATGTTTTAACTTAACATTGAACAAAGGTATTAGGTGGACATAAGGAGCTAAATATGGGTAATTGTAATAATACTGTTCAAAAATGGTAAACCTGTATATTAAACTAAATGAGCATGTAACTTAAGCGGATATGAGATTGAAACTTGTATTAAATGAAAATAATTTATAGAGATGTGGGCTACACACGGTACGGTACTGTGATAATTGTTAAGTTCTGCGTGAACTGGACAAATCCAAGAACACATGTGGTGGTCGCCATATTGTGTGCAGCGGACCGTCACACATAATATTGGGTTGGGAAATATTACATAATAATCCATAATAATGTAAACAGACCATGTTTCGTAAGGAAAATATCATTTTAAAACCACCGGTATACGTAATGCAACATTAAATTAGTATTTTATATTTTATACTACAAAAGAGGTTTTTCTCACGAAATACATTGAAACATTTGTTTACTCAAGTCTGTCTGTGTTTCTTCATGATTTCCTTGCTATTCAAATTACTTAGACAAATAATGTCTTGGCTAAGTTTATGAATAAAGAAACACATGCATTGGCTATTTTCTTTATCAGTTAGTTTTTGTTTTATTTATTCAAGTTTAAACACATTTTAGACAGTTTAGGCTATAAGAGAGCAAAAATCCAAGTGAACATATCAACAGCACTAGCGAACTACTGTACTATTAGGGTTTGGTTAGCTCTGAAACTGTCGAGGAGAAAAGTACAGGAAGTAGGCCTAGTTAGTTATAAAAGCTAAGACTAACAACTCTTTTATCTCAGGTAAGAAAGGAAGATAAGGGTGACCAAACCATAACCATAAACCCTTCTATAACCCTTTAGTACAATCCAGAGAACATAAGACGTACAGGAAGTGATGGTTTATGAGTAATACCATTTTATAGTTATGGTAGAAAAGAAAACTTCTAATTAATCAATTAAACAGATTTATCATATAAACACTCAGTATTAGAATCGTTATTTCGAGGCGTATTTGTTTTACTACATGTTAGAATACTGGTTAAAAGAACAATACAAAACATGATAGTTATACGTATTCCATATCACGAATAGCGTACACAATAATTGCAGTACGATTGTGTCAGTCAAGTTGGGACAGCGACTACGTGTCACCTCGACAACCAGTCACCCCGACCAACCGTCACCTTTTAAGACAGGTTTTGAGGTGACACGTTGTCACGCATCGTTCCCGACTACCCGTCACCGTTTGAATGAGGTGACAGGTAGTCGGAGTGACAACTAGGCGCGAGCGTGCGAGGTGACAGGTTGTCATGTACGAAGGCGTCTAGTCGTCACCTCCAAAGAGAGGAGGTGACACCTTGTCTGGGTGACACCTAGACGCGAGCGTGAGAGGTGGCGGTTTAGCGTCGATGCAGCCGACAACTTGACACCGCCTCAAACCGTCACTCCGATAGTATCATCACTTTTAACTAAAATTACATATATGAACAAACTAGCAGAGTACCCGTCCTTCGTACGGGGCTGGCGTATACGAATACAATGTTTATTGCAGTTATACTCATGCTTTGCGTTTATTATAACAAATCTAAAATAGACATAATGTTCTACCACTGTACCTAAATAATAGAAGAAAGTAAATTTTCAAACATTCGCACAATACCGCAAATTAATAATTAAAAGAAAAATGCATACGTAAATGTAAACGATACTACTTTGCAATTTTCATTGTGTATCACAGCTTTTTGTTGCTGCTTAATTCAAATTAACTGTTGTCATAAAATAAAAAAATAAATAATAATAGTGCTGCACTCTGTTGGTAAATCTTTTAATTTTTAATGGTATTGAATATCATAGAACCAACCAGTTTAGTTGAAACAGCTAACTAAATTCTGTAATTCCTTTTAAATATGAATACTATTCTTTTCTTTAATCATACTAAATATTATAAATGTGAAAGTTTGTGTGTTTGTTTGTTCGTTTGAAGCTCAATCACGCACTAACTACTTGTCGGATCAGGCTGAAATTTGGCAGGATGATAGCTCACATCCTCGATTAACGTATAGACATATTCTTACCTCAAAAATCCTTTCGGGTTCCGCTCCAGCTAACCCAAAATATGTTTTTCAACTTTACATCACTCGTGAAGGAGATGTATACATCACGCTTGGGATAGGGAAGTTTAACATGGCGGGTTAGGTAAAAAATATACCTCGACGTTCATGTGACGTTGCGTGATGTAAAAACGCTCTTACTACACTTGTAATGTAAATAGCTATAAATGGGTTTCATTACATCACCGAGTGAGTTTTTTTCAACTTTACATCACTCGAGAAGTAACGAAGTTATATACATCACGCTTGGGATAGGGAAGTTTCACATGGTGGGTTAGGTAAAATATATTTCAAGCTTCTATATCATATTAAGACAGAGACATTCACCTGCGTGATGTAAAAACGCTCTTACTACACTTGTAATGTAAATAGCTATTGTAATATTCAGTAGATTAAGACGAAGTTAAAAGGTTAGTAAAAGGTTAGTCAGTTTTGTTGGAAGAACAGAAATGCCTCAAGTTCAAATAAGAAATATTTATAACGGTAGGAGGAGACAATTAATAATAAAATATCTTATCTGTATGAGGAGAGTAGAATAGGCCTGCTCTAACAGATACTCATCCAGATACACATTTACTTGGTAAGATATATGCCAGTTCTGCTATGCAACTTACTTTAGAAGTGAAAAACATACGAAGCACATAGTGTTGTCTTGGTGGTAAAGTTAACTTGCTTAATATCAGATCAAATTAATGCATACAAGAAATGTTTTACTTCTGACACTAACAGATCGAGATATTTCAAACATTTACGAAACCATAATAATGCCTTGACTGTGATAAATTCAAGTTAGATTATACCAAATCTTGGCGGACCTTATGTCTTTATTGTAAACTTTAGAATTACTCACTCTACCTCAATTGAAAAAAATAACGCAAATGGGTCGTTTAAGCAACTTTCAATGGTGTTGTTACTTTAGCCTATTCAAAGCAGATTATGGCTGTCCAGTTGGTAACCCAGAGTTTGTGGGTAAAAAATGGAGCACATGAAAGGGTTGATATCACCATCACCCCACTTTTCAGGATTCTCTACGGAGAAAATTCGTTTGATCAAGGGGATGCCTCAATTCAAAGAAATAAAATGGCCCAACTTAAATTACTTAACACAGGTTATCAGTGAGGCAACAGTTTTTAAAAATTTTTATTCTCAATGCTGTGATAACTTTGTTGCGACGTCATGTTAACTCGAACTGAAGCAGATCGTTTAGCATTTATTAGAAGTTATCAGTATAAAACTGAGAGCAGAAATAATGTAGGCGAACCTTGACGACGCAAATACGGATATTTATAATTAGTTTCTAACAAGTGTAACTCTAAGATGTAACTATAATTACTCGAATATAAGCTTAACGCTTTGTTCGGCGCTATGTTTCATACTATGCGGCTCATTGAGCCGCGCGGGTTCTCTAGTATTAAATAAACTAGGTAGCATTCGCAGAGGCATCCACAACATTGAGCGGAGTCATCAGGGTTTATTTTATACTAGGTGAAACCCGTAGAAATCGACGGTTAGGGGCCTCCTCGTTTATATGGTCGTGTAGCTTCATTGGCAACAAATAATGTAAATGAAATAGCAATGTGGCATATCCTAAGCAAAAAACATACTGTAAATTGGCTGTTACGTAAATATTGACATTTACATGCATTGTTAATCAACGTATCTTATAAAGGATTTAAAAAGAATATGACCTTTCTGTCATGACAGTAGCTGCTTAAATAGTATTTACTCTTACAGCCAAAATATCGTGTTACTTTCAATAATGTTACCAACCCAGTGAGCCACGGTCCGTAATATAGACCAAACTGCAAATAATTTGTCAAAATAGGTACCATTTTAGGCAAGGTTTGTGTGTTTGGATGTTATTAGACACGTTAAGAGCACACTGAACTTCTTCTGCAGATGAATAACTGTTGGAGAAATATAAGCCGAATCATAAATGTCACAATGCGAGTTTGAGTTTTAGGCTGCTGCTCAGTGCACTTTAAGAATATATTTTTTAGAGATAAATTAAATTGTTTTTGTTGCTGAGTAGCGCCAGTAAACATGCACAACACTTTTCGTTAAGCTAGTAACATTCAAAGGACCTCGAAGAGTTCAAGAAAATAACATTGCAAAAAATACTTGTTGTTCCTTTGGACAATTCAGTAACTCTCAATAAGTGTTTGTTGTTTAAAATACAATTTAAAATTTAACAGTTGTTTCATAAAAAAACAAAAATTATTATCCACATGGCCAAAATGTAAACAAATCTGTGGAGGGATCTTTAAAGGCTTCTGGGGCAGAGCCCTAAGGGAATTTACTTCGTTTTTCTTTTGATAACTCACCTATAGACCAAGACTGTTCTTTGGACACCTCTACCAAGTTTCTACGCCCAGTCGTTATCTTAAATTAGAGGAGGAAAAGTTTCTAATTAAATAATTTAGATTCCCCCATGTTAATATTATGGGAGAAAACCCAACTTCCCAACCCAACTTTGATGGAAATTCCAGTCCAAACTAATAAAGATTTCAAACAAATAAAAAAACAAAATAATAAAACACTTTGCAAAACTACAGATCAGGGCCATTCTTTTGACACTTTAATCATCAAAATCGGTCCAAAAATGAGGGAGGAGTTCTGTTTACAAAAATCAGCTTAGCGTATTATATAATAGGATGGATGGATTGTGTTGACCTGGTCCATCGAGCTTTATAATTATTCAACCTACCATTTTAAGTAAAGACTTAATTTTCGTAGAGATAAATATGTAGATGCAGTTGTATTTAATAAGTGGGATTAAAAAGGTGTCGTAATCTAAGAAATATTCAGGTAGACTTGGTCAGACTTAACCCGCTGTTGTCAAAACATAGGTATTGTTGTAAGACGAGAGGGACGAGAGGGTGCGCTACCCTTTCCCGGCGGTCATTGCCACTGTTTCTGAGAATTAAAGGGAGGCAGTAGCAATGACCGCTGAGACGCAACCCCTCGGCTTCCCAGAGAAGAACAAGAGCTACTGTATGTTTTGACAAAAGCGGATTAGGCCTGTCCGGTATCTGCGCGATGATGGACGCAAACATTGTGTGACGTGGCTAGAATTGGAACACCCTGGAGAAAAAATAAAACATGATACACAATTTTTAAAGATGTTTTGTTAACAAGCACAAAAAAACTTCTCAAAATTGTTTTCAATTCACAAAACTTAAATGACATACCAGTAAAATCAGTTCAGATTATATTTTGGCACTATATTTTGTCATTTTTCGATCTCTGAAGATATTGTGATATGATCTGAGGACTTATATACTATTATGAAATTTATAATTTATTACGAAATAAAAGTTTAATTCATTGTTCAGGACTTAAAAGACTCCATTTAAAACAGATGATTTACACAATTGGCAGTACATGTGGGTGATTGCGCCAGTGAATAACCGTGCGTATGATATAAAAAAATCATATCAGGCTTCCGGTCTTCCTATTCTATGACAAGTAACTTTCGGTCCTTACATGGTATATACTTTGTGGCTGATTAAAATACCCCCTCTGCACATTTATTCCTTGGTTTTTTTATATTTTTTTGTAAATAGTTTAATATGAATTAAAACCATATTCCAAATATATTATACGTACTTATCTTTTATCCAACCTTCAATAATTATATAATCCTATAGATATATTTTGGTCTAAGACGAACCTTCAGTGCAATACCGGTTTTCGTTTAAGCTATTAGTCATTCCAATCGGACGAGTTTCAAGCAAAGGCAAGGTGAACAACCTACATAAAAATTATTTTCTATAAAGTTTGTCTATGATTTAAAATCAATTGCTCCAGTATTGTTTATGTTTTTGACTCAAAATAACCGTTGAATTGCAGTTTTTAATTTGATTGTTGAACTATTGATTGTTAGAATCAGCTAAGTTCAAAACTCTACTATATCAAGAAACAATATTAATAAATCAAAAATCATAAATTTGATCATTTCTAGGATATGATAATTATTTCGACACTGCCGAGCAGAATGGGTCTTTTAGTAAATTCATATTTTATTTCCCGTGCATCGCAGAGAAAATCTACACAAACCTTTTAGAAATATATTTTCCTGTATATGTGCGGAAACCCTATATAAATAAAACAGGCTCAAAAATAAGTACAAAAAATAATACCTCCGCTGCAACAAGCCTGCAGTCTAAGCGAATTCCCATTTACTTGAACTGATTTTCAATTAGGCCTAAAAATGCATTTTTAGCATTCAGTTTAGCGAGTAACTAAGTTTGCTGCTACAGGGAAACTAATAAAGTGTTTTTTTTTTTTAAAAATAATAATATCTCAGTATATAATAAATAAATTTGCCAAGTTTGATCAAAATATTTCCATAAACAAGCAACTACAACATTTTACAATATTCTTCATAAGAATAACATAGGAAATTTCAGATCATATTTTTTATAAATTTTCTCTGTACAATAACTAATAATTGTACAAAAATACTTAGATATACTGAATTTTTTGTGTTTTAAGCTCTCTAAAGAGGTCTATAGACAATTTGGGAAATTTTGTGTCTTGAGGAACAAAAATGAGAAAATCCAGATTTTTAGCGGAGCGGAGCTCTTATACGTCGACTCTTATAACAGTTAATAGTAAACAGTGATTAACAGTTAAATAACAGTCAAACAGTTAACAGTTATATATATTTTTTTAAGTAACCCGTTTTATTAGCAATATGGATTGGTTTGTTAGTTCGGGGTTTAAAAGAATAGAACGACGTGTTTTAATGCGAACAAATTTGAAGTGTTTACATGGTAAGACATACAGCTTTTTAAATAATAGTATCTTAGTCGGTATTGTGTTTTTTTATGCGATAGGCTTACTTGAGAAATATTGAATTTATAATATTAGCATTCATAAAATAATTAAGTACTATGTACCTGTTGCTCGAAATCTAGCAATTGTCAAGTACCGTTGTTATAAAGGCGTTATTTAAAACTGCAGTAACTACAGTCAAAATTTTCGATTTTGATAAGTTAAAAAAACTCAAAGTTTGTATATTTGTATTAACAAGAATACCTTTTACTTAAGTCAGGTAAATGCATCCTTTAACATTTAAAAGTCTATTCTTGAACTTCCCAAGAGTTATGTGTTCAATATGTAAGATACGTTTTTTTCAGTGCTGTTTGAAAGCTTATATTTTGGAATATCAGGTTTAATTTTTAATTGAATAATAGTTTTTATCTGTTGAATTACATGGATTATAAAAATTAAATATATATTTGAATTTAATGATTGTAGTAAGCTAAAGTAAAGGAACTTAATTTTAATTTAGTATGAAACGTATTTTTTTCTGACATATCTTGTAGTTTTTTTTTTATATTTAACTAGTTCATTTTTGTGTTTGAATGCAAGAAACAAATTTCTCTCGTGGCCATAGAAGGCCTAGTGGATAATAATTATTAATTCATCCAAATACACTATGAGCTATTTCAATATATGTTCAATTAATTGGTCAAATGTCTAACGGCGTCTTAAAAATTTAGTCTCAAATGTAACATCTGTTATGATCTGAAATAAGTTTATATTTAGCACTAACATGAAAAATTTTAATCGCAAAAGGTCGTTTTTATTTCCTCAGGCACAATGACTGACTTCTATTTAAGCTGAGATCATGCAATGTTGGCTTAAACTAAAATTTATGTAACAGTGTCACTGAACTTTTTATAAAATCTCCTACATTGGAAAATGTCCTAACTGCATTTAGATTGCAAATATTTTTTTTCTTCTACTTGTTGCAGTATACAGAACCAACCTAATGTTATTTGGTTCTAACTACCTATATTTTAGTATTATTTTATTAATTTGTTAGATTTTTTAGTTTTATTACCCGGGTGGAGCCTGCGTGTATCATCTAGTTAGTGAAGATTAAACGTGCATAATTTATAATGTATTTTATTATTTATTGTAACATATACAATTTTTGTTTTCAAGCATGGTAGCGCCGATAAACCAAGTGGAGAAATCCTATTATGCGTTATAAGAAAACGTAAACAGATGGAGCGGGGTGGCAGGTAGTCGGGGTGACACGTTGTCGCGAGTGTACGAGGTGACTGTTTGTCGTAAACGGCAACGACAGATCGTCACCTGGGCCTAGAGTAGGTGACGGGTAGTCGGGGTGACACGTTGACGCAAGCGTGCGAGGTGACAGGCAGTCGTCTCTACACACGACAAACAATCACCTCCAGAGAAGAGGTGACAACTAGACGAGGTGACACCTAGACGGCATCGTTATATTTTTACGAGGTGACACGTTGTCGTCTGTGCCCAAAATACCGAGGTGATGGGTTGTCGGGGTGACACATAGACGGCGACCCGTCAAGTTATATTAGGCATACACTTAGCATACTGATTTAGAAACTTTTAACAAGGTGGAAAAAAGTTAATAGTTTCACCGCAGCAAACCTGCATTCAAAGCGATAAATTATTTCTTTAAGATGACAAATTTATTTCCTATCAGGTTTGATTTACTTAGGTTCGCTGCTTCAGGTAAGAAAAAAATGTTTTAGCGCATTTCCGTATAGGGAAGTAGCTATTACCGTAGGTGGCACGGTAAGACCTAGGCCCGGGACAGATTTAATTTTCACTTTAAAATTATCCAAACAAACCAAAGTATACTTAGTAAAGCTACAGCATGAAAATGCTTATAGTTTTGTATCCAGTTTTCAATCAAGTTAATGATCGAATTCCGAATCTACCTATTGATCTGAAATCTTAGTGCAAAGATCTGTTTTGTGTGTGTACTAACATGCAGGGGTGTCCAGAGCGGGTACAGTGACCCTGTACAAATTTACGCCAAATAATATACAATTGTCCAGCACTGTGTTGGAGTAGAGTAATGCACCAAATATAGTGTTGAAATTTTTAAAGACGTTGTCTATTGCAATACAGTACTGAGGACATGTTGGTTGAAAATGCAGATTCTGAACTATGTATTGAAAAAGTTCCAATTCGTCCATTAGTTAGATATAATTTGGTATTGTTAAATGAAATTTCCTATCGAGCATTTTATTTTTATTTTCAGCAAGTGTGTTTTTCTTTGCCTCAACCTTATTAAATACTTGAACTTTTTGTTTTATGTGGTAAGGAGAAATTGTCAAGTAAATTGATGGGGGGAGGTTTAAATAGAGGGCAGAATGAAATTGGGGGAACTGTTCCTCTGGCTTAGGGGGGGGGGGCACCTCTATCATCATGCGCATGCATAATTTACATAAAACATGTATACTCTATTAACATGGTATACTAGCTCTGTATGATTGTATATAAATAAGCTCAACATAAAAAAACATTCATGAATACATGAAAATATTGCAAAGGCAAAAGGGAAATAGAAGCTGCCACAACTAAATGACAGCTCTATGCTCAGATCAAAAGCGAACTGACACTTCTGATTCTGAGACGTGACAACTTAGAAATACCAAAACATGGTTTATTTCATTTTTATCTGTTGAGAAAAAGTGTTTTCACAACAAAGTGTTTATAAATCAAAGTGTTTGTACATAATTGAATAAGAGTATTTGTACTGTTGAAATTGCATTACATATTTTAAATACGTTTAGGTTTTATTGATGGCAAAATCCTTCCCTTTCCTATTAATAGGATTAATTTAATTAAAAGCTGTGTCTAAGGAATATGTCGGCCTTAGTCACAAGACTACAAGGCCACTCATATTACACTCATCTCCCATTCCCATTCATACTTGGCATAAAATACCTATAAGTATCTTCCTCTTGTATCGTTTCTTTCTAAACAGATCTATTCGATTTGAAATATAAACGAATAACCGATTAAATAAGTTATGTGGGTGATGCAGTTTTTTAAAGATCTTTAATAATTTTTTGTACGTTGTTGAATCTAAATTGACTGGTTTAATAAGAAATGATAGCTCCTAGCATAATTCAATTCAATCGTGTATATGCAGAAAATAGCAATAGTATTTCAATAGTTTGGTGGCCAATAGATATGTTACTATAGTTAATTAGTTAAACTGTGGGGATGTAATCTTTTTAGATGAATAGTTTAATTGAATTTGAAATTTCCAATTAAATTAAATATGAATTTCAGCCTATAACTTAATTCAATACGTTTAAGACATGAAGGTTGACAGGCCAATTAGAACTTTTAATAAGATGTTGAATATCAAGAACACTTTGCCAGCCAACGATCTTTGCTGTTGTTTAAGAATCTTTGTTTGTCGTTTATGAAAAATTCAGACTATGAATATTTTAAACCGCATAAAATACTGAAAAGTTTACCTCCACCTACAGTGAAATTGAAGTTTAGTATTTTACTTTACTAGCAGTGTGGGTGTTGGATTTTCAAATTTATATAAGATTTAGCCTACTCGAAATGTTGCATAAATAGAGGATTATAACTAATTTGAGAAACGTAAGTCAGTTTCATGGATAGTCCATGTTAAGTATATTTTATGAGCGTAGAAAACTTGTATTATATTGCAGAGCATTTTTACGAATTTCAAACTAATTCAATGTAATGACGCTTCCATAGATAGCTGTTATTATGTATGTGTGTGTAAAACATTTATGTAGCTGTTTACAATATTGCCAACTTGCAGTTTTCATCAACTGAAATAAAAGGTTTTGAGTTGTAAGTATTCGATGTTGCCAATTTAAAAGTAATATCGGACAATTTCGAAGTCACGCACCATAATTCTGCTCAATGGTCCAACACATTTTGTGAAATCTTATATCGGAATATTTACTACCTACTTACTGTATATTTACAGCTTGTACTATGAAGTAGATACTTACTGGTAGTTTAATAATAATTATCTGTAATCAAGTTTCTCAAAATATCTTAGATATAATCATTATAATCAAGGCCACAACTTGGATATAATACTAAAGAACATAGTAAACAACGTAGAGGTGTAAAATGAATAATAAATAGTTTTCCTACTGTCACCTGACAAAGTGGGCTACCTTGCACTGATTATAGTACAGAAAGTTGCTAATTGCTGCATTTACTTACTTTTGCCACACTCCTGTTTTCGGCACTCCAGTATTCCAACCAAACAACACAAAACAGCGTGCTTATTAGGCATGTAGTCCGTGTACGCTTGAAAATAATTTTGCAACACTTAAGGATACCTCAACTACGATCAGCTGGTGCAGCGTTTCCCATTTTGTTCAACGTTTGGTTTCAACCTTACCTGAAAACATGTTGTATAGTGTTTAAAATACTAAATATTTTAATGTTTTATAGTACCTATAGGAAAAATATAAGTGTAACGCGAGTGCAAAGTGTCACTTGGCACACTAGTTACACAAATAACTAATTTCTGCGATAATCGGCTGGATACAAGTTTTTATTTACTATTGAGTTACCACCAACTCTTACCAATCTCTTAGAATCTCATACCAAATCTATCGCAGTCCCTTAAGTTTTTATTGTCTATTAATAATAACTAAGAGGTTAAGAGTTTGGTATTTTTCCAATTTAATGTTCACAAGAGAAAGATAAACGTATTTCTATTTCATACAATAAATCCAGTCACAAAACAATTAAGAGTTCGCAGAAATTAAATACCAATACTGTATAATCAGTACAAGCCCTCGCCAATGATGTAATTGCTTTGATGGGTGACAAAAAAATTATTTTTTGTCATATAATTACTGAACTCGTCACAGCTCCTTTCTTTTTATCATATTTTTTAGTTTAACACCTGAAGATTATTTTCAGCTCGGTAAGAATACTAGGAAAGACTTTGCCATTACCCGTTTTCCTTCTACGAAACAATATAAATCTATTGTTATCATATACTGGCATTTTTGAACATTTAAATTTAGTTATACATTTCATTATTCATTGCCAATATCTCCAAAATAAGTCATCTGTAATATCGTCAACACATCACAGAATCACAGGATAAAACTAACTCATATTCCAAAGCAGTTGTGTTGAAACAAAATTCAAGAAGATAATTCAATTACCGATACCATTATATCCGTGGGCTTTGATAATACCATTATCATTACGGTAATGACCATTATTAACCAAAGAAAGCCAACATTATGGGTTTAAACCATTGTTTAAACCCTGTGTAGTATGATTGATTACATGATTAACTGATCACGCAATTGAATTTGTGGGATGATTTTACTACTTAATTTAGTTTTGTAAATAAGTGCTTAACATTAGATATCTAAGAATAAATCTGAGTTTTAAAAGTAATAATACTTTACTGAGAGTCATAAATAGAACGTTTGCTATGCACACTGAATTGCAAAGTCATTCTCAAAAAACACGTTGAGTAGGTACTGTAAATTACTACATTAATTCAAGCTTATTAGACGACATATACTGCGTGAACGGTATTATGCATTTTAACTGAATTTCTCATGTGTTATTGTAATTAGTTTCCCCTTTTTAAACAAGTGGGATTTTACACACACAGTATTCGGTGGTATGTAGAGGTAGACTCACTAAAAACCGATTGTCTTCTAACAATATCTAAAGTTAAAGTAATCATAGAAATCTAGAGAGTTTCACAGGATTACGACAGAAATCTAAATTAGAATAAGTTTTTCAAAGTCACAAAAAGCGATCAGACCACACGTCTGAATTTTAGGTTTGATAAACAAAAAAACAAATACAAAACCATCCCAAATACATGAATGGAATAGTGGAATATCAATCTGGTTGTCTTGGCTTAATTGTTTCCTTCTCACATTTTGTAAACAAAGTTAGAGTGTTGATTATTTTCTAGCAGTTAGGCTATCGCCGTGTTATTATAAACCCATCTTAATCTAGCGCACAATTATCATTGTCCCATAAACATTCGAAGTTAACCCAAGTTACAAGATTTTATCCACTATAGGCTCATCCAAAGATATAATACTTCATGAAACAAGGATTTTGTCAGTAACCTCAATTTTTCGCCCATCCTACTTCATTGAATAGCAGAGGGACGAAGGGTAATTAAAAAGATAATTTCTTTAGATCTCTGCCCTCCTAGCCCTTGATTTCTTTGAATTCGGAGCTTTCAACGGTTTACGTGCTCCAGACCAACGTCCTTTAAACCGGAATTTTAATGTCAACTTATAAACTTATTAACTACAGTTGAATGTTAACACTCATATTGTACACAAGATACGAAACAGTTTATAAGAATTAATTTTAAATATACAGGGTGAGGCAATGAGAACGCCACAATTTGTTTTAGCTGTCACATGTTAATTTTTGCAACAACGAATGATCAGCTGTGCTTAAAACATCAATTAAACTATGCCATTTTAGTAAATATTATGCCCGAGGCTATTAACAGTGAGATTTTGATGTGCAAACCTATTTTTAAAATAGTGGTTCTTGTGCAAAAACCCAGACATTGTTTGGACCACATTCCATCCTTGGTCAACATGGCACTGTTCCAGATTGGAAAACAATGGTGAACTGGGTAAAATTATTATAGGATAAACACTTAAACCTTAAAAATAATCAGTAGGTGCCGCAAAACCCTTTGTACACCAGCAAAAATGTTGAAAGAGTGCGAGTCGCAGTAACTCAAAGTCCAAAGAGATTTGCCAGGAAGCTGTTGTTGTTGAAAGCTTTACGTTGGCTCCTTTTTTTGAGGGGGGGGGTTTCTAATAAGCTACTTGAAGTTCAGGGTTTTTCAAAGTCACCCCACAGATTTGCTTGAACCGAAGCTAAGAATTGTCCAAAAACTAAAGTGATTCCTGAAGAAATGCTGGAGAAGTATTTGATGGAGTTTTCAAGTGCCTAATGTCAAGTAGGACAAGGACGTCACTTGCAGGATTTCGTTCTCAAGAAATGGAAAAATGATTTTGTTAAGTTAAAATGACAAAAGATAAGCTGTGTTTTGATGTGCTATTTATATCCATAGGGTGAATATTATTGAGTTTGTACTGCTTATAAATTGAGGCGCTTTCATTGCCCCACCCTGTACTACTTTCATTGATAATCGTAACCTGATTTAGGTTACAATACCAGTTTTTATGGTTTAAATAATAATCAACATATTTAAATATTATAAATTGGTATTTTTATTAAGCTAATAATGTTGTATAAATATTCTAATTATTTTTATTCTCATAATATGATTTTTTTCTGTAATGTAAACATTTTCAGCTTTAAAAGTCCTTGAAATTTTAAAGGGTATTGCTTTATTCGTTATGGTACAAAGGAGTTATTAAGTTTTGTGTTTTTGGCAAAAAATATAAAACCGCCATCTTTACTTTATAAATCAGCGTTCCCATAACCCGTCAAGTAGAGCGCGTCTGTGCAGATTTGAATATAAGAATTTGATGGATTTTACTCGAGTTGTCATGCTTAAAGGCACTGATATACATTTATTCAACCGGTCCTAGGTCTAGGTCTAGGTCGGGTGAGACCTATGGTTATAGCTTATTCAAAAAGGATCAACAATAAATAATGGTCCAAACATGTATACGGTTTTAGTGGAACAATTATAATGTAATATCCTACTGTTATAACGTACTATTATAATGTAAGGGCCACGGATCACTGACAACCCTCATTCAGTAAGCTGGTCTTGTTTGAGTGTGAAATTCCTGTGAAAGATCTGAAGAAGGCCTAGTCAGCTCAAATCACCAATACTTCTTTCCCTTGACTAAGTAGTTCTGAGCCCTAATTAAGCATACCAAGATAGCCTCATAACAAAAAAGAATTCAAAGTCATGCTAGCATGAGAAATTGCCTTATAAATAATTAAATTATTGTTCTAACTACACATACTCTATTAGCCATACCTGGACTTCTTTCTTCTTTTGATGTATTTTACAAGTTGTATGATTGTTAGGAATGCTATCACATGAATACCTTACAAGGTTTAAAACTGCACAATAACTCCAATGATTTTATATTTTTACAAAGTTCATGAGGTTGACATGTTTAGCATAGCTTGAAAACTAGGATCATTTGGACGTATTGATCGTTTAAATTGTCATAGATATTATAAACTTAATAGTGATTTCTGTAAGGCTACGTGTAAGAAAAACAGTTTAAAACATTCCAAAAGTAATTAGTAAGACAGAGAAATTATGTTTAATTCCCGATTAACATTCGTCATTTGATACAAATTTTTATTTTTCACGTCAAACATATTACCGTATATTAAATCCGGTACATAAAATGATAGGTAAAGTGATGTGAATCAAGTGACAGAGCCTGTGATAGATAATTAGTCAAAGCCTTTAATTAGTAGTTCTTGTCCAAGTTCAGTTTACTGAAATTACAAGTTACCTGATCTGTTGGGTCTTTTTGGGTAAAATAGTTATTTAAACATTTACTTTCTAGATCGGATTATGATTAGATTGACTGAGCTGATGTGTAATCGTGTGATGTCATTTTTACTTTCTCCCCTATACATAGTAACTTAGGAGAAAGTATTGTTTTCGTAAAAAATTTCGAGTCTGAATTTTGGGTGGATATATCTGTGTTGGGTTCCCCTGAAACCAAAAAAGTGGTTTTCGGAAGTGATGACTGTTTGTGTGGTGTGAGTAAAAACTACGTTGTCCGATTTTGATGACGTTATAGCTATGTGCCCGTTCTAGGGACGAAATCTTGTCGTCATTTGAAACCTTATTATATTCAGATCAACAGATGAATTTCATATTATTTGTGAAGTTTTCCAGTTATGCCTGCAAACCTATTATAGAAATACTTACGTACAACATTCAAAAACACAATATCAGACACTTTCAAGCTAAACCAAATGCTTTGCAATTAAATTTCACCCGAATATACATCTGTTTTGTCCTTTTTGATAACAAATGATTAGTTTAACAAAGTACCGGTACCAATCGAGAGTCGTCATCAATTTTTTCCGTAGATAATTGGGTAAGACTACGTACCAATAGTATAATGACCACGTGCCTATTGGCGATATGGTCTAGCGATAGCAGCGGAATAGTGGTGAGTCGAAACCGAATGTGACTCATTGGAAAAGCGATTGTCACGACCAAAATGAAATCGCGAAGATCTTCCGAGATCCGCAATATCGCGATCACCCAGTGTAGTTGTGATTTTTTACTTGACACAACAGCATTCTAAACTCCTTCGGTTGTAGGTTTTTGGCACCAATGATTCCCCATGTACAACACTGATTCACGTTTTTTTCCCGGTTATCAAAACTCAAGTACATCTTTATACACTCTGGTTCCCGACCTGGATGATGGCTAGTTATTGCATTTAATTTACAGTTACATATTATTGTACTTGAGATCAATCAAACCCGTTATGTAAGCCACACGGTTATTAATCTCTGTTAGTTTTGGATTTGCTTAAAAACGTGATTGGAAATTGCTACACAATATTCCATTCATCTTAAGTTCTAAACAATGATTGAAAAATAATAATTGTAATGACAAGTAAAACTAAATTTACCATAAAAACAGCACTGAATGGTGAACACATCCCCGAGCATTCCAAAACTCGTCATGGTAAACTTCTCCATCAATCAGAGTGACAAGTTATGATTAGTTCTCACATGTCTGTCTTCTGTTCTGGCTGAATCTATATATTTAATACACAAGCAGTTTTCTTTTCATAGTCATAACTCGATAACAACCAACCCTGGGATCTTCTAAAGTCAATGTGCATTTATAATTCTTAGCAAGACTTGGCAACAAATTGTTTGCAACTGATTGTTTGAATTGATTTACCTTACGTCGTATTTTACTGAATTATTATGCTTTTTTTGCTGTTCAGTGTGGTAAAGTTAATGTTTAAAAGAGTACTTTATTTTATGTACGAGATTGAAACTGGAAACCATGTAGTATTATTCTACATGTATACATTCTTTTAGACGTACCATGTAGTATCATTCTACATATATATATGTTCTTTTAGAAGTACCATTGACTTTATAACCTGTAAACAGACATTCGATGTAAGTGAACAATTAACGTTTACCATTGACTTTGGATACTGAAAATAGACGTTCTATTCATACGAACCAAATATATCATCGACATTGGATACTATTTATGAGAACCAGATGAAACATAGACTTTGGTTCCTGCAAGTAGACAATTCATTTACTTAAATCAGAGTTATAATTGACTTTGGATACTGTAAATAGACATTCCATTTATGTGAACCAAATATACCATAACCATTGGTATTGGAAACTGCAAGTATATATCTCATTTACGATAAACAGATTTAACATTGACTTAAGAAAAGTATTGAGTTAATATGCTAGCTCCGCTCAATATTGCAAGCAGACAACTGCATTGTACACCTAGTTAAAACTAAAGCATACTGTTTTCGACATAAATTTCGTTGAATAACAAGTGGTATTTATACGATGAAAATATAGATCTGGTTTTTAAGAGTTAAATGTTACAGAAGGGTAATTAATAAATATATCTTATTATACAAGATGCCAAATCACACAATAGCTGAAAGACTACAATGACGCCATTGTGATAGTCGATCCCTCACCCTTGATGAAGATTGAGATGTGAAGAAAAGTCATTTTAACCGCCCTAATGATCCATTCTTTTTATACTTTCTCATTGAACCCTCAGTTATCAGACACCCTCCTATTATTACTTAGCGCCTTACGACCTCCAACTTTGTTCAGGAAATTAATTATTTTAACACTTACCTGTATTTATTTATAATTAAATAACACAGAAAATAGTTTCTTAAAGTCTTAATCTGAAATTAAAACCCTACAATTATGCCTGGCGTGGTAACATTTATTTTTAAACTTCAGTAAAACTAGGCGACCCGTGCGAAGCATTCGCATTAAATCCTAAAGTCCCACTTAATGAAGTACAAAACATACATTAATACTGCGTAGTAACTGCATTCTTGATTTCAGGAATAGATGTTTGTTTACGTTTTAAATAAATAACCTTTTAAAAGTATAATGTTAATCATATATTTATATATATATATATATATATACCGGTATGTCCGTTACCACGATAACTCGAGCAAAAATTATCCGATTTTGATAAAATTTGGTATAAAAGTGTAAACCTACATTTATTCAAACGAGTTCCCAAACCAGCATGATCGGACTATGGGAACGGGGGTTTATGGGGAGTTTTACGGGGTAAAAATGGGTTTTAAATGGGGGGGTGGTGGGGGTATTTTACATGTTTACAGGACCTATTTGAACACTCCGTTGGAAGTGATAATACGTGGCCATATGCAATTTTCGTTTTGATGGCATTGTTTTTACACAGACATAATTGATAATTGATAAATAAAGTCATAAGGTAAAGTCATATAAGGGGTGCGGGTAACTTTTAAGCGAAATTCCTTCTTGGTCAGTTTGAAAGGATTACGGATTATTGCGTAGTATGACAGTTTGACTGGAGCCAACCAACTTCGCTTTGATAGTGAAGGTGCCCAAGTGAGTAACAGCCAATCTTGGATATTGCTTAGGTTTCTCATCAACATAATAGAGTAATAGAGTTCTTTTTAGCGTGGGTTGATGTGGTAACGAACCTAAACTTTAACCGCTTTCCCCCAAGTGTTTGACTTCATTAAAAAAGTGCTTAAGTTAAAAGGATACAACAGAGCGTTCTACGTCCCTTAAAGAACCGAATCAAACCCATTTCCTATCCGTATCAATTCAACACAGCATAACCATTCATTTAAACCTGTAAAGGAAAGATAAGAGGTGATGTTTGAAGATGGAATTCTTAAATGTACGCCTATAAAGAATGGTCGGTACGTATGTCAAAATTAGGGCTATGTCTTAAATAAAGAAATATAATAAAAGCTAAAGAAGCGCGGTACTTACTTTTGAGTTGTTCTTGTTTTGACTTCTTTAAAGTGAATAATCATTTTTCATATCCGGGGTTTTTATCGCAGAAAGCACAGATTAAGATTAAGTTTGTTTGTTTGAGACTTATTGACACTCCGGTTTGAGAAATAAATATTCTTTTGTTTTGATTAATTTGATCCACATGTTTCAGCTGATCGAATAACGTAAATTAACATTTCAAGTTTAAATTACTTGCAGAATGGATATGGGCCTATATATAGTTTTTACGAAAAACTACTGAAAAATTACTAAAAATTAGTAGTAATCTGTGTACTTTCGTAGCGTATTGGGTAAAAAAGCTGACACCTCGTTTATGAAAATTGGTTAAGAATTCAGGAAGTTATGGTACCGACAAAAAACATACTTTAGAAATTATAATATAGATTTACAGGGTACTTATTTGTACCAAAAATTAAGTTTTCTATTTTCAGATTAGGGTGATGATGTTAATTGAAACCAACAGCAAACAACCCTCTACTCAAAACTTCAAACCTTCTACAACAAAAATCCTCCAGCCTCTTCTATAAAGCTCAAGGCTTATCCAGATTCACAAATTGTTTGTTATGGAATAAAGTTTGTAAAAATTTACATTAACACGGTAAGGCAATAAATGCCACATTTTTAACGAAACAGTTTCGTCCAGTAACTGGTTTCAGTCATGGCCTTGGGAAAGATGAAAGGGCAGATCCTTCCAGTCCATAGAAATCAAAGGCAGGACGGAATGGGACACACTGCCACACACGAGATAAGACCGTAGGCATACATTGTCAAGGGTATGGTTGAATTCAAAAGCTTGGCAAAAGCACGTCAAAGGAACCTCCTCATGCAAAAACTATATGCCGGATCTACCATATCATGCTCAAATAAGCGGTGGGGAATGACATACCCATAAAAAGGGTGTTGCGGGGGACCCACTACCGAATTCTATATATTAATAGGCAAGCATGTTTCTTTAAAACCTTTTTTTCTCAGTTTGTGTGCATCGGAAGGAAAATCTATAAATATTGTTAGAAATATATTTTCCTGTGTATACAATTAATGTACACAGAAACAGGATAACAAAAACCCCTTGCCACCGTATTGAACCACCTTTTTGAACCATAGATTTAACATACTCAGTTTATGATCTATTTATAGCCTATAGGTTAAATTTCATAACATAACATAAGTCAAGCCTGTTGAAAAGATGGGGAATAAAAACAAACATAAAATATTCCAGCCCAGTCATACATACAGGGTTAGTAAAAAGTGTGGAGACCCCCTGTTATTTTTTTAACGGCCCATACTAGAAAAACTAAACTCGGCACAACTTTATGGCATGTTATGAAGTACTTTTTGGGCATAACCGTCACTTGGTGTACATCCCCAAAATGGGGGATTTTGGGGGAAACTCAAAAATTTCAAATTCAAAGACCAGTCGAGTGACCCCTCATTTTGAAGGTCCTGGGAAAAGAAAACAAAAAACGCAATCTAGAGGTCTTTATCTCAATCCAGTAAAAATGGCAGCCAATTGAAATTCTCAGAAGTTGAATTTAACTTGCAGCTTTCCAAGTCTGGAGACCCCTTGTAAATGTTGTAGCGGCTCACACTAGGAAAACTAAACTCTACACACCTTTTTGGCATGTTATGAAGTACTTTTTAAGCCTAATAGCCACTTGCTTACCAAACCCAAAATGGGGGATTTTGGGGGAAACTCAAAAGTTTTTAACGATAAGCCTCATCAAGTGACCCCTCATTTTGAAGGTCCTGGTAAAAGAAAACTAGCAACGCAAACTAGAGGTTTCTATCTCAATCCAGTAAAAAATGGAAGCTGATTGAAATCTTTAGAAATCGGAAATAACTTGCTAATCCAGTAAATTTGTATTTAAATTTACTCATGGCAAGAAAGTTTTGGGGTAGTTTTGATTTTTTCCATTTCTTATGTATTTTGGGGTGCTGAATCCGAATCTGAGGTTTGCCAACAAAAATTCTCGACGCAACATTGACAAAAATGAGAAAAATATGGAAAAAATTATATCTTTTGTAATATTTAGCTTATAACTCACAAACTATCAACTTTTTGTTATTAGTCTACATTATAAAAATTAAAGTACACAAAATTTGCTACAAAATGTACCCATAATGTGGTAATCTCCGATGAACCGTTTAGGCTCCAGAGCTATTTGAAAATTGGAACATTTTGTGTTAGTTTTTACATTTCTCCAATTATTCTGTCAATGACATATATTCATTGTATATGCCCAAGCAAAGTTCTTATATAAATCCAAAGTGTTAAAATTGATTAATTTTGTGTTACTGAACCGTTGACTTTTTATTTAGTGTACAGAAAAGTTACACGAACTGTTGTCGTTTAAATTATCCTCGCTCACAGTGTTGTAATGAGGCAGGTTCTGGCAAACGTTTCGATGCATTATTTGTGAGCATTCTAGCTTGTTCATCTGGACAGTTAAAAAAAGGTTAAAACTTTAAAAAAATTACACATAATAATAAGTAATACCAAAATCAAAATTATCAAAATTAAAATAACAGCAATCTGTTAATCATGTAATATCGTATGCACCTGATGACGTGATATTTAGATATACGTAAATAATAAAATGTTATGTAGGCATATACTGTTGCTAAGCATTTATATTGTGTGAAGATTTAACAAGTTAATAAATAAAGGAATTTGCGTTTGGCACTATACTTACTTTCTTACTTACTTAGACTCTAGCATCACAGCCCATTGTACATCCTCAATCGTATTGGCACCCATTATAAAATTTTCTGTGTTAAATTTCAAGACCGATGCATGGCTTAGAGTGATTGGCACTGTTACCATAGGCAAATACTAATTTTTTCACCCCCCCCCCCCCCCATTCATTCACCCGAATGTAAATGTGAACTCTAAGCGAGTTATGTCCACCCAGCTGCTTGAGTTGGGGGCAGTGAGGCAAAGTTGGGGTTAGTTTTCTAGCAAAAATTTGTATTGACTATCTTAAGTCAATAAGCCCCTTACCACTCTCATGTAGGCCTATGCCCTACGCCCTAGGACCTACAATCTATCAAATCTACACACAATGTAAATGCTTAGCAACAGTATATGCCTACATAATGTAACATTTTATTATTTACGTATATCTTAATATCACGTCATCAGGTGCATACGATATTACATGATTAATAGATTTGTGTTATTTTAATTTTGATAGTTTTGATTTTGGTATCACTTATTATTATGTGTAATTTTTTTAAAGTTTTAACCTTTTTTTAACTGTCCAGATGAACAAGCTAGAATGCTCACAAATAATGCATCGAAACGTTTGCCAGAACTTGCCTCATTACAACACTGTGAGCGAGGATAATTTAAACGACAACAGTTCGTGTAACTTTTCTGTACACTAAATAAAAAGTCAACGGTTCAGTAACACAAAATTAATCAATTTTAAAACTTTGGATTTATATAAGACCTTTGCCTGGGCAAATACAATGAATATATGTCATTGACAGAATAATTGGAGAAATGTAAAAACTAACACAAAATGTTCCAATTTTCAAATAGCTCTGGAGCCTAAACGGTTCATCGGAGATTTCCACATTAGGGGTACATTTTGTAGCACATTTTGTGTACTTTAATTTTTATAATGTAGACTAATAACAAAAAGTTGATAGTTTGTGAGTTATAAGCTAAATATTACAAAAGATATAATTTTTTCCATATTTTTCTCATTTTTGTCAATGTTGCGTCAAGAATTTTTGTTGGCAAACCTCAGATTCGGATTCAGCACCCCAAAATACATAAGAAATGGAAAAAATCAAAACTACCCCAAAACTTTCCTGGTAAAAACACAAATTAACTGAATTATGCAATTTTATATTCAATTGGCTGCCATATTTTACTGTGTTAAGATAGAGACCTATAGTTTGCGTTGTTAGTTTTCTTTTATTATGACCTTCAAAATGAAGGGTCACTCAATGGGGCTTATCATTTAAAATTTTTGAGTTTCCCCCAAAATCCCCCATTTTGGGTTTGGGAACTTATGAGAATTTCAATTTGGCTGCCATTTTGTACTGAACTGAGATAGAGACCTCTAGTTTGCGTTGTTGGGTTTCTGTTACCAGGACCTTCAAAATGAGGGGTCACTCGATGGGTCTTTGTATTTGAAATTTTTTAAGTTTCCCCAAAATCCCCCATTTTGGGGATGAACACCAAGTGGCGGTTATGCCCACTTGTAAAGTACTTCAGTAAAAGTACTTCATAACATGTCATAATGGTGTGCCGAGTTTAGTTTTTCTAGTACCTATAGGGACTCCCTATTTTGTTGACCCGGGTCAACAAATTCAATATATTTAAAAAAAAACCCACTTGGAATGTAGATATTTACATGAAACTTGGAACGAAGGTATATCCACATGTATTCTACACGTATGTTAAATTTGGTAACAATTAAAAAATAGTAACCTAGGCTATTTTAACTAAAAACCACCCAAAATAGCTCATTTTATTTTGTTGACCCGGGTCAATCGCCTAAAAAAGGTACTTAGAACTAAACTATATACATGAAACTTGGAACGAAGATATATCCACATGTATTCTACACGTATGTTAAATTTGGTAACGATTAAAAAATAATTACCTATTTTATTAACAGAAAACTGCCGTAAAAGCTAATTTCATTTTGTTGACCCGGGTCATTCGCCAATAAAGGGTACTTATAATCAAACTATATACATGAAACTTGGAACGAAGGTATATCTACATGCATTCTACACGTATATAAAATTTGGTAACAATTAATAAATATTTACCTATTTTATTAACATAACACTGCCGTAAAAAGCTAATTTCATTTTATTGAACCAGGTCAATCGCCAATAAAGGGTACTTATAATCAAACTATATACATGAAACTTGGAACGAAGGTATATCTACATGCATTCTACACGTATATAAAATTTGGTAACAATTAATAAATATTTACCTTTTTTTAAACAAAAAACCACCAAAAATATTTAATTTAATTTTGTTGACCCGAGTCAATCACCTTAAAAGGGTATTTAGAATTAAACTATATACATGAAACTTGGAGCGAAGTTATATCCACATGTATGTTAAATTTGGTAACGATTAAAAAATATTTACCTATTTTATTAACAAAAAACTGCCGTAAAAAGCTAATTTAATTTTGTTGACCCGGGTCAATCGCCAATAAAAGGTACTGTACTTAGAATTAAACTATATACATGAAACTTGGAACGAAGGTATATAAACATGTATTCTACACGTATATAAAATTTGGTTACAATTAATAAATATTTACCTTTTTTATTAACAAAAAACCACCAAAAATATGTCATTTAATTTTGTTGACCCGAGTCAATCTCCTTAAAAAGGTACTTAGAATTAAACTATATACATAAACCTTTAAACATAAAAATAGGTAAATATTTTTTTATCGTTACCAAATGTTACATACGTGTAGAATACATGTATATATACCTTCTTTCCAAGTTTCATGTATATAGTTTAATTCTAAGTACCTTTTATTGGCGATTGACCCGGGTCAACAAAATGAAATTAGCTTTTTACGGCAGTTATTTGTTAATAACATAGGTAAATATTTTTAATCATTACCAAATTTAACATACGTGTAGAATACATGTAGATATAGCTTCGTTTCAAGTTTCATGTATATACTTTAATTCTAAGTACCTTTTTTAGGTGATTGACTCGGGTCAACAAAATGAAATTAGCTTTTTACGGCAGTTTTTTGTTAATAAAATAGGTAAATATTTTTTAATCATTACCAAATTTAACATACGTTTAGAATACAAGTGGATATAACTTCGTTCCAAGTTTCATGTATATACTGTACTCTAATTCTAAGTACCTTTTTTAGGCGATCGACTCGGGTCAACAGAATAGAATTAACTATTTTGAGCGGTTTTTTGTTAATAAAATAGGTAAATATTTTTTAATCGTTACCAATTTTTACATACGTGTAGAATACATGTAGATATACCTTATTTCCAAGTTTCATGTATATAGTTTAATTCTAATTACCTTTTTTAGATGATTGACTCGGGTCAACAAAATAAAATTAACTTTTTTGGGCATTTTTTGTTAATAAAATAGATAAATATTTTTTAATCGTTACCAATTTTTACATACGTGTAGAATACATGTAGATATACCTTATTTCCAAGTTTCATGTATATAGTTTAATTCTAAATACCTTTTTTAGGTAATTGACTCGGGTCAACAAAATAAAATTAACTTTTTTGGGGCGGTTTTTGTTAATAAAATAGGTAAATATTTTTTAATCGTTACCAATTTTTACATACGTGTAGAATACATGTAGATATACTTTATTTCCAAGTTTCATGTATATAGTTTAATTCTAAGTACCTTTTTTAGGCGATTGACCCGGGTCAACAAAATAAATGAGCTATTTTGGGTGGTTTTTAGTTAATAAAATAGGTAAATATTTTTTAATCGCTACCAAATGTTACATACGTGTAATATAAATGTAAATATACCTTCTTTCCAAGTTTCATGTATATAGTTTAATTCTAAGTACCTTTTTTAGGCGATTGACTCGGGTCAACAAAATAAAATTAACTATTTTGAGCGGTTTTTTGTTAATAAAATAGGTAAATATTTTTTAATCGTTACCAATTTTTACATACGTGTAGAATACAAGTAGATATACCTCTTTTCCAAGTTTCATGTATTTAGTTTAATTCTAAGTACCTTTTTTAGGTGATTGACTGGGGTCAACAAAATAAAATTAACTTTTTTGGGCGGTTTTTGTTAATAAAATAGGTAATTATTTTTTAATCGTTACCAATTTTTACATACATGTAGAATACATGTAGATACACCTTATTTCCAAGTTTCATGTATATACTTTAATTCCAAGTACCTAATCGCCTAACGATTGACCCGGGTCAACAAAATAAATGAGCTATTTTGGGCGGTTTTTAGTTAATAAAATAGGTAAATATTTTTTAATCGTTTCGTTACCAAATGTTACATACGTGTAGAATAAATGTAGATATACCTTCTTTCCAAGTTTCATGTATATAGTTTAATTCTAAGTACCTTTTATTGGCGATTGACCCGGGTCAACAAAATGAAATTAGCTTTTTACGGCAGTTTTTTGTTAATAAAGTAGGTAAATATTTTTTAATCGTTACCAAATTTAACATACGTGTAGAATACATGTGGATATACCTTCGTTCCAAATTTCATGTAAATATCTACATTCCAAGTGGTTTTTTTTTCTAAATATATTGAATTTGTTGACCCGGGTCAACAAAATAGTCAGTCCCGTACCTATAGGCCGTAAAAAAATAACAGGTGGTCTCCACACTTTTTACTAACCCTGTATATAATTAACACATTTCGCCGCTGCATGGTTACTTGATTGTGCCTTTTGTTGGGGTCTGACTTAGGGGAGGTACGAATGAGGCATTTAGTTCAAAATTCCTCCGTGAACAGCGTTGTAGTAGAGAGCACTTTGGCAATGAAGGTTTACTAATCGCAAAAATAGTTTGTTCTGTTCATAAAATAAAATTATAAATGCAAATTCAATTTTATTATTTTTTAAATTATAAAATTAAACTATCATAACCTAACCGAACTAACCAAACTTGCTGATAATGAAATAATATAACAAAAGTTTTGTAATAGAAAAAAATAATTCTGTTTATTAAATAAAACTAGAAATCGCTCAATTAAAATTTATAATGACTTCATAATAAAATAAAACTGTCATAACCGAACCAAACCAACCAAACTTGCTGATAATAAAAAAAATCTTGGACAAAAAGTTAATGCTACCAGCGGGATTCGATCCCGGGACCTTCAGCACGTCAGCCCGGCACTCTAACCATTAGACCATCGAGGCCGATGGCTACAAATCGTTTTGTTACGGAAATGGCGTTCCCTCAGCTAATAAGAAGCCCACCAGCTGGCATCGTAGCCTCTTCTATACCTCCCCTGAGTAAATACCCTTTTGTTGATTGAAACTTTTGTAAGCAGTCTGCAGAAAATTTTAAGATCGTCGTACTACGGAATGGACACACGGCAGGGACTAAGGCTAAAGGTGTAGTGACGTCATATCTCTAGTGGCTAATGCCTTCTCTTGAGGCGACACGATTACCGTAACGAAACGATGTGATTTCAGCGGCGTTCGTGGCATAGTTGGTAGCGTTTCGGGTTAGTGTTCAGGAGGTCCCGGGTTCGAATCCCGCTGGCGGCACTAACTTTTTGTCAAACAATTTTTCATATCAGCAAGTTTGGTTGGTTAGGTTAGGTTATGACAGTTAATTTTATAATAATAAATTTTAAAATTAATTTTATAATTAATAACAAATTATAAGTAATCATTAATTAGAATTTTATCTTGTGTAGTTTTTATATTATCAGCAAGTCTGGTTGGTTAGGTTATGTTATGACAGTTTAATTTTAAAAATTAAAAATTTATTTTATAATTTACTATTTTATAATTAAAAAGTTAATTTTATAACTAAAAATAAAAAAAAATAATTTAAATTTTTTCAACTTAGCAGTTCTAGCGGCGAACGCTGACACTACAAGATGTTAGCCTTAGTCCCTCCCGTGTGCCCCACCGGTCGTACTACTGGTAAACTTCAAAGTTCAAAACAACAAAAAAAACCAAACGTCGTTCAATCAAAAAAACTTGTTTTGTTTTGTTTATGTTATGTATGTCGGTGTTGGATTATTGTGTTGTGTTTGTTTGTAGAAGTTCTATTGGTATAATAGCGTTGCTGTAGTTAATTATGAATTAATGTTGTTTTAGTAGGTTTTTGCCGTGGATAAGTTATTGAATAATTCTCAATAAAGTACGCTACAAAACATTCTTTGAAAAGGATTTCAAGGTTAGTTAATATGTTGCCGCTGAATGCTGGTTTGAGATTGTAAGATTTACTTTAGCAGATCATCCTTCATCTACTTCCCTACATTGATTTAGGTCTACAGTTTATGATAGCTAGCTTTCAAAATAGGACCTTTCATGGTGTGATACGATTAGGAGTAGCCTAAGTTAATTGGTAAAAACTGTTTAATCATTACGGTACCAAATTTTACATAGGCCTAGGCTACGTGTAGTAGGTTGATATACCTTTGTTCCATTTTACCTTTTACCTGACAAAAGCTCAATACTAATTTAGGTAATTTAATACCAAATTACTGGTGAAATACCAAACTTACTTAGGTCTATTTGATTAAGCTACTCTACGATACTTTAAATCAAACTTAACTCAGCTAGGCCTAGTAGAATAATCAATTTTTCATTCTGTTTACAGTTAAAGTAGGTAGCTAAAGAATAATAAAGGAATTTAGACAAATGAAGAAAACTATAGCAGCAAAGAAGACGACTAAGACAATACCGCCTCAGTCCCTCACTCAAATTGCAGATGGAAGTCGTAAAATCCGAAATTCAATTGCTCCAAATTTTAGTGATCCTAGTCGTAGTGGCAGACCAAGGTAAGTAGTCCTAATGATTACCTGTAGCCTACTTACTAGGTGGCGTTCGCAGATGCATCCACAAAATTGAGCGGAATCATCAAGGGTTCATATTATATTGCTTTTGTTATACTGCAGTAAAAACAGTCGTCATTGATGCATGCGTTCCGGGTCTAAAGTAGCATTTTTCCTCTTTAGGAAATAAAATTCGTTTTTAGCCTCTATGGAGTAAAACACAGCTGTTGTCAACTCAGCTGTAAATTTCTATTGTAAACGATTGAATACGTATCGAAATATGTAACGATTCGTGCTTAATAATCATTTTAACCAGTCTCTTCCCATAGCATTTTAGCATTGCAGATACATTAATCCTTCCCCACACTCAACACTGCCCACCTTTACTACTTCCTTCACCACCCCCTACGTCGCGGACCTGTTTCCCTCTCTAACCATAGCATTTAAGTATTAGATACATTTATCTAACTGCCCAAACGGTTCCCTCACTTTGCACGGCCAGCCTTTACTACTTCCTTCACCACTTCCTAGGTCGTGGGGCCTGTTTCCTTCCCTTCTCATAGCATTTTAGGATTGAAGATAAATTAATCTAACTGCCACAGACGGTTCTCACAATATGTCCATACTTTATTACTTCCTAAGCCACTTCCTACATCGTGGACCTGTTTTCATCACTTTTCATAGCATTTTAGTATTTTAGATTAGACGTTAATCTAATTGTCACAAACATTGCCCACACTCCGCACTGCTAAACTTTACTACTTCTTTCACCATTTTCTATTTTGTGGGCATGCTTCCATCCCTTCTCATAGCAATTCAGCATTGCAGATACATTAATCTAACTGCTACAAACGGTTTCCAGTTCCCAAACTCCACACTGCTCACCTTACTACTTCCTTCACCTCTTCTTACGTCGCAGACCTGTTTCCCTCTCTTCCCATAGAATTTTAAGATTGTAGATACCAAGATACCTTAATCTAATAGTCATAAACAGTTCCCACACTCCGAAAAACTCGCCTTTACTTTCCTTCATCTCTTCCTACGTCACGGACCTGTTTACCTCCCTTCCCTTTAGCATTATTGGATTGCAAATACCTTAATCTATTGGTCATACAGATCCCACACTCCGGACAACTCGCCTTTACTACTAACTTCACCACTTCCTACGTCACGGACCTGTTTCCCTCCCTTTCCATAGCATTTTAGGGTTGCAGATACCTTAATCTAATCGTCATAAACAGTTCCCACACTCCGAAAAACTCGCCTTTACTGCTTCCCTCACCACTGCCTACGTCGCGGACCTGTTTTTCTCCCTTTCCATAGCATTTTAGGATTGCAGATACCTTAATCTAATCGTCATAAACAGTTCCCACACTCCGAAAAACTCGCCTTTACTGCTTCATTCATCACTTCCTACGTCACGGACCTGTTTACCTTCCTTCCCATAGCATTTTAGGATTGCAAATACCTAAATCTAATGGTCATAAACAGATCCCATACCCCGAACATATCGTGTTTACTACGTCCTTCGCCACTTCGTACATCACGGACCTGTTTTCCTCCCTTTCCATAGCATTTTAGGATTGTAGATACCTTAATCTAATGGTCATAAACAGTTTCCACACTAAGGACAGCTCGCCTTGACTACTTCCTTCACCACTTCCTAGGTCGCGGACCCGTTTTCCTCCCTTCCCATAGAATTTTAGGAATGCAGATACCTATATCGAATCGTCATAAAAAGTTTCCACACTCCAGAAAGCTTACCTTGACTACTTCCTTCACCACTTCCTACGTCGCGGACCTGCTTTCCTCCCTTCCCATAGCATTTTAGGATTGCAAATACCTTAATCTAATGATCATAGACAGATCCCATACCCTGAACATCTCGCCTTTACTACTTCCATCACCACTTCCTACGTCGCGGACCCGTTTCCTTCCCTTCCAATAGCATTTTAGGATTGAAGATACCTTAACCTAATTGTCATAAACAGTTCCCACACTACGGACAGCTTGCCTTGACTACTTCCTTCACCACTTCCTACGTCTCGGACCCGTTTTCCTCCCTTCCCATAGAATTTTAGGAATGCAGATACCTAAATCTAATCGTCATAAACAGTTTCCACACTCCGGACAGCTCACCTTGACTACTTCCTTCACCACTTCCTACGTCGCGGACCCGTTTTCCTCCCTTCCCATAGAATTTAAGGAATGCAGATACCTTAATCTAATCGTCATAAACAGTACTTCGCAGACCTATTTCCTTCCCTTCCAATAGCATTTTAGGATTGCAGATACCTTAATCTTATTGTCATAAACAGTTCCCACACTCCGGACAGCTCGCCTTGACTACTTCCTTCACCACTTCCTACGTCACGGACCTCAAGCTAGTGTCGTCATTTGATTATATTTATTATCCATACCACGGTTTATGTTCTAATATCTGTGGAATAATGCCATCAGCTATTTATTCATTTACTGCATTCAAAAGTCAACAGCTGATCATATGTTTTTGTTTATGTGTCAAATACTGCTTCCATAAGGATTACATTGAAACTTTGAGACCCAGTGGGGCGGATTCCCGAGAGACTTTTTTAACGCCATATAGATGTTGGCACTCACCGGTATGGTCTTTATCACCATGCAAAATTTGAAAACGATTGATTCACCCGTCTAGGAGGAGTTTGCGTATTACGAAATGCATAAAAGTCGACGTATAAGAGCTTCGCTCGCTCCGCTCAAAAAACTGTTTAGTCCAAACATATTTTGGGCGAGTTCTATGAAACATATTCCCTTATTCTTGTTAATAAAAATTATTTAACCCTTAGAGTGCCAGGCGAGAAATAAAAGTAACGCTCGAAAAATGCCGATGATTTTTCCCGAAGGTCACGCTAAAAATGCCGAGCACGATCTGGCGATTTTTAGGTTAAAATTTCGTAAAAATCGAATTTTCGATATTTCGACCAACGAAAATCGATGTATCGCATCTAGTAACTTTCGACTCAATGTTAATATATGGGTTAAAAGAATCCGAGTATCCATTCGGTTGTTATGACAACTGTTCGATCATTACGAAACGTCCGGTCAGCCGGATGTTGGCACTTTTGGCTCGTTCTAAAAACGTCCGGTCGGCCGGACGTCGGCACTTTTGGCTCGTTTTAAAAACGTCCGGTTCCCCGGACGTTGGCACTCAAAGGGTTAACTTAGGCTAAACAATAAAATATCAAATAGCCTAACCATAAATCTTTCACATTTTCAAACATGTCATAAATTTTGTTATGTAGGCTAGTAACCCTCGTACCAGTATGGTAAGCTATAACCTTCAGATGAAGGTGAAACTAATGATTAGCTTATCACTACGTAGGCCTATCTTATGTTTTTTTTTTAATTGATGAGCCTATACTTTTTCATGTTGAAACTGTCTGACAAGTCGTCTAGGCCGATATGATTGACATAGGTCATGAAGGAGTTGGTAACAGAGAACTCCTAGTGATTACCGTATATTATGCAGTAGGCTACAGTATAATATAGTTTCATTATAATTGTCCACTCATCATTCTAATGTTTTGAATGCATCAAGTCATTATGTCACTATGTCATTATGTCATTATGTTTTACAGCTCAAGACCTCCTCCCTTATCAAGAAAGGCATCCACACCTACCCATGACAAATCTGCAAGAACGGATTCCCCAGATGTCTCACGAATCTTGCCAACCGAAGTACCTGCTACTGTTACAAGTAGAGGTGGGCATTATATTTTCTATTATGATAATTTATACTATTATTGAGTCACATAATAATTACTTTGGTAATAGATTGAAATAATGCCGATCCTGTCTTCCTATTAACAGAAAGCTTATTTACGAAAAAATAAAGGAAACTCTAAATTTATCACAAATTTTGTACGTACTATAGTTGATCTGTCAATTGTAGAAATTTTGAATTGTATCCTAGTACCTTGGTAATGATTAGGCCTACTGGGACTAGTGAGGATACAAAATCATTTTCCAAAGTCATCTGAACTGTTAAAATGAGCAAGTGAAATAATGCTGGCAGTATACAGACAGAGGAAATTTGCTTATGGGAAGTGGAAGACCATGCGCTTTTTAGCTCCAGTAAGTTACCTATTGTAGTGTCTGAAGGATACTTGTGACGAGTAAGGAAGAACACGAGCGGCCAGCACTTTTGGATATTCCTATAGCACAGGACACAGCATTAATACACCGTGAGGGTTGTAGTACTTGAGGGCGAGGGAGCCAGTGTTGTATTTCCCTTTGACAACAGCAAATAGTGCTAGGTCCACTTAAATGTAGGCCTACCATTAGACGTTTCCTCTGTATCTTACATCTCTGTAATGTCACCTATTACCAAAAAGCTGAAGAACGTTCCTCACTATTATTATAAAGCAACAGGATATCCTATCTCAAGGAGGCCTATGATGCATAATTTAGTTTTAAGTCAAAGTGCATTTGCTATCTTCACAAAATAGTGGTAACCATAAGTTTTATTTGTAAAAAATATGATTAAACCTCAATTACTTTATTACCTTTGGCCACCATCTCATTAGGGTCGCTGCCACTCGGTGGCAGCGGCCGTCCTGTACAAGTTACTGCCACGCTTTTTCTTCACACATGGTGGTTGCCACCCAGTGGCTGAGACCTTCCCGCTAAAAAAGTGCTGTTCTATGTTTTGTGTGTGTCAGCGTGCTGACGGTCCCCTTCCTTCTGGCTATTGATGGCGGGCTTGCCTGTCAGGGATTAGATAGGTCCCGAGTGTTGCTTGCACTAAATGCGTCGGGGCGCTCCATTATGGACCTCTAGGTTCCGACCTAGTGGAACCCAGGTGGAGTGACGCTTAAACAAGCAGCCGGAATCCCTGGTTAGGATTGAGGGGCAACCCTCTTTCCGAAGGGTCTGCTTTGGCAGCCGGCGAGCCTGATGACCTTAAGTCATCCGCCCATGATGTGCTAAAGGTTGATGCGTAAGCTTCGGCCTACATCATGGGGCCCGGGTTAAGTCTCACGACAGGTACCGGGTACGTAGTCAGGGGGCTTCGGCTCTCATGACAAAGAATAATAATAATAATAATAATAATAATAATAATAATAATAATGTTCTCTGTTTTGTAACCTATGATTCATTCACTAGGATGGAACATTGAATTTCTTGTTTTTTTTTCCTTTTTACCCCATGTTCTGTGCAGCTTCAAACAAGTAGACATTGGTTGCGAACAGGTATACAGGGATGGCAGTCAGACGAGAAAGCAAGCTGTGCGCGCATATCCGAAAGCTAGGTCTGATCTACCTTATGTGAAGGACCAGGAATTTTACATTGGCCCGCTACGAGTTGAGTCGCTAAAAAAATAACGGTGGTAGCCACCGTCCAGTGACGTAGTTCCTTGGTGACCAGTTCGCTGCCACCGAGGTGGGTTGCTGCGACCCAATAGTGTGAAGGCTCCTTAATTTTAAGTCCCGATACAATTTTACAGTTCAAGTGGCTGACGGGTGGTTGCGACATGGTGGCTGTAACCTAGTGAGAGTGCGGGCTTATTATTATTCTTTTTTACTGTTCTACATCTTCTACTCAACAGAAGATTAATGGGACAAAAAACACACTTTTCATTATAAAACTCACAACATACATTTAAAGCACATGATAAAATTAAGTTAATCATTGAGCTATAGGCCTATGTGAGAGGACCACAGTTTGCATTTAATTCTTTAAGATGCAAACAAATAAAAGACGAATAATTTTGTTTGGCTACAGATAAAGTGTTTTCTTTGGTTTTTATGGCATATCACTGTGATTTGATTTTTACAAAATATAAAAGAACCTTCAAACAACATTTAAACATTATTAATTTCATGGTTGGAATAACTTCTTTATCATAAGTCAAGCAACTAGCTAGTGATAACTTTGGCTCTCCATCCTATATTTAAACAATAAATAAACCAGTCTTTTTAAGAATAATAGCTTAGCAAATAAATCTGCATTTGTACCTATATATAAGAAGAACTATTTTGTAGCATAACAGTACTAATTACTGCATTGCATATTATTTTAGGCTACATTATGTTATGAGTAATTTGTACATGCTCCTTACCCTTTGTTTCAGTCAAACCATCTATTTCCTCAAAACGACCTTCAACTCCACCTCCAAAAACTCATTCAGTAAGTATACATCACATTGTCGATGTGGCAAAACCAAAACTTAAATATCTAAAGTGTAATGTCTTGGATTACTCTTTGTAAATTTTATTTATCAGCTGACTTTAAAATAAGTGTGTGTACTATTTTTGTTTTGTATTGTTTTTATGATGCTGAGCTAAATACAATGGTTTTTTAATGTTCCTGAGTTTTTATATTTTATTAGTGATTTTACATTGTGGCGCTACGAGCAGCTTAAAAGAATTTTGACATCCTCGGATACCCTAGTACATTTTGATCCGAATTTACCCATCATTGTTGACTCTGATGCCAGTGACAAAGGTTTAGGCGCAGTCCTAAGTCATCAATTTCCAGATGGATCCATTCGTCCAGTTTGTTTTGCATCACGCGTGTTACAGCCAGCGGAGAGGAAATATTCAATAGACAAAGAGGCTCTGGGTATCATTTTTGCTGTTAGCAAGTTTTACAACTATATCTATGCTCGACATTTTGTTCTTCGAACAGATCATAAGCCTCTTATACATATCCTGGGAGAAAACTCGGAGCTTCCCAGAATAACCGGTGACAGATTAACAAGGTGGGCAGTGATACTGGGTGCTTTTGACTATGAAATAAAACACAATGAAGGTAGAAACCATGCTCCAGCCGATGTTCTTTCAAGAATACCTGTCAAGGCTAAAGAAATCCAAGCTAGAAATGAAGAGTTTGGAAACCAAGTCCTCCAACTACGTCTTGAAGATCTCCATATATCTGTCAAATTTTTGCGAGAGCGAACTGCAGCTGATCTTGAAATCCAGAACACATTAAAGCGAATGAAAAATGGATGGCCCGAGAAGAAAATTTTGACAACTGAGGAACACCCCTACTATGACAAGAGAGAGGAATTACACTTTGAAGAAGGACTGATGCTCTGGAAAGGTCGAATTGTCATCCCCAGAAAATTACGTCACGTGGTTCTAAAAATATTACATGAAGGACATCCAGGAATTGTAAGTATGTGTTCATATGCTAGGTTCTATGTATGGTGGCCCAGAATGGACTCTGAAATTGAACAATTCGTCCACAGGTGCAGAGATTGTCAAAAACTTACAAAGAACCAGAACTTCCGTTGTTTTCTTGGACCGTGCCACAAAACCCATGGTCTCGAATACACATAGACTATGCTGGACCTTATGATGGACACTATTGGTTGGTTGTTGTGGATGCTACCACAAAGTGGCTGGAGGTTTGTCCGACAGCAAAAATGACAACGGATAAAACTATTGCAATTTTAGAAGATATATTTTCAAGACTGGGTTTACCAAAGATGATTGTAAGCGACAACGGTCCTCAGTTCACAGCCTCGACATTGAAATAGTTTTGACATAAGACATAAGACATATTTTATTTACACAATACGTTCTTTATAAAGTACATTTCATACATAAGAACAGGTGTTTCGTCATAGTGATGTATTTTATAGTAAAATTAATAGTTAAAATAATTAAAATAAACTCATGTAGGATATCAGAGAATTTTTATCTACATTATAGGGTTCTCCAAAAATTCGTCAAGTGAATAGTAGGCTTTCTCAATTATTTTATCTTTTATTTTATCTTTGAATTGAGTAGCATTTAAAGTTTTAAGATACAGGGGTAATTCATTGTACAATCTAAGTACCATATATTGAGGGCTGTTCCTAAAAGTCGTCAATTTGTGATGTGGTAATCTGAAATTATATTTATTCCTTGTATTATAATTATGTGTAAATTTGACTACATCTGACAAATTTTCCTTAGTGTTATGTATCCAATTTAGAATTTCATTTATGTATAATCCAAAAATGGTGTGAATTCTAAGACTTTTAAACAGGTTTTTACATGATTTTCTCCTTCTTGATTTGGTTAAGATTCTAATAATTTTTTTCTGTAAAATTAGTAGGGATTTAACTTCTGTTTGACACTCCCCACAGTATGATTCCATACCTCAAGATGGATTCAACGTATCCATAGTAAACTGTGATACATGTATCCTGAGGTACACAGTTTATCAGGTGAAAGAAAGCAAAAGAAATAGATCTTAGTTTGCCTTTCATCTTATCTATGTGAATCTTCCAATTAATATGAGTATCAAGCAATACACCCAAAAATCTATGAGATTCTACTAAATTTGGAATTTTATCAAGAATTACATTGTTTTTTAAAGAACATTTAATTATATGAGTTTTATCAATATTCAGCTTTAAACCATTATCTGTAAACCAATTTTTCATACAATCCAAAGTGTTTTCTATTGATACAATTAAGTTATTTACTGAATCCTCTCTTATGATTGCTGTTGTATCATCAGCAAATAAGATTAAATCTCTGCCAATAGCTTTTGGAAGGTCATTAATAAAAATCAGGAAAAACAGAGGGCCCAATATTGACCCTTGAGGTAAACCATAATTAGATAAATTCCAGTTTGACATATGTTTCACACCGTTTTTGGTCACTATTGTTCTATACTTTCTGTTCTGTAAATAAGAGTCTAATAAAGAAAAACTTTTACCCTTTATACCATAGTCTTTTAATTTAGAAAGCAAAATTGAATGATCCACACAATCAAAGGCTTTAGACAGGTCACAGAAAACACCAGCAGTAGTTTCAGACCTGTCCAAAGCCTTTGTAACATCATTGATAAATTCAATCAGTGCACTGTTGGTGCTGAATGTCTTTCTAAACCCAAACTGTTTTTCATAAAACAAATCATTGCTGTTAAAATAGTTTACTAGCCGGAAATTGATAACTTTTTCAAATATCTTTGAAAAATTACTTAAAACAGATATTGGGCGGTAGTTATTTATATCGGTTCTAGCCCCTTTTTTGTATATCGGTGTAATATGAGAGTATTTCAATTTTTCCGGGAAAATACCACATTCAAAACATTTATTAATTATATCTGAGAGGGGTTCAGCAATTTTATTTGCTACTGCTTTGATGAGTGAAATGGGGACTTCATCCCAACCCACCGATGTCTTATTTTTCAAAGAAAATATTATTTTTAAAATTTCATTTTTGTTGGTTGGTTCAAAGTTGTACAGTGAACACCCCTTTATATCCACAGATATTTTCATATTTGGATGGACACCCTTTACAATAGGATTTGGCAAGTTTAAGCTATTAACAACATTCAAAAAAAAAGAATTAAAAGTTTTGGCAACAACATTTTGGTCTTCAATTAATTTATTATTAGAGACTTTTAATGAAATATGATTGCCACAAGTATCCTCTTTTCTAATGCCTAATTCGTTATTTACAACTTTCCACATAGCTTTTGGTTTATTTAATGCATTATTTATATATTTGCTGTTAGACCTTTTTTTAGAACTGTTTACAACTTTACGAAATATCTTTTTATAAGACTTTAGATAGTTAAGAAAAATTGGGTCTGTACTGGTTTTGGCTTGCCAATGCAACTCACGCTTTCTTTTGCTAGAAACCTTGATACCTGTTGTTACCCAATCCAATATAACAGTTTTTATCTTAGATTTCTTTTTTACAGCCTTTAGTGGGAAATAATGATTCAACTGCCCCATAAAATACCTCAAAAAATGGTTGTAACTATCATTAACATTACAATTATCCAAACATAATTGACTTTTGTCAATTTCAAAAGTTTTTACATATTCGTTCATAGCATTTTCACTAAAAGTTCTTTTATAAAAAACCTTTTTGTTGTTGTCATTTATCAATTTGTTAGGTAGATTTATAAACAGTGCATTATGGTCAGATACACAAAGACCAATATTATATTTACAGATAACCTTGAGTTTTGTTTGAGTCGCAATGTTATCAATGCAAGTGCGAGAGTTACCTGATATTCTTGTTGGTTCATTGAAGTTTAGATTAAATCCATTACATTCAATAATATCATAGAATTTTGAAATTAAGTTGTTACTTTTGAGAATATCTATATTGAAATCAGAGGCCAGTATGATAGATTTAGTTTTGTTTTCATTTTTTAATTGATTCATTAAAAGTTCTAGTTTAGTGAGGAAAAGCTTTCTTATGTTATATTCTGGAACTGTATAAATTGATACCACTAGTAAATTCATTCCCACAATTTCAACAAATGAACCTTCAAAAATGAAATCCTCATTTAATACTTCCAGGTCTGCTCTTGTTTTAAAGTTAAATTCTTTATGCACTAATATACAAGAACCTCCTCTTTTTTATTATTTTTTCTTATAAACACATTTCCCAAATTAAAATGATCAAAGGTGTTAAAAATATTAAATGAGTCCTCATTGATCCAATGCTCATTTAGTGCAAAAATCTTAATTTTACGTCCAAACTGTGATAGAAACATATTTAAATCAGCCACTTTACCTGGATTTAAGCCTTGAATGTTCATATGCATAAACATATCATGAACTGATCTCTGAAGTTTCAATAAAGAATTCTCATTGTTAAAAGTACTTTCTACCCTACTACAAAAAATATTATTTACAATAGATGTCTGAAAACAGTGAGTCGTATTACTATTTACATTGGATCCAATAATTGGCTGATTTTTGAGTTTAAAAATGAGGGCACCTCATTCTGATTTTGACCAACCTCAGCACTCACAACAGAAGCCATAGCACAGACACTTGATCTTGCTCACATAACAACATTCGACACATAACTACAGCTCCGTACCACCCAAGATCAAACGGATTAGCTGAAAGATATGTTCAGACATTCAAAAGACGTTTTGGAGCATCAAAAGCAGATGGACTCACTCTATCCAAGCGACTTCAAACTTTCCTTTTTAAATACCGAACCACACCACACCAAACTACTGGCAAAACACCAGCTGAAATGTTGTATGGTAGACAACTGAGGTGCAAACTCAGTACTCTTAAACTAGATATGATGGCAAACATCGATGAAGCTTTGGTAAGACAGAAAAAGAACCACGACTTACATGCAAAATGGAGAGAGTTTCAACCAGGCGATCCAGTGTGGGTAAAACCAACGATATACACAACTCATGGATCGCTGGCTCAGTGTTGGCCGCGCGGTCGAGCTTCCCCCACCATTGACTGGCAGAAGCCGGCGCAGCCCATACATTCACCATTATAAAATACACTTTTTATTTGCTGCTCTGTTGAAATTTATAGGGATAAAATATTGCTAACACTTGTAAAACTCTTTTTACTAGTTAAACCTTTTATGTCTGTTTTGTTTCTTGCAGAAAATAACCCATCTGAATTCTTTAAAACTACAAATTCACTAAACCCCTTTTGTAGATGCTTTTAGACAACTGATATTGCTAGTTCCAAATTGTAAATGGTTAAATAATAAGTGATTACAAAAGAGAAATAGAAAGTACAATATTTGTAATTGAAATTCTATTTTATTAATCGAAAAAATAGTACATAAACATTTAGAATAATTTTGCTAAGTTTTTGCCGCAGTGGTAACGTTATGTTTGACGTAAACGCGATATTTTTTTCTTTCAATGTTTAATGACAATGTATCTTACAAAATAGGTCATAAAAAAGTATGCTTATCACGTTAATGTGAAGCATAGATTTGCGGTAAAAACTGGACAAATGTAGTAGGGTTTTTAAGAGTTCAAATGTCTTATTTTCTGCAAGAAAAGAAAAAGACATGAAGTTTAGAATAGTAAAAAGTGTTTGGCATGCATTAGCAATATTTTACATCTATATATTTAAACAGAGCAGCAACTTAAAAAGGTGCGTTTTACAATGGTGAGTGTATGGGCTGCGTCGGCTACTGCCAGTAGATGGTGGGGGGAGCTAGACCGAAAACAGCGCCCGCAGTGCTACTGAGAGCGCAATCCAGTAGTTTTTACATCGTTGGGTAAAACAACAAAACAATCCGTGTGAAGAAGGAGTAATTTTGAGAAGGACTGGTCCCGTGTCATATATTGTAATTCAAGAAGGAAGGAAATACCGGCGGCACGCCGATCAACTGAGAAGCAGACATAACTAAGAAATAGACGTATTTTTCAAAAAGAAGAGCATGTGATTTTTTTTTAAGGGGGAATATGTGTAATGTCTTGGATTACTCTTTGTAAATTTTATTTATCAGCTGACTTTAAAATAAGTGTGTTTACTATTTTTGTTTTGTATTGTTTTTATGATGCTGAGCTAAATACAATGGTTTTTTAATGTTCCTGAGTTTTTATATTTTACTAGTTGCTCTGCCCGTGCTTCGCTACGGGGTGAGAATGCAGAAAAGAAAAATTCGGTTTTACTGCAAGATACTATAATACTATGAGAAACAGTTACAACACACTTACCAGGAAACATGTAGGCAAAAGCTCAATCCTGCTTATTGATTATTTAAACTAAGATCTCTTAATGTATTACAGTACTATCATTTTATATAGTGTATAGCATTTAAAATATATGCGAAAGTATAGTTCATTGACCACATGGCACCAAAAAACCATTCTCCTTGTAAACAAATTAAATTAAATAGCAGAACAGCATTTCTGACAACAGCTGTAGTTTAATAACAATGTTTGTTTCCCATGTTAATCTTATGGAGAAATACAAAACTTTGAAGGGCCCCAGGGCCTCACTCTCTAATTATTTCCCTAAAAAGAAAGTTTCCTGCACAACTTCACGTTACGCTCTTTCCAATGACACCAAAAACATGTAAATCGGTTCAGTAGTTTCGGAGGAGTAATTGTCACAAAAATCATGCTTGCGTATTAAATAAGTATAGATTAGTGATCCTACTAATATTATAAATGAGAAAGTTTGGATGTATAGATGTATGGATGTATGGATGTATGTTTGTGACAAGTGAACGCGAAAAATACTGGTCGGATTGGGCTGAAATTTGGCATGATGATAGCTCACATTCCCGATTAACATATAGGCATATTCTTATTTCAAAAATCCTTTCGGGCTCCGCCCCAGTGGCTCTGGAGTTTCCCATGTTAACCTTATGAGAAATGGAATTATTGAATCTTAACAGCTGTTTCAACTAAACAAGTTGGTTCTGTTCTATGATGTTCAATAGCATTAAAGTTACAAGGATTACCAACAGGGTGCAGCACTATTATTTCTTTTACATTTATGACAACAGCTAATTTGCAACCAAAAGGTGAGTGAGCGTAGCGAACGAACTTCAACCTGGAGGCGAGTTAGCGTAGCGAACGAGCTCCAACCTAAAGGTGAGTGAGCGTAGCGAACGAGCTCCAAACTAAAGGTGAGTGAGCGTAGCGAACGAGGTCCAACCTAAAGGCGAGTGAGCGTAGCGAACAAACTTCAACCAGGACGTGATTGAGCCATGCGAACGAGATAATCTTGAAAATTAAGAAGTTAAACGGGGCAAAGCCCGCGGGTTACAGCTAGTTTTACATAAAGCACCAAAACTTTGGAAACATATTCGTTTTGCAATTCAATATGTGAGTTTAAAGATATACAATTTTTTATCAAAAGTGATGTTATTATTAGTTTGAAGTAAGTCTTTTAATCTCATTTATGTACTTTTCATGTCTTTGTCTCAGGAGTTAAATTTATTCCTGGTTATTTTCATGATTTATGCTTTACTGTTTGGTTATCTAACTAGAAGACCACCACGTATTGTTTATTAAGATTGTTTTTTTTTTTTTTTTTTTTTTTTTTGTTAAACGAGGTTTTAAATAACTGAAATAACAAGAAACTAATTGTAAATACACAACCTCTACAGTGCAACTTACAGAACTAAGGATAAAATTGGCTTCAGCTGTTCAAGAATGGGAAATCTACTAAGGGAGTGTGTTTTATCCATGCTAAAAATGAATAAATCGTAGAATGAACCGTCTCTAATTGTAATACATACTTATTTTTACTATTCCTTATGGCATAATGATTTAAGACGTAGATGTAGATTGTGGTTCAAGGGCAAAAGAATGCATTGAAGTAAAAGTAACATTGTTGCAGAATTCCGACAATGACATTAGTCTTGCTGATCAACTGGACTTTGAGTACACCAGGTACATACAGACCATGTTCAAACGGAAACTAGCAGAAGCTAAAGTTTCCCAAGTGAATGTAAGTAGCTTAAATGTATTCAGCAATATTTCCCTTAAAGGGTGACGATTTATCAGAGGATTTTGCCATAATATTGTTAAATTATGTAGTTTAATTTATTATAGGTCAGATTTGTGAACATCGCTTAGTGCTTGGGTCCTAAGCAGTTTTTTCTTGTTGCTGTCAATTGAATTGGTATAAAATTAAGATAAAGCACAACATATATTCCCTATTTAGTTCCTGATTTTAGTGTTGATATGAGTCTGTGAGGAAAAAACCATACTACGTTACATTACAATACTAGGCCCATCATTGATTGTATCTAGTTCTACTGTCATTAAATTAGACCAGACAACATCATACAAAATATAATCTACAAAAACCATCTTGTTGGTCATGTCTCTAGAGTTTGGTGCTGTGCCTTGTTGCCAATCGTGAAGAAATCACAAATCTTACAAGCATAAACAATAACCCCGCCGCAGCAAACCTGAAGCCTAAGTGAATTTCCATTTGCCTGATTGGATTTTCTCCTTTAAGTATATCCTTTAACTTGTCGGATTGATCCTCAATGTGAATAACATTATCTTTACCAAGAACTTAGATTAGCTGCTACAGGGAGGGTAATAATGTTGTTTTTTTCTCTTTTTGTGAAATATAATAGACTAGAGCTCGCCTCGTAGTCTAAAACTTGACCAAAATAACATATTATGCAAACTTCTCTATTTTCACCCCACGCTGTAAATATAACATGTGATTGGAATTTGTTTGGATTTTCTGTTTATATTTTGTTGTTATTTTGTCACCAACATGGCAACCCATTAAGGCCCATGTTTTTTTTTTACATTTCAAATTCATTTTTCTTGCTTATTTTTGAGTCTATTTTAATTTATAAAGAGATTCTGCGCATCTAGAGGAAAATATCTTTCATTTGGTACAAACCGTGTGAAATTCGGTCCAGTAGTGTGGTCAGGCTAGCTGTCATAAGTTTTGCAACAGTTTTGTAGTAGGCCTTTACTGTACAAGATTAAATAAAGGAATTTACTAAATTTTATGAATATATATCTTATGAACAAGCAAACTACAACAGTTTGATGATTCTCCATAAGAATTGAATAAAAATTTATTCATTATTCCAACAAAATTGGGTTTTAAGCTCTACAAAATGGTTTGGAAAGATATTAAAACATTTTATGTGTTGCGGTACTAAAATAGGAAAACATCCTAATGGGCACATATATATGAAATTGATCGGATGGTTTTTTTGGCCTCTTTGGATATCTAAACAAAAAAGTAAATTGGTCCGGGGTCTAGGTTTAACCCTAAAATCTAAGGTAATAGTGTATACCCTAGAAGTTTACTAATAATCTCTATACAGGAAATTCGCTCAAAACAAAATTGTAGGTAAGCTACTTTATATATTTTACTAGTTTAAGACATTTTTATAATTAAAGTTTATTCTTTTCAGAATAAACTTGCATCCATGCAAAAAAGAATCACAGAAGACCAAGATGTTTTACAGAAAACAACAGAGAGGCTGAAAAATATAACCTTTAATAAAGAAGTTGAAATGCTGTATAAATTGAAAAACCCTAATTATGGTCGTGTTTTGGGTAAGTTTTTCAATATTGTTGTTTTTTTTTCAAAGTCTGATTTGCTTAACCTTCCGTCAGGCACATTGATTCTCAAACGCCAAAGGGCACTCACGGAAGTTACCTCCGGGAATACAAAAACCAGACAATGAGGAGTATAAAACATTACAATATCAATAAAACTGTAAGAAAAGAGTTATTACGCTACAGTAGTGTGACGGGTAGTCACCAAAAATTATTTTCTAAATTTTGGGATTATATTTCAAAAGTAAAAGACCTGGTAAATGGATTTCACAATGCATATACCAGTGTCAGAACATTGGCATTTAGTAGACAGAATTCTTGATGACACGTAGCTTGCTCAATCGACCTACCCACAAAAACCGTAGACTTAGCAATTGTACTTTGGAGAGACTGAGGTCGGCGTTGACCGAAAGGAAGACACTTGGCCCCAGTCATCCACGGGGACACTTCGCCGGTCTCCGGGTTTTTGGTAAGGCGATTACTTTATTAATATTTCAACTTTATAATTTTTGTGATTGTCCAGGCTAACTTAACCTTTTAAAGTCAGTGATTGATTGATACTAATCGTAATCAATTTTATAATAATTGATTTCATTTATAATTTGTGTGAATAAATATAGTGACTATTAAATTCCTGTTTGAATATATTAACGTGTCAAAAAGAATTATAATTATTAGAGTTTGATATATAAATTTCATTTGCTTAGGCCTACTTAAATAAAAGGAGCCTGTAATTATTTTATCATCCATTTTTATTATTGTCTTTATTATTATCTTTATCATATTGTCCATCCACTTTATTTGAATAACGATTAAACATTCTTTTACCTCTCACTAAAGAATTCTTATTATTTAAATCGATCCCAGTTACGCCCCCGGTCACAATTTCAATCGTGGCAAATAAAGATACTGCTTACTAACTTAAAGAATCTCCCTCTCATCCGGACACCTTTTAACCGGACATCGGTTTAACCGGACTACAGTCGACGGAAATGACATCTCTTTAACCGGACAATTATTATCGGCACATTGGTTTAACCGGACTAGATCGGCAGGAAGTGGGTGGTACTGTAACGACTGTTCTCGTGGGAAAGATTTGAGACCAGTGATCACATGTCTAAATACAACCCCTAAGTTAGCAATGCTCTCCTAAATTTAAGTCGAATATCACCGTAAACGGTCCATTTTAATGAGTTTTTGGGGATGTCGGCTAACCGGAAAAACCGTTATCCGGACTGGCCTCGGTCCCAAGGAGTCCGGATAAGAGGGAGTCTACTGTATTATTTATGTTATATATAAAATAGAAAATGTTATAATAAACAATAAAATGTGCAAGTTCTGTAGATAAAGACTTACTTTTTGTACATATACAGTACTATCGTATAAAGTTAGAAAAAAAATTAAAAAAAAATCATTTGTTACAAGGACAACTAATTTTGTCAAAGCTCTTAGAAAAAAATTGCATTATTTTTGTGCACATTTTTGCCTTGCACAAAATGTGATGGGATGTCTTCTTCAGTATCTAAAAGTCAATTATACAACTAAGTTACAGTAAAATGAAGAAAAATGTAGGACCTTGTTTTACGAGACAACTAGGTTTAAGGGTAATATGACTTTTTTCAGAAACTGCGGATAATACCAACTTCAAGGAGTATTTAGAAACAGTGACCGAAAAGATGGAATCGAGTCAGAATCAGTTGAAACTGAAAAACATAGAGCTTCCAGAGGGTGGAGTCAGTGAGTATCAATATCTAATCAACTATTTTTCACACTTAGTTACAACTTGACTGAATCCATAAAAAGTGGTTTTTGAAGTAATGTGTACAGAACCTGTGGTCCAATTTTGATAAAATTTGAAGACTATTTGAAAGTTTTTTTTAATTTTTATAGATCATTTATTAATTACCTGGTTGACATTAGTTTTGTTCAAGGAAAGGCTCTAGGCTAGGATATTGATTTGTAGAATAAGGCGGATAGCAGCTAGCTTACCTTGAAGAAGTGCAGGTAGGCCATAGCAAATACTGAAAAGAAACTGAACACAATATTTCGTCCCATGAGGGACTTTATCAAGAAGAAGAAAAGTGTTATGATATTGATTATTGATGATTCTCTTCTGTATGTTCAATGGCCTAACTACACTTCTTCAGGGTAAGCCAGCTGCTATCCTCCTTATTCTACAATTAAAAATTAACTGGTTAACAAACACTTGATAATGTTGATATTTTTCAGATGAGCTTTTTGAGGTGCTGAAGGATACTCTGGCTGCTTGTGACAAGTTGAAAGCCAACAAAAATCTTGAGGTTCCAAGAGTGATTGATGACATCAAAGAAAACAACATCAGCATTCGTCCTACACTAACCAGGTAAAACTCTACCAATTTATAGTTCTCTTGTGTGCAAATATTTGACTTGAGGTAAAAACTACTGTTCACAATGGTAAGTATTTGATTGTGAAATGTATACGAGGAATAAGTAAAAGTAAGGTACTATCAGAGCTAGGAGGATTAAACATTAAGGAGAGGGCACGCGAATAGGAATACACATGTTGCGGTGAAGCCAGCTTTAGCAGAACACTAGAGGGGCACGCGGATCTGTAGAGTGGCAAAAAGCCCCGGCTATAACATGGGAGGGATAGGAAAAAACACGACGTGCGCTGTTTCGAATTAAAATTGCTACTAAGCTAAAACGCCTGTCTTGTTCACCGATGGCATTCTTAAAGTAAATTCAATTTCCTATCAAAAGGTGTCAATCATTTCTATAAAAACTATTATTTATTATTGTAGATCAAAGTTGAAAGAATTAGCCTGGACGTTTTTAAAAACAAAAATTGATGTATCTATACAAATTAACAATTTATTTGTGTTCCTTAAGAGTTTCTCAAAATAAAAAATATTTAGTATTTACCTATATTTAAAATTGATATTTAGAAAAATAATTACAATAGTTTTTTTTATTTTTTCTGTTTACAAAACAATCTTACTAATTATAGGTTAAAATAAAAAATTTCATTCGGGTGGTGAAATACGTTTTAAATTTGTATTTTTCATAGTTTTCTCGATTTGTTAATACAATTTTTTACTAGTTTTAAGGCATTTATGTGCTAGGCAGGTGATTTTAAATAGCAAAAGTTAAGAAAAAATACAAAGCCGCTCTAACTTTTTTTACACCAACAGCCGCTACAATTAGGAATTACAAATATAAAAATTTAAACAATTTCTTGGCAATCAAATTCTTGACTTTGCAATATTATATTGTACTATATTTGATCTGTTTGCCCAAAGAAACTTCGAGTAAAAAGTGTACTCAGTGATTATCGCGTCTTCTGGTGCCAAAGTGCGTTTATCATTCTTTTAAAGGATTAAAACTTATTTTATTTCTCTTAAAAAAAAATGTTCAAATACACATACTAATTTATATATATTGTACTGTATGTGTATTTGAACTCATGATTTGAGTTTTGTGTAAATTACTCACCTTTGAACGTACTATTGGTTCATAAATATGACTTTCCTCTCAATAAGTTCCTAATTTTACGGTTAGAATTTAATTTTTAAATTTTTGTAGCATGATGTAGTCTAATTTTTAAATAGTTAATTGATATTTCTGTTACCAAATCTCGCAGTAACCCATACAACGCAGTATGAGAGGGGGGCGGGAGAGTAGCGCTGCCTCCCCTCCACCCCTCTCCTCCCCAGTACGCTGGCTTCAACGAAACTACAGCCTGTCCTCTCTTTAATGTTTAATCCTCCTAGTATCAGAGTCATTGCATACTAAGAAATGTGAATCAGTTATATATTACCTGATTAGTAATTGTATTGAACCCCCTCCATTCCATAACATCAACAACTCTTAGGGTATAATCAGGGCCGGATCTACAAAATATGGGCCCCCCTGCAAAAATCCTCCAAGGGCCCTTAGAGCTGGCATCAATAGCAGGGAGGCCTTATTTGCGGGAGGGGGGGGGGAATGTTTAAAATGTGTGTAGCTGAAACTGAATTTTAACGCTATTTTAAAGATAAAATATTGATCCTGTTTGTAAAAAACATTTTCGTTAAAATGCGGAATTTTGTAAAATTAGGCTATGTACTAAAAAAAAAACAGCAAACTTCAAATAAAGCTTTTTTATTCTTATGTCAATAGGATTTCTTAGCCTTTCAAATAGGTTTACAAATTATAAAATACATATTGTACAAAAAAAGTAAAAGGTTTTACATAAACAATTTCAAGAATAAATAATAATGTATAATAATAAACAAACGACTCAATTTAAACTTAGTTTCTTTTTACACTACTTGTATATTTTCAAGATAGATAGGCCTACATACAAATCATGGTTCCAGAGGGTGGGGCAGAGGGGCCAAAGCCCCGGGGCCCTGCCTGGGCTCTGAAGGGGGCCCAGCCTGGTCAAATGTGAATTGTGAAATATTTTCTGTACATGTAATCTGCTAAAATCAAAGATTTTAGCATGGTTTTTCAGTTCACATATTAATTTTTGAGTGGAATAAAGTTGCAACTAGGAGCAAGAGAATTAATCAAACTATTATGCGTTTTAGATATATTGTTAAATGTTTAACAAAACGGCACGGAGGCGGCTAGACACTAAATCGGGAAAATAGGGGGCCGGAGATCGCTCAGCTCAGAGGCCCGTGACGGCTCTCTCTGGCCCTGAGGTCGTTAGATAACGCTACAGAGGTTATTATAAGTCCCGCCTGTACTACAGACTTATTGCTCAGCTCAACTGATAGTTGACTAAGTTGACACTACGTCCACGTCGATCGGACTGTAGTGGATCTGTGAAGCGTGCACTGCAGCTGACGAGCTGACTGGACTGAGCTGAGCATACAGACTGGACTGACTGAAAGTGACAGTAAACCACAGATTAAACTGTCTACGGCGAGGTCCCGAGTTGTTGACGAGTAAAATCAGTAGGTCTAAATTTACTCAATAATTGTAACTTTAGCTTTGATATTGACAATATTTGTCTGTCAAAACTAAACTTACCGTCCTATTCAATTATGTTTATATGCATTAAAATAATTTTAAATTATAGAGCTCTTTGGGCCCCCTAAGGGCTTGGGCCCCCCTGCATTGCGGGGTTTTGCGGTTCCTAGATCCGGCCCTGGGTATAATATTTGTGTATGTTGTATATTATAAATATTTATAACATTACTAGCCGCTATACCCGTGCCTTGCAACGGGTTCAAGGTGCAATTTTGGGGTCAAGATGAAAGAAGAGTCAATTTTGGTTCCTTGAAAATAATGGAAAGCAGCTTGAGAACACTAAAGAGAACAATTATTATGTTAGATCTGCTGTATATAGATAGATTTTTTTATTAATTTACTACCTATTAATATAAACTGGCCACATAAACATAACTGTAAAAAATTCATCCATTCCATGTATCACAAATTAGCTGTTGACATAAATTTAAACAATTAATAGTGCTGCACCCTGTTGATAAACCTATTAACATTAACTTTTAGAGGCGGTTCACGAGTACGGGGTTTCGTGGCCCGCGGTTATCGTTGATCTCGACCAATTTTAACCGACGGTCAAAAAATGGGTTCACGACATAGAGCGTTAGCCGAGATCAAGCTTAGCCGAGACCAACGCTGGCCGTCGATCAAGAGCAGGGATTAACTGGGAATTTTCGTTGGGAGGTTGGCAACAGCCATCTGCCATGCCGCTGCTCGCGGTCGACGAGCCCCAAAACAATAGCATGACGTTGCGTCATTATGATTGGTACATAAATTATTATAATTGTACAGGGTATTTACTGATATTGTATAAAAGGTTGTGGACTTGCAATTAAATTCATTTTATACTAAAGTTTAAAGTTACTCAATTGTCATTGAATTTTGAATAATACACTATTAGTGAATACATTGCATCGGAAAAATGCAATTATGTTAACAAAAAATTTAACAAATCTTGGTAATGTTTGCAATAAAATTAGGTTACCAATAATTGTGTTCAAAAATAAGACATACTTTATCAGGTTTGCAGCTTTATCCAAACGTTCAAATTATTTAATAAAATGACTGCTGTTTTCAAAGATTTATGATTATCTTTTATGTATCAGTAATTTGTATAAAAAATCTATTTGGAGGAACAACTGGCTATTATAGGAGCCGAGATGCCTTCATACGTAAACAGTATTAAACGTAAATATAAAATGGCAAACCTACAATAACATTTTATGACACCAAGATCTTTTAAAGCTGTTCACAATTGGGGCCACAAACAGCAGGCCTAAGAACTAAACCCTTTGCATTTGCGCGCGTCAGTCGGGTAGAACCCAGCCCTATAAGCATGAGAAAACAGGTGTGAGAAAACAGGTTATAATTTAAAAAATATTTTGTTATTATACAACGTTTATATATTATTATCTAACAAAAAACCACTAAGTGGTAACACTTTCCCCGCCAAGTCAGCAATCCAAAAAAGATAATAAATCATTACTTTTTCCGCCAAGAAAAACAATGTAATGTATGTAAGTTTGGCAACTTGCCGGCAGACTTTTGCTCGATCACTTTAAAAATACCATAAAACTAGTTTCATTGAGCAAGTATCTCTCCCATTAGTACATTGCTAGGTGAGAGCTTATTTTACAAAACTTGACCTTATTTGTGCCACATTTCATAAAATCATAATAGTGATGGTTTTATATTTACTGATTACCTCGAAATTATTATACTTAGTTGGACTAATTAATTAGAGAAGTTGATTTGTGAAATTATCCACGAACGTAACTTAAATGAAAAAAAACCAAGCAAAAGTCTGCCGCCAAGTTGCCAAACTTACATACATTACATTGTTTTTCTTGGCGGAAAAAGTAATGATTTATTATCTTTTTTGGATTGCTGACTTGGCGGGGAAAGTGTTACCACTTAGTGGTTTTTTGTTAGATTTTATTTATTTTTGTAGAAAATTAACCGTTCAAATAAAAATACTCTTTTCTCTGAAAAAAAAAATAAATTTTAATGCTAAAGTTGACTGAACTCTCGATCTTCCGGTAGTCTTTGCAGAGGGTACCGGTTTTGTACTCTCATCCTGCACTTTTTTGACATTTTTGGTCTGGCACCACTTCCTGTCTCTCACATAAGGAGCCGAAGAGGAGTCACAACTTGTGTTGTAAAGTGGAAGGTCAGACCTGTACTTCTGCCTTAGTCTGTTGTATTCGAGAATGGCGGATTTCTGAGGCTTCACATCTCTTGGGTTAAAGTTAATAAGATGAAGCCCTTCTAATGAAGTCACTCGTGACAAGGCAACATATGATTGGCCACATGTAAATATGGACTCCCCAATATCAATTATTACGCTATTTAAGCTGAGGCCCTGGCATTTGTGAATTGTAACCGCGTAGGACATCGATATCGGGAATTGCTCTCGATACACAAATGCGTTATCCATAACTTGAAACTTGACGTTTACTCGCTGTAGGTGATGGGTAATGCCACAATCAAAGTTAATTGTCACTGAGTCTACGTCATCAGAATTGTCTGTATTAAACCTCAACCCCGTTACTGTTCCAATGGCGGAGTTAACTAGCCCCACAGTGACGTCAATGTTTCTAAGCAACATAACTTTAGCACCAACCTTAATAGGAATAATTTTCTCCATACCAGCCGTTCTGCTGCAGTCAGAGTTGTAAGAGGACAGTATCTTTTTAACTTTGTTTTGTTGACGAGGTAGACAGTCAACTGAGTCTTTTGCAACCAAGTTGCAAACAAGGACCACTTACAAACAAGGACTGTTGCAAATGTTGCAACAGGACCACTTATTCTATTGACCATTTCATCATTTATTATGGAGCATTGGTAACCAGTTGAACAAAGACACACAGAATTGTTGGGTAAAGCAGACAAGTAATCTCCTAATAGAGAAAGGTTTTCACAAGCAGTTTTTCCATTAAGATGTATTTTCTTGCTTTCAATTAGACGGATGTCCTCAACGGTCATATTGCCTACTCTGACTTTGCTTAACACATCAGCAAACTTAGAATCTTGAGCTTGTCGCATGTTTGTAGTAAGTTCATCATAAGAGAACTGTTCAGACCAGATGTTAACACAAGACAGAGAGCCAACAAAAGAACTAAGTTTGCTACTGTCAAGTTCAATGAATGTCGAGAAATGAATGAAGGGGAGTCTTCGTGTACTGGTGGAAGTTGTAAAAGGTCTCCAAAGAGCAGTATATGTTTTTTACCAAACCAGCCGTTACTTTGGTCTGAGGTGTTGAATATTTCACACAATCTGAGATTTATGTACATCAATGTTAGATTGGAGACCATGGACACTTCGTCTATTATGAAGAGCACCACATCTTTCAGGTTGGATCTCAACATTTTTAAAACATCATCAGTAAGAGCTTTGTACTTTGGAGTTTTTCCATGCTCAACTGGCAGCTGAAACACTTTGTAGATCGTAGAACCATTGATGTTGTAAGCACTTAGTCCTGTGGGAGCTGATATTGATGTAGAGGCTTGAAGACATTTTTTAGTCCAAGAGCTGATAGTTTTTATGAGAAAACTCTTACCAGTACCTCCCACACCACTTACAAAATGTCTGAGAAATTTATCTGTCCCATCAGAGTTTGCAACAACTCGTTTGACATAATCAAACACTCTCTTTTGGTCGTCATTGAGTTTTTGGTATTTTTTCTCAAACGGCTCGTCATTCGGCGACCAATTGCTGTCCCTGACAGGCTGGGATGCGGGGACAGGTTCATTAAAGGGCTGAAAGGCTATATTGGATGGATCAGCAACCTCTCCTTCTTCTGCATTGATCTCTTCAACTCGGTTTTGAATTTTGTCTCTTGCATTCTCCGATGCCGCAATAATGTCTTTTAAACGTTTGTCATAGTTGAAGGCTTGAGTGAGAAGTGTCCGCTTGGCCATAAAAGCATCTGTGTATGTTTCATGAGACTCTTTCAGCTCATCAGTAGATCTCCAACAAAGAAACATAAGAAGTAATGCATGGTAGTATTTTTCAGGATCCTGAGTGGGGCTGTACTTATAGTGATTCAGTAAGCATGGTCTGACTCTTTTAGTGAGGAATTTGCCTGAATTCAACTTATGCACTTCACGGTCGCCTTTAGGTGGTTGAGCAGCTATATCGTACCATCTCACAAAGTCGTATAAGTTCATATCTTCTAGTTCGTCTGGTCTAGTTAGGTAGTGGTCATCAACCCACGACTCGTAGAATATGTTCGATATCTTTTACTGTTGTAACAAAGTAATAACTGCTGCTTCTACTGTTCTGTTAATAACAGCATGTACAAATTCTTTGAACCAATGGGCCATCTTTGATTTGATATTTGTTCATCATTGGCTGTTGTCCAACCTGAAGATGTCTTTATGGTACAAGTGTAATGCCCTCGTGATATTGCATCTCCGTGATGAAAAATTGCTGCTGTAGGTCTATATGTTTTATTACCTATAGTCACTTGAGCACTTGGGACTCCTACTATGTTTGTTGCGGTTATCTTTTGTAGGTTGTTGTCAAAGATTAAAAATTGTAAGATAACACAGCGGTTTGACTTTGTAACGTGTACCTTGCCCAGGCTCGATCCTCGTTGGCCGCATTCATCATTACTGCACACATAATCTAACAAGGGCTCCCAGTTGTTTATCGTAAGGCTTAAAAGATTTTTTAGCGTTACCTTACCAGCCACCACGGGGATTCTGATTATATTGTCTGTCTCTTCTTGCCCTGTGAATGTGTAATGACAGTGCTGGCATTTTGTGGTTTTCACCGTGCTGTATGAGATGGCTTCTATAATGCCCTTGTTTGTCTCCAATAAGTCCAGCAAGAACAAAGCACAGTCTTGCTGCTCTGTCAGGGTATATGTATTGTTGTTAGGGAGATTTCTTATAACCACTGTATCTAAAACAACCTCCGAGGGAGAAACTTCGTAATCATGAAGATGTTGTTTTAACTCAGGACAAATTAGTTCAGAGTTCTTTATTATCTCTCTGATGTACGGAACAGAATACAGTATCTGAACTGCAACATTCGCTTAACAAGACACACGATCATTGTTCTCAAACCCTCTTAATGCTAAAGTTGACTGAACTCTCGATCTTCCGGTAGTCTTTGCAGAGGGTACCGGTTTTGTACTCTCATCCTGCACTTTTTCGACATTTTTGGTCTGGCACCACTTCCTGTCTCTCACATAAGGAGCCGAAGAGGAGTCACAACTTGTGTTGTAAAGTGGAAGGTCAGACCTGTACTTCTGCCTTAGTCTGTTGTATTCGAGAATGGCGGATTTCTGAGGCTTCACATCTCTTGGGTTAAAGTTAATAAGATGAAGCCCTTCTAATGAAGTCACTCGTGACAAGGCAACATATGATTGGCCACATGTAAATATGGACTCCCCAATATCAATTATTACGCTATTTAAGCTGAGGCCCTGGCATTTGTGAATTGTAACCGCGTAGGACATCGATATCGGGAATTGCTCTCGATACACAAATGCGTTATCCATAACTTGAAACTTGACGTTTACTCGCTGTAGGTGATGGGTAATGCCACAATCAAAGTTAATTGTCACTGAGTCTACGTCATCAGAATTGTCTGTATTAAACCTCAACCCCGTTACTGTTCCAATGGCGGAGTTAACTAGCCCCACAGTGACGTCAATGTTTCTAAGCAACATAACTTTAGCACCAACCTTAATAGGAATAATTTTCTCCATACCAGCCGTTCTGCTGCAGTCAGAGTTGTAAGAGGACAGTATCTTTTTAACTTTGTTTTGTTGACGAGGTAGACAGTCAACTGAGTCTTTTGCAACCAAGTTAACGACAGGACCACTTATTCTATTGACCATTTCATCATTTATTATGGAGCATTGGTAACCAGTTGAACAAAGACACACAGAATTGTTGGGTAAAGCAGACAAGTAATCTCCTAATAGAGAAAGGTTTTCACAAGCAGTTTTTCCATTAAGATGTATTTTCTTGCTTTCAATTAGACGGATGTCCTCAACGGTCATATTGCCTACTCTGACTTTGCTTAACACATCAGCAAACTTAGAATCTTGAGCTTGTCGCATGTTTGTAGTAAGTTCATCATAAGAGAACTGTTCAGACCAGATGTTAACACAAGACAGAGAGCCAACAAAAGAACTAAGTTTGCTACTGTCAAGTTCAATGAATGGGGAGTCTTCGTGTACTGGTGGAAGTTGTAAAAGGTCTCCAAAGAGCAGTATATGTTTTTTACCAAACCAGCCGTTACTTTGGTCTGAGGTGTTGAATATTTCACACAATCTGAGATTTATGTACATCAATGTTAGATTGGAGACCATGGACACTTCGTCTATTATGAAGAGCACCACATCTTTCAGGTTGGATCTCAACATTTTTAAAACATCATCAGTAAGAGCTTTGTACTTTGGAGTTTTTCCATGCTCAACTGGCAGCTGAAACACTTTGTAGATCGTAGAACCATTGATGTTGTAAGCACTTAGTCCTGTGGGAGCTGATATTGATGTAGAGGCTTGAAGACATTTTTTAGTCCAAGAGCTGATAGTTTTTATGAGAAAACTCTTACCAGTACCTCCCACACCACTTACAAAATGTCTGAGAAATTTATCTGTCCCATCAGAGTTTGCAACAACTCGTTTGACATAATCAAACACTCTCTTTTGGTCGTCATTGAGTTTTTGGTATTTTTTCTCAAACGGCTCGTCATTCGGCGACCAATTGCTGTCCCTGACAGGCTGGGATGCGGGGACAGGTTCATTAAAGGGCTGAAAGGCTATATTGGATGGATCAGCAACCTCTCCTTCTTCTGCATTGATCTCTTCAACTCGGTTTTGAATTTTGTCTCTTGCATTCTCCGATGCCGCAATAATGTCTTTTAAACGTTTGTCATAGTTGAAGGCTTGAGTGAGAAGTGTCCGCTTGGCCATAAAAGCATCTGTGTATGTTTCATGAGACTCTTTCAGCTCATCAGTAGATCTCCAACAAAGAAACATAAGAAGTAATGCATGGTAGTATTTTTCAGGATCCTGAGTGGGGCTGTACTTATAGTGATTCAGTAAGCATGGTCTGACTCTTTTAGTGAGGAATTTGCCTGAATTCAACTTATGCACTTCACGGTCGCCTTTAGGTGGTTGAGCAGCTATATCGTACCATCTCACAAAGTCGTATAAGTTCATATCTTCTAGTTCGTCTGGTCTAGTTAGGTAGTGGTCATCAACCCACGACTCGTAGAATATGTTCGATATCTTTTACTGTTGTAACAAAGTAATAACTGCTGCTTCTACTGTTCTGTTAATAACAGCATGTACAAATTCTTTGAACCAATGGGCCATCTTTGATTTGATATTTGTTCATCATTGGCTGTTGTCCAACCTGAAGATGTCTTTATGGTACAAGTGTAATGCCCTCGTGATATTGCATCTCCGTGATGAAAAATTGCTGCTGTAGGTCTATATGTTTTATTACCTATAGTCACTTGAGCACTTGGGACTCCTACTATGTTTGTTGCGGTTATCTTTTGTAGGTTGTTGTCAAAGATTAAAAATTGTAAGATAACACAGCGGTTTGACTTTGTAACGTGTACCTTGCCCAGGCTCGATCCTCGTTGGCCGCATTCATCATTACTGCACACATAATCTAACAAGGGCTCCCAGTTGTTTATCGTAAGGCTTAAAAGATTTTTTAGCGTTACCTTACCAGCCACCACGGGGATTCTGATTATATTGTCTGTCTCTTCTTGCCCTGTGAATGTGTAATGACAGTGCTGGCATTTTGTGGTTTTCACCGTGCTGTATGAGATGGCTTCTATAATGCCCTTGTTTGTCTCCAATAAGTCCAGCAAGAACAAAGCACAGTCTTGCTGCTCTGTCAGGGTATATGTATTGTTGTTAGGGAGATTTCTTATAACCACTGTATCTAAAACAACCTCCGAGGGAGAAACTTCGTAATCATGAAGATGTTGTTTTAACTCAGGACAAATTAGTTCAGAGTTCTTTATTATCTCTCTGATGTACGGAACAGAATACAGTATCTGAACTGCAACATTCGCATAACAAGACACACGATCATTGTTCTCAAACCCTCTTAATGCTAAAGTTGACTGAACTCTCGATCTTCCGGTAGTCTTTGCAGAGGGTACCGGTTTTGTACTCTCATCCTGCACTTTTTCGACATTTTTGGTCTGGCACCACTTCCTGTCTCTCACATAAGGAGCCGAAGAGGAGTCACAACTTGTGTTGTAAAGTGGAAGGTCAGACCTGTACTTCTGCCTTAGTCTGTTGTATTCGAGAATGGCGGATTTCTGAGGCTTCACATCTCTTGGGTTAAAGTTAATAAGATGAAGCCCTTCTAATGAAGTCACTCGTGACAAGGCAACATATGATTGGCCACATGTAAATATGGACTCCCCAATATCAATTATTACGCTATTTAAGCTGAGGCCCTGGCATTTGTGAATTGTAACCGCGTAGGACATCGATATCGGGAATTGCTCTCGATACACAAATGCGTTATCCATAACTTGAAACTTGACGTTTACTCGCTGTAGGTGATGGGTAATGCCACAATCAAAGTTAATTGTCACTGAGTCTACGTCATCAGAATTGTCTGTATTAAACCTCAACCCCGTTACTGTTCCAATGGCGGAGTTAACTAGCCCCACAGTGACGTCAATGTTTCTAAGCAACATAACTTTAGCACCAACCTTAATAGGAATAATTTTCTCCATACCAGCCGTTCTGCTGCAGTCAGAGTTGTAAGAGGACAGTATCTTTTTAACTTTGTTTTGTTGACGAGGTAGACAGTCAACTGAGTCTTTTGCAACCAAGTTAACGACAGGACCACTTATTCTATTGACCATTTCATCATTTATTATGGAGCATTGGTAACCAGTTGAACAAAGACACACAGAATTGTTGGGTAAAGCAGACAAGTAATCTCCTAATAGAGAAAGGTTTTCACAAGCAGTTTTTCCATTAAGATGTATTTTCTTGCTTTCAATTAGACGGATGTCCTCAACGGTCATATTGCCTACTCTGACTTTGCTTAACACATCAGCAAACTTAGAATCTTGAGCTTGTCGCATGTTTGTAGTAAGTTCATCATAAGAGAACTGTTCAGACCAGATGTTAACACAAGACAGAGAGCCAACAAAAGAACTAAGTTTGCTACTGTCAAGTTCAATGAATGGGGAGTCTTCGTGTACTGGTGGAAGTTGTAAAAGGTCTCCAAAGAGCAGTATATGTTTTTTACCAAACCAGCCGTTACTTTGGTCTGAGGTGTTGAATATTTCACACAATCTGAGATTTATGTACATCAATGTTAGATTGGAGACCATGGACACTTCGTCTATTATGAAGAGCACCACATCTTTCAGGTTGGATCTCAACATTTTTAAAACATCATCAGTAAGAGCTTTGTACTTTGGAGTTTTTCCATGCTCAACTGGCAGCTGAAACACTTTGTAGATCGTAGAACCATTGATGTTGTAAGCACTTAGTCCTGTGGGAGCTGATATTGATGTAGAGGCTTGAAGACATTTTTTAGTCCAAGAGCTGATAGTTTTTATGAGAAAACTCTTACCAGTACCTCCCACACCACTTACAAAATGTCTGAGAAATTTATCTGTCCCATCAGAGTTTGCAACAACTCGTTTGACATAATCAAACACTCTCTTTTGGTCGTCATTGAGTTTTTGGTATTTTTTCTCAAACGGCTCGTCATTCGGCGACCAATTGCTGTCCCTGACAGGCTGGGATGCGGGGACAGGTTCATTAAAGGGCTGAAAGGCTATATTGGATGGATCAGCAACCTCTCCTTCTTCTGCATTGATCTCTTCAACTCGGTTTTGAATTTTGTCTCTTGCATTCTCCGATGCCGCAATAATGTCTTTTAAACGTTTGTCATAGTTGAAGGCTTGAGTGAGAAGTGTCCGCTTGGCCATAAAAGCATCTGTGTATGTTTCATGAGACTCTTTCAGCTCATCAGTAGATCTCCAACAAAGAAACATAAGAAGTAATGCATGGTAGTATTTTTCAGGATCCTGAGTGGGGCTGTACTTATAGTGATTCAGTAAGCATGGTCTGACTCTTTTAGTGAGGAATTTGCCTGAATTCAACTTATGCACTTCACGGTCGCCTTTAGGTGGTTGAGCAGCTATATCGTACCATCTCACAAAGTCGTATAAGTTCATATCTTCTAGTTCGTCTGGTCTAGTTGGGTAGTGGTCATCAACCCACGACTCGTAGAATATGTTCGTTGAACTTGGGTCCATACTTCGTATCTTGTCGATTTTTTGTAGTCTTTTGCGTCTGGTCATGCCTACATCCAACCATCTTATTGTTGTCTCCGGGTCCGTGCCGTACAATGGAATGCCCAACAGTGTGTCACTAGCTTCTAAAGAACCACACTCACGGTTGTTTAAAGCTCTAAGGCCAACGTTAAACAGTCTACTAGCTAATGATTTTGTAGAATTAATCTCTGTAAAAACTTGGCCAGCATGACTTTGTTCACTTTTGGTAGTGTACTTTGTGACATACCAATGTAGGATAGAAGTGCTTTCGCCTACATACTGGATGTCCACGTTTCCATTCCAAGCTAGCAACACGGCCGGGTTGTAGTCATTGACAAAGCTCTCGCTTGGTGTTCTGGGTAGGTCATAAAGACGTGACTTAGACTTGAGAGCTTTTCTGCCAGCTACAGACTCGACAACGTCACGCAGAACAAGATTTCCTGTGATTGGCCGGGGGAACCCGAAACGACAAGCCTTACGAAACCCGGTTTTGGTTTTCTTTGTCCGCATACAGTACGAGTTGTGGTGATGCATTTGGTAACTTGTAACTCTGTTGTTGAGAGTAGGTGAAACGGATGCATTTGGAACCTTGCAAGTAATGTACTTAAGGATAAAGTCGGCTACTTCTGCGTTGCTGGACGTCCCCATTACAGGAGCATTTTCTACCCACAGAAGAAGATGGAAATGTTGGAGACCTCTGCTTTGGTATTCTCGCCTGTAGAAGTAGTGACTTACTTTTCCTAAAGGAGCAGCATCAGAGACAATAAAATCCAACATTGCCTTGAACTTTATATGGATAAACCGTGACGCACTGATAGGATCCATAGCCACAAGTTCACTAGTTTGTTTTTTTTCTGCGCCTGGAACACTCCGGTTAACTTCCCTAATGAACAATGCCATGTCATCCCAGTTCCAATCGCTTGGGCTTATGGTTAAAAACCATGTAGCTGGTCCATAATGCTGAGCCATGCAATTGACATCATTTCTAGGCTGTATCCAGTACTGGCTAGTGTTCCTGAGTTTGGAGAATACTGATGTCAGGTTCCCCTCTAATTCTCCCGATGCAAGGTTGTTCAAACAGTCTCTAGCACTAAGAGAGCCACTGAATCCAGTGACGTTGAGCTTGTGGAATACTCCTTGTCTTAACTGCCGAAGGTTTGCATCGTGCAGCAAATAAAAAAGGTACTGCTGATTCAGTCTGAACTGAGAATGCTTTGAAAGCAACCGACATTTGATAAATTCAGCAGAAGAGAGTTTAGTTTCTCTGGAATGAAACTGGCCAAATTTACCTTCGGGATACAAATCAGGGAAACAAAGCACGTCAATCTCTTTGTTTTCATGACTAATCGGAGGTTCATTCACTTTCAGCATCTTATAGAGCTCGGTGTCATCACTATAAGATTTTGACTCATGAAGAGCGTGGATTGTATAGTGAGACTCTTCTGAATCCCATTCCTCGTGAGTTACCTGAGTTAATATAGCACGTCTATGTAGTATTTCCTGAGGTGGCAGTTCGTTTTGATGGGTAGATTGAAACAAATTTGTGTCATCATTAAGGTTGAAGAGTCCTTCTGGATCTGTAGGTAGTACGATGCTACCATAATGAGCGTTGTTTTTCTTTAAGAAAATTAAGGCTGCGTGTACCTTATCCACACTAACCAACATTTGCCAAACTTTCTTTGCTTTGGTCGGTACCCCTCTGACCAAAACGTACAGCTCGTGGTTTGGATTCAGAGGGTCACTTGGTTTGGGCAATTTTTGCAGGGTTTCTTGAAGGGGTAGTGGCAAATGAAAACTTCTTCCAACGACTTTAGAAATTTGTTGCTGAGCTCGACTTGTTCTTTTCCCAACTGTGTTCATTTTTGTAACAACCTGAAATGCTTTGGCTCTCTGAATTAAAACTTTTTCATAACTGTTAAGGCAAGTTAGCTCTTTCGGCTGCGCACAAACATAGAGATCGTTAAGAATGCAAGTAGGAGGCATCTGACCTTTCCTTAGTTTTTCGAGGCAGCCCCGACAAATCCATCCTGTTTTGCACTCTTCTTTCTTTATGTCTTTTATTCTTTTCCATATGTGTCCTACAATTTGATTTTTTAGGTTTTTCAAAAGGCTTACTTGCTGCTTACTAAACAACTTATCGCATGAGACACAGGGAAACACTGGGGTTTCAGAAGAACGCTTCTCCAATGCCTCAAATGCTTTTTGATATTTTTCGAACAACTGAGACTCAGATTCAGGGACCTTGCTTTCACTTGTGTCATCTGTAAGAAAGGCTTTTGTTTGCTCTTTAAATTCCCTTTCTATCGAAAACAACACGTTCACCTGCACGTTAAGAATACCATTTTTAATTAGCATAATCTTCTTAGTTATTTTCAACAGTCGGTAAATTTTGGAGACAAGACTACGAATTGCAGGAAAGAGAAGGATAGATTGTTCTCAGAAAAGGAAGTTTCGAAACACATGCTCCTGAGTAACAGTCCAAAGAGTGAGGATGAACACCTACACGAGATGATACACCACTTTGACATGAGTGCTCTCCCATGCTGACAATAAGCTTAGAACCTTTAGTGAGAGAGCTGGCAACTATTTCATTGTAAAGAGATTTAAGTTGCTCTAAGTGGTCAGGCTCAATGAAGCACATATCTGAGTTGCATTTCCACTGTTTCTTTGGAGAACTATGAGCTGTGCTGGGCTCATTACCAACAGTTATTTGTTTACCAGGAAACACTCTATACGTAAACTCCCACAAATAAGGCTCCGACGTGGAAACATGAAGACTGTGCCCACACAACGCCTCAACATTGTCTTCAAACGTGCTTGTTGCAGATAGCTTAGCAAGAGACTCTTTAGCACGATTTTGCAGGCTAACAAATAGCTTAAGGAAATTGTTTTTGTAATTTTTATAAGCATGCAACACCCATTTCAAGAGCTCTTTAGCCCTTAGCAACCTTTTGGTATAACCTTGCTCAAGTATTTTCTTTGCTATAAGTCTGGCTATTTTCTCACAATTTATTTTCCCCAAGAAAATATGTGAAGCTGCAACAGTTTTTTTAATTTTCCTTTTTGCATTTTGTAATGATTTTCTTTTCCCATCAGATCTATTTCTAAAAAAAAAGCGTCTGCTTTGATAGGCTGCACACTTTCGCACCCTTTCGTGAAAAACCTTAAGTTTATATCGCAAGCGAAAGTGGCCAGGGTGTTTTGCACAAAGTACTTTGTAACGTCTCCTGCGATTAGATTGTTTCATTTCTTGTTTTGCACCGTAGTTTAAACGTTGTTTAGCTTTATAATATTCTGGATCAGTAGAGTATTTCTGACGCACTCTAGCCTTGTGTGGCTCAGGATCAGTAGAATACTGCTGACGCTTCCTAGTCTTGTGTGGCTCAGGATCAGTAGAATACTGCTGACGCTTCCTAGCCTTGTGTGGCTCAGGATCAGTAGAATACTGCTGACGCACTCTAGTCTTGTGTGGCTCAGGATCAGTAGAATACTGCTGACGCTTCCTAGCCTTGTGTGGCTCAGGATTAGCAGAATATTGCTGCCGCAACCTAGCTCTGTGAGGTTCAGGATTAGCACTGTACTGCACACTTTTTCTTAACCTCTCAGTTTCAATATTAGCTAGATAACGTTTTCTGGCTTTGGATTTTTCTCCTTTAACATGTTCAAGGTACCAAGCTTTAGAAGTAGAACTCTTATTAGTGGATTGTATGCTAGCTTCTTCTGTTTTTCTTTTTTTTATAGCAGGGGCGTTTTCTAAATACCATTCTTGTTTTCTTTTTCTTGCCAGTCTTTCTTTAGAAGGCATACTGATGTTAGATTAGAAAGAAAGTAAATGCAATTAAAACATGGACGTGGTATCTTACCAAATGATCCTAAGAAATGTTCTCAATCATCTCAATGTTCTTGAACTAGATCTCTTCACTAAACATAAACAATGCTGCTCTTTTTGTAAAAATAAACAAGACATCAAATTTTTTTTATTTACAGCTGGTAATTAAAAATGGTTATAAATAGTTTGGGTGAAATATATAGACCACGGCACAACTACATCTCATTTCATTTCAATAATATTGTTTGTGTAGAACTAAATTCTACATTTTTTGGTCTTATCTGCTATAAACCAATTAAAAACTTTTTGACACACCTACCAAAATTACTATTTAACAAAAATTGCTACGTTGGAAGTTTTTGAAAACATGTGTTAAACGTATAGTCAACAGGGTGGTTGTTTCTATTTATGATTTTGTCAAGAATATGTTTATTTTAAACTAAACACACACTTTGAAACTGTATAATCTAGTCATCATCCATTAATATAGGTTCTGTGTCTGGGGCTGTAAATTCAGCAATGTTCATCTTGAACAACATAAAATGCGTTGGTGTTACATAAGTGTTCTGATAATTAAACCCGTATATCTAAAGACTAGTGTAAATTGAGCCCTTATTATAGAAGTAAAAATGTAATCAAACAGTTTAGGTTTGTTGGAAATAGCATAAGGCAAAACGAATATTGAAAAACTAATTAATCCTATATTTACATTTTAATTGCTGGTTTAACATACGTAAAGTGACTTTCCCGATTCTTTTATTTGTTTTAGTGTATCAAAACATAAAACAAACCTTAGTACTAGTACTAAGTTTCAAGTTACTAGGTTTCATATGTTTTGATAAGTAGTATTAAACTGTTAAAAATGACGAACTGCTGTACCAGTGTACCATCGGTACACTGCATTTTTCAATGGAAAGTATCGGGGAATATCACTGCTCTAAGTAATTTTATATAGTAAGTAGTTCAAATCATTCGGTATACCTGAAAAAATACTTTATGAAAGTTTTAAAATAATTTTTCAGCTGTTCCTATGAATTTCTCTAACATTTAAATTAATTGAGATTTAATCGCAGCTGGTCCTTCTTTTGTTTTGATTTTAATCCCATGTTATTTAAATGGGCCAAAATCGTACTTTGAGGGCTTGCCAAGGGTTTATGGTTCAACTCACCGACTTGAGACCCTCAAAAGGCACATCTACACGTTAAGGGCTTTCAAACAACATAAAGAACATTAAAATTGAGCCAGTGGTTTGGGCTGTAGGTCCGTCAACATTCAAGGAGAAGGAGAAGGAGGAGAAGGAGAACACGGAAAATTTGTGAATTTTCAAACTAGTTTTTTTTGGCTCAAACACAACAGTTTTTTAAATTCTTTTTTTTATTTTGTTGAGGATGAGTGCCCCTATCCAATAGATGAACAATTATTTTAATAGCTTTTGTTTCTTCAGAGCTATAGACGAGTGAAAAAGCCACTTTGTCACGTCAAGTATATATACACTGCAGCAGCTGTGTACCGCTGGGGGACTTGGCGGGGCGGAACGCTGCCGCGTTCCTTAATATATTTAACTATTTATTTATCTTTTACCTCAGCAAATTGAAGCAATTTATTGTAAATCCCGATATGACAAATATTAAGACATTATCAGATGAAAATAACAAATGTTAAATCATAAATATAATAATATAAACATAAAATTTAAAACATCCGAAAAATTTTGGATACTCAAATAAAATGACCTATGTTTTATATAAATTTTATGGAGGAACAAAAATTGTACTAATTTTATACAATACAAATTCTTAGACAAACCTAACAGTGTTTGATGGAACCATTTTTATTTTGATATTATCAGCTGAAATAAAAGGGTTCAAAATTGCTAAAATGAATATAAAACATAAGATTCGATTGCAATTTAAATTTATATGGATATGTTAAGCTATAAGTTATATTTTTACTTAGTAATAATGAATTAAAATGTCTCAACAGCTACTTTTTACAAGTTTTGCATGTTTTCGGCAATTAGTAGTAAAAAAATTAAAAAAATAAATATAATGTTGAGGGTAATGAAATTGTTCGGAATTTAATGGCGAATCCGAATATAACATTCTTTTTGCTAACAAAAAAACAATAAACGAGCAAATGAGATAATCCCGACATGATGTCAACTTAACCCTGCCCCCTAGCAGGGTTAAGTTGAAGGCCAAAACCATTGTTATTTACGCCCGAGATTATCCAGTTTGCGCTAGACCATGACTCGTGAACCCGACATTTGGCCCGGGGTTTTCTCTAATTGAACCCGTGAAGCCGACTTTTTGCGCTCGGGTTTATCCCTGTCATAATTGGGTGAAGTTTATCTGTCTGCGCCCGAGCGCGGGTAACCTCGTACTCGTGAAGCCGATTTCTAAGCCGCGGCGCAAAAAACTGGCTATAACTGGATTTTGCGCTCGAACTAAGGATAACCCGTGACTCGTGAACCGCCTCTTAATGCTATTGAATACTATCACAGAATCAAATTGTTTTGTTGAAACCTTGAAACAGATGTTAAGTTTCTTCCATTTAAATATAAGTACACATAAGGTTAACACAGGGAAACTCCAGAAGCACTGGGGTGGAGCCGTTTGGAGGGATAATGAAATTGATGGTGTATAAACCTATTCCATGAAATTTTACACGTATGTACCAAGTTTCGTGGCCATTGGTCCAGCGGTGTCCGAGATTATCACTGCCAAATATACAAACATACAAACAAACCAACATCCTCTTTTATATAATACTAGCTGAACCCGGCAGACGTTGTCTTGCCTTTGACTATTTTATAATTTAAGTACCGTAACGTTTAATTGTCTTATTGTATATGAAGTGCTTATAACTAAATTAAAATACGTACAACAACTAATGAAACACATATAGTAGAAAGGATAACCAATTCGTTATTATTGCTCTTATATTAATGCTAGGTTATGCTAGCTTAATTATTAATGGTTATTTTCATTCATGGTTATTAATGACAGTATTTTTAAGATGATCTCGTTCGCATGGCTCAATCACGTCCTGGTTGAAGTTACAAAAAAAAAAAAAACATTTTCAAACATTAAAACAAATAAAATACTCAAAGCTTTTACTTACTTTTAAATGATAAAATCAAACATAGACAGACATTAATTTACAACATCTGGTTAATATTATGGTTTGAATGAAATGAAACATGTGATTTTGCTTCTAAAAAGCATTGCTCATTGCTCACTTATCATTGATTATAAAAACATCATTATATACAGGGTGATTTGTACTCAGTGTGACAAAATTTTTTTGGTGTAAGTACAAAGTAAATGAAGTGTGATGATGCATATCAAATGTTCCAAGTCTAAAAATTAGCTCCCAAAAAATTATTTTATGTTTTTCAAAAATAACCATGTTTTTAAACCTAATACAGCGATTTCTCAATTACCTGTATATGGATTTGAGTAGATAATGTAATTTTCGTGTTCTACATTAAATTTTGAACAAGAATAATAGAAAATGACGGAGGATCAGTCGTAAAAACTCCATTGTAAATAGATTCAAAGATACAAATTAAGATGTTTGAGAAAAAATTTTAAAAACAATGGTCTATTGCATTTTTCACACCCTGTATACAAGAAAGTGTCGGAATATGTTAAAAACTGCGCCATTTTATAAGCTTTCCAACCATATGCTACACCATTGAGCTTTATGTCTGATTATGTACGCTTTAGTGGTTTGAAGACTATAAAGCATGGTGTCTTTAACATTTAAAACCTAGAAAGTCGGCATGTATTAAGCAAAAGTTGTATTTTTGATTCAGCTTGAGCAGTAAAAACAGTAAAAAAGTTCCCTGTTTTCTGGTATTCAAACCACTAAAACAAACAAAAAAATATCTAAACCTCAATAGTGTAGCATATGGTTGGAAAGCTTATAAAATGGCGCAGTTTTTAACATATTCCGACACTTTCTTGTATACAGGGTGTGAAAAATGCAATAGACCATTGTTTTTAAAATTGTTATCAAATATCTTAGTTTTTATCTTTGAATCTATTTACAATGGAGTTTTTACAACTGATCCTCCGTCATTTTTCATTATTCTTGTTCAAAATTTAATGTAGAACACGAAAATTACATTATCTACTCAAATCCATATACAGGTAATTGAGAAATTGCTGTATTAATTTTAAAAGCGTGGTTATTTTTGAAAAACATAAAATAATTTTTTGGGAGCTAATTTTGAGACTTGGAACATTTGATATGCATCATCACACTTCATTTACTTTGTACTTCCATCAAAAAAATTTTGTCACACTGAGTACAAATCACCCGTAGTTTTTTATTGTTGTTTTTAAATTGAAATATTTGTATATCAGCTTAAAATTATGAAATTTAACGGCATTCAAAAAATGTTTATGTCAAGGGTAGGTTAAGTTTTAAGAGGAACTTTGTTGAAAATATACATGTAATGACCATGAAACGCTAGTAAAAAGTTATTCATTATTAGAATAGAATGTGAAATCTACAGGAAGTGTCAAAAGTTATAATATAGATAGGTAGTAGTTACCTCTGGATTAGAAAACATCATAACTAATCTATTGGTAGTAATATGAAATTATGATTTAAAAGTTTGTGAATAGGCAAATGGTGTGAACAATAATTATCTTTTAAAATGGCAAAAATATAGCCTACAATTCAATTAATTATATCTCCTTGAGAAAAGTTTAAATTTTTAAGGTGCCCTACTCTAAACACATGTTAAGTGTTCAAAAATGTTAAAATGATTCAAGTAAATGTGAACTTTTTAATTTCACTATTTTTTACACCAAAACCTTTCAATACAATCATTTACATTAACAAAATTTTAAATAATTAATTAGGGTTAGATACAGCAACAGATATACAATCTTACTTATTTCATAAAATCAATAATCAATGAACCATAAAATATAAGAATAAATAAACATGTCACATGATTGTAGAGAATATTAGGCTATATGCCTATTTATAAACCAGCTGTGGAATTGTGAATTAATGTGGTTTGACAGTTCAGCTTGTTTACATTTGGCCCATTTGGGTGGTATAAATAGTAAATTGCAAACATTGTATGTGTTCTCATGGCAGCCATGTAGACCAATCAATATTTACTTTTAAAATCCTCACCTTTTAAAGCCAAAGGGGCAAAGCCCACGGTCAGTATCGAAGTTTGAATAGTCCTATAATGGTCCTTGGTATGGTAGCTATATTTTTGTAAAATTTAAGCCCAGTCAGTTCAGAAGTTTATGCACCTATTATTAGTAACACACATACAGACAGACACCACTAGACTTTTATATAATAGTATAGATATATATGAATAAATAATAAATGTCAAGCAAATTGGAGAAAGCGCTTCCTGAAACCTTTTATTTTGTAACAAATTTGTGTTAAAAGACTGAAATCTATACAGCTGCTATTCATTTTAAAACAGCCTTGCCTATATGGATCTTAAACATAGCAGTGAAACCCTAATGAATGTTCAGTGGTGATACACTTTTATATCACTGTTCTAATAGTTCATATTGTTTTAGCTCCTTGGAAATGGTGCCTCAAGTTGAACAACTCATCCTAGACAAATTGACTTTGGAATGTTTGCTAGAAGATGATTAGATGAGCTATCTATTGTACCTCTTACACATTGCTTTATATTTATTATTTCAAAATAAAAAAGTTTGTTATCTGGTTTTTCTTAATCTTTTTACTTTCTCCCCTTTTAGGCTACGTCATCAGGGCTACAGATATACAAGGGCTGGCTCACTCCTTTGATGTTAGCGGTCGCCGCCTGATCCTACTTCCCCTCTCCCGCCCCTCCTCAGTGACGTAGGGCTGGTACATCGGCGCGAGCGGCGACGGTAGCCTAGCACGGCAGTGCATATGTCGCCCAGCATCTACGTGCATATTAATAATTGTGTTTATAATAATGTAGTTTTATAATGTGATTTTTAAAGTGGATTTCGTTAACCCTCCAACTGGCAATGGGTGAACTGTGAAGTGGCAAGACATTTTTGGCGATTTTGCAGTCATATATTTGAAATTTCATATAAACTAAACCAACAGACCAAACCTATAGGCCCATATACTTGAAGTTTTCGTAATGAAATTAAGAATTTGAAAATGACAACAAAATAAATATTTTGAATATTGTAGGGAATATTGACATTGACATTTATTAAGTAAAAAAAAAAAAAATGTTTTTTTATTTCTAAATTTGAAACTAAAACTTTGCTGCATAAACCAAATATGTTTCCTGTAAACTTTAAGATAAACAAATTGTTTGGAATTTATTTTCCTACATGGAAATGTAAAAAGATTCCAATTAGGCCTACCATTTATTTGTACAAAGTTATGTTCCAAAAACAATAAAATTACAAGTTTCACGATTTTGCACAACAAATTTCAAACAAAAGGCAAATAAATGTATTATCAAGAGATAAAGTAAAAGTATACATTTTTGTAAAGACAATAATATTGGAGATCGAAGGAAGTAAGAGTTGTTCATGGAAAATGATCGTTTGAATAAAGATTTATGACTTTTAATAAATGTTTATATTTTTCTATAAAAACATTTTTTATTATTGACACATATGTATATTATTTTTCAACACATAAAACCCACATACCAACTATATAAAATGAAAGTAAACTTATTCCTCTACATGAATATTAATATACGGTTATTAGGGCAAATATAAATAAATAAATATTTTATAGGTTTTTTCTATAAAATGCTTCTGTGTGCCTTTTTCATGTGGCGATCGGTTAGTTTATTATGACGGACAAATGTATCAAAAACGGGCTGAATGTAATGTCCCAGACCACAAATTTAGTAAGTATATCCACATAAAACAGTCTACAAACTAAATATGTACAAATTTACAACTAATAAATATGATAAATATGATGATAAAATCACACCCGCGACATTCGTTGTTGGTAAACAGTCAATAAAGATCACAAAAGCTGGCTAAAATAGTGTCTCAAGTTTATAAAAGTAATGTCGCATTTCAGACAAGGAAGTAGAATAAATAATATCCAAACTAACCATTTACAAATTTACAACCTATAATCATGATGTAAACTGATAAAGTAAAATCACACCAAAACTCGAATTGTTTTGTTGAACTAGTTGGTCAACAGAGATTGAGGTTAGTTAGTCAGACATTTTTATTTTAATGTATTGAAATATGTATAATAAAATGCAATAGATAAATTTAAATTATTTTCCTTCCTGCAAAAGTTACAAAATACTCAGTACCTATAATTTATGTGTATACAACTTCAATGTATTTTATATAACCGCAATGAATTCTTAAAGTTGGGATGAATAAATAATAAATAAATAAAACAGTTATTACACCATAACTTAATGTATTGGATCAATAAGTACAGTATTCTTAACCATCGCTTTACAGTCCACTCCCATCCTTAAATATCTACTAAACTTTTCTTACTTTCTTTTTTTATTAGAATTGGTATTATTCGTAATCCTATTTGAAAATCGATTACTTTTATTAAATACAGTAATACGTAATACAAAATTTGCAACTTAGTGCTTATTCGACACTAGATGTGCGGCAATACCAGCGCTCACATAGGCAAAGCTATACGGTACCGGGAGCCCGAGGTACCACTGTGACGTCACAGCGGCGGAGTGGTGGGGAGCCACCTGGCATCACTTTCTGAGCTCGTGTGGCCTAGCCCTTGTATATCTGTAGCCCTGCTACGTCATATAGTATAGATGCAGAAAGTATTGATTAAAAAAATTTTACATTTACAGTTTTGGGCGGAAATATCCATTTTGGATTCCCTGAACCCGTAAAAGTGGTTTTCAAAGTGATGTCTGTGTGTGTGTGTGTCGATGGGTACCGATACACCAATTTGAATGAAATTTGATATTTGGGTATTAATAAATGATATATCTAGGCACTTTTTCCTTTTGTTTAAAACTTTTATGTTTAACTAACTATGATTTTCTCATAAAATAACAGAAAAATCAAAATTTCACAAAAAAAACGGCTTCGATTAAAATTTAAAATATTTATATTTTATAGTACTTTTAACTCTGAACAAAGTGGCACAACCCTGTAACATTTACTGTATAAAAGTTATAGCAATGATTGTGATTTTCCCCATAGATAAATAGTTTTCCTCTGGCATTTTTCCATAATTGTGGATGTGTAATTTTAGTGTCAAGTGAACGGGAAAAATGTGTTAAGATTCCCGATATCTTTTATTTTGTAACAAATTTGTGTTATTGATGATAGGATTAGGTAGTATTAAAATGGCTATTTAAGACAAAAAGGAACTATTTATTGAAGGTAAAACATCATGTAACCGGGGCGAGGGGAAGTCTGGTCGAAGTGTTCCAAACTTGACAAGATAGTCACGTGTTGTCTCTCTCACTGTCACCCCTGGGACCTGGAAAATATCAGTCTTGCTTACATTGTTTGTAATGTAACAAACAAATTCGTGGTTAATCCGCAAAATACTATTGAATAGGAAAGGGTATTAAAATACGAGACAGTATTAAATAATGGTCATTAACATATCCATATTGCATTAAAACATAATTGAATGTTGTATTTGACAGGAATCACAATGAATAACATACGTATTTTTTAAAACAATGACACGTCAATACATAGAAGATCTACAGTCTTATAGATTTTAAAAAATTTATAAGACAAAATATCGTGTATTAATTTTAATTAATTTGAAAATAATATGTATAGTAACAGTTTCCTGTTTTAAACAAAGAAATATCTCTTTTTGACTCTACTTTCATGTTTTTTAACACAATTTTGTCTGCACTTAGAGCATTGTAATGCAATCAGGGTAAGACGGGGAGGGGGGGGGGCGCTGGTCTAGTGGTAAGAGTGTGGGACTTTGCTCTCCTGAGTTCGAATTCTGCCAATAACGTATGGATTTTAGGTAAAAAGTGATCATGCCAAATTCTCTAGGCCTAGCCTGAAGTAATTTGCGAAACCATCCCGGACAAAAAAGTAAGGTTTACATACCCCAGCTACCACTGAGCTGACTGAGATCTAGATACTGATGAGGAGACGCTGCCTCTAGTAGCTCAGTCAATTGTCGTACTAGAGAGGCAAACGTCGGCCGATCACTTGGCTTCTCCTTCCAGCAGGATAGCATGATGGCATACCTGTAGGTAAATGAAATGAATCTGTAAGATAAAAAAAGTACTGCACTTCCTTTAGTCAGGACAATGTATATAAAGTTTTATGGTTTAAGGACAAACCATGATGGGTCCTTTTCAAACCATTGAAAAGCTCTCAAGATATATGGTTGCCCACGTTACTAGAAAAACAATAAAATCCCCATTATTTCTGGTTGTGAAACATCAAATAGATCTTTTCAGCAATGGGCAGCATGGGTAAGTTTTTTAGCTAATTTAAACATTGTCTTGGTGCAAGCAGGGAAGCAGGCCTACTTTAGTTTTGTATAGCAACAAAAAATCCCGTTCTCTTCTCTATTATTATTCATTTCATTTTTATCTGCCCCTTATAGTTTAAAATATATGCTCCAAACTAAGACAAGTGACAGTTGTGAAACAATGGTCAACTCACAGCTCATTGCTGCATGTCGGTGGCTGTTCCATGCGAAAGCCGTGTTTCAGCAATCGGAACATGTGATTGGTCGGAGTGGAAGGATAAGGGTTGCCTCCCAGAGTCACTATCTCCCACAGTAATACCCCAAACGACCAACTGCAAACATACAGACGCACACAAAATGTTAAATAACTCTTTGTTTGGATTAAGTAAATTCCGATTGAATTCAACTGAAAGACAATAAAGGTTTGAACAAAATTCACTGTAAGATAAATTTTTCCTACAAAACTTTATTAATTAGGGTTTTTTGTTTTATTCCAACTTTTCAATTTTTTTTATACGTGTTAGATTTACAATCATTTATAATCATTAGTGTACAAATTCACTGCCAACCAACAGGTATTGCGTTGTTCATTCTGGAAAAGGATTTAGTTTAACTTGACACAGCACAATCAATAATACATTATAATATAAATTGTAAAGAAAAGCTAGCTAACAACCAGCCACAGGGTCGCTTTACCAAAATCAGAATACAAAATATTAAGGACGGAAAATGAGGTTCAACCAATCAATATTGGTTTCCTCTTTGCCAATCACTTTTACGTACTTTAGCGCCACTTACTATACATAAGTATTACAATTCCTACTTTCCTATCTTATTTTCATGCAGCATTTAATCTTATTTGGGATTAGTTATGGATAAATTTGCAAAGAAATCTGTAAAACACAGATTTCCTTAAGTAAAATCCATCAGTCTGCTAGGGTAGATATTCTCCGAGCTCTAGTGGCCACACAAAGAAATCAGAAAAGAACTAAGTGAATTTTCCTATTGGACTAAATGGCAAATCAATACTGTAAAAGTAAAAAATTATCTGCTAGATTTTTTGGACAGCCTATTATTTGCTAATTGTTTGAAGTGCCTAGGGTGATAGTGAGGTTTTAAATTGACCCAACCAATCAAACATACATACACGTCACTCTGGGTGGTGTATATCTGATGTAGTAGTGACTCTAACGCCATCCACTTGACTGGAAGTTTCTCTGAACTCTTCTTGCAGTAAATGTTCTGCTCGTAAACGTCTCTGCTGAGTCCAAAGTCAGAGATCTTGACGGACTGGTCATGGCAGACCAAGACATTGCGAGCTGCCAGATCTCTGTGGACAACTCTGTTGCTGGCCAGGTACTCCTGTGATTATCCATAGCTCAATGAAAACGTTAATTAAAGTATTGTGTTACCTTACAATATCCTTGGGTGTCTGGCTAAAACTACATGTTTTGTGGCGACTGCCACATCATCAAAGCAAAATGGCCGACACTTAACATTTCACTGTGAAAGTGCTCCTCATATTAGTGCAGTTATTAGTAGGTAAACCCAACAAAATACTTACTAAATACTCACCACCACAACCTCAACAGCAACTGTAAGTGTTACAAATATAATATAAGACAAATACAAGAGCTAAAGCAAGAATCCATTGATAAATTAAAAACACAGAGTTGACCTACTTTAAAAGGCAGCTACACATGAAGCTCGTATCCAATTTCAAGAATATACCACTGTGAGAGCAACTGAAGCACACACCTCTATATAAATTACAAATACTGTAGTTTAATTAATTAAGTCAGACAAACAGCTCATCTACAGTAATAATACTAAGAAAACAAACAGTTGACTGTGACGTCACAAATAATGCCAACACATGAGTGACTAAACACGTCACTGTTATCCAACACCATCAAGACAACCTCACCACAGGTGCTACACCATATGTGACAAGGCAGCTGACCCAGACACCGCGTCAGCAGTGCATACGCTACGACAACACCTTTCAGCTCAGGGCCGGGGATAGTAGCTAGTAAGGGCTAGACCACTCTTTTGATGTTTGGCAGAAGCCGCCGCGCCAGGTAGTGGGGGGGTCGGCGGCCGCGTGACGTCACGTGGTTGCCTCACACAGCGCTTCTGCAATGAACCCCTTGTTTGTTTTCATTCATTGCGCTAAGTATGTAGATAAGTTTTAATGTTACCTGTGGTTTGAAGTGTTCTGAAGTCAAATAATATGTGACTGATAGTTTGTTTATGATTTTTATCTGTTTCCTATGGAATTATTGTTTGTAAAATCCCGGATAATGTGGTACTGGCACAGAGATGAATCGCGATGGCATACCCGATGTGATCAATTGAAAAGACTGTAAAAGTAAAACAGAATTAAATTAAAAAGTACATACTGAAGTAGTAATCTTAAAATCGCAACTGAAATTAGCTAGACGAAAAAATAAAGTTTTAGCTAGCATAAAACGTAAGAATATCTTGCAGCTCTAAAAAGCTAAAGAGCACGATTGAAATTGTAGGTGTTTAGAAAGTATGTGTTTTGAACAAAAACTTTAAAAAACAAGTAGCTATAACAAAGTGGGCTGAGAAAAATATGACTTCTATGTAAATACAAAACGAATAATTAATGATTAATAATTTTTAATAAGATAGTAAATTATAATCTTATAGTTACCACTATAAGATTATAATTTACCATCTTATTAAAAATTAGTGTTTTAATACCTGAATGCGTATCTTAAAAAAGATCCTATGTATCATAATATCACAATAAATTATCATCCCATTCATATAGAACATTTTTGTGTGTTATTTTCATAATGCATTCATTCTGAAGTAAACATAAAATACAAGAAAATACTTCCTTTGATTTTGTTTATAACAAAACAGGTCAGTATGTTTTTTATATATTTATGTTATCCAGCTACAATTTATTGATTTTCAAAATACACTCTTAATCTTTTATTTAATTCATATTTGCAGATAGAGCCGTCTTGAAATACCTGAGCTTGACTAATACAAAAGTTTACTTTATTGAAATTATTTTATTCTTTTTAGAGCATTTGAATTTGGTTGTATTTTTTTTACAAGAATAAATTATTTTATGATTTTCATTGACTGTATAATTTGTTATATATTAATTATTTGAGGTTTTTCGATAAGCAAATTTTGTTTGAAACAATCAAAAGTGTCACAGAACAATCATTAGTTTTAAAACTGCTTGAGTTTTACATTTTTACAAAAGTTTTATTTTAAATTTTAAAAAGTTTAAGAAAATGATAGGAAATTCTAATTCAATATTTATATCGCCACCCAAATATTTTTTTATTATTTTAACCTAATTTTAGTAAGCTTGCCTTAAAAATTGTAAAAATAAATAAACTTGAATATAATTTTGAATATAAATATTACTACTGTATTGAGAAAGGCTAAATATATGTTTTTTTTTATTTCGAGAAACCCTTAAGGAACACAAATAAATTGTTTATTTAGTTAAATATTTTATATTCATTTAAAAAACATAATTAAAGTAACCACATGTTCAAAGTCTAGGACAATTCTTCGTACTTTGATCTTCAATAATAAATAGTAAATAATAATATTCATATGAACAAGTTACACCACTCCATAGACAATTTAATTTCCTTTCATGAATGCCAGAGGTTAACAACATTGGTCTTTATATTTAGCGGGAATTTTAATTCGAAACAGGACGCGCGCGCTACCGAGCATTGCCATCATACTACAGTACAGGCGCGGCTGACAACCACGTGACGTCACAGGGTGAATCGAGCGGGATGCAGGTACACCGGCGGAGTGGTCTAGCCCTTACTAGCTACTATCTCCGGCCCTGTTTCAGCTGACTGCAGTACAAATAACACTGTATTGTTTCTATCTGACTGACAAGGAGTTGATTATCTATAAATCAAACACATTTATACTCAAAATTTGACCTTTTTTATTTTATATGAAAATGACCACCATCTACTGACCTAAGCAGCCTGCCAAAGCTTTAATAAAAAACAGTATTTCTATCAATCAGACCACCATCTACTGACAGAAGCAACCAGCCAAAGCTTGCCTAAAAAACTGTCCAATTTTTACTACACAATATTTTCAATTTTCAACAGAAGCAAACAGCCAAAGCTTGCCTAAAAAACTGTTTCCACAATATTTTTAATTTTCAACAGAAGCAACCAGCCAAAGCTTGCCTAAAAAACTGCCCCATTTTTTATCACACAATATTTTCAATTTTCAACAGAAGCAACCAGCCAAAGCTTGCCTAAAAAACTGTCCAATTTTTATCACGAAATTTTCTCAATTTTCAACAGAAGCAGCCAGCCAAAGCTTGCCTAAAAAACTGCCCAATTTTTAGGCGCTGTCCAGAAAAACCAAACTATGTCTAAGACTCCATGTGGTGCATGTAACCTCTTGGAGTCAAGTACTCAGCAATAGTTTGCACAGGTCCTTGCAGAAAGTGGTTCCATTCTAAATGTACTGGAATGTCAACAAGTGATTTCAGAAAAATCATTAAAGCTGGTTACAAATCATGGAGCTGCAAAGAATGTAAACTTCAAAGGGACTCAGTCCCTTTTCTGCCTACATGCACAACCCCCTTAATCAATCAAAAGATTGAAACAACCTCTGAATGTCAAGTCAAAACCAGCTCAGAAGACCTTCAAGCAAAAATAAAACAATTTCAAGCTCAAGAACAGGAAGACTTAGAGACATCCCTAACTTTAGCTGCCGAAGTTGGTAATGTCCTACTTACAGAAAACAATAAGTTAAAACAAGACCTACATGATTTGACTATAGAAAATACTAAACTAACCCATCAGATTTTCAACAAAAATAATTCTCTTGAAATGAGTTATGAAGCAAAAATCGAGGAACTAGAACATGAGAAGGAATCTTTATTAAATCAAATAACATCGATAACAGAAACCTTAAATAAAGCTGAGCAACAGCTAATCAAAGAGAGACAACTCAGAGCTGAACTAACAACAATGTTTGAAGATCAAGACAAGGACAAAGATCAAGTAATTTGTAATCTAGAAAAAGAAATAAAGAACCTACAACAAACTATTAAGAACCCAACAAAATATAATGTTTCTGGAAATTATCAAGCAAAAAACACTTTAACATTCAAAAACTCCGAATCTCAAACCCACAGCTCTGAGCTCCCAACACAAAACAGCTCATTGTCCCTGCTACTTGAGCTAGCGAAGCTGAAGACCTGGCAAGAAGAAACAGAAAACACTTTAACAGCAATTAAAAGTAAAATATTTCAGCAAGAGAATGGCAAGAATACAAACTTCCCCAGTGATACACAACCCACACCGTCTTGTGAAAGCCCGAAAACCGATGCAAACGGAAGAATAAGGAAACAGCTAAGGGTAATGAATAGGAATATTTTTAGTGTGTCACTCCAGATGAAAAAAAAGTAAAGAAAAGGACATAAACATAAACAATACAAAATCGAAATTAAATACTCTCCAGAGCAGTTTAAAGTCTACTCCTTGCCCTAAGTCCACTCAATGTGCACAACAAGAATCTCCCATCATTGATAAACTTCCTGCTAACAGACAGACATTTAAAGTACAAAAAGGACCTCCCTGTACCGCTAAAAAACTACAACCAAATGAATCACTTGAAGACTTTTTAAACCAACACATGGAGTACATAAATGGGATCTCACACCATAAGCTACCACAATGTAAACAACATAACCAATCAATACTGAAAGACTCAAATCAGACCCTAAACCATTTTTTAGGTGTGAAGAAACAAACAGACGACAAAACATAGAATCAACTCCCCCCCTGAATGACAACAACCAAAACACAAACCCCAAAGCACAAAGAAGAGATAATCAGGGACATTTAGTTATTACACAAAATAAAACAACCTCCATCACAATTTTTCACCAAAATGTTCAAGGTCTTAGGAAAAAGATTGAAAGAATAAATCATCTAATGAGTGAACTCAAACCCACTATCTTGGTGATTACTGAACATGGACTCAGCTCAGATATGTTATTACTCACTAAGATTAGTGGGTACAACCTAGTCACATATTCCTGCAGGGAAGAGCATAGAATGGGAGGAGTTGCAATCTATATCCAGGAAACTGCTGCTATCAAGGCAGAAGAAATAGAAATCTCCAACCAAAGTTTAGAGTTAGTTTTTGAAGCAGCATTAGTGAAAATAAGGATAAAGAACAAAAACTTCTACTTACTTGGTATGTATAGACCACCAGGGGGACAAGCTAGGTTAGCCATTGACATCCTATCAGAAGTTCTGGAGTCACTTCAAGCTGACACCAAGACCGTTGTATTAATGGGCGATATCAATATAGACAGGCTAACTGAAAATGCCAGTAGTAACTATCTTGAAGAGGAACTGTCAACTTTTGGAGTTAGAAGACTACCACTCCCAGCGACAAGAATCACTAACCACTCAAGAACCTCTATAGACTGTATCTGTACGAATACACATGATAATGCTATAGATTTTGCTATAATTAACGCTGGAATAGCAGATCACACAGGCCAAACATGTACCCTCAAAATACAGAGTGAAGTTACTGCTAAAACGGATATGTCACAAAAAAGAATTTTTTCAATAAAAAACCTGGATAGCATGAAAGACGAACTCTCCAAAGAAAACTGGATAAAGGTGCACAATGCCCCTGATGCTGAAGAGGCATACTCTGCATTCCAAAGGACTGTAAGGCTCATACTGGACCATGCCTGCCCTATCAAAAAAATAAGAGCTAAGCAGAAAGGACAGAAAATTAAGGTTCAGTATGATGAAGAAGTCAAAATACTAAAAGAAGATTTTCTAGATGCCTTACACTGATACGAGCTTACCGGAAATGTAAATGATAAAACAACAATGTCGGAAAAAAAGAAAACATATGATTTAAAGCTCAGGTCCCTCAAGCAACAAGCCACTGCAGAATACATCACAAGTGCTGATAATAAATCCAAAGCTGTCTGGGAGATCATCAACGAAGAAAAACAATGTAAACAGAAGGAAGAACCAAATCTGCAGCTGGAAATAGAGGGGAAAATATTAGATAACCCTACTGACATTGCTGAACACCTAAACCAATATTTTGCAGAAATAGCAGACTCCACTTTAGAGAAAAACAGAAGCCAATTCAAAAACAAAAAAATTACACATCCACTATTTCTACCACAAAGCAATGTCCAGCCACTAATTTTAACTCCTACAACCATTAAAGAAGTCTTAGCAACAATAGCCTCACTGAAATCAAAGCTGTCATGTGGAGTAGATGAAGTGCCATCAAAAGTTGTAAAACACTGTGCCGAACAACTGGCAGCCCCACTTGTCAGCATAATAAACAAATCTTTTAGCCTTGGACAATTTCCCTCCGCCCTAAAAATAGCAAAAATGTACCCAAAGCACAAAAAAGGCTCACGCACTAAACAAGAAAACTACCGCCCTATCTCATTAATATCAACCTTTTCAAAAGTAATAGAAAAGGTCGCTCTGTCAAGAATGATGAGTCACTTGAAAAGCAATGATCTCATCACTAAAAACCAACATGGTTTTCTCAAAGGGAGGTCCACCACCACAGCTCTAACTAGTTTAATCGAACAAATCATTGACCATCTAGAAGCACGCAGATATGTATCAACAGTCTTACTTGACTACAGCAAAGCTTTTGACTGCCTGGGCCATAATCTCATCCTAAGGAAACTCACAGCCCTAGGAATAGAGGGAATGGCCAAAGACTGGGTGGCAAGCTATTTGAAAAGACGTACACAAATTGTTGAAATCCAGCAAAACACAAATGGGAGAAAATCTGTACATAGGTCCACACAACTTTCGATTAACAGGGGAGTGCCCCAGGGCTCAGTCATGGGCCCATTTTTGTTCATCCTTTTCACCAATGATTTTCCAGATTTTATTAGGAATGACAACTGTGAAACAATAATGTACGCTGATGACACAACTCTTCTATTTATGCACGACTTACCACAAGAATTACACTCCAACATCTTATCCTCAACAGACAAAGCACTGCAGTACTGCCTTCAAAATGACCTGGCCATTAATCCATCAAAAACAACCCAGTTAAATTTCAGCCGAAAACATGAACAAATCCAAGAAATTCCTGAAATAACCGTTGAAAAAAACTCAAAACTGCTGGGCCTGACAATTGATGAAGACCTCTCCTGGAACGACCACATACACAACCTGACCAAAAAACTTGCATCTGGTGTCCATGTAATAAAGAGGATGAAATGGATAGGAGGTCTGGAAACAGCTAAGACAGCATACTATGCTGTAATAGAATCGCATATAAGGTATTGCTTAATATCTTGGGGAGGAACATCAGAAGCAAACCTCAACAAAGTGTTGGTACTCCAGAAAAAAGCTGTCAGGGCACTCTCCGGCCTTGAGCGCTTAGACAGCTGCAGGGAAGCATTTAAATCCCTTAAGCTCCTAACAGTGACAGCACTCTACATCCATGGAGTTGTCCTGTACACAAAAAAACTTAACCTTCCCAGAAATGAGAATTTTCACTCCTACCACACCAGAAAAGCAGCCGACTACAACCTTCCGATCCACCACACTACACAATACAGCAGAAAACCCTCTTATATTGGCCGAAAAATCATCAACTCTCTCCCAAACAACCTCAAGAACGCAACAGGAAACCAATTCAAACAGCAACTCTGGGACTGGCTTGTGGACCGACCGGTGTACTCCCTTAAGGAATTTTTTGACCAATTATGAACTTTCAACACAAAAGAAAATGTAAACTGTTAAAACAATCTAAATGTTAAACATTCTGAATTTTTCTGACGCCATTGTATTTCTTAAAGAAATCACAAATAAAGAAAATTGTCTATTGTCTATTGTCTATCAGGTTCATCCTTTTCTAAAATTTGTCATACACTTAAAATTGAAACACACGTCAGGACACATTTAACAAAAAGACGTCACATTGTTGTAACGTTGCTGCTGATTAACGTTGATTAAGATCATGTCTCAAACAAAACATTCAAAACCGTTAAATGTAGTTTCAACTGAAGTTCAAGACTTGTGTAGTTAATATTCAAACAGTTTTTTTCAAATCAATCACTCAATTATGAGGACACTATTCTGTCCTGTGTGTATTTTAGGCTGGATATGAATGCAATGGAGTGAGATGACCTGTGTTACTTTGTTTCTGACTAAGATCGGCTGTTACATTGTTTAGGATCATTTAAGCAGCAAACCTGCAGGCTAAGTAAAATTCCATCCAGAATTTATTTATTTTTTACGTAATCTATATGTTCAAACATTTCTTTAACAATTTAAGTCAAATATTCTTACCATGCCAACAGCAATCTGACGAGCGAATGATAGTAAATGTTCAGACAAGTTTTTTCTTTCATGTTCCTTATTTCCTGGAACAAACAAACAAATGAAAAAAATTTAATGAAAAATTGTTTATTTAGACAAGCAAAAGTTAGGGCCACCTTGCCCTTTCTTAGCTGCCCTGTCCTAGCTGGACGGCAAGAGAGGCGCAACCGACAAGAGCCACAGATACAAACACATGGTAAGTAATGGGGGTGTCCTAGCTGAGCAGCAACAGCGGTGTCGCTCCTGTCGGCGCGCTACAAGTGCTTCAAGATACAAACATGTTTGTATTTGGTAGCGCTACACCAGCGACGCGACAAAGCGGCACCCACCTCAGCTGCCTCAGCCCGTGCCGCGTCGCCTTGTCACGCCGCTCAGTTTGGACACACTTTTTGTTGCTGACAGCAGCGACCGTTGGTTGCGTCAGTCGCGTCGCTCTTGCCGTTCAGCTAGGACGGGGCCTTACACTTAACTTGTAGTAAAGTAAATAATTAAGAGAAGAAGACACTAAAACAGTATTGATATTATGATTGAAAACTTTTTTCATTCAAACTAATTAAAGGAGTTCACAAAATAAAAACTAAAACAGTTCCCATGAAAATAACAGTTTACTGGGTACCCTTAAGAGATATATATTGATGAACTTTCAAAGGAAGTCTTCATCAGGCCACAAGGGGTCCATTTTCATTCATTTAGAACACGTCAGTTATTCTATCAGACAATGATACATGAAAACACGTAGACACTAACATTTGTTACAAAGTAATATGTGCAAAGACTGTTGTGCGGCATATTGGTGTAGACTCTACTCTAGTTTCTAAATTAACGAAAATTTTGTGGCCTGATTTAGACTCCCTTTGAGAGTCTAAGGCCCGGTTCACACGAACGACAAACCTATAGCAAACTAGGCTTGGACTAGGTAAGCACGACTGGGTAGCGGACCACAGGATCATATGGAGCCACTCACACGAGCCTAGGACGGCGCCGATTAGCTAGTCGTGTTCGAGCTTGATGTCCCAAAACCTAGTCGGGCCCCGCTTCTCAGTCCGTTGTGGCAACTACCCAGTCGCCCAGTCGAACTGCGTGTAGCAGTACATGTAGCCTTATGGGAGCGATGGGGTAGTCGAGCCGCAGCTCGCATTCTTACCTTTGTTCTCATTGTGCACCAGTGATGGAACCGAGTGGTTTTGATATCAATATTTTCACCTAGACCGTGGACATGTCGCTCGTGTGATCCTGTGGTCCGCTACCCAGTCGTGCTTACCTAGTCCAAGACTAGTCTGCTAGGTAAGTCGTTCGTGTGAACCAGGCCTAAACCGATAGCCTAACTACCGGTGCACTCCGGCAGCAAAGGATACTTCAAGTGATTCGGAGATTAACAATACAAAAAAATTCTGTAAACTTTAAACAAATTTTAGTCCTCCTTAGTGAGCCTAAGTATTCAGATGAATATCTACATTTTGGTCTATTCACAAAATTAAGGCGGTTTCGAGGGGAAGTTTCCCCAGCACTTTTCTTTAGCTTTCTACCCCTAAAATTGACAATATTTTGTGAACAGAGTTTAAACCAACCAAACTGTAATAAGTTGGCAAATGTAAGGTTAGTCCTTAGCTTTACTAACAATGATTAAGATTTTTCTGTAAGTGGTTTTAAAAGTTTTTTAGACACCCAATAATTAACCTGGAATCTATTAACAAATTTTAGTGTATAAATTATATAAAAAATGTATTCTTGACAGAACAGATTTGAAAAACATACTTACTGATATGAAAGTCGTACAAGGCATTTGATACCACACCAGGAGAGCTGGTTCTGTCTAAGGTTATCGGTCTGGCATAACTCCCTGTAACAGTGGTACCGGTAAATGATTTGGTACAAGATGAGGAATTTCAAAGTGTTACTCAAATGTGCGTGCATAGTGATTAGTGATTATTATATGAATTGTTGGTTGACAAATATGAAGGTACAAAATAAACTCTTGCTTGTAAACTCTTGTATACCAATTAAACTTACTTTTGACACAAAACAATAGTTATTGTTACTACTGTAAACTACAATTTCTCAGACATATTGACTAGCCACACTCTATACATGAAAACCTAAGTGGTCAGTACAACAGTTTCTCGGATTTTAAGCTCACAAATTAGGATTTTTTACCTTTCATATGAAGAAAGTGTGATTTTTGAGGTTAGTGTGCTGTAAAATGTATTCTTTACAAACACCGTTATGAAGTGCAGTCCATTAAATGACTGCGGCACATTTTAAACTTCCAATAGCTACTTCCCAATATTTATCTTCTACTAAAATTTAAGTTGAGTCACACATAGCGCTCTGGCTTACCATTGCTTTGCACTGTAATGATATCAGCGTACTGAATATTCCCTACAGTGTACACTTCTGTAGGATTGTTCTCTGTCTGTTTCTTCCATTCCTAGTTTAAAAACAAACACTAGTTAAAATCAATAAAAATTAAAAATTTATAGGTACTTTCCTGTTAAAGGGAACATTCATTATTATCGATGATTTTTTCTCGATATATCGATATTTTTATTTTCCGATCCATTACAAATTGACAACTAACTGATCTTGTTTAGGCTAAAATATTCAAAGCTAACCTAACATAACCAACCAAACTTGCTGGACCATTTAAAAATGCCGTTTGGGTTTGATAATAGAAAAGGCAAGTTAAACACGGAATTTTTAAATGTTATAGCAGGTTTGGTTAGTTATGTTAGGTTATTTTTTTTAGAACAGTTTTATTTCATTATTGTTTGTTGATACTGAACAATATTTATCGCGTAGTTGTCAGCTGATATGTTTCAATTTGTTACTATCGATATATCGAGAAAAAATCATCGATAATAATGAATGTTCCCTTTAACAAGAAAGTACCAATGTATATAAATTCATTGCATAAATATTCATTGGTTATTTAATTTTGTTCAGGATTTGAACATGACTTGCTTATAAAGATTATATGAGTTTCCCTTTTGTCTTAGCTTGAATCAGACTGGTTGATTTATTGTGTGTCTTTGTACTTTGGTTTATTTTCACTACATACTAAAATGGGTATTTCTTCATTAGAGAGTTTGAGATGATACACTGTTCCATATAGTTTTGGTTGAAAAAATTAAAAAAAATATATATTTAACTATGTAATATGTCTTCAAAATCTCAATCAAATCTACTTGGTAGAGGGATTATGTTTAAATATTTTTCAACAACCTCCTTATTTCTGAAAAACGATGAATATACTGGTTATAAACTTGTTTATTCCCTCATAATTTTTATTCCCCAAAAGTGTTACTCCTAAATAATTTTACTCATCCTACATTCATAGAGTAGAGTAACAATAATGGCCATTCATCAACACAAATTTCTTTATTTAAATCTCAACAAAATCATCAGCACTGATGCAGTTTTTATTTTCCGCCAAGCCCAAAGAAAAATACTGAATTACTTGTCTCAGATAATTCTGAAGGTCTCCCAGGGCGCAGAACTCCACAATGAGCAGCAGACGACAAGACTGGGTGCAGCAGCCAATCAGAGAGACAATATGTTTGTGTCTTCCCACAGTCTTCATCACTGCTATCTCCTTCTGGAACTGACGGCACTCCTCTGCTGTCGGGTTGGCTAGGGACATAGACAAAAGAATTAAATATAGACAGACAGCAGCGCTACAGTTAGCTTATATTCTGGCAACCACGGCTAGGAGTGTGCTAGTTCGGCGCACACCGCTGCAGGGTCAAGCGCTAGCAAGCGTTGCCATGACAAGTTGGTATTTGGAGCCAGGGTTGCCAACTTCTAGAGAATTCCCCTGAATCCGGTGAGTAGGTAGGAGTTTGTCCCATTATTTTTTTTGTGTTTTAAAATATTCTGTAGATAAAAAAGGGGATTTTCTGTTAAAATTACGAAATTTCAGAATTTTGTACTTTACCCATATTGAAAAGTTGTTCTGTTACATAGGTAGCATTTTGTTTGGAAGTGTGGTTAGTGTTCGTAGCAGACGGTGAATCGACGACAGCAGCAAATCAACTAACACTGAGCACGATCTTACGGGCACATCTTTGATCCTTCTTTCAGTCTCTATTTAATTATTTTGTCTATGCTAAGACCAAGTAAAAACTGTTTTAATTCAAATTCTTAAACATGCTTTAGAGCGTTTTCAATTTAAAACCTTTTTGATGCAAAAAAAGTCAGTGATAATCTCTCATATAACACTTTTTGTTTAAAATTAGATGTTTAGATCTGAATACTTGAGCCATTCATCAGCACATTTTTGTTTTAATTACTGTTAGTAATTACTTGAATCCATGAATGTAATTTCAATTATCAACCAACTTATAGTCTACACACAAATGCAAACTGAAAATTCCAAAAAAATATGTTAAGTTTAACTAATCATAACTCATTGGGAATCAAATTGTTCTACAAACTGCCCTCAGTACTGTACGGTAAAATGTTTGTATATCACCGTTATGTGTATTAAATAACGTCATTTTTGTAACCTGTATCAAATAACAAGAACATTGAGCCCAAGCACGAAATAATTGCGATGATATTAAGAAGCATACCACGACACCAAAACTGTCTATTATTTTAAAACCAAATGTATACTTAATATCGTCGTAATTATTTTGTGTTTGGGCTCAATGTTCTTGTTATTTTACGCAGGTTACAAAACAGGGGTTATTTAATACACTTTATGGTGAAAAAATAAAATTCTTCCAACTATGCATTGAGCCTAGTGGGTGACTCATGGTCAAAACCCAGAGCAGTCGAGCGAGGGCTAATATAGGGGCTGGGACACCACCCGACCGTCCTAATCCCTCAGCCGCCACGAATCTTTGCGGAAGGTATAAGCCATCTTAAAATATGGAGATGGCCTTTAATAATAAACACAATCTAAACATCACAGTACTGACCAGATCACATCTGATAAAGTTATAAATTAGCTGAAACTGTGACATCACGGCTCTTTAAGGCCATCTCACCAGAGACTAAACCAAGATAAGTAAAATATCACTGTTTCATACCTCGTAACATTTTGACTGCTACTTCCAGAGGAGCCCCTGAAGGTCTGCTGAGCAAGCCTTTATGTACAACACCGAAAGCACCTTCTCCAATCATGTCACAGATCAGCAAACTGTCCTTGGGAATCTCATATTCGTCCCCGTCAAAAGGTGGAACATCGCAACTATCTTCACTGCTTCTTGATGTCTTTTTCATTGGCTGAAATGTATCAATTTGGTATAAATTGACTCTGGGAAGATAAACATTTCCTTGCTGTTACTAGTTATGCTTTGTGGTTTGCTTTAATTCAGTGTAAACTATAATTCCATAGGAAGGAGTTAAGTAACTATGTTACTGAAAATGAATATAGCCTACTGTGTGTAATTAATTATACTCATTTGAGCAGCAACAGGGGTAGTTTTGGTAATTTTTTATGTACACTACTGTGCAATAAACTGTTTTGCTATATGTTTATCAACTTTGAAAATCCATCATTACATTTGTTTACCAAAGAAATCTTCTCCTTAAAACAGGTTTATACTCTCATATAGGTCCCAAATTCAGTACCTAGAAGGGTACATCAGGGGAAGAAAAGAACCCCCAAACCCCCCCCCCTCCCCTTTTGGTGGTAGGGTGGTCAAGAAGGGGGGGGGGTAGGGTTCATCAGTAGGGTTATAAAAATTTCACAAACTCACAAAGAAGAGAGTTGAACGTGTTTTTGTTCGTGTTAAGAATATACATATTCATAAACATCAACTGTTGTTGTTCCTAATCTGTCATTGAGTGAAAATTTTGAAACATACATTTTTATGTCCCTGGCCTTTTATTTCGTAGATATTGAATATGTAGTTTAACATGATGTGTTTTAATATTTTTTGGGACGGGGGCAACATGTTACACACAATTATTTGGCTTTAAATAGGTTCCAGGTATTTTTTTTTTTTTTTTTTTTTTTGTATTTATTTAAGTTTTGAAACTCACGACCGTCACGTGTCCCTAGGGTACATTTTGCAACGTTCATGCTGTTTTTAGAATAATTATTCATGCCGAAATATATAATATCATATTTTTATTACATCAATAGTTATTAAACTTACGAAAAAGGAGCATATGATAACTTTGTTTTCATTGTAAAATGACTACCATGACTAAATAGGTCTGTCCCTCGATTTGACGTCACTACCATTAGGGAAAAATTTGCAACTTTGGAGCACGACAGTGGCAAGCCTGGCGTCGATGGAGTCAGTTGGTTTTAGAGACTATCGGGGTGTACTTCAGGATTGTAGTGCCGGTCGTTTCAAGTTGAAAGGAGGAATTACAAGATTAATAAAGGCAAATTTGTGTTTGTTGTAATTTTGGTGTGTCCATGACCGTACGTAGTCATTTGATGAAGTAGACATGGTGTTAATTTTTGTTTATAAGATATTTCAATTGCTAGTATAACCTAGAAGTCCACTTTGTATCCTCGAACATGAGGTGCAGGGCTACCGCCAGAACAGAGCCAAATAACATGTAATGTCACGACCAACGTTTCACGACCATCGCAGGTTTTTTTCACGACCAATCCAGCCTTATGGATTATACTGTGTTTGGTCGTGACAATAACTTAAATATCATTGTAAATTGAACAGTTTAGTTCAATTGAAACACATATTTTTATTATAACTAACAGTATAGTTTAAGGATTGTTTAGAAAGATTTAGATTATTCCGGACAATTCATGGCCAAACCGCTTGTCCCTGACCATCACGTTTATGATTTCTATCATATACATTTCAAAAATTAAAATATCATCTTATTTCAATGTTCTATACACAAAAGAAGCACACCTCTATAAAAGCATAAAGATTTTTCGGGTCTCAGGTAAGGTTTTTCGGAGTTATAAAAACTTAAAAAGATTTTTATTGGCTTTTTTCAATTTTTTGAGTTTTTTTATTTTTTTTAGAAAGATCAAATATATCAAAAGCTTAGTGAGCCTTTTATTGTATAATGGCCCTAAAAGTAAATTAATTTATAGCAAAACATGGTTATAAAAATAATATTACGGTAACTATTTTTAATATTCAGTTTTATGTCCGTGATGGTCGTGACAAAATTTCTTGTTTTTCCATCAAAGATGCTCTATTATAAAAAAAACCACAATAGATATTGCGTTACCATGGACATTTTATGAAACTTCAAATGTTAATGAAATAAAAAAATAATAAAAGTTTTAAAAAAATGGAACAACAAGTTTTTAAAGTGCTTTTCCTGAAAACGTACGTTACAACATTTTCACTCCATTACCTTAACATGTTCGCTTCTTTTATTCATTATCTGTGTCTTTTGCCTGAAGAAAACGAATAACAGTGTGGCAAAAAGTATCAACAGAAAGCAGAAGATTGACAAAAGACCAGCAATCCTGGCAGAGAAGACACCTTCCTTCACACTGTAGTGCCAAAACCCTGAAAAATCAACATGTGGTTAATAGTCAGACATTCTACATGTATAGTAGTCAGACCTGCTTTTAAGTTACAATTAGTTCATTTTGATTCTGTGAACTTATGAAACAACTTACATAACCCTTACCCATGTACTGGTTGTTGCAGATGTCTGTAAGATGCATTGCTTCAACTTCACTAGCACCTGCTGGAGACTCAGCATACAACACCAACAACACAGGCAACTAACATAACCCTTACCCATGTACTGGTTGTTGCAGATGTCTGTAAGATGCATTGCTTCAACTTCACTAGCACCTGCTGGAGACTCAGCATACAACACCAACAACACAGGCAACTAACATAACCCTTACCCATGTACTGGTTGTTGCAGATATCTGTAAGATGCATTGCTTCAACTTCACTAGCACCTGCTGGAGACTCAGCATACAACGCCAGCAACACATCAGATAGCTGGTCTAGACTGGACAAAACCATTTCTGAGCAGTTCTGCAACAGAAATTATTGACTTTTGAATCATGAAGTGACATATCTCTATTTAGACAATTTATAAGAAACATATCGTTTTCAAACTTAAGAGTACCTATATTATACAGCTTTTGCAAGCCTTAGTTTCAGATAACTAACCTAGTGTATCGGTAACAAACATTAAATTTAATATAAATATCTAGCTTGGATTAACAGTTTCAGTTTCATAAAATCTACACATTTTAGGCAAGAAAGTCACATATTGTTCTATCTGCCTTATTTTTTGTATGTTCTTTGCCAGCTTAATTTGAAATAAGGAATGACAAACACTTTAAAGACAGGGATTGAATAATTTGAGGGATTTTGATTGGACCTTTTCTCCATAAAGTGTTGTTGTCCTCTATTTAAAAATGAATCTGGGGTGAAAACAAACAATTTTTATAATTTATCATTATTTTATTGTTTCAGATGGGGATGTTCTATCTATGTGTGTATTTTAACCCAAATACAGTATGGGTGAAGGTGAAGGTGAAGGATAAGTGTTGAATGAAGTGTGATGCATTGTGTAGCTTTGTTACTATGGCCAGCTGTTTCATTAGTCAGGACCATTTATTAAAAGCCCAGTGATCAAGGACAGCTGATCCAGTTTTGAATCATCAAAAAGCTACACACTTTTTCTCAGAATTGAACCAGAGACCTTTTGATTACTCGGCAAGCACTAACAACTGAGCACCCAAGTACAATACTCCCTTAATCCTAGAAACAAGTGCTTGCCTACAAAACTGCATGTTGTAGAAGTTTAAACACAGCGCACCTTATTCCATCCTAAGTTTATCCTTCACTCATAGAAAAGAACTAGCTGCATGCTTATCCTAATTGGTAGATAATAAATTATAGTAGTGAAACATCTCACCCCACAGACAGTGTAAGAGACAGAGTGGTAATCAGTATCCTTGGGGTCGTACTGTGTTACGGTGAGGTTGTAGCTGTAAGGTATGTCTGCTGGAGGTTGCCATTGCACATGGAGCTCACAATCACCAGAGTCTGACAGATGGTCTTCAGCAGTCAGCTCAGTGGGAGCCTGAGGTCCTGGAACAGGAATTATTAGTGAAGTAAAATAAATCATATGAGACAAGATAACGCTGGTCGTCGTTAGTACCTATTAAATCTAAGAAAGCACTCATAGATTAGTAAAATATGATATTTGTCTTTTAAATCATTGGAGTACCTACATCCAGCTACGTCACCATGAATTCTACATTGAGAGTATGGCCATGCCTTGTGTATCGATCCTATGGTTTTAGCGCTTCCGTAATTGTAGACTTTGTATGTTTTTGATTGGGTAAAGCAGCGTTGAGTAAATCTTAAGTTGTTCATAAATCAGTCTTTCCTGTAGTAAGCACAGGTTGAAAGTAAAAAAATCATATACACCTTAGCATTGCATATTGGTTGGTATAACAAGTTGCCATTTTATTTCATCATCAGTGATCACTGGTAGCTACATCTTTAGTTTGCAGTTCTTTTAGAATGTCCTGTACAATAGTTGGATTTGTTTAGTGCTCTCATTGTTTTTTCGTGCATTTATTTCTGATTACATAACTCATTTTGAATAACAATTTTTCTATGTGCAATAGTAGAACCTATAGGAATAACAACCTAATTGATCCAAATTATGCATGGCTACTTACTGGAACATTTTATGTTGACTGGTGATGGTAACAAATTTATGAACTCCTTAAGGATATGAGTAATTCTGTAAATTACTAATCAAATCTCTGGTTGAACAATACAATCCACTGCAGTGTTTTGGGTTGAACCCTAGACAATATACGAAGTTTGTTTTTTAAGTAAGGGCCATTATTTTGTATTGCTATAGCTCCGTAGTTCGTGTGTACGCCAACACGAGACTACTCACAGCTTAACTATCATCTATAAACTGAATGGAACCATTTGCAGCTATGTAGATGATGTGTACCCTTCGTGTGTTTAGAAAATTGATTTAACTATTACATCTATACCGTTGCAAGCACATGCAAGATAAGGCCAGTCATAGGTTTTTTGACCATAAGAAACATATCCAATACTGACATTCATCGCCAGATGAATTGCAGATGAATGTCCGTGAAAATCTTTTTCCGTTTAGTCTTCTGTGCAGTGCCGGATTTCGGGTACCTGTACTCGAGCGGCCCCCACCCCTATCAAAATTCCGAGTGATCGTAGTAAAAGACTCGTGAATGACGTTAACTGTAAGATGCAAGGTTAACTGTAAGAAAGGACCTCGAGGTCCTAAGTTCGCCTTAACAAAAACGGATTTTGTCTGCCCTGGACCAAAATCTTGGGGACAACATCATCGACACCCGCAACCGCGGCAAAATCGTGAACATATCCTGTGAGCCGAAATCACAGGAACATCATCACTGTCACCAGTGATCGCGTCAAAATCGTGAACATTTCCTGTTGGCCACAATAACGGAGATATCATTATCGACACCTTGCGACCAAGGCAAAATTTAACCTTAGGTGTCACCTAAGTGTCTAACCTTAGGCATTCACAGGCCATCTAACTTAGGGCCTCAGGGTATAACCTTATTCAGTCATCTAACGATGAATGTCGGCATCGGATGTTTCTTGTAGTAAAATTATGTATCACTTACCTTTTCTCGCTTGCAACAACAGTTACAGTATTTAATCATGTAAAAAAATTTAAACACAAAAAACCTACGTCAGCTGCACATGGTTTCATTCTGTTCACAAATGATGCCAGTAAGCGGCAAGGAGCCTCGTGTCAGCATACACACAAACTACGAAGGTACGAAATAATAGGCCTTAAAAACGACCCTTGTATGTTTATTTGATCTCATTGTTATCTAGTGCATTATCAGTCTAGTTGACACTCACTGCAGACTGTGAGGTTCCCAGGGTTGAAGTAGAGACAAGGAGGTACATCAAAGTAGAGCCACGTCACCTCACTCTCTTGCTCTAGGTCAGGGCCTGGTAGAGCTCGGACTCCAAACTTGTAACTGGTGCCCAGCTCTAGATTGGACACTAGGATGTGGTCCAAGGGTTCTGGCTATAACCAAGAGAAAGATAGACATGGGTTTTACATTCAGAATTTCAACTTACCAAAAAAACTTTTTAGCTGTATGATTTTTGTTGGGTGGACTAATCTGAATGAAAAATAGTTTATTCCAGCATACAAAACCCAAACAAGTTACACTATACAAAATTTAGAATATTTCACTGTCACTATAGCAGCAGTTACAAGGGAGGTAAGAATTAAGTTGGCAAGAGAGATGTCTTAACACGTTCGCTGCTGACCGTTAGATGCCGGGACGGCGCCAGGAGCTGAACTAACGCTCGCCGCTACGTAAACATTGCTGCCGATACACTGAATTACAGTAAAAACAACAGTAGTTGTACAGGATGGCAATGTTCTGCAATAAAACTGGTTTTGGACATAGTACTAAGTGATTCTGATAGATAGCAGCACTGCCCAGGTTGTAGTCGGTAAATTAGTGTCGCTATCTAGCAGGAAAGAGGTGGGACAATTAAAGCCCTGTTCTATACGACCCTGGTGGTGATTTTGGGAAACTATATTTTTTATTGTCAGAAAAGTACGTCCCCACGAGCTGCAAATAAATATAGGACGCTCGAGACGAGCTGGCTGATCCATGGTAACGTTAAACATCAATGAACGGTGACGTTCCGGAACGTTCCTAGCTCCTGGCGCCGTAGCCCGTTTGACATTCCAGAACGTCCGTAGCAGCGAACGTGTTAAAATCTAACAATCATCTTCTCAGCTCAAACCTTCAATCCTTGGTTGACAATATTGTCAGTGACTGTGAAATATTCTAACTTATGTATAGTGTAAAGCTTGAGTTTTTGTGTTTCTTGAAGCATTGTGGACCCTCATCAAAACAAGTTTCTTAGTAAACAAATAACACCGAAGAGGGACGGACACACAGAATAAGTTTCAGCTAAGTCATGAAGAAGTAACCTGAACGAACTTGGGTAGTTGAAGAAATCATACTCTTCTTTACTATAGTTACTACTACCATAGACAAATAGAATTAAATGTAGAACGACAGCAGTGCTGCGGTTAGCATATGTTCTGGCGTCTACTACTATGAGCGCCATGTAGTTACGTAGCGGGTGCGCCTTAACTACAAGGCACTCCCAGTGTTGGTCGCCAGAACTTATGCTAACTGCAGCACTGCTGTCGGACTATATTTAATTCTGTTTGTCTATGCTATTACAGACTATCTAAAACAATCTGATTGCAAATAATTGATATAAAAAAGCCTGTGCAAAGAAGATAAATACAGGTAGGGCCTGAGCGTAGGATCTGGAACTATAGTGGCACTTATTAAGATGCACCTTATATTTGAATAGCTGAAAAATCCCTTTTAAATTGTTTTAACAATTTGTGAATCATTCAGAAGTAACAAGATGAATGAAAACATATTACACCTATTATTTATGAATATTTCAGTCTAATTGCAAAAATAAAAGATTGAAATGGTTTTAATGAAACAACAAATTATTGGAAAGTTTCAAACTAGATCACAGATGAACACAAAAAAATAGAAGCTGAAGATTGGATGAGATAATGTTTTCTTACATATTTGACTTGAGACATGTTCGCATGAGAGATGGCAGCAGTTTTCCACAGAACCAGTCCATAGTGACATGGGAAACCTGTGGTACAAACAAAGTATCTTTTTAATTTTTAGCCTATCAATAACATTGTTATCCAAAAAACCAACGATTTGTAAAGCCGTAGCATATGGTTGGTACCTTAGTGAAAAAAAAACAAAGATTTTTACATTCTGCTTTATTGTGCATAAATACAGGATTTTCATAAAATAATGGTGGGGTTTAACTGTCTGTAAAACAAGTTATAAGACCATTATAAGATTAAACCCCTGTACAATCTAATCACAGAATATGACTCATACTTGAGAGGATAATCTATTCCCCACATCTTTACCAGCTACGATAGGGGTTGTGGTTGGCTATAATTATTATAATGGGAAGAAGTAATCAACGGGTGATGGATTTGAACCAGCTTGCCTGGTGGAACCAGGACCTTGTAGGAGACCCATGACCCATGTGTGTTTTTGTAAAATGTTTTTTATAATGCAATATATTACGTACGTTGATTATACTTCTCCGTTTGCTGATTGTGAGGGTAAAGCTAATTCTACATTTACAGTACGGAGTAAGAGACTGCGTGCCCACTTTGAGGTACATCAGCGCAGAGAAAGATTGCATCCCTTAAGTCTGCATGTTGACAGTAAATAGAGACTCACCCGGGGCAAAGCTCCATGAGAGTTCGGCAGATGCTGAAGCAGGGGAATCAGCCCAGACATCTTGCAGCTGTACGACATCTACTGGTGTCAGCACTACACCTTCTGATGGGCAAACAACATCACCCATAGCAGTGCATTACAAAGAATTAATAAATTATTAGCAATAAAAAATAAAATCAAACATGTTTTTGGACAGAGAAGTTTCTGAAATCAAATATTTTAAATTATTTTGTTCTATAGTGAATGTATTGGTAAATAAAAGGGTACTTATTATAAGCACTTTGTTACATGAAAAATTACCTGGAAGTGTTCTAAACTGATGTGATATTTCCTCTTCAGTATGATGATCCAAAATTATTTTCAGAGTAATTCTATACTCACTATTTGACTTGAGACCATCCAACAAAAAGGAACATTTGTCCATCTGTAACAGCACAAGATCAATTTTATTAGCGTTTAAAATGTCAAACACAATCATTTATCTTAAAAAAAGAAGTTAAACAAAAATTAGTTGGACCAAATACCTTGTCTTTCACAATAAAATTACAGTTTCAGTTTCTATTTATGTTATATCCCAATCAATGGTATTCGGTATTTCTTTGGCGTTAATCAGTTATTTTAACATTTTTATCTGCTCTGTAAAATCTCTGAATCAAGTTTCTTTATCACAAGTTCTCAATCACACACAGTTTCTTATCATGTCTCCTTTAATCTTATTTTATGACTGCTGTTGCATTTTTGCTACTATTTATAGGCTTCAAAACTAAAATAATTGTCTAATAGGTATCAAGAAGGTTTAGTTAAGGAGCAGTAATAAATCATTTGCAAATTGAGAATGAGCTACTAGTTACCTCACAGTGGCGGTTTCTAGAGAGGGGGCCATAGGAGCCATGGTTCGGACCGCGGTGAGGAGGCGGTTCAGGTTGTTCTCACGACAGTTGTGTGATGAGTATTTTCAATTAATATCTAATTTTGTTTAACTCATTAAGAGGAATATGAAAATATTTATATGAAGGAAGGATAGCATATTTTATAAAACTCTACATATAAAAATTTAGAGTAGGCTTTTTTAATATACTCCAAAATTTACTCGTTAATGAGCCAGAGATTTTTCGTGGCAAAAAAAGTACCTACAAAAAATGCATTACTATTATACGAAACTATCACTTAAACGTACCTAAAAAAAATTGTATTTTCACACCACTGTAAACATAAAAATAAACAAATCTAACAAAAAACCACTAAGTGGTAACACTTCCCCCGCCAAGTCAGCAACCCAAAAAAGACAATAAATCACCACTTTTCCGCCAAGTAAAACAATGTAATGTATGTAAGTTTGGCAACTTGGCGGCAGACTTTTGCTTGTTTTTTTTTTTATTAAAGTTACGTTGGTGGATAATTTCACAAATCAACTTCTCTAATTAATTAGTCCAACTAAGTATAATAATTTCGAGGTAATCAGTAAATATAAAACCATCACTATTATGATTTTATGAAATGTGACACAAATAAGGTCAAATTTTGTAAAATAAGCTCTCATCTAGCAATGTACTATTGGGAGGGATACTTGCTCAATGAAACTAATTTTATGGTATTTTTTAAAGTGATCAAGCAAAAGTCTGCCGCCAAGTGGCCAAACTTACATACATTACATTGTTTTACTTGGCGGAAAAGTGGTGATTTATTGTCTTTTTTGGGTTGCTGACTTGGCGGGGGAAGTGTTACCACTTAGTGGTTTTTTGTTAGATTGTATTTATTTTTGTAGAAAATTAACAGTTAAAATTTAAATCCTCTTTTCTCTTATATAGACCAGGGCACAACTACACATAAAATGCATTGGTGTTACATAAGTGTTCCGATAATTAAACCCGTATATCTAAAGACTAGTGTAAATTGAGCCCTTATTAGAGAAGTAAAAATGTAATCAAACAGATTAGGTTTGTTAGAAATAGCATAAGGCAAAACAAATATTGAAAAACTCATTTTTATCCTAAATTTACATATCACTTTTTACATTCACTTTTTTGCTTGTTTAACATACGTAGACGAATTTTCCCGATTGTTTTATTTGTTTTAGTGTATCAAAACATAAAACTAACCTTATTTAGTTAAATAAATTTTGGCAATATTATGAAGAAACAATGTTAAAACTAACCTTAGTACTAGTACTAAGTTTCAAGTTCCTAGGTTTCATATGTTTTTGATAAGTAGTATTAAACTGTTAAAAATGACGAGCTGCTGTACCAGTGTACCATCGGTACACTGCATTTTTCAATGGAAAGTATCGGGGAATATCACTGCTCTAAGTAATTTTATATAGTAAGTAGCTCAAATCATTCGGTATACCTGAAAAAAATACTTTATAAAAGTTTTAAAATAATTTTTCAGCTGATCCTATGAATTTCTCTAACATTTTAAATTAATTGAGATTTAATCGCAGCTGATCCTTCTTTTGTTTTGATTTTAATCCCATGTTATTTAAATGGGCCAAAATCGTACTTTGAGGGCTTGCCAAGGGTTTATGGGTCAACGCACCGACTTGTGACCCTCAAAAGGCACATCTACACGCTAAGGGCTTTCAAACAACATAAAAAACATTAAAATTGAGCCAGTGGTTTGGGCTGTAGGTCCGTCAACATTTAAGGAGAAGAAGGAGAACACGGAAAATTTGTGAATTTTCAAACTAGTTTTTCTTGGCTCAAACACAACCTTTTTTTAAATTCTTTTTTTTATTTTGCCAAGAATGATTGCCCCTATCCAGTGGATGAACAATTATTTTAATAGCTTTTGTTTCTTCAGAGCTATAGACGAGTAAAAAAGCCACTTTGTCACGTCATGTATATATACACTGCAGCAGCTGTGTACCGCTGGGGGACTTGGCGGGGCGGAACGCTGCCGCGTTCCTTAATTAAGTTTTAAGATAATCAAACTGGCATCCCGAATGTTTTTGAAAAAAAGCATCCGCGATGTTACTCAGACAGGTCAAGAGCGCAGACCGATTTTCGGCGTACCCCCACCCCTACAAAACCGGTTCAGAGCCACTCCAACCATATCTACCCCCAGGCTTCATAAAGAAACGCACGTGCTCTACCCACTAGTGGCTCAGTAGTCAGTTGATTATTTGTTTTGTTGCGTTTTTTTTTTTTAGTTAGTAACAAAGTTTGACAAGATTGAACCTATGTGCATCATCCCTCCACTTAAGCACAAGCATATGACAAAATTATAATGGTAAGTAATGGAAGCGTTTAAGGCTTAAGCTTTGCTTAGCCGTTTTCTAAGTTAGGTTTAGTGTAGACTCAAGATTGAGCAACCCATTACAGTACTACGAGTGTGACGGTGGCGATGTCTACCTGACTATCTACTCACACCACACTGACATTTCTACAGAGTATTCACTCACGTAGACATATGTGCGTTCAAGTGTATACATCAACAACGTCGCAGTGTCGCACGCTCACCCGCCCAGCTGGGAAATGTCGTACAGATACCATCTATGTTATAACTTAATACGGAGTACTGTGCTTAATCTTTGTTAATACTCCCCTGGATACTGGCACGCTGTGTGGTGGAAAAACGGGCCGTGCCCACCATTCGAAATGGTGGGATACTGAGGCCGGCAGGTCGTATGAACCTCTCTCTTTTACACAAACATATTCTCTCACCCTGCTCTGCTACACTTATTTGTTAACATAAAGATTTGAAATTTATATATATTTTTTATAACAGACAATGCTTATTACTGTGTAGTTTATAGTTTGAACCTTAACATATTTTTTTTGTAGTTTATCTAAGCAAATTAAAATTGATGGTTTTTAACACCACTAAAAACCTCAAAAATGTAGTAAGCAAGGAACTATTTTATTTTCTGAAAAAAATCATTGTTGAAGGAATACAATGCGTGTCGACATTACGAAACAAAACATTTAAAAATAGATAGGTGAAATTACAGGGCCGGTAAGAACAGAAAAAGTTGTATCACTGAAAAAAGGAAGTTTTGCACTTAAACTCTCCTTTTCAGATTACAAGAGATTAAACTTTTTCTTCGTCAAGACTGCTAAAAATGTTGACTTTGCAAGTATAATTTTTCACAAATTTCCGGGGGAGGACCCTGGACCCCCCTCACGCAACATGGGGGGTATTCCAAAACCCCCTGGTAGTCGTGGCCATGCTGGCCCAGAACTAGAATACCCCCCACACCCCCGAAAGAATGCCACCCCCCCCCCCAAAAAAACCCCTGGAACCGCCCATGTTACCTCATGTGCAAATTGATGGATGAGGGGACCTCGAATTAAAATATTAAGCTGGGAGTTATTTGGCCACTGAAAAAAAAAAACATAATGAGGTATACTAAATAAACTACATGCTCTTCTTAAAGAACTCACTCGATCTGTGCTGGTCCAAGAGGTGTCCTTGACTAATGAATACTGCACTATGTATTCAAGTTCTGGAGTTTCACACCATTTGAAAGCTATCCTATCCGTACCATGACAGAGCAACTCTAAGTTGTTGCTTCCTCTCCTCTTTCTTTTTACTAACTCTCCTGCAAACAAGTATATACAATAAGTTGGATGAATCGTATTACAAATTATATTCTGTACATAAAATTTGTTAAATTTAATTCATGTGAACTAGTTTAACAAACGTAGGCCTATTGAACAAGTTTCATAAAACGTGAACAATGAATAAAGGAGCATAAGTTATGATGTCTTTAATTGCCTTGTAGGCATCACCTTGCCTTATATCACCATTATCTTAATCTTTTACAAAAACAATGTTGATGGCATTAGAACTTGGGCTTTCACAAATGAATACATATAATGTTCAATATTACTTAGGTAATATATTTAAAATTAATCAAGATTTACTTGGACTTAAAATAAGACACCATGCTTAAGCATTGAAGTAGTTTTACATCATCTTGAGTTCTATCTAACATGGGTTGAGTTACAAAAATATAGCAAACCGGACACCACAGCCTTATGTATATCATATAGAGTCCTTTAATAACATATAGGTACCTACTTTATAAAGTTATTATATAGGCCATACTATTATGTACAGCTCGACATCTTAGCTGGCACTTCGCCGATCGCTACTAGTACCTATTTCAAAACGTTATGTCCCGTCATGTGGGTAGCATCAACTGTCCTCGCGATGATAACTTTTTTAAAAACTAATAAAAGTCATAATTTCCGATGAGTTTAAAAGACTCAACTCATAGATTACGTATCTAACAGTTCCATATAATAAACATTTCTTATAAATATTTTATCATTTGTCAAAAGCTGATCTGGTTTTTAGTGTATTCTACAAATGTTTCCCACAGCCGCATTAGGTTGTCCGTGTTGATCTTCGTCAATGATAATGTAAAATTTTAAGCGTAAAATAGACGATAAATATTGTTAACTGTCTAAAAGGTCGTTCTCAAAAATCCCTATTTTGTACACTCAAAGTTAATTATTCTCACCAATTTCCTGGCCATGGAGTAAACTGTGGGTGAAAAACCGGGGGTCAACATTCGTGCCATACATTTTAAGATAAAAATCATCATGGGGGTTAAAGTCAGGGGATGGGACAAAGTTCCGGCCAGTATTCTAGGTTTTATAATTTGATTTGTTCTGATTAAATTCACAACACCGTGAAAAGACAGGTAGCTTAGTTCCGCTTTAATTTTTTCAAACTCATATTGCGCAACTCAAAAGTCCCGGCCAGAATTTTGCCCCCTAGGCTGTGACATCAGTTGACAGTTTTGCTCAGTGGGTAAAATTCGAAGGGGGATAATTCCACTACCCCACTATAATTTGTAGTAAATACAAAATATTTTTTTTAACTTTATTTTATTTTACAATCTGTTCAGTAGGCACTGTGAACAATTAGTAAAAGGCATAAAATAATATAAATAAGTGACTTGACCAAGAATCTCCCCAGTGAAAGATCTTGGAAAAATAAATAGTCGTCATGGAACTAAAACTACACAAATCGGTATGGGAGTTCAAGAACTTTTACAATTTTTAGTAATTCATTACAATCAGGCACTAAAGAGAAATAGGTAACAATTTTCCACAAATGTTGTCCTTAATCTACCTACTACAAATTTCCTTTAGTTTATATAGGTACTTTGTCAGTGCTTATAAAATATCTGCCAAGCTTTATGTCTGTACTGTATTTTGGAACCCATTTAGCACTTTAGATGCGGCGTCGGCGCACCTATCAAAGATCAATATCAATACAATGCACGATCTTTGCTGTCGCTGGTGCATGCTCTAGTCTAGTGTAGTGGTTCACTTAAGCCCCGTCGTTGTTGGCAGCGCTAGCGCCGCGCCGCTGAATATTGAACAAGTTAAATCTCTTTGGCTTTCCGCTGTCTGTCTGTCACTGTCGACTGAATTGTTCGGTGTTTTTCTTACTCGTCAGCTGGAGCTGAATTGAATTCGAGTTTCGCAGGGTATTTACTCAGGGGAGGTATAGAAGAGGCTACGATGACAGCCGTGGGCTTCTTATTAGCTGAGGGAACGCCATTACCGTAACAAAACGGACAACAGCCATCGGCCTCGGTGGTCTAATGGTTAGCGTGCTGAGCTGATATACTGTAGGTCCCGGGTTCGAATCTCGCTGGTAGCATTAACTTTTTGTCCAAGATGTTTTTATTATCAGCAAGTTTGGTTGGTTTGGTTCGGTTATTACAGTTTAATTTTATTATTAAGTCATTATAAAATTTTAATTGAGCAATTTCTAGTTTTATTTAATAAACAGAATTATTTTCCGATTACTAAACTTTTGTTATATTATTTCTTTATCAGCAAGTTTGGTTAGTTCGGTTAGGTAATGATAGTTTAATTTTATAATTAAAAAATAATAAAACTGAATTTGAGGCATTTATAATTTTATTTTATGAACAGAACTATTATGCGATTAGTAAACCTTCATTGCCAAAGTGCTCTCTACTACAGCGCTGTTCACGGAGGAATTTAGAACTAAATGCCTCATTCGTACCTCCCCTAAGTCAGACCCGTTTCGCAGCATCTCTGGTTGCTTGAAATTGAAATGTTGATATCGTCGTCTGCTGGCTGTCTGCTCTGCTGTAGCCTAGCTGTTTTGCTGTTTAAAACCCTTCAAGTATTTTTTGCCAACATAATATTTAACGTAAGTAAAATATAGGACTATCACGGAAAAGAGAAGTGTAATCATAATTATGTAGGTACCTATTGTCTTAGTTTTATAAAGGTTTTATAGTCACATAACCTGATATCCCCTAGTCTAGACTTAACCAAAGCATTATTTGCATTATACTATACAGCACTAAAAATATCATGCCAAATTCTTGTTCTCTATTCCGGCAATGATTGAATGATTTACCTATTATAATTTGGCTGCACTTTACTTGACGTCCTACACTCATTCGATTGTTTTTTTCGATTCGATATTTTCATTCGATTGTTTCATTCGATATATCGTTTGGTTAGTTAGGTTAGGTTAACCTTACCTAACTAACCAAACGATATATCGAATGAAGCAATCGATTAATCGATATACCGATTGATATTTTCATTTGAATGAGTGTAGGACGTCAAGTAAAGTGCAGCCTATAATTTTACAAAATTCATATTATGTACAGTTTCTTGTTAATAAAATAAAACTGTCCCACCAGCCATTAACATAGGCCTAACTTACTAGAACATTTTGAAAAAAGTTGATATCAGACTTCATTGCATCATGGATTTTATAGGCCTATAAAGAGTTTGGCGTTTGATTAAGATTAAATTGTGATAACACTTGAATTAATACTTTAACTTAAGCTTATTTGTTTGTTTTTGTTTTATTTTTTATCAAGGTTAAAGGCTCTTCTTTAACTCGCAAATCTTTCCAGTTGTGATTTTCAGTCCATGAATAAACAGATCATTGATTGTAAATTAGGAATAGAATGCAATTCCCAGCTACTACAAAATAACCTTACAGCAACTTACGTCAGTTCAAAATTGTAAAAGAATTGCCTAAACTTATTTTCATTCGACGTAGTTAATGTTTAACAAAAGTTATTATTTATAAACTTAGACCTACTATTAGCTTAGCCTCGTGGGTGAAACGGTGGCTATTTGATGGGATATGTCCGTTGGGAGGCCACTCTACATCTTTGGGGTACTGTCATTTGATTTGTTTTGTGAGATATAGATGGAGGGTGGGAACCACTGGGACTGCTGTGCGGATCGCTCTTACCTGGATAGGCCTAGTCATCTAAAGTAAAAAAAGAATGAACTAGATCAGATTGCAGTCTAGGTCGTGTGAGAAATGAATGGCTAGACATGGAGCAAGCCCTACTGCCTAGTTGTGACCATTGTGACTAACTTAAGTGCGACAAGTGTTCCTAGGCTAATGCCCGAAGAGTAGAGGAAGTTTTTAGTGGGTAGTCTTTGGAGCCTAAACCTGTTTGAATCCTTGACTACAGGCTAGCCACCCGTGTGCGTAAACACATTTTCCCACCTTTCCCTCAAAAGAAAAAAAAAGATTTACGGTTCTACCTAAAGGTTATGGGAACGGGGTTTTAGTAGTAATTTACATACAATTTTTCAATTTCTTTTCAAACCTTTTTTGTAGAGCTAACAAAAATGTGTACCTAAGTGTAGTGTTGTTGCACAGTTAAAGAATACCCTACAGAAAAAAAACTGTATAAAAAAACATTGTTTTGTGAATTCAAATGTTATTCTTATGGTGATTAAATTAACGGTTGTAGTTTGCCTTACACTAAGCTATAATAATTTCACTAAAACCACTTGAATTATTAACCTTCCCTGCAGCAGAAAAGCTAAGTAGGCTACTCGTAAAATCTAATTTGACTTTATGGGTAATAAATCCGACATATTTTAGGACATAGCTTATTCAAGTGAAAATTCAATCAGGAAAATTGAAATTCTGCAGCTTTGCTACTGCAGGGGTGTTTTTTTCAATGTTTTTGCTAAGAGACTACCACTTGAAGAGCACTGACAGAACTTTTTGTGAGTTGATGTCTCTTGCTTCTGTGTTGACAAGTCAGCCAGTTCAGTGCCAACTCGACAGAGTTGATCAAACACAGCTAACAAGTGCCAAATTGTGAACTGAGCAAATTGTGAAAAGATGGTTATTTTCGTTTAAACTTCTCATTACGTTAGTTGTTGACCAGGAATGCATGTACACAACAAATAAAGGTCTATATTTTACCTTGTGATTATTTATTAGTTTCAATTAAGAACCTTGTGAAGTCTGTTTTCAATCATGTTCATTTTATCCAATACGGTACATTGTTTTTTCAGAACAGAAGCAGTTGATTCGTTTGCTACCATGAGTTCCTTTAAGACAATGATAAGATTTAGTAAACACTTCTCAAGATCTGCCTCGACCGCTGCCGATGCCAGTTCCACATTTTACTGTTACAATAGAAACCCAAGAAACCTTGAAAAACTTAGAATAGCCCACAAACCAGTTGGATGGTTTCTTGAGAAACCTGGGAAGACATATTGGAACAAGTTAGTAAGATCATATTTTTCTTGTAACAAGCATAGGCTACATTAAATATTTCCAGAGTCTACACTTACGTATTATTAATTAGTCTACTTTACTTTATCCACACAATAATGTTGGATCAAAAAAAAATTGAGCCTGACTTATAATTTTAAGTAGCATTATCTAAAAAGTTCATCTTTGAAAAACCAACATACAAGCCTCCATTTTGATATCTAACTTAATTGTATACCGCCATTTATATTGCTTCTGACCCTAATTTGATCAGTTTTCATTCCACATATTTTTGTCACATGTTTAATTTATCTTTCAAATTTCTTTTGGTCGTATATGAATGTCTAAATATCACAAATGTAAATGAGTTTATTACTTTTCTTAATCCCTTTTTCCTCCTGGTGTAATCTGATCACTTTTCGTGTCCCGATTAAGTTATTTTGTTACTCTCACTTAAGCCTATCTCTAGTATACAAGTTTAATATGTGACGGGGATACAAAAAATTATTTAGCCTACAGAAATATCGATTTTGATCACATGCTAACATTGCACTTGCGCATTGAAATAGTAAATAGTTGTAAAATATATAAACGCCATTTATAAAAAACTTATTCTTTAGAATCAGCAAAACATTAAGGAGGTTCCGTCATGTAAGAGCTTTTACCAACTGAAATTTTCCTTATACTCCGCATTATCTGTTTGACAAAGCTTGATAACTTCCAGGTTAGTGGTAAAGACAAACCGAAGTGCTCGCAGTGTGACGGGAGAAGTAGTCCACAACTCAGGCACTGTTGTAGTCTCAGCCTCAACCAAGGAATGGGCCCTGGCCAAGCAGTTGTACAGGTGTGTACGTGTACCAGTAGCCATTTTAGTTTCAGAAAAGTGGGTACTTTTAGCCCTTGATAATTGAATAGGCATCAAAATATCAATGATTGATGCCTCTAGCCTAAAGTATAATTTGATCTATCACAATAAGAGTCTCAAATCTTCCCGGTTGTGATTTTCCAGACAAACAGATCACTGATCGTAATTGAAGTCACTTCTAGCCTTGAGGACAACATAATTATTAAGGCTGAAGCAAATGAACTGTTAGTTATCAGAGCAACGATGGCCAATCCACTGATTCGATGATGGCGCAAGAGTTGGACTGCAATTCAAGCGCAATAGCATTTTGGTATTAAAAGCCGTTTAAGAAAACACTGTGGTGATTCAAAGATGAAAAACGATAATGACAGACTTCTTCATGTTTAAACTTGATATCGGTTGGCCCAGTTTTATTTTGAAGAACATTTAGCCTATATTTACCGCAGATCTCTTAAGATTACACAGATGTATTTTAAACTCTACTGGCTTGTAGTTTAAAGAGATTTTTGTAAAAAAAAAACTGATTAATTTTAACCCCTTGCCAGTAAAAAAGCAGATAATAAATTGCTAGCCTATAAGTTGACTTTTCTTAGCTTATTGGTTGGTAGGCTACTTATTTTCAGTCTTTTTATACAAAGATTTCATTTGATAACCCCCACCCCTGGTCCAATGATTGTTGGGTTATTGAGAGTTTATTGTTGGCTTAGAATACATTGGTATTGTCGCTATTCCAATTAAAAGTAAACAAGGGAAAATATTGGCTACTAAATTGTCACTCCTACTTAATTGGTTGACGTTGACAAATTTATTTAGTTTAGCAGTAATATGAGACTAATGCACTAAGTTAGTAGTTTAAAACAAATGTACCTAAAGATCAGTACACTGTTTTTTTATCTTTGATTTTGAAAAATGGTTAAATTTCTCAGTTTTTTAGTAGTGATTTCTATACACTGTTACAGCTTGGGTGACACAGCTGCATATGTTAACTTGGCTCGAGTCCTGGCTCAGAGATGTCATGAAACCGGAATCTCTGAAGTGGCTTGCTTTATAGAGCGCAAACCTGACACTAAGGTATGAACTAGGCTTGTCTAATGGAAAACTATTGTACGTGGCCCCAGGCCAAAGTGGTTGCATGACGTAAGGGTTTTTTTGTCCTAAGACGCCAGGCCCTAGCTCAGGATCGTTTTCTCATTACTTCAGGCTAAATCTAGGGGTTGTGGTGTTATCGCTTCGATAAAATCCTTTGTTAATTTGGTGGATTTGGACACAGGACCGAAGCTGTGCTCTACCACTACACCAGCTCACTCCCCTGTGGAAAGGATCGAATAGTTTTTAGTTTGAGAAGGTCGGTTCATTTAACTTGAACAGTCAATTTTCTCCTAACCCTACTAAAAGTTGTACACAAAGGTTGTATGAAATCTTTTACCCAACCTAGGTAAATGGTGTCCAATGGGTACAGTTTCTCGAATTTTGATTACCGGTATTGGGTTTTTCCAGGTGTTTTCTTTTTTAAGTAGTCTATGGACCTATAAGACGGTTTTTTATTGAGGACATGTTAGGTCTAGCAAATGCTTGAATCTCAGGGAAAATCGTCATTTAAGTAAAGCAAATCCACTAGAAAAATTGGAAATCGCTAATCCAGCATGTTTGTTTGGGACTTTGGCAGTAGTGTATTTATGAAAAAATTTAAATTACTGAATGCAATCAAAAATAGTTGTTATTGCAAGAATAATGGAGATATCGCTGAAATAAAGTATAAAAGCCAGGGATGTAGGTGTCAGGCCATTTTTCTGTGTTCAGTTTTAATTTTTCAGTAGGCATACCCTCGATTCAATCTGATTGTGTGAAACCTTACCAAGCTGCCAAACGTGCCTGGAAGGCTTTTTCAGTGTAGGGAAAAATTGTATTCATCATTACCTCCTAGATTTATATGACTTTAGTTTTACCCCTTTTACCTCAACTATTATAATTTAGTATATCAGGTAGTTAGTTATCAAACATGAGTTTCATTTGTAGGCTTTTTGTCTCCAAATACAATTATTAGTTAGCAATAAGCATTGACATCATCAATATTCAATACAAAAAAATACAACATAAGGAATGTATGAATAACAGATTCATCATGAACATAAATTAAGCCTGGTATATGACTGTTGTGTTGTAGGTGGAGGCTTTCCTACAAGAGCTTGAAAAGGAGGGTGTTACATTGAGTGAACCTGAGGAATACGAACATCCCAGACCCACACAGCTGGTCAAGCCTGAGAAGCCATGGGAAGTTTATTAGTTTCTGTTTTTGTAAGTTAAATTTATAGTTAAATAAAGTAAATTGTTTTGTAAGGGAATTTTAAAATTATCCCTTTCCTGAGTCAGATCCCTGCCTCCTCAATGTAACCAGTCACAACCGCGAAGATGGGAGTTATCTTACCAATCGTTTACAAAGTCTAGACAACCCCCAAACCTAAACCTTGGATCCCCCAAACCCATCGAAGTATATAACACAACTGGAACACCGGTTAGATAGGAGATGTGGGATAAAAAGCGCGCCGTTTCGGTAACCTTCCTCCACCACTATGGGGGACCCAACGCAGATATGTCAGTTCCTCAAGCCGTGCACGCGGTTGTTAATACGCTCCTGACCGTGCATACAAAAGGTTGACTGCAATTAAAGTTATATATTCGGAATCTGCATTAACTGCAGAATATGACAGTATAAATATAATCTTATTTAAATCGTAATTCGAATTTTAACAACTAAAAATGTTAAACAAATATCACACCTTGACATGAAAAAGTTACTAAGCGAGGATTTTTTTTATTTTTTGGTCAGAAGCAAACTTCAAGCGAGAAAATTGTAGCTAATGAGATGTTCTTCAGCATATAACCAAGCAATTTCAAATAAAATTTTCTAGTCGTGTGTAATGGAGTAATTAGTAACGCAAAGAGGTTATTTATAAATTGCGCCGCGGGCCGTTCTCATCTGGTTCCGCTGATCTTTACGTTTACGGTACTCCCAGAAACGTTTTGAGTACAACCAATAGTTATATTAAATTCATTTTTAACACATAGGTAACACATAACTAAATACTGAATTATCACCTTCTAGGTAAACTATTTACATACAATGTTGCCGTAAATTAAAACATAAAATGTAGACTATAGATACAGGGACAGGGACTGGTAATCCCCCTTTGTTTAAATGTAACAAGGGATCGTGTATTATCTGCTTTGTTTGGTAATTAATGAGAAATTTCAAATATTAAGATCAAATAATTGATAAGGTCATAAATACTAAACCTAGGAAGTATTTTTCAATAACAAAAATTGAATGATAAATTTACAAATCGAATTGTTAGTCGTGTTCCTTTGACAATATGAGTATTTGTATCATGAAACAACTTACTAACTAGTGAAACAACTAACTTAGTGGGGTCGTATAGCTGCATATAGTGGCAGAATATTTCAGTTCTGGCAGACAGGCTGCAATTTTAGGTGGTCATAGTATGCAAGTTTCTGAACCTAAAACCGCCCAGACCCCAATTTTTAAGGACCTCGGTCGTCCGTAATGACGTCATCAAAATGGCGGCCGTAAGAGGATGCTGGGTCCCCATGAATTGACTATAACGACCGAATGCCTGAACCGATTTTCATGAAATTTGGCACACAAGTGCTTGAATACATTATCTCGGCCTGGGTTGAAAATGGTCAAGTTTCATCAAGTAATTTCAAAATGGCGGCTATTCAAAACTAAAAAAAATTATGAGGAAAATAATTGTGAATTGTTTTATACAGGGTGAGTTTTAAAAGAGTTCCCCCCCCAAATTTTTATACATTTCTTAAGATATCAACTTTGAACCATGTCAGATCATTGTAGAGTACTTTATTTTGACTGGGTTTACATTTTTGGCCGCCATCTTGGATCCGCCATTTTGGATACAAAAATATTTTTTCAAATGTAAAGATAGGGTTGTGACCCACCGTTTCAAACAAAACCTTTACGCTGAATACAATGCTGCAATCCGTTAAAAAAAATGTTGATCCATTCTAAAGTTATGAGAACTTTTAATAACTTTATTTTTAGTCCATTATAACATTGTGCATTTACAAACTAAGGCCATAATCTCAAAATAGTGCTAGATAAAGATAAGTGGACACCACCATTTATTGTTGACCTATTTTCACTCGGTTATGACGGATGTATTTTTTTCAGCCGCCATATTGGATCCGCCATTTTGAAATGTGATAAATTATTTTAAATATGAAGGGGGTGTTGTGACCCTTTTGACCCATCATTTTGAACTACTTTTTTATGTTGAATTTAATGCCGCAATCCGTTTTTCATTGTCATGTTTGGTTTTTGAAATATTGACATTTTAAATCAAAATAATTGTTATATTTTATCAAGAAAGCTTGATAACAAAAAACGGATAAAAAAAAACTAGTCGAAATGAAGTAATCGCTACTCTACAATTATCTGACGTGGTTCGGAGTTGATATCTTAAGAAATGTATAAAAAAGTAGGGAGGGGAACTCATTTAAAACTCACCCTGTATAAAACAATTCACAATTATTTTCCTCATAATTTTTTTAGTTTTGAATGGACGCCATTTTGAAATGACTTGATGAAACTTGACCATTTTCAACCCAGGCCGAGATAATGTATTCAAGCACTTGTGTGCCAAATTTCATGAAAATCGGTTCAGGCATTCGGTCGTTATAGCCAATTCATGGGGACCCAGCATACTCTTACGGCCGCCATTTTGATGACGTCATTACGGACGACCGAGGTCCTTAAAAATTGGGGTCTGGGCGGTTTTAGGTTCAGGAACTTGTATACTATAACCACCTAAAATTGCAGCCTGTCTGCCAGAACTGAAATATTTTCCTGCTACCCAACCTGACTAAATGTTTTAAACACACGATTAGTAAAACGTGTTTTGAGTGTCATTGTTATTCTGTATATGTTTTAAAATTCATATCATCTCACATAAGAGAAAAGGGTTTGGTTAATAATACTAAACAGTACTTTTAAGAATATGTTTTACTGCCCACAATCGTGCTTAAATATTGTACAAAGGTTGCATTACATGTTGTGAAACAAAACCAATTTCTTCAATCTCTGCCTTACACCTAACTTATTTTTGTTACATTCATTCATAATGTCCCTAGCATTGGAGACACAATTGGTTTTGTAAAACAGTGTCCCTAACAGTTTCATTCATGGGCGGCAGCCCGGTACCGGTATTGATATTTATCTTCTGCAAATAAATGAAATATATGATAACATCAATAGAATAGTTAGTTGTATTCTTTAACTTATATCAACTATTAAAAAAGGTTAAAATTTATTTAGCTTTACAATGATCGAGTAGCACAAACACAAAGAGTTGCTGGACTGAGGAGGTTGGTGCGACATAAAATCAACCTCGTCACGCTATTAATCACTATACTACAAACTTAATAGTAAATTGCTCAATCACATGTTAAAAATCATCTCTTAAACTACAACTTTGTCGCTTACAGTTTTCATCTGACCCAAAAATAAAATACTTCCTCGCATACAAACTTTTTCATGTCGCAATGTAAAAATTGTTAACCCTCTAACTATGGAAATTCTATTTTAAATCAAAAGTAAAATTTATTTATACCATAAGATTCTGCATTTAATGCAGATTACGAATATATAAACATTATTGTACTTAATCTTTGTTATTGAATGCTAGGAGCGAGTTAACAACTTCGCGCACTATTCGATGAATTGGCTAAAATCCGCTGGGTCCCCCATGTTGGTGCGGGAAGGCTGCCACAATGGCGCGCTTTCGTGAACACGTACCTAGCATTCCAGTTGTGTTATATACTTCGATGCCCAAACCTTTCATCCAACCAACTCCACTTCAACATCCAACCCAACAAGTAAGCTTACATGTTTCAACAGGCCTATTTTTTGTCCTGGATTCGAATTACAGAGGCTTGCGGTAACACAGTTTGAATTGTAGAGGTTGACTTTAAATTTTGGAGGCAACAGTTCGAATTACGGCAACCAAATTCAAACTGTAGAGGCTTGAGTATGTGGAAATTTGAATTGTAGAGGCTGCATTAAGCGTAAAAATCACTTTGAATTATCGGTATACAGTATTATTTTTGAGGTTTTCTGAGGTGAAAAGACGAACATTACTAATTATAGAGGTTCAAATTAGCGAGTTTCTACTATAAGATCAACTGAACCTGTGTTTTATTTCAATTTATACTATTGGCAACACTGTCAACAACTCACTGGCCACCATATTAGTCCTAAAGAAAACTCTCTCTTCGTTAGTTGAAAATGCTGTAAGTGAAAGTGAATATCCTAATTTTTTTGTGTTTGTGTATAGTGTAAAGTTTTGTTTTTCCTGTGCCAGTTTGGCCTTTTTCCCATTCAGGCCAGCCTGCTATTGGAAAAAAATCCTAAAAACCTAGGCCCTTGTGCTCTACGTTACATTCTTTGCCGAGTAGGTACTTAATATATAAACTTTGAGATCATTCAAATTTGACAGGGAGTGCCAGTGTGAAAGTTACATTGTTTTGCAAAAGGTTGAGTAGGCCTAAGTATTGTGGAGTTTGTGTGTGGGAAGGCCTTATGAGGTTGCTTTGAAACATTTGTGTATGCATTCCTAGAGTAAATTGGTAAAAGGCCAAATTAAATGGATTTAACTAATTTTACCCAGTAATTTGTGACTATTTTAACAAAGTATATATATTTTTAATACTATCCACTAGATGGTTTACCTTTGTTGGTAATAAGTTTGAGCTTTGAAGAAATGCAAGACTCCATACAAGTTGAGTTCTGAAACAAGTAAAACATTGTTATAAGCAACGGTATCAGCAACCCACGACCAAGTCGTGGTAGTTATGATACTTTTGTGGGGAAACCATACAAAAGTTGCAATAACTTTAGAACTGTGATTTTTACAACATTGGTGGTTGTATCATTTCATTTTAGACTTAAATGGACTATAGCATACTTAATTTCAATCAAAATAGTGTGAGATTTTTTTATGAAAATCTTATTTTCCTGTTATTTTATGGGAAAATCACCACTAAAAATCAACATTTTAAAAAATATAAAATAAAACCTGGAGATATTACAGGTCCCTAGAAAGACACATCACTTGGAAATCTACTTTTGGGTCTAGTGGGACTCAAAACTAATATCTCCACCCAGCATTCTAAATTCATACATTTTTACAAAAACAATACTTTCTCCATAGGGCCTAACTATGTATTGGAGGAGAGAGTAAAAATTGCATATTGTTTATTGCAACAATAAAACTAAATTTGTTTTTTAAATCTCTAAGAAATGGTTTGGAATGGTCAAAATCGGTTTAAACCAATGTTTACCCCATGAAAGCCCCCATAAACCATTCTTCCTATAGTAAACGTTGATTTAAGTCAGCCAAATTCCAATATTAGTGCTCTAAAAATTCTCGCAAAATAAATTAAACTTAAAACTTACAATTTCAAAACTAAGATGTTTAGAGAGAGAGAGAGAGAATCTTTATTACATAAGCGTAGAGCTTAGAAATGGTGTCAACAAACAAAAACAAATCTGGAAATATACATAAATGTTACAAAAAAAATTGATTTCATCAGTCTTTTTCACAGAGGGTGTAGAACTCTTCCATGGTGTAGATGGGATTATCTATCAGCCAGGTAAGTAGTCTTTCTTTCAATGTCTTTGCATTGCCGGTCTTGATTGTTGTCGGAAGAAGATTGTAGAGCCTGGCTCCTGCGTATGATGGCTTCTTCGCTTATCTGGCAGTTCTGTGTGGGGGCAAGTTGAAATTTGCAGCGTTCCTTGTGTAATGCAAGTAGTGTATATTTGCATTTCTAGGAGTGCCTTGGTTGAGGGCAAAATGTACGACCTCAGAGATGTATATGGCGATTAGAGTTGGAATTTTCAGCATTCTGAAGACATTCCTGCAGCTATCGTCTTGCTGGAGGCCACCAAGAATTCTTACGGCACGCTTTTGCAATTTCAGGACACGCTGGACATTCTGCTTGGAAGATTTCCCCCAAAGCACTATTCCATACCTGAAAAGCGTCTCAGAAAGTGCATGGTAAGCTACACGTGCTGTGGCTGGAGAGGTAACTTTGTGGAGACTTCTGAATGCAAATAGCGATGAGCTGAGCCGCTGGCAAATGGAATTGATGTGGGCATTCCAACAAAGTTCGTTATCTAGAATGGGTCTAAAATGTTTGGTGGTGTCCGCCACTTGGATAGTTGGACGACTTGAAACGGCATCTTTGAATTTTCCAAAGAAGAGTTGCTGAGTTTTACTCTCGTTGAAGACTAAGTCGTTATTTGCGCAGTAATCCATAACTTGATTGATTGCGATGAAGTTGTCAACTTCCAGACACTCAGGATGCTCCCTGCTGGCCAAGAGAACAAGTCATCTGCAAACATGACTGTACTGTGTGGCAGTGGGGCTCCATAAATGAAGGTAGATCGGCAGCAAATAGGGCGAAAATAAGGGGGCACAATACGGAACCCTTCGGGACGCCTCTTACTACATTTAGCAGCTCTGACCTGACAGAATTTTCTCTACCTTTTGTGGTCTGCTTGATCTCCACCAGCTGTTGTCTTCCACAAAGGTCGGATTTAAACCAGGCTTGTGGGGCTTTGCAAATGCCAAATGTCTGGAGCTTCTTCAAGATGAGCTGGTGGTCCAGGCAGTCGAACGCTTTGCTTAGATCTAAGAAGGCGCCTCCAACAGTGTCGCCATCCTCCAAATAATCAATGATATGTTCAACAATTTCTGTAACTGCTGTGATGGTAGATCTGCCCGTCAAAAAGCCCCTTTGGAAGGAGGTTGTTGGATTTCAGGTGATCCATAAGCCGTGTTAAGACAACCTTCTCCAATAACTTTGAAAATGCAGGGACCAAAGATATTGGCCTAAAGTTGCCCATGTCATCCTTGGAGCCTTCCTTGTGGAGGGGGTACACTTTGGCAATTTTCATTTTGGATGGGACAGATGCCTGAGAGAGGGATTTGTTGAAAATAACGGTAAGAGGAGAACAGAGTTCCTCCGCACAGAACTTCAAAAGAAGACATGTGGACTTGCCAACCCTGGAAAATAAGCAGAAGCGAGTGAGCTGGTCCTAACACTCAGATAACTTGAATGATTTTCTTGTAGATTTCATTTGATTTATACAACGACAACACCAGGTTACATATTTTATGGGTGAAAGATGGTTAGCGTTGAACATATACCCAGTTAAATTTATGTGAAGATAGCTTTGTTACTAACTAAAATAATCAGCTGTTTCTTTAGCCAGGACAATTCATTACAAGATAGGTTCAAGACAGATAAGTCGAGTTTCAATCCGTTACTTTACTTTTCATACTTTTACTTTATAATGAAATGGCGACCATACAAAGTAGGTATTTTAAGCCACGTATGAATGGATATGAGTGTAGGATGAGTGGCGCGATCTTATAATCTTGTTAGTGACTAAGGCCGACATATTCCTTAGACACAGCTGTTAATTAATAGCCCATACAGCTAATGGCAACTAAAGGACCTACAGTTTATAACCACATTTTTGCCTTTGGTATATACGAATTGGTATAATTATCAGGATAAGCATTAAAAATCGTATGACAAAATTCTGGATTATGGCAAGTTCCTTATTATTTAAGTGATCTTGTTGTGTCAATGGCTCGGTTGGTATCATGAAAATCAGACTTAGATTGTTAAGCACCATACTCAAGCTCAATTTGGTATAACTGAATTTTCATTTATGACTTTTAATGTGAATCAAATAAATTGCACTACAAAGTACACGATGGCATAATCTTCATAGTCTGATCAAGCTACGTTTTCGATCCCTGATTAGAATACAATTTTGATGTTTTAACATATGTTTAGTTAACTATAAATTACATTCCTGAACAAGAGATGGGAAGTCTAGTATCAATTTGAATAACACTCTAAACAAGTTATACTTTAAAAGCTACTCCCCCTTAAACTACTAACTTATTTTGGGCAACTGCTTCTAACCCACGCTGAGGAATTCCTGCTAATCAATTATTCTGGCCTCTCAATTAATTACATTTCAACATTATTCTTGGAATATATAATTGAGATAGTCCGGTTCAATAGCCATAACATTCAGTTTGTGAAACTAAAAATTTATTTAACTATACCCCCGCCACAGCAAACCTGCAGACTAAGCAAATTTCCATTTGCCTAATTGGATATATACACTAAAAAGTCTCCTTAAAAATTTCACATTTATTATCTGTTTAGATAGCATTAGTTTGACGAGTACTCTAGGTTTGCTGCAACGGGGAGGGTAAATAAGTTTTTTTTTTTGTAAAATGTAATAGTTTAGTACGAAATAAATGCATTTTTGTGATCAAAATATGCTCATAAACAAGCAAACAGTTGACTTATTCTCCATAAGAATAACATAGGAATTTTAAATTTACATTTTTTTGTAATTTTCTCCGTAACCATTAGGTGCATAATAACCCTTCAATATACTAAATTATTTGTTTTTTTAAGCTCTACAAAATAGTTTGGAAAGAAATTGCTAAATTTTATGTTTTTTTTGGCCAAAAATTAGCAAAATCAATTTTTACCTTATAAAACCCCGTTCCCAAGGTTCGATCATGCTGGTTCGCGAACTCGTATGAATAAATGTATGTTTACACGTTTATACCAAATTTCATCAAATTCGGATCATTTTTGCTCGAGTTATCGTGCTAACGGACACACACATATATATATCTAATATATAAAATTCTCGTGTCACAGTGTTTGTCTGCAAACTCCTCCGGAACGACTTCACCGATCGTTATGAAATTTGGTGTGTAAATTCTGTAGGTATGCGAATAGAAAGTAAACTATTTCCCGTTTCGAAATTCTTAAAAGGGCTCCGCCCCAGTGGCTCTGGAGTTTCCCATGTTAACCTTATGAGAAATGGAATTAATGAATCTTAACAGCTGTTTCAATTAAACAAGTTGGTTCTGTTCTATGATGTTCAATAGCATTAAAGTTACAAGGATTACCAACAGGGTGCAGCACTATTATTTCTTTTACATTTATGACAACAGCTAATTTGCAACCAAAAGGTGAGTGAGCGTAGCGAACGAACTTCAACCTGGAGGCGAGTTAGCGTAGCGAACGAGCTAACCTGAAGGCAAGTGAGCGCAGCGATCGAGCTCCAACCTAAAGGTGAATGAGCATAGCGAACGAGCTCCAACCCAAAGGTGAGTGAGCGTAGCGAACGAACTTCAACCTGGAGGCGAGTTAGCGTAGCGAACGAGCTAACCTGAAGGCAAGTGAGCGCAGCGAACGAGCTCCAACCTAAAGGTGAGTGAGCGTAGCGAACGAGCTCCAACCCAAAGGTGAGTGAGCGTAGCGAACGAACTTCAACCAGGACGTGATTGAGCGATGCGAACGAGATCATCTTGAAAATTAAACTTAACGGTACTTTCTTTCCATCGGTCTGTCTTAGGGGAAACCTATAACTTTGGCGATACGAAGTTCGCCGGGTCAGCTAGTATATATATATAAATATTATGAAAACTGTAGTGATTAGGGCTACTATTTTGATATACAAATGCATTATTAAAAATTAAGTACCCTTTTTTTGAAACTCATTTTATTATTAATTCTATTCATTCGCCTATTGTGTCTGATTATAATTGGAGTGTCCAATCAAAATTGATCACCACTTACCATCTTTTTTGTATATTTACCGTGTTATGAGAAACAGTATAAGCGTAAATATATGTTTTAAGTGTTTTATTTACTTTCCGTAAATGTAATAACACGTACAATGCTGATCAAGAAGTTATTGAATTTAACTATCTTATTTATTTTGTACTCAATCTATTATCTGCACTTCTAACTGTACAATATTTATGTAAAAATTCAGATCTTTACTTTTATTAAGTGACGTTTTTTAATTGAGAAGCAACAATTTTAATTTTTTTGATCGCATCATAAAATCTTTAGGCCTAGTTGAAATTGTAATTGTTTATTTTATATCATCTGAACACTAATGAAGCAAATTTCCAAGAATCCTCTAAGCAGAGTTGTCTACAGGGAATCCTTAACCCTTGGAATTGATATTAGTGGTATAATTATCTATGTGTAATCATTGACTATACACAGTCAATGGTGTAATTTATTGAAGAAGATATTAGTTTCATGTGTAATATATTTAGCATACCTTCTCAGTAGCGTATCTGATTATATCTCAGTAATGAACCATTAGTTGGTAGTAATGAAGAACAGGTGTAATAGATTTGTAAATAAATTGACAAATACTTTTTGTTAATTGATTAAACCTTTGACTACCTATTAATTAGTAGCCAATAGTCAATGATTATACTAAAACGTATTACATACTGAAGTGTTTGGAACAAAACCATATACATTGCTCGATATATCATCATTAATATTAATAAATATATGATAAACAGTGGCAAATTAATGAGTCATAATTAATTGTTCACTGCATATCCAAGTTCTGGAGAAAGCCAACATACTAAAACGACAATTAAAATTTGACCTCTGTTTATCCAACAATTCATTATAAGCATTTTCTAAAGGAATTATCTACAACGTAATTAATTAGGTGTAATTGTTTACCTTGCATTCTTTGTGTATAATTGTTTTAAGCAATTCTAACGCATTGACTATTTTCAACTGCAATTTTGTTGGCTTATATAACCTTTGACGATTGATAGCACTATTGATTGAAGTACTTCAACATACAATATTTGAAGTAAAACCACAGAAAGATGAATTAGAATTACTTTAAGCCATATAAAAGAGACTAAGAAAAACAACAAGCTATAGAATGATACTCGTGCATATTTTTACTTTGAAGTTTGTCTTCTGTTTCAAATGTCCAAAGAGCATTCATATTTGCAATGTTTCCTAGAAAAGCATTTCACATCAAAGTTTATACCTACCGTAATGTTTGACTTGGATTTTGTCACGGGTTGTTTGTTCATTAATAATTCCCTGACTGAACTGCTAATAAGTTATGATACTGGATCAGGTAGGCAGTAATAAAAAATTAATAAAAAAATACACTTAATAGAGGGAGTCTTAGAACAACAATCCCTGAGAAAATGATCCTTTTCGTGTTGTAAGTAGGTTTGCCTACAGTTTAAGATGAACGGAACATTACTACTGTATGAGTATGGCATTACCAATTGGCTAAATGTTGTGAGATATTGTTGCGATTTAAACCAAGTGCTTCAAACTCTAGACTAGTCAGTACCTCTCAATTATTAATCTACTGGTAAACTTGAGAAATGGGCTCTAAATAAATGAAAGTCAAAACTTTAAAAACCAATATTTCTAAAAAGTTAAATTTACAAAATGTAAAATAATTTCATATTAAACTTAAGGTAAATTAAGAAAAATTATTTGAACTCAGCTTCTAAGTATCTAATGAACACCAAACAGAATGTTGTAACATCATGTCTGACAGTTTATGTGAAGAGTTACATATGTAACAGTTCTTTGAAACGTTGGCATTAACTGTAAAATGTAAACTTAACTCCTGACCTTTATGTTTGTTGTGTGAAAACTATCTAGATTTTACCTTAGATTTGAAATATGTTTACTGGGTTGGACAAAAGTCCTCACATTGTATTTAAAGTAAAACATATCTTTTGGCTTGCAAATAGTTACCAATGTTTTAAGAACTGTACTATCCAAGCAGTCAATGAATAAACATCTTTTAATATCATCATTTGTAATATTGCCCAAACATAAATTTGCCTTGAATTTAATATTCCAAACATCAATGTCACATGAATTAGGGTTAAATTTTTCACACCTAAGTTGACTTACCAACATAGGATTATTACAAGAGTTGCTAGTAATGTATCTTCAGACATTATAATGAATTAGACTGTGGAATTGAATAAACTATCTTGCACTCTTATGTTTTCCATAAAATCATCCTCGTCGCCAGTTTTATGTTTGAAGTAAATACATAAATTGATAGGTAAATTAGTTTAATAAAATAGAACTGAACTTATTCATGAGTCAAAGCTAGAAAACAAAAACAATAATAATAATAACTTAAAAGTCAGCTGCAAATAAACAATGTTAAAACATATCATATTTCATCAGATATTTGATTTCCTCTATTTGAGTCATAGTTGACATAAAGATTTGACAAGGGAAAGTTTCAATGAATCCTATAAAAGATCATTGATCAAAATAAGAAATGTCCCCGCTTTATTACAAATGATATTGAGACGTTCTCAGTATTGAATGATTTATATAGGTTTGACGCCTCAGTGATGACAGTAGTTTTGTCTTCTGTTTGAGATTTTAAGTATGGGTTTTTTATTCTTGATATAAAGTTTAGTAACTTATCACCCTATCGACTGACGAAGCTCTGCAGATCTGACAGGTTATATTAGTTGTGCAAATTTTCACCAGAGTTACACTGTGTCTGTCAACGACACATTTCAATAGTTGGTATTCATTTTCTACAGTGGGTTTTTTCCTCTCCTATTTGTAGTACCGGTACCACAAATTAAAAAAAAAATATGTCTGGCCGTTAGATAATAGAAATCTCCCAGCTCTTAGTCATTTTGATTACCATTGTAAAAACATTCAAAGCAGCTGCTAATTACAGCATTTTAATTTGCATAACCCTACGATGGATGATACTCGACAGTGGTGGTTAAATATATACAACACTCAATTCACTTTATAAACAACTAGCTGTACCCGCAGGCTTTGTCACGTTTAACTTCTTAATTTTCAAGATGAGCTCGTTTGCATGGCTCAATCACGTCCTGGTTGAAGTTCGTTCGCTACGCTCACTCACCTTAAGTTAGAGCTCGATCGCTGCGCTCACTTGCCTTCAGGTTAGCTCGTTCGCTTTGCTAACTCGCCTCCAGGTTGAAGTTCGTTCGCTACGCTCACTCACCTTTTGGTTGCAAATTAGCTGTTGTCATAAATTAAAAAAAATATAGTGCTGCACCCTGTTGGTTATCCTTGTAACTTTAATGCTATTGAACATCATAGAACAGAACCAACTTGTTTAATTGAAACAGCTGTTAAGATTCATTAATTCCTTTTAAATATGAAAAATCATAAGGTTAACATGGGAGCCCGAATCCCGATCAGAATAAAAACTTCTTAGTTTTCCTATTTAATGCCCAAAGAATCGGTGTACCGAATTTCAGCCTCCTAGGTAAATTAGTGGGAGAGTTAGTGATGAGTGAGTGAGTGAGTGAGTCAGTGAGGGCTTTGCCTTTTATAAGTATAGATTTGGCCGATGTTACTATGTAGCATCATAGGCTATCCAACTTTTGTTTAGTCTAAGGGAGTAAGATTAATCCATGGTAGTATTCTGTTGCTTTTTGTTTTGACCTATATCTGTTCAATAGATTATAATCTGTATATTAGTGTATCTTATATACTGTTCAAACTCAGAAATTATGCACATTGAAAGGAAAATAGCTGAGTGAACTGAAAAAAATGAGTGGAAAAAATTGAGAAATAACTGAAAGAACCTGTATACAAACAATTTGGATAGCTGTGAAATCATTACCTACTTAGCTTTTTTAACACATATCAACTGCACGTGTATACTGCAGCTTATAGCTTATTTTGTACGACTAAATCTACCGCCACCACTGCTCAAACTTAAGCCATACCGTACGTGTCAAATTTTGCACACAATTTATTTTTATTATAACCTTTATATTGAAATCAGATATGAAGACACAATAGGAAATATTTTTTTTAATTCATTATTATATTTTAACATTCTTTACCAAAATATTGTATAGGCGGTAAAAAAGAACTAACACCAAAGACATTTCAAATGATTTTAACTTTTAATTTCACAAAAAGTCATCACGTACCCATAATAAATTGGATAACATTAAATCTCTTTTCATGGTTGAATTAAAAAAAAAATACTCAATTTGGCACTACAATTTGGCTAACTAATGAGTTTGTTAAAAGTAAAAAGTAAACTTGTACAAAAGCTGCTTTCAGATTTAGTATCTCTGGAATTCAAAAAACAATAGTAATTTTTAAGAATTGGGATCTTGAATGAACCATAGAAATTTAGCTACTATATGATAATGAACGTTTGTACTTTACGCTTCAAAACACTTAATTCACGTGTTAATTTAAAACATTACTTAAAAGTTAATTCATTTATTTGATGTTCCCTTTGTACACTGTATGTGTGTAGATAAGTTAGAGCTTTACCACATTTTGCCAGAGTTAAAACATTTACCATTTTTGTATTACATTTAGGAATAATATTGTACTACAAACATGGTGTCCAGTTAAAAATTAGCTTTTTAGTTGTATTTTATGTTCATTGTGCCCTATGAAAGTGAATTAGTTTTGTGGCATGTGTAAATAATAGTTAAATACTAACTCTTAAAAATTTTTAAGAAAAATGTAACACTTGTCAAATAGACTGTATTTCTGCTTCTGTGTCCTTCTATTGTTCTCAAAGTGCTCTTGATACCCTTCAAGCAAGCAATCGCTAAAAAGGATTTCTTACTTCTTTTTCAACAAGTTTCACATGTTTATAGACTACAATCAGAGTACCCGTCCTTTGTACGGGGTTGGCGTATAAGCATAAAATCACAGACAATATAATAATTCCATTGTCTGTGATAAAATGCTTATTGCAGTTATACTCGGGCTCTGCGTTCGCAATAGGGGAGGACATGGTTGGAGAAAATTTGGTTCTTTAAATTTATGGTATGCTAGTATAACACATATACTATAGCCATAATGTTCTACCACTGGAGAAGCAAGCTGGTCTAGTGGTTAGAGTGCGAGACTTCAGTCTCTGAGGTCCAGGGTTCAAATCCCGCCAATCACCAATGGATTTTATCCATGTGATAATGTCGCAACCCCTATGTCTAGCCTGAAGTAATGTGAAAAACAATCCCAATCTCGTGCCTAGCATCATAGAAAAAGAATGTTCTACCACTGCACATAAGCAATAGTAAAAATTAAATTATCAAATATTCACATAAAATATCACAAATTATTTATTAAATTAAAAACATAAACATAACTGTTAACACTTTGACAGTTCTAATTTTGTATCACAGCTTTTTGTTGCTGCTTTTAACATTGTTTAAATTAGATGCTGTCATAATATGAATTTGGTTTATTTAAGTTGTAAGTGGATGCGGTAAGAAACTTCACTTCCCAGAAACATACGTTTATTATTTCTGTTCGGCCAAAAACTTGTATATTTGTCCAAAAACCAACACTTTTGGACTTAACACTCTGGGTATAAAAAATACCAAAGTAAAATATAAAGCGAATTGTTTGATCGACTTTTTCATATTAATTTCAATACAATTATGATTTCCAATAGTTTGTATATTCTAAGTACTAAATACTTAGGCATATACATCTCTATAAAAATAACATTTTAAACTATGATTCCAAATCAAGTAGGTCTATTTCCACAACTCCATTCTACATGCATCCTTTACTCATATTTGGGTTAAAATACACACCTAGCACCTAGTTGGCGTCCCCAGCTTAATTGATAATGCTAATAATAACATATTAAACTGTTTTTTCATTCGTTGACAAAAATGTAGTGAAACATTATGAAATTGAATTTGACCCATTTATAGTTTTATTTTATGAACAGAAATATTTTTTTCGGTTAAACCTTCATTTGGGTTAGTTTGGTTAGGTTATAATAGTTAAATTTTATAATAAAAAAATAGGATTTGAGGCATTTATAATTTTATTTTATGAACAGAACTATTTTTTCGATTTATAAACCTTCATTAGATATTTTCATTGTCAGCACGTTTGGTTGGTTTGGTTAGGTTATGACGGTTTAATTTCATAATAAAAAAATATATAATTGAATTTGAGGCATTTATAATTTTATTCTATGATCAAAAATCATCTTTCAATTACTAAACCTTCGTTATAGTCAATCAGAAGCCTCTAAATGACACTGTTGGCAAAATTAATCCTGAAAAACAAATTGTGCTTGCCAAGTAGTTACGAAACAAAAAGTAGGATGCAAGACTCATAACATATGGTTATAACAAATTATCTACAGTATAGAAGCAAATAATAAAATAAAGTACAACAGAAAAGCCCATTCACAATTTCCGTACTACGGATAACTGTCAGCAAAGGCGTATTAGAAAGCCATAGACCACAATAGAAAGTTAGGAAACTTCCATGCATCCAAAGTTTTGTCACGTGTTTTGGTTTACATAGTTGGTTATTTAATATGTTGTATGATTTGTTTTAAACTTTATTTAATTTAAAATCTGTTCTGAGCTAGTGATTGACCACTGTCGACTTTGATAACACTTAGCCGAATCTGAATGGGAGGTCCAGTATATTTACGGTTATACCCTCGCGGGCGAACCCACGGGCACAAGCTAGATCAATATAAATAAAATTAAATTAATTTTCGTAGCTTGTGCTTTATGCCTTATCAAACCATCCATCCCCCCTTCAAACTTAGAGAGTCTGGTTTTAATATTCCCCGGGGGATTGTTGTTCTGCCCACTCGGAGATCCTCCAAAAATACTATGTTGAGCTTTCTAGGATTTTATTTTTTAATTGTTGTTATGGAAACCCTAAGAAGAATAAAATATCCAATGTAGGTATAAAATGTGTACATATTTACTGTGTTTACATTTAAAATGCTTTTGATTTACACTGCAGAACACTAACAGTGAATCGAAACAGATTAAATAGAATATTTAATCAAGTAGTTAGATTCGTAATTTATAAAATAAAATCCTTGAAGTAATATGATAAATTGTATTACAGTAGTTGCATTTTTTGTAGCAACCTTACCGGTCTTTATTTCAACTATTTGTTTATACTCTGTTGCAAAGCCCGGAAATGGCTAGTTTATTTAATACATACCTGAATTTATATATTTCCGTCCGGTCCCATTAATATTGATCCAGCCCTTCTATACACGATCCTTTGGGGAAAATTGTAAAACAATCATTATGTTGAAAATGACTGTCTCTAGATGATTATTTATATATTAATTAATTCATCAGAAGTTTTATTTGTTTACATTTGCAATTAGTGTTTTCCTTTTTGATTGATTGTTATAGTTGGTCTTGAATAGTTATGTCTGATTAAAATTGTAGTTCTTTTTGTACTATGTTTTCTTGAGTTTATTAAAGTTTATCCCTTTTAGAAGAGTCAGTCTCGCGTTTTAACACATTAAATATTGGACGAAATGCTAATCTATGTTAATCACATATTCTCGCCATTTTAAAAACAAAATAGTTGTTATACCGATACCAGAGTTGTTGCGAAAGAAAATGCAGACTTTTGACCTGCAGTGTACTTCTAGACACTGCTTTAAAAAGAATGCGTAAAAACTGAATTATTTCAATAAAACCAAATTCCAAAGCGTCTATTGTCCAAAAAAGTTAACTATATGTACAATTTGTGTGGTCCTAGAACAATCACCGTGCTTTCCACCGATTCTGGCTATTGCGTTCAATGTGGCCTTAGTGATTGGTCAACCATCCCATGAAAGGACATCAGTTCACACGCTTCGCTTGGCTCAGTCTCATTGTACAATACTGCACAATGCATCCAATGTTATCCAAACCAGGCACTTAATTAAATAATATCTCTCTTTGCGAAATAAATTATCAAATATTGCAGTAAAATCATAAAGTATAATTTTTAACACGATATGATTTCGGATGCCATTAATTTTTCATAATGGATTCAACTGGTGTTGAGAATAAAGTCGTCAAGAGCAGAAAACATTATTTTACATATATTTTTCATATTTTTGCTTAATTGAAATACATTATACATATATACAGTATTATTAAGTATTCGTTAAAACAGCGAGGTTTGACAAAACGTCGTGCTCTTGTTCCTCAAAACAGTGATCGTTTCGACAAGTTTGATATTACATAAGTATTGTCATCTTCACCGCTTAACTTTACGCGTATTTAAGGGAATTATAACTTACAACATTATTTTCTAAATGCGGGGAAACATTGCGATTAAATGGTTCTTTCTCTGGTATAAGGCTACGTCTCATCTAACCACCTAATGAACAATAATGCAATCCAAAATCTGTTTGTATTTTAAGTATTAAAAATATTTCATCTTAAAAAAAATAATGAAACTGAGAACTTAGTACTGTATTACAATACAAGAGCGTACATTATTTTGTTTAGGTGTTCAAAAGTCATAAAAGAACTATTTAAACATCTATTATATTATGACTAGCAGAGTACCCGTCCTTCGTATACGGGGTTGGCATATAAGTATAAAATGCTTATTGCAGTTATACCAAACTAAAGCTTTGCGTTTGCAATGGGGGAGGACACATTTTGATCAAATTTGCTTCTTTAAATTTACGGTATACGATATTACACATCTACCATAGCCATACCACCATAGCCATGTTCCACCACTTCACCTAAACAATAGAGAAAAATAAATTATAAAAAATTTACAAAATATATACAATTAGTCATGAAATTAAAAACATAAACATAACTGTAAACAATCCTACTTTGACATTTGCATATCACTTTTTTTGTTGCTGCTGAGTTAAAATTAGCTGTTTTCATAAATGCAAAAAAATATAGTGCTGCACCCTGCTGGTAAATCTTATAACTTTTAATGCTTTTGCATACCATAGAACCAACTTTTTTAGTTGAAACAGCCGACTAAATTCTTTAATTCCCTTTTATGAATACTCATAAGGTTAACATGGGGAACAACAGAGCCACTGGGGCAGAGCCCGAAAGGATTTTTAAGATAAGAATATGCCTATATGTTAATCGGGAATGTGAGCTATCATCGTGCCAAATTTCAGCCCAATCCGTTCAGTAGTTTATGCGTGATTGAACTTCAAACAAACAAACAAACAAACTTTCACATGTATAATATTAGTAAGATAAGATTAAAGTGATCCAGTCCAATTTGTAGTCATAGTTTAAGGACATTAAACCAAATAAAAAGAAAGCCATAGGTCTATTTCACATCAAAATGAAGCTAAACGCTTGTTGATTAGCCGAAAATTATTGGTATGAACGAATTCTCTAAGGGCTTTGCCAATTTAGCAATATCCAAGCAAATATCTAAATGGTAAACGTTATACTACGTTAACATTATATAATTAGTTAAATAAACAATATTTCAATTAACAACAGTTTGTTTATTTACTTGAAAGGGGGTTTGATGGGGCTTTATTTACATTGTGGAAATGTGTGAGCTGTTTAGTATGAGGGATATGTTTAGTTAAATGAAGGTGGTAAAAGTTTAGTATACTATTGCTCATAGTTTTCTTTGTAATTTATATAATAAACTAAAGAGGACTGGCGAAAATTGAAACATTATGGCAAAATACCTTTTCTATGTAAGTTACTTATCAACACTGTAAAGTAATTGACTATCGATACACTACGTTAGGGTTTGATTGTAGGTTTAGGTCTACAATTTCAAATAGTGTTTTCTTTTCAAACAAATTCATAGAGTACTGTATTTTTAAACACGCACCATCGCAACTTATACTTGGATACCAGATAATTTGAACCTCTTTTCTAAAGGGTGGACCAAAAAAACAGGGACAATTTTAAAATGTTATTACTCAGCTGTTATAAAGGCTGGAGAATTCATTGATGCGACAAAAGAAAATTTATTTGATGCCATTTAGTGTATAGTTACTATGGATAATCAATGGTTACCGCAACATCGTGTCTTTGTCATAGAGACTTTTTGAAGAATAATTTGACTTTCATTTCTACTCAACGTCAATTTCGTTTTCATTTCAACATTGGCCGTAATAGTGCAACCCCTAAGCGAAAAACTATTTAAAGTTGGGTAAGTAATTTCCAGAACACGTCTTCTGCACTCAAAGTCAAACCTAGTGGGATACCTCGGACTGTTCGAACGCGGGAAAACATTGAAATGGTTCGCGCGAGTGTCCTGCGTCGAGCGTCCAAAGCCAACCGTTTGCAAAACATTGCATTGAAATTTAAATTTGCATAGGTTTAATTTTGAGTACAAAAGCCGTGTTTAGGACATTGTTTACCCATCTTTGAGTAGTTTATTCGGTTTGGGGCTGCACCATTACGGCCAAAGTTGAAGTGAACACGAAATTGACGTTGAGTGGAAATGAAAGTCAAATTATTCTTTAAAAAAGTCTCTATGACAAAGGCACGATGTTGCGGTAACCATTGATGATCCATTGTAACTATACACTAAATGGCATCAAATAAACTTTCTTTTGCCGCATCAATGAACTCTCCAGCCTTTATAACAGCTGAGTAATAACATTTTAAAATTGTCCCTGTTTTTTTTTGTCCACCCTATAAAAGACATTTACTACTCTTAGTAATTTGTTTCTAAAGTGAATAATATAGATGTGTAACTATTTCATCCAGCACGTCTAAAGAACAGCATTATTCCCTAGGATTATGATAAGCACTTTAAAGCAGCTCCTTTTTATTTATTTTCAGATCCGTTTGAATTTAATATGTTACGAATTAAAATGGTAAAAAGTAATTCTCTCAATAGTTTTTTTAATAGTTTGAAAGAGTTATTATACAACATAAGTACTTTTTGGTTACTTATGAATGTTTTAAAATAAAACCGTATGTTTTTATTTTATTTATCATGTGTAGTAAAGCTACAAGTAACAGCACAACCAACTATCATCTATACAGGGTGAGTTTTTACTGACCGTGTTAACTTCGCCAGTGGGTTCTACTCACTAAAAGGAACAAAAAAGTTCCTATAAACCCATGTCCGATTTTCGACCGTTTGGCTGTTTTGGGGGATTTTGTGTTTTTCTTATTTTATTAGACTTTGCTCCACAATTTATGTAATAAAAACTTAACCAATTACTTTAGAGAGTTGTAGTTAAAATCATCGGAAAGAACATTAAATTTGCTATAAATCAAAGGTTTCATTCAACAATTATACCATTACATAGTCCACGTTATATCCAAAATAAAGTAAAAATGTCATTAAATTAATTAATTACGATAACTTTCATGAGCCTCCTTTGATACATTAACCTGCATTTATGCAATGTTGAAATGCATTAAAAACTTGGCATTTTAATAATCTTTCAAATGATATGCTATTCAATACTATTATTGATATAAACCAGTGAGAAATTACTAATAAACTACACTAAAACACGGTTTACAGATTTTGTTTTTGCACAGTTTTACTGTTAATAATAATTACTGTATTCATCATGTTGGCATAATCTTGATTGGTAAAAGGCTCCATATTTTAATAAATGTTGAAAAACTCTAAATTGACTTGGAAATTGACTTGTTAAAACAGCAAATTACTTAACAAGGTATGTTCAAGCAGCTGAGTTATCTAGCTATAGATGACAAATCAATAAAAGCTGACTTAATCAAGCACAAGGTAAAACTAATTACACAGCATTTAAGAATCAAACACACTACATCTTTGAAAATGTGAAAAACCTTGAGTTTATACATTTTATTAATTCAGATAATTTTAATAAATATTTAAAAGTTAAAATAATGTACAAATTTTATCAGATAGTTCAATAAAATACATCATGGAGTATACAGTAATTATTATTAACAGTAAATGTGTGCAAAAACAAAATCTGTAAACCGTGTTTTATTGTAGTTTATTAGTAATTTCTCACTGGTTTATATCAATAATAGTATTGAATAGCATATCATTTGAAAGATTATTAAAATGCCAAGTTTTTTATGCATTTCAACATTGCATAAATGCAGGTTAATGTATCAAAGGAGGCTCATGAAAGTTATCGTAATTAATTAATTTAATGACATTTTTACTTTATTTTGGATATAACGTGGACTATGTAATGGTATAATTGTTGAATGAAACCTTTGATTTATAGCAAATTTAATGTTATTTCCGATGATTTTAACTACAACTCTCTAAAGTAATTGGTTAAGTTTTTATTACATAAATTGTGGAGCAAAGTCTAATAAAATAAGAAAAACACAAAATCCCCCAAAACAGCCAAACGGTCGAAAATCGGACATGGGTTTATAGGAACTTTTTTGTTCCTTTTAGTGAGTAGAACCCACTGGCGAAGTTAACACGGTCAGTAGAAACTCACCCTGTATATTAATAGGCAAGCATGTTTCTTTAAAACCTTTTTTCTCAGCTCGTGTGCATCGCAGGGAAAATCTACGCATACTGATATAAAGATAATTTACTGTAGATGGGCAGAATCCCTTTAAAAACTCAATCTATATATTAATAGGCAAGCATGTTTCTTTAAAACCTTTTTTCTCAGCTCGTGTGCATCGCAGGGAAAATCTACGCATACTGATATAAAGATAATTTACTGTAGATGGGCAGAATCCCTTTAAAAACTCAAATACGATCAAATAATATAAGGACAAAAAAATAATTTGAAATAAAAAAAATTAACATTATGGGTTGCCATGCTGGTGACGAAATAACAACGAATTATAAACAGGAAATCAAAACAAATGGAAGAAATTCCAATCACATGTTTTATTTACAGTGTGGGGTGGAAAAGAAGAATTCTGTACATTACATATTTTTGGTCGAGTTTTCGACCATTGGACGACCTCTATTATGTTTAAAAAAATAAACCTTTATCAAAGTTAATAAAAAAATCACACCATACAAGTGACAGCACAATCAACTACGTGGTACGGTGCAACCAATATCTGACACACTTAATTACAAAATATAAGTGACAGGGAATAAATTGCGAGCTGATACCAGGAAACTGATACCAACACAGATTCATCACAATATATCATTGACTGCAGTTTCAGATACGCGGTAAAATACTGAAATTGTTGTGTAACCAACCACACGGAGCAATTTAACCTGGCAACATGACACACAATATAAATAAATATATCTTATGATTAACCCAGTCAAAAAAGTAATACAACTAATTCTTGAAAACACACTTCATATAGAGATACTTAAGTGGTCAACTGTTTGGTGTAACTTATCTCTGCACAGAACGATGAATGAGAATTATTACTGACTATACCTTTCCTCGATTTTTTGCTTTTACGAAATAGTAAATCTAAAAAGTTAATTGTTAAAGATACGACAGTTTAAATGGTCAAAGGTGCAGATAATCGTATTCAGTAACAATTCCACACAAGTCACAATCTAGTATACACTTCATGGAATTCATTGCTTGATTCATAACTTGAAAGCGGTGGTGAAAAAGTAAATTTGTGAGGCAATAAAACCAATTGAAAAACATAGTATAGATTGCAAAGATAACACTATACATTGAAAATGCCAGATCCAAATTGAAGTTCAAATGTTTGTTCTTTTTAACTATCAAATATAAATACAATGTTGTGTGTGTCGTGGAATAGAGTAATACCAAAGAATGTGTGATTCTCAAAAACCTTTTTGTCCAAATGAAATTAATTCTCTCACCAATCTTAAACACAAGTTGGTCTGCCTTTACTACATCCAGTACATTTTCTTGTAGCTGCTGGCCATTTTCATTAAAAGAGTTCACAATCAATATAAGTGGCACTGCACATTCTATAGCCTTTTGCAACACCAGAGTCACAAAAGATACCGTGAAACTGTGGTGATGCAGGTGAATCAAGGTGATTGGTATATTACATGAAAAAAATAATATTAAGAATGACGAGTAAAGAAAAGGTAAATACTTAAACTTTGCAGGTAAAAACCGGACAATTCATGTAAATCTGCACCCAGGCATGCATTGAAAATAATTGATTGATTGTATTATTTCTAGAATATTTAATAGAATTCGAAATTTAAGGGTAGGCTATCTAAGGTTTGTTAATTATATAAAAATCAAATGCAAGTATCAAATAGAAATGCAAATCAATAATTTTGGTTAAGTATTGGAAAGTCACCACTTATTAAGACTCCGCATGTCTTGTATTGTATTATCTATAAACCGATTACGTATTTGTTAGGATGTATTACAGTTCTAAGCGGAATGCTGAAGCACGGCTAGACTGAATATTTACATACCACTAATATTGGGAGCCCACGCCTCCGCCGGACGTTTAATCACGTTTATTTGTGTTCAAATATTAATCACTGCAGCTTTGTCAATACTACCAGAACATTTAATAGACAACTGCGTCATAGGGAAAACGCTTTCTACGAATTATATATATATATATATATATATATATCCGTTATACTCATTGGGGAGCGACGCGACTGAGCGAGCTGGTCTAGTGGTAGAGTGTAGAGCGCGGGATTTTGGTCCCTAACGTCTCGGGTTCAAATCCCCCAAATCAACAATTGATTGTATCTAAGTGATAATGCCACGACCCCTAGGGCCAGCCAGACATAATGTGAAAAAACAATACCGGGCTCGTGTCTAGCGTCCTAGAATCAGAGAGCACAGAATAGAAATTTCTATTCTGTGCTCTCTGGAAAGAATTTACTGATTTGTTTAGTGAATTGAATACAATTTATATACAATACACACTAATTTGAGTAATTCAATGATGAGTTGCCGATGTATCACTCTAAAATCTAACAAATGAAGTACTGATCAGAATAAAAATATTGCATATTTTCAAAAGAGAATATTTTTGGTGAGGAAATCGTGAGCATGAATTTATTTTGACAATGACAGAGACTGAACAAGATATGTTGAAAGGAAAACATCACAAACTGACGGCTTAACTTTGCTTCGTTGGACATGAAACTGGATTTTACAGAATAAGGAAGTTTTGCATTCGATAATTCTATAATACACAGGGACTGTATTATGTCTTCAAGGATTGCAACACACTAATCAAATCATTCAAAACAAATAGTTTTGATAATTTTGTCAAAAGATTATAAACACGTAAAAGATTAACCTTATAAGTTTCTTACACATTTTGAATTTTTGAAAACTGATTTTTGATAGCTGTTCAAATAGGAATATTGTAAGAAATTTACATTATTCATAAATTATGTTTCTTAAAACAAAGGAAATAATAAACTGTACGTTGTTTAGCGATTGTTACACTTGGAATTAAACACAAATTTAATTACTTTTAAGGGACGTCTCAATACCAAATAATAAATACACTTATAAAATCTCTTGTGGTAATAGTAATGAATTTACTAAGTAAGGTAAACTTTACTTTTGGTTTTTACAAGTAAGTTTAATAAGTTCAGGTGTTTTAAGGAACACCTGATTACTACAGTGTTTAAATATATGTTCTGTTAAATTTATTACTTGTTGTCAATGTTAAAATAAAAAAAAGTATTCATTGTTAGTTTTTTTTGTTAATAGATTACCTGCATCGGTTAGTCCACTTTACTCCCTTTGTTACTAAATTGTGTTGATATTAGGGCGCAATTATGGTGATCGTTTTTTATCCGTTATCTTTATCGATTTTCTACAAAGGTACATGAAACAAAATTTCATTTGTAAATATTCAGTTACATTGAAATATTGGAAATATAATTTAACACATAATTAGAAAAATTAACGGTTGCAAAACAAATAAATACAAAAAATGGACATAAGTAAATAACTAGTTTTAACACACTTAGGCCTAAGGCATTCACCGAGTTAACCACTTCAATACCTTTAAGAATATAACCACTAAGCTTAAAATCCAAAATGGTTTTCATTGCTATTTGTTCTGCACATAACACTTTACAAAAGGAACCATATTTATTGTCATGCTAGATTTTCCCCATTTTCCTATGGCTAAGCGAGGAGTCTACAAATTATAAACATATTCTTTAATAAAATCAAAGAATTTATTTATGGACCCTGAGTGAATTTAATTATTTATTATCTGTAGACGACATAACTTGAATTGCTAAAGTCGCTTCCTCTGAAAGCTTAAGCTTTGAACAAAGTTCTAAATGTGCCTCTAAGCTAGAGCGTTATAAACACAAAACTTACTACAATGAACTCCTCTTCTAAGAAATTAAATATATTATCACGATTCAAAAGTGCATGGGTCATAGTATGTTAGGCAGTTCAGAAAAATAATACACAATCAAAAGAATGCGTTTTGTTTATTAACATTGTATGGAGTATTGTTACTTATGCTATAGACCTACTCTAATACGAGCTACCATATTTCTGTTTATACACTTTCTATAGAAATACAACAGAAGTACTTAAACTTAGGTTTTGAATCAGGGACTTGTAGGTCTAAAACCTGATTGGCCATAGCTACCAACTCTGGAAAACTTTATTTTTGCTACAAAACTCATTTGAGAATTTGAAAAAAATAACATTGGCCTTATGGGTTGCCAAGTAGCTATGTAGGTTTTTACAAAATAACAAGAAAAACGTAAACAAAAAATACTTCTAACACATGTTTTTAACAAACTATTATGCAAATTAGGAAATAGGCCTACAGTACAAAAAGAAATTATTGAGTTGTAAACTATTGAGCAAAGATAATATAGAATTACTCGAGGGGAAATATTTCCAATTAAATACTGATACATCTTTGGTGGACCAGTAACATATATACGACGTCATTACTATAACGACGTCCAATGAAGGTATATTAATTATATCACTGTAATTGAGCCAAACCCCAAAGCAAAAGTAGAATATCGATTTCGCCCAAATAATACAGACGCGTAAAAGCAAAATACCGGTGCAACCAAGAATCGTAAAATGAACGATCGTTGTCAAAGCTTTGGGTTTCATGGTGAAAATTAAAGAGAGCCATTTCAATGCCAATATGATGTTGTTTATTATACTTCTAATCTGCTATCACGACCAATGATATTAATCAGCTTGTCCAATGACCAGCTGATTTGAGGGAGAAAACAAGTAGCCTACTTAAAGTAAGATCATATAAGTTTATCTCAGTTTTGTTTTGTTGCAAATTTGTACATTAAAATGTTGTTATTATTTCAGCGATTAAATATTTACAAGCTGCTATACCCGTTCTTTGCAACGGGAAGAAAATGTGACCTAGAGTTGAGAGCTATTAAAGTGGTGCTGATGTGTGTTTTAAATACAGCAACTCTATGATTTAGTTTGAAAATATAAACTGATGTAAAAGCGTAAACCTACTTACTTTCAACCCCCTACTTTTGATTGTAATAGATCCATAAGAATATGACAACATACCTTAGTGTAGCATCAATTGCTTCATATTGATGCTTCATGAATGACGTGTTTTACCATAATTCTTCAATTTTAGTCAAGCCTCTTCACATGTAGCTTACTATATAAATTAAAAAATTAAACTTAGAGCAATACTTTACAGAACGTATACATAACCTCACTTTAAAACCAAACGTAACCTTCCTCAATCTACACAAAGCGTCACAAACATCTTTTTCGAGGGGGAATATTGAACCGCCACGAGTTTTATGACCGTCCAGAGATACTTGAACCGCCACGATCATTAGAACGGATTATAAGGGTTAGTTTCACAGGGTTGAAAAACAGTTGAACTGCCACGTGGGTTCTGCAGGTAGCGAGGGAACTTTTTGAAATATTTATCCCTCCATTATCCCACTTAGATATAGGATGGAATAAGAGTTAAGATATAAGGAACAATAATAAATCAAGCAACAAACTGTAGTTATTACTACAGGCTATCATAGTACAATAACTCTAGTACAGTTATCATAGTATTATTATATTATTATATTTAAGTGTAGCCAACCTATTTCCAAGCGTACCCAGATTACGTGCATAATAAAACCACGGTGTTTTGTATTGTTTGGATTGAATCCTAGTGTGCGCCAAATCAAGAATAGTACGACAAAGTATAAACCGCGTGACAAAGTAAGTAAATGCAGCAATTAGCAGCTTTCTGTGCTATAATAAACAGTGCAAGGAAGTGCAACTTTGTTGGGTGACTGTAGGTAATAGTTATTTGTGTAACTAGTGGTGAAAGTGGCACTTTGCTGCACACGAGAGCAATGTTTACGCACGAGCCGCAGGCGAGTGCGGAATGATCTCGAGTGCAGCAAAGGCCTTTTTCACTCGTGTTACACATTATATTTTTCCTACAGTCACTATAAAACATAAATATTTAGTCTTTCAAACGCTATACAACATGTTTTTAGGTTCAGCCGGTTCAGCTAGCAACACAATTACACAAATGGTGCCCTGGAGAAAGTAGTACCCGTGGTCCGTATCACTCCGCTATTTTTCCTCGGCAAGAAATGTGCTCCGTCTTTTGAGAATATAGTTCCGTATGTTTTTGTAATTTGAAGTGGTTTCCGCGCCTAAAAAAAATGCTTTAAAGGTATTTTCTTGTTTATTAAGACCGTAGGAATGTTTTAAAAACGTTTAAAAGAAAAGTCCAGAAAGTTCAGAAATACCAAAACTATAAACACGAAATGACAGGTTAAATCGTAGTTATAATAGTCAATCAGCTGTTCATAGTATTATTATCTTTAAGTGTTGCCAACCTATTTCCAAGCGTACACGGATTACGTGCATAATAAAACCACGCTGTTTTGTGTTGTTTGGTTGGAATCCTGATGTGCGGCAAAGTATAAACCGTGCGGCAAAGTATAAACCGTGCGGCAAAGTATAAATATGCAGCAATTAGCAGCTTTCTGTACTATAAACAGTACAGGGAAGCCAACTTTGTCGGGTGACTGTAGGAAAAATCTTTTTCACCCTTATCAACTATACATCAAATATATCACAGACTGTGATATATTGACTGTGTAATACTGTATATCGAACTATGATTATTTTTACAACTGACGGACAATATGGATACAATTGTGGACTTAAGAATTACGGCCAATGTAAATCATAACATGGTTCCCTTAATGCATTTAAAGCTAGCTTTGACATATTTTTAAGTTGGCATAATTAGTTCTTAACATGGTTATACAATTTATTAAAAACAGCTATCTTATCAAAAGTATTGTATCAGTTTTGCTCATTAGGTCATGGAATCCTGGAAAATAACTGGTTTGTTATATGTTTTAGTTGGTTTATAGTTGGTATATATTTTAGAGCCAATAATTAAACAAGCCTGGTATACATATAAAAATATCAAAGTTGAACATCCCATAGTTGATATAAGCTTGTTATCAATAAATAATTCGTAATTTAAAGATGCAAATTGTATGTTGAGGATTTACGCGAAAACAAAATTTACCTGCTTACTGCATGCTTATGTTAACAGTTATGTTCAAATCTAGGCATATACCGAATACCACGCCGTCTATACTATGCGTGGATTCTTCGGGTTGCCGGAAGATTTACCCCCTGTACGTATGTCTAAGATTTCAGAGAAATGGCGATGTACGGGCTGGAATTTCAACCCCCCCCCCCCCAAGAAAAATTATTTGTGTAGCCAAGTTGGAGTTTTACCCCCTGTACAAATTACTTAAGGTTTCGCAAAAATGTCAATGTACGGGCTGGAATTTCAGGCCCAAAATGAGGCTAACACAAAGACCGGAATTAACGTACAAACGAATTCGGTCAAATTACCAATAATTGAGTTCTAGAATGTATAATGACAGCACATTCTGTAATGGATTCAAATTAACCTGGTTTTATATCAGAGCTTCTTAGCCGTAATGGCAACAGTTCACTTAAAAATCAACGGGCAATATAAATATTGGTACTATTTAATATTCTGTTGGGCAGTTTTATAAAATTGAAAAATTCTAAATAAGAGTTATTAGTTCATTTGTAATATGTGATGAATGTGATAAATTTTCGATTGAAAGTGTGCCTATTATGTGATAAAGAAGGCAATGATGGATCGCCAAACACCAATCAAAAATCCGTAGCTGTCTCAACCTAGGCTCTGAACCCGGTGTTCAAAAGCGCATGAGAATAGTTTTATGAATATAATTTTGTGGAAACGGTGGAAAAAATCATACCGTTTATATATTTCAAATTATATTTTTACTAGCAGAGTACCCGTCCTTCGTACGGGGTTGGCATATAAGTTTAAAATGCTTATTGCAGTTATGCGTTTGTAATGAGGGAGGAGAAAGTTTGATAAAATTTGCTTCTTTAAATTGACGGTATACTATGGTATTACACATCTACTATAGCCATAATATTCTACCACTTCACCTAAAAAGTAATAAGAATAAATTATTAAAAATTCTCAAAAAATCACAAATTATTCATGACATTAAAAACATAAACATAACTGTAAACAATCCTACTCTGACAGTTCTCATTACATAAATGCAAAAAATATAGTGCTGCACCCTGTTGGTAAATCTTATAACTTTTATGCTTTTGAATATCATGAACCAAATTTTTTAGTTGAAACAGCTGACTATATTCTATAATTCCCTTTAATATGAATACTCAAATCTTTCCGCTGGTTTTCGGGGTATATATTACAGTCAAACAAACAAACAGACATAGCTAGTATTGTAAGTATTATAGAGTAGGATATACGCAACATTTCTCTGCAAAATCAATTGCTGTGTTTTTAAAATATACAATGCTAAAATAATAATAATTAAAATAAAATTCAAAAGTTTTAACACCATCCCACAGTATAAGAAAAACGTACGGTCATTTCCCTTTAAATGGAAAAAAATCCATGGGAGAATCAAGATGGTAACTCAATTAAAAGTAAATAAAGAAACTAAAACCAAAACAAATCTAACAGCTTACGTATCTTCAATATTTTAAAGGTGATAAAATATAGAATATATACTGACATATAAACATCTTTGAAGTGTTTTTTTTTTTTTAAGGTTGGCACACAAATGAAGTATAATAAACACGTAATATGTTTCTAAAAAAAATAATAATAGGAAGTAACTATGAGAAAACGAAATCCTTAATACTTAACATTGTGTTTCTGAACTAGGAAGTACACAGTTTTTTGCTCGCAGTTGCCTTGAATCTTGACTCCTAGTCCATCATATATCTAAGTGGGAAGCTGGAGGGATAAATATTTCAAAAAGTTCCCTCGCTACCTTCAGAACCCGCGTGGCAGTTCAACTGTCTTACAACCCTACGAAACTGACCTTTATAATCCGCTCTAATGATCGTGGCAGTTCAAGTATCTCGGGACGGCCATAAAACTCGTGGCGGTTCAATAACAGCCTTTTCGAGTAAATAAATAAACACCAGTTCATTCCGGTTCATTCCATAAACCGGTTCATTCTGACCAGCTGTTTCATTAACTAAATTAAATTTAATAATTTAAACATTGGAAGCATGCCAGGCGTAGCCCTTTGGAAATCAGCCTGTGGGGCAGAGCCCTTAGGAAATTCGTCCATATCAATACTTTTCGGCAAATCTACACACTCTAAGCTTCATTTTGATATGCCATATGCCTATATTTTTATTTGTTAAATAACCTGAACCGTTTACATAAAATTTAATTGTATCACTTTGATAATATAATAGATGGTTTTTAATAAGTTATAAAATGTGTATGTTTCTATTATAGTATTTTGTAACTATTTAACCCAAATAACCACAACCGTGCAAGGTTTGGCTCCCCGGTACTAATTGGTTAAGTAATTTCATATTTTCGTTACCAATTTACTTAAAAAAAAATATAAAATAACAAAGAAAAATATAAAAGTGTATTGGAGTTGAAAGTGAGTGTTGAGTTGTGTGTGTGAAGTTAAAAGATAAAGTGTATTTGTATACAAATGTATCACTTCATTCAGTACCGCAGTTTCTCAGTCTCCACAACTTAAAAATCTGTATATTTCCTACCAAAAATGTCAAATTTGTATAAAATCTTGAAAATGTTTCAAAATATAATCGAATACATACCTCTGGTCAGCAATGGGCATTTATAAAAATAATGCAAATATTATAATTTCAGAGAGTACATAAAAGGGACTTAATTAAAATTTCAATCCGTATAAGGATAAATACAAGTTACAAGGACATACACAAGTTAAGCATGCATAAATACGTTGTATACATAAGTAGCTTAAATTTTCTAAAACCTGACACTAAACGGAAACATTCCAAAGCCGTGATTACCACCTCTCTGCAATTTCATTTCCCTTGTGGTCGACAACTCAATATATCAGTGACAGACCAATCCACCTTTACCTCAATACTTACACGTCCACCAGCTGTAGAAATCGACTGCTCTAGACGTTTCTTAAAACCTTTTTTGACTTATATTTCAACACATTTCAAAAGTATGTGGTACACCAAAATAATACAGCAAAATTATCTGTAACTGATAACTTATTTAGTAGGGTGAAACAATTTAACTCAATTGCAAAATGTTTTCAGTAAATTTACACGACTGTTAATCTTAAGTTACGTAGTGTTGTGGATTTACTGGGTAACAACAAAATTTTTGTTATGTAGCTGTGAGTAGTTCAACTAATTAAAACTTGATAAGAATTTGTAAAAGTTCATTACAAACAATATAAATATTTTCTCGTATTTCAGGAGCAAACTGAAACTAATTTAGTGTTTCAGGCAAATATTTTAAGCCTCTTACAGGAATTAGTCAGTTTATTCATCATTGTCTCCAGTATTGGTTTCTTTAAAATATAAAAATAAGTTTACATACTTTACGTCATCAATACTATAAATTGAATCGTGTCTGTCGCCACGCGTGTTAAGGCTGGCCGTGCATTTGGTTCTGTTAACAATTTGTTTCCATGTTCGTGTGTGTTAAATGTGTTTAGTGTATTGACGACGACAAGATTTTCTAATGATTTTTAATAAGCAAGAAGCTTGAAAATAAATTGTTTCGAAACTAAGTTAAGATTAAGATTAAGCCAAGACTAAGTTAGGATTGATAACGTAAGGTATGTTAACCTATTTTTATATGGTTAATGCGGGGAAGGTAATATCCAACCCTTACAACCTTACCCTGAATAGCTATTGCTGGAATTACCGGAAATATAATAAAACAAAGTCTTGTATGCATACTAATTAAAAAAGACATTAACTAACCACACAATATAACAGACAAGTATCTTATTCATATTTCTTGTTTATTTTGAGAATAAGTCAATTTTCTAATAAAAACGTTTGTCCACTAAGAATTCAGTTTAAACTTTAATTGTTCAAGATGGTAATAGTATTATCAAATTTACCTACTACTAGAATAACTTGAACTTTAATAAGAACTTGAACTTTAATAAAAGTTACAGGCTAAATAAAAAAATCAACCGGAAATCTAATTCAAAATCCAAAAAGTTGTTCTATTATTCGTAAACGTTTGAATTTTTCACAGTGTGGTCATTTTGTTTTTAAACTTGGCCTTAACTGATCGACATTGCTCGACTTTGTTTGTAACTTCAAACAAACCCAGCAAACATCGTGAGTAGTCTTGTTTGGCCATGTTCTACAGTCCCTCAAATGACAATGTATAAAATAAAACTCACAAGATGCTGAACCAGTCTCTAAAAGTAACGTTAATATCTATGATAATGTAATTAACGTCGTAACTTCGTATTTTCATTCAAGCTTGTTTTCCATAAACCCTCTCCTTAGGTCACTGAACTCTGTGTTTATTTCGGTTTTAATATTTGTATTGATAAAGATAAATTTAAATGGACCTATATAGTTTAATATAAATAACCCCGCCAAAACAAACCTGCAGGCTAAGCGAATTTTCATTTATTTGGTTGTATTTTCATTAAAATATCTCCTAAAAAAGTTGTATCTTTTCCACATTTAAATAATACTGTACTAGTAGCTATACACTTGCCTTGTAACAGGGTCAGTGTGCAATAGAGTCAATGTTGGGTCTTTTTAAATGGCTTAAAAATGGTTTCACTCCTACCATTTAATTTAGAAACGAAATAAAATTGTATTACTTAACTTGATAATAGCATTGACTATTGGATACTATAATAATAATAGTTAGTTTTTGTTAATTCAGACTGTAAATACTTATTTAGGCTACCTAGGAAACAAAATCAATGATACATTTTTAGGTATAATAAAATAATATGTTGAATGTTTTGTACTGTAAACGAAAAGCTATACAACAACACTAGTTCCAAACCTGTCAATAGTGTAGTTTTTAAACATACATATTTTAGTTAAATTATAATCATGCAAATGGAAGTTTGCTTAGTCTGTAGGTTTGCTGCGGCAGGGGTATTATATTACTGTTTACACAAAATGTATCTAAAAAAAGTTATTGTCATAAAACTCAAGATAAGAGTCTAGGTTAATGCGGCAATGATTATAGAATGGCAAGATTGCATTGCACTATGACTCGATTATAGAATCTTAATATTGTTTCCTTTAAACATGAATATTTTTTACATCATACTACACGGAAAAAAGTACTTTTCCATCCGTATTGATAGGCTGGAAAGTTGCTCTTTACCGTGCCTAAACACGGAAAAGTAACGTATGTACTTTTACCGTGCAATTAGTCATCTGATTTTATAAACAGCAACGGCCTATTTTATTTTCTGTAATATACAAAAATATTTTAATTTATGTTATGTCCTAAATACATTAATTGTGTTATGCGTTTAAAATTTACTAATTATTCTGTGTATTATGATGTAAAGTATCGCACGTTACTCGCACGGTATAACACCACTTACCGGGCTAGTAACATAATGTACAACTACAATGACTTATTTCCAGTAAAATATTATTACAGCATTTCACAATTATCAGAACAGACTAAGTATAGATCACAAACATAAACAAATGACGCAACTAAACGAATTCCAGTTCCAACGAAAACGGTTTGACAGTTCTTTTTAAGTAATGTTAAATAATGTTTACATTTTGTCGAGTGACATAATTTTTTATGTTCATGATCCACCCTTTCTGCTCTAATAACCGTGCAGTATTCTATTTGCATATGGTATTTAATATGTTTGAACCAGCTGTGTAAATGTGAAATCAAAATTCATTTGACAGTTCTGGTTTCAATGTTGTAATATTGTACTTTGTTACCATGGAGACCAATCAATATTCACTCGTAAAACTCTCACCTCAGAACTTTGAAAGCCCGCAGGGAAGAGTCCTAGGTCAATATCGAACAGGGAATAGTTCTATATGTATCCTCGGAGCGGTAGTTTTATTTTGTCTAATTTGAGTCGGTTCAGTAGTTTTTTAGTTTAGCTCATACAAACACACAAGACACATAGACAGACAGACACCACCTCTTCTTTATAATAGTAGGCCTACTAGGACTAATAGAGAACTACTAATAAAAACAACTGTGTTTTGAACAGGATTAAAAAATATCAGTTGCTGATATTTTTAAATCCTGTTCAAAATACAGTCGTACAGTTTATTCGTAAGTTTACATTATAGCTTATATTATAACAAAATAACCTAGTCCCTTGTTTAAAGATAATTTGGATGGAATGAATTTAGTATAAAATGTAATTGTTTAACGAAAGTGATAGGATCCATACAGCAATTTGGTCAAAGATGGATAGATATAGATATAGATGGATTTTGGTATGGATAGATGGATTAGTTTGGCGAGTACTTAGGTTTACTGCTACAGAGAAGAAGGTATTTGGCTGTTTTTTTTGGAGAACTGTTAATAGTTTAGTTCCAAATCTGATCAAACTTTGTTCATAAACAAGCAAACTACATTAGTTTACTAATCCTCCGTAAGAATATAACTTTTAAACTTTAAATTTACAGGGTTTAGGAATTTTTTCCCCAACCATTAAGCACATAAACGTGCTTCATTATACTACATTATTTGTTTTCGAGCTCTAAAAAATGGCTTAGAAAGCAATTTCAAATTGTGGGTTTTGGTCGAAAACTGAAAACATATTTTTACCCCTTAAAAAGCACACAATATATAAACCCTGTTCTCGTAGTCGAATCATGCTGGTTTGCAAACTCGTTTGAATAAATAAATGTAGGTTTACACATCCATACCAAATTAATGTCATCAACACTGGACGATGTTTTTGGCCTCTGATGACCTCGAAACGACAAATAAATCGATCTCGGGTCCACGTATTACCATGAGACATACGGTATAAGCTTAATCTCTATATGGGGAATTCGCTGAAACGGTACAATATATTGGAAACTTAAAAATTGTATACACAGCTTTCCAATCGAAATTGGTACGAATTATATTGTATATTGTATTATATATTATTGAAAAAATGGTATTGAAAATGTAAAATAGGCTATACAAAAATCATAACGAGAGGAACTGTTACATAGCAAGGGAAAATCATAGTGGTGACCTGGGGCTTAGTAAACCTTACCACAATGATTACAAATTCGCAAATACATGAGAGACATATTTTAATGATGCCTTTAACAATCTGACAACAATAAATCAGCTAGCTTTTAAGTTGTAATTAATAAAAAGGCATTTATTTGATTCAATTCTACACACAAAGATATATATATATAGTTTTAGGGTACTATGGTATTTTGATTTGCTTAGTATTATATATATATATATATATATATATATATATATAAACATTTAGATCGTAGCAATATTGTTTGATTTTAAATGGAGTTTAAATTTTTCTTCAAAAGGGGTGTTTGAAATCTATATAAATCGTATCAGAGAGACCTCTTTCAAGTAATTACGGAAACTGAATAGCTTGCTTCTAATCCACGAGAACTCAATCCTTAGTAAACTGTTGAAGATTTACCTCAAGGGTATCTTATATCCTGTTCATTATGACAGTTTTTTTCTGGTATAAACTGTGAACGTTTTCATTTTATTTGTAGACCGATATGTTTCACATCACATGCGATTAATAATGTTTCTTAATTCGAGTTAAACTAATTAATATTAAATGTTGGCCTTTGGCAGAGAACTTCATACCTTAAGAGTCCTCACTTGATATTTTGTTATGGAGACAACATTGTAGCGAATTTCCCGTGTAGGGAAAAAACTTTACCGTAGGTCTTATGGTAAGACCTGGACCTGGAGCCAATTTCCTTTCGTTTGGATACCACCAGGGGTCAAAAATACCAAATAGGCATAACATGTTTTCACTCTAAGATCGGCAATTCTGATTCCCCCACGAATAAACCTATTTTAAATACCGTTTTTAATAAGTATTTCAAATAATATTTGAAATCTTCAACGTAAAAAAATAATTGTTAGGAACAAAGAGATATTTTTGGGAAGTCTAAGTCGTAAATGCTAAAACATTACCTTATAATATTTAAAATCTCTCCAATATTTTTATCGCGGATGTAGGATTCGTGTTTGGAAACAAAATTCTCAAGATTTATTCAAACATTATAAATCTAAAAAAAACCTTTTTTTTATTTTTCTTAATCACATAGTTATTAGATTTATTACACAAACTAATAACAGAAACCCACATATACAAGCCCAGTATGTTTTCACGTAACCTTATACAAGTTGTTATTCTTAACCCTTCTAAGTAGTAAGCTGTGAATGTTGTTCAGTCTTGCAACTTATAAGTTTCTAAAAAAGAAAAATGTAAAGTATGGAGCGAAATTCAAACCTAATTTTAAAGATATTTTCTCATAACTGCTTGTACAGTACTCTAATTAATACACTTTTATAAACCTTGACAACTTGGAATGTGTGTAAATTTAATTAGACTTTTAAGGATTGAAATTATATTTGTATTTTGAGAAGCTTTGTTGTTATTTTAAGCTAAGCAAAATTGTTATATTTATCGTCAGTGATTAAAAAGGAGGAAAATACTTTATTAAAATCCATTTTTAGCCCCTGAGCTGTGATAGTAATTAAAAATCATCTACTTCAGCTGAATGTTCCACGTCTGACGATGGCATTATAATGCCGAAACGGCCGTAACTCAAGTTACAAAAAGTTGAGCTGTAGACGAAGCTAAATACCTATTCTTAATGAAAATACTTTGTATGTCCATCCCTTCCATAATCATAGCACAAGACTTTTGACAATAACTTATATGTTTCGATAAATATTTGTAGTTTTGAGAAATAAATATACGTTTCATTGTATTTAATGGTAGGCTTATTTAAGTTATAATATTTGAGTTAAATTTAAAACTTGGTTGTAACGCTAAATTAACCATCCAATAAACACAAAACTATTAAGTACAAGGCGTGGGTTATTTTCAGAAGGCGTTGCTGAGAAGAATTTAAATGTTTATAAATAACAAATATGGCTTATGTTCGAATATAGTTAAGCTATTTTAGTTTGTCCCTATGGCCAGCACCAATTATTAAACATATCAAAACTTGTTATCAAAAAATTTAAACTTTTGAAATTTCTAGAGTTAAGAGTATAGATAGATTGTCAAAACCTGGAGAAATGCTAGAGCAATGTAATAGGCTATCAATAACCAGTAAAGTATAAGTTTTCATATGTTTGAGGTTTACATTCGTATTGGTTATACCTAGGAATTTATAGGAAACATGTTTAAGGAAAGATTTGTTCAAACGTTTGGCCAAAGGGTTGAATACAATCTCGAGAACACTGTCATTCCCTTGGAAATCTTTGACAAATATGAATTCATTTCTTACTATATTCTCCAAACAGAGCCACAGTAGAGTATTGCAATATTGGCTTGTATATTAAAGCGCCCATTATCAAAGCCATATTTACATAAATGCATTCCTTTTTGAATGCGTATTATACTTGACGAAGTATAATATATCTTCATACAAAAAATTATAAGGCTTATCCCTGTTACACCTCTTTTACATGCATCCTACCTAACCGATATTGACGTTTTGAATCATTTCAATGCTTGTGATATAGCCCACTTGCGAATGGTAATAAAGAAGAGCTTCGCTTTACTTTTAATTTAAATTTATTTCTAGAGCCCATTTTCAAAGATCCAGTTATGCTGACCAACTTTCTTTATAGTGGTTGAAATGTGAATTGTAATTTAACAGCTGTTCCTTCAGTTTAATGTTTCTGCATTCAGATTGTAAACCGGAGACTAATCAGATTTTAAAAATACATTCAAAATTATGTAAAAGTGGCGTATTATTTAATGAGATAAAAAAGTCATTTATCTTAACAAAAATTTGGATCGGCTCTAAAGTGCCAGAAAGAATTCTACTTGAATTATTTTGATGACTGCGGAAACGTTTTTTATTTGTGTTCTGTAAGAAAAAGGCAAATTTAGAATAGTTGATAATGGCTAACACAATGTGCTTAAAATCTGACAATTGTTATCGTTTCACATATTTTATGTGAAATAGCACAGGTCTGCCTGGTAATTACATAATGGACTACAAAATATTGTCAAGGACTGTAAAAGGATGAAAGTTAAAGACGATTGAGTTAAGTCAATACACACCGTCAAGTCACTTTCTAAATCCCCGGCGGGGCTCTGCTCGTGTAACCTAAGTGAACACTGGGTTTACTTTTATTCCAGTTTTTCCTTAAATATAAAAGTGAAGAATCATAAATTCAAGTTAAAATACATAGGCTACAATGTAGTGAATAAGCGATGTTTGATTATATAAAAATAATTGTTTAAACCTGCGAACCATTTAAGAGGAATAATTAGGAAATGCCAGTAGTAAAGATAATAACGTTTCGTTATGGCCGCCATTTTTGAATTAATAGAATTAATATTTTTAACTAATTTTATGGTCTTTTTGGAATGTGAATGCAATTTTAAGACTTATTTTCGATTCGAATTTTCCCTATAAACCTACTTGTTTATTAGCTACATGATGTATAATGTACACCGGAAGTTATTTTTTCATAGGCTGTAACTCCCAAACGAGTGGGTTTATCGAAAAAATGCCTAGAATAAAAAAGTTTTTAAATTGCATTTTCTATCCGAAAATATGATAAAATATCTGTTCATTAAGAAATTTCAAAGTTGGCCACCATTTTGGAAAATGGAGGCTGAATATCAAAAAACTATAATCATATTTTTAACTGCAACAAAAAATAAAGGAATGTTCCCCTTTTAAAGTTTCCTCAAATTCTTACCGTTTCCGATATCCTAATGGTGGCCTCATTAAGTTGATCACCTGCATATCTGAATTTGAACGGATGGTGTTTTTGGCCTTTAGGGACTTCGAAACGAAATAGTTAATCGGTCCCGGTTCCATGTCTTACCATGAGTAATACGGTAATAGCTTACTCCCTATTTGGGGAATTCACTAATATGTAGTCTTAATCCAGAGAATACCGATAGAGAATACCCTTTGAATTCTGAGGAGGACCTTCGGTTCTTATATTATGTAAATTGTTTCCTTGTGGCACTTATCTACGAATCATGTTTTGGGAAGAAAATGTTGAACACGCTGTGACTTGTCTTAGAAAGGTAGGATCATATTAAATTCTCCGAGGATTTAGAAGAAAATAAGCTGAGAAAGGTTAGACGCAATTATGTGCAGGTAACAAAACGAAAATCTTTTGCTTGTTTCGGTATGGTTTGAAATAATGATCATTAAAAATTTTTGTCTGGTTTTTACCTAATTTCAAATCCAACCCACTGATTACAAACTACAAAGAGACATAAATATTTTTATACCTGAGTACTCAGTTTTTCATCTTTGGTGTTTTCATTTACTTATATATTTGCTATCGAAATTGTCTTAGTAAGTTCAGCAATTAAGTAAAAACATTATTCTATGCCTATGGGTTACGGATGTATAAAATAGTTAACGGGTTATTGAACTAATACATTTTTGTAGATTTACAGCATTTAATCACATTTTTAAAATTTTGATTTCATAATGTTTGTTGGGAATATGATTTAAAACAATGTGTCATTAATCAAGATTTCATTTATCGATTTAGTGAAACATGTAATTTTGTTCTGAAGCTGTATTGATAAAAGTTGCTGAAAATAAAATTCTAATACTAAGCAGGGTTGCCGCAACTAAAGTTTCAATAAATTATTATGAATTACTTTTGGTTGAAGTTTACATTTTCGCTCAAATTATTACAGAATAAAGCCAAATTAATTATAATAATGACTTGACGCCAGAGGCAATAAAATAAATGTTATTAATCAACTCTTTGTCTATAAAATAGATATAGTTACACAGGTATAGTAAGTATTTATCTCCCCATAATAATTAATTTACCAATTCAGTTTAAAACTATTGAGCCGTAACTCCATTTCTGTTTGTTGTGGGTTTTCGTCGCAACGGCCAAATATTAACCTCCTTTGGTAGGACATATTGATTAGTATTTGAATTGCTACAAAGATAGAACATTTTTTACAAGTGATGACCGTTAAAAAGTTTTAATTTTCTTCACAAAGGGACAGAAAAGAGATAGATGGTTATTTGAAGTTCTAATTAAAACAGGTACACTACCACTAATGATTGGTTGGAATCATATCATTGAGTTTATGAACAATACCTCAAATTAAGGGTAAAAAGCCAGTTATAAAAATCTGTAATTGAAGAAGACGCGTTTTCCTGAAAACACTCAGACGAGGCCTGATGTTTCGACGAGATTTCAGACGAAAGTGATTACACCATGTTCAGATATTCAGAAAAGAACGTAGCCATATTAAAGTGGCTACTTACATGATTTTGGTGGGGGGTTGTTATTTATTATCTATATTTTACTAATAGGCAAGCATGTTTCTTTAAAAGCTTTTTCCTCAGCTCGTGTGCATCGCAGGAAAAATCTACGCATACTGTTGGACAGATTTTTTTCCTGTATATGTGCATCCCTAGATAAATAGGCTAAAAAATAAACACAAAAAAGTAATTTAAAATTAAAAAAAATTAACGTAGGACTTATGGGTTGCCACGCTGGTGACGAAATAGCAACGCAAAATAATCAGAAAATCAAAACAAATGAAAGAAATTCCAATCACACGTTTGATTTACAGCGTAGGTTGAAAATGTCTGTATATTACATATTCGGTCGAGTTTTCAGCCACTGGACGATCTCTAGTTTGTATTATACTATACACTAGACTTATAAATACTGTGTGACACAAGGATTTAATTGTAGAAAGTTTAATGGCTTAAATATTATTGTAATTATTTTGTTTTATTATCAGATTCTCCTTAACGAGTATAATAAAAGTAACAACATAGTGAATGTGTTGTGGCAAACTGACATTGTCAGCAGGAAACAGTCTTCACTTTGACAAACCTTTATCGCGGAAATCAAAGGCAATATTTTCAAGGAGAAGAAGTATCGATGTCGCTACGATTACGTCTTGAGATTTCCCACTAAATTAAAGTAGTTTTGTTTGGCTTCACATTTTCAAGTGAAGACCCTACAAAAGAAAGCTTAAAATACTTTAAATGGATGGAAAGACATGCGCTGTTACTACTTTATCCTACTATGGAATTAATAACTTTAAATTTGTTAAATACTGAAATACTCTAAATCATGTAGTAGTAGAAATAAAGTGTCTGTAAGCAAAAAAAAAACCTTAACTTTGTAACAATTCTTTCAAACACCACATTATTTCAATAAGTTGGATGACTTATTTTTACTAAAAGGATTTTACAAAATTTTAAATCGAACAAAGAATAAGATCAAAAATATTCGTTATTTTAAATAACTTTTCGTTATTATTGTGGTTTTTGTTTACTTCTGAAAATCAACCGTGTTAGATTTATTGGTTTATCAAACAGTAAAATTAGTTTTATTAAAAAATACAATATTTTACTAATTCTAAAAAATTAAAAACTGTGTAGGTTAAATGAACGATATTTGTGATTTTGGAAGTAGATTGACTACAGAAAACACTGTTAACCTATTAGAATTAATGATCCTTTAAAATCTCAATGACAGTATTCAAAAGTTTTAAATGTGAAATTTATTAGCTGTTTATTTTTTAAAACCGATTCACCGTATCTGCTGCCAAATATAGAAGAGGCTGTTGAAAACACAATGCTCGTGTATGTTTAGTACAGGTGACTTAACTTGACCTTTTATAAAAAAAGTAACACTAATTATGATAGTTTAATTTATAATTAGCAAAATACCCGTCCTTCGTACGGGGTTGGCGTGTAGGCCTATAACATAGTTCGATGCCTATAACATGCGTATTGCAGTTATACTCGTGCTCTGCGTTTGCAATGGGGGTGGATGCGGTTTGAGAAAATTCTGTTCTTAAAATTTACATCATGCAACAACACATAACCCATCTACCACAGCCATAATGTTTTACCACTGCACCTAAACAATAGAAAACAAGAGAATATCAAACAATAGCACATATTATATATACAAAAATTAAATTAAAAACATAAAAATAACTGTAAACAATTCTATTTTGCCAGTTATCATTGTATATCACAGCTTTTTGTTGATACTTAGTTTAGATTAGCTTATGTCATATGCGAAAAAATTTATAGCGCTGCACCCTGTTGGTAACCTTGTAACTTTTTAATGCTATTATATATCATAGAATCAACATGTTTAGTTGAAACAGCTGGCATAATTCATGGATTCCTTTTAAATATGAACGAGGTGTTAGCCCGTCCTACGTACGGGAATTCAGTAGTCAGTTAAAACCGTGTACAATTCAGATCAGCTAGTTTACACATATAAAGACAAAGTTTCTTGCAGTTTTAATGTAAAAAATCATCTTTTAAAAAAATGTTGTGTGACCAAATATGTTTTTATTCTATCATAGGCCTATAAGATATGCATTGTAAATCCGATAATTTTACAATAAAACAGCAATTCTGCAATTTTTACGATGTGAAAAGCGTTGAAGTGAGATTTGCAGCCAATTCGCACAGACGCACACTGATTATAAGATAAGTAGCCTACAGTAGAGAGAGTAATAGCATTGACTATTGGATAATAGTCAAAGGTAATAGTCAATTGAGAAGTGTATAGACCTAGTCAACGATACCACCTTCCATAGCATACCTGCCTCTTCCATAATTATTATCACCACAATACAACTACTATACACAATTTCCAGTAGGTTTGAATAGAAACGACCTAAAATAAAACGACAATATCCAATAAAGTTCACAGTACACATAATTTAACTTTGTTGTCATAACATCAAAACTAACCGTCACACCTATCCTTTATATCAATTTCACTGCATTAATTTCTAAATAAATAAGTGTAAACAAAGAAAAGTAAAAACAATAACAGTTTGTTTTGAAACAGCTGTTAGGTTCAAATAACATTAATTTGAAAAAAGGAACTGGTCACATGTAGCAGGAATATAAAAACTAAACACGCTAATGACGTAATTGTCAATGTTTACTATCCATACCGTTATCAGTTCTATCCTTGATAATTACCCACCCTCATTGAATAATGTACATCGTAATTTCCCATACGGTATTAGTTAATTTAAACAACAATATATTCATAGTTGAAATTAAAGTGACATTTTCACGTAGGGGTCTACACTCATCTCCATTCATACTTGGCTTAAAATACCTACTTTGTATGGTCGCCATTTTATAGAACAGTATTAACGGATAATCCTCCTAGATATAGGCACCCCCAAACGTAACCACAACTGAACACGATTTCATAATAAAAGGATGGTTTGTCTAATTGCAGTATCCTAGGTCAATGTTGACGTTGTGTTCAATCTATGTCATCCATCTGTTTATCTTTGTATAAAACCCGGCTGAGGTTGTAGTAGTAATTTAAAATCGTGATTCCTGATTATTCTTGATCTTCTTTTTATGACATCAATATTTCCGGGCCTAATCCAAACAAAGTTAAAGCAGACAAACATTAATTGTAAACAAAAAGCTACCATGAAGAATTAAAACATGTGAACATTGTTATTTTTCTACTCTTTCCATGAAAATTGGAGCAGTAAAATAATTTGCATTTATCCTTTTTTATTAAGACTCGTGTACAGAGCCTCGATTTGTACTGTGGTGTAATTAATTTTTGTCTAAACTATTTTTAACTGTGATCTAATTATCCCTACTAATCCTACTTATTTCCTATAATCAATGTCAAAATAAGAGTAAATAAAATAACCTCATAGTTCCATAGTTTATATTTAACCAGCTGTTAGTTAAAACAAATTATATTGCTCTAAAACAAATCGAAGATTACAAAGATTGCTTTAAAAAATAATTTGAACATCCTAGTATTTTACTATGTATATTTAATTAATCTGTCATCCTCCTACAGAAGAATTGAACGTATCAATGATTAGCATTACACATAGTATAAATAAGTCAACCCTAAGTATGTCTGTACATTTTTATCCAAATGCTGAATTTGTGACACAAAAGCTGAATGTTTACAGCTGTTATGTTAAGCAAATTAATTTATGCCAAAAGCTAGTTTAGAATCTTAGCGTCGGCTGCTAGACTTTAAACAAATTAAAACTTAATTTCTAAAAAACTGGGACCCTAACCTAAAATTATGGCTTTGACATTCCCTAGTTCTCAAAATTATCTTTCTTTCAACACAAAAATCATGAAAATCCGTCGAGTGGTTGATTCAGAATCGTGAAATAAAAAAACACTGTTTCGTTTTAATATTATAGATACTCATAAGAATAACAAGGAATTTTGAACCCCCGTGGGGCATAGCCCTATAGGATTTTCACAACTTAAATATGCCTATGTGTTTCTCAAGACTATTTATTGTATCAAGTACCTTTCTGCAGAGTGTTAGCTCAATCGGTCCATTAGTTTTCACGTGATGGAACTTCAGAGTTACCCACAAACATATATGATTTTACATTTATAATATTAGCAGGATAGGATAAACGAGCAAACAAAATCAAATTTACAAAAAAAATTAAATTAACTTTCATTACTTCACTATGATAGGGAAGTGCTTTGTTGAGCGGAGCGAAGCGAAGCTCTTTGGGATCAACTTCAATGCAACCTTTATAACACTTAATCTCAATAACGGCTGAACATATTTAAGCCTTAATTACGAAGGTTGTTTTGTGAAATGTTTAGATGGTTTAGACGTAACCAATTTCAATTTTGGATAATGCTAATATTATTTTAAAGTAACTCAGTTTTTTAAATTTTAACATTGGTCTTATAAGTTGCCATGATGGTTACAAAATAACAACGTAATATGTAAACAAAACAAAGAATCAAAGCATATGTTCAAATCAAGCCACGACCTAAACACAGTACAAAGGGGGAGAAAGTTGGATGATGACAACTGATCAACTAATACAGAGAAATTCTTAGGTTTACATTTAAGTCGCGACCACTGATTGAATAGGTACAGTCATAGATAAATCACACTTTCTTAGGTACAGTATTTGACAGATTTGATTACGTAGCTAAATAAGGTTATAACAAATAACATTTTATCTCAAGCAATTTGTAGGTGAATCACATTCATGGATCCATCTCATAAATGGCAAACTTAAACAGGTCCACGACGAAGGAAGTGGCGAAGGAAGTAGTAAAGGCGAGAAGTGTGGAGTTTGGGAACCGTTTGTGGCAGTTACATTAATGTATCTGCAATACTAACATGTTATGGGAAGGGAGGGAAACAGGTCCAAAACGTAGGAAGTAGTGAAGGAAGTAGTAAAGGCAAACAGTCCGGAGTGTGGGAATCGTCTGTGGCAGTTAGATTAATGCATCTGCAATACTATAATGCTATGGGAAGAAAGGGAAACAGGTCCACGACGTAGGAAGTGGTGAAAGAAGTAGTAAAGGTTAGCAGTGCAGAATGTGGGAACATTTGTATTTTGTATTATATCTATACACATTTTTTTCATTTATTACTTTAAAACCGTGAAACATGATTGCTCCGCTCAACTGGCTTTCACTGCTATGAAAGTAATCCTAGTTTATTTAGAACGGAATATGACAATCCACACGGAACAATATCAGCTGTTTCTTGGTCAGGACAATATTATTTTACCCCTATTAATTGTAATCGACAGCTGGGTCAAGATTCAACCCATCATAAGCTACCGATTTATTTCAGGATCAAACCGGCCACTCAGTTGTCAAGAGGCGAACACAGCCCAAGTACTTAAACTAACTGTCGTCTTATCGACAAATACATTGCGATTTTGATTCTTGCTCTTTTCACCCAGATTGTGATCATAGATGAAGCACTAAACCAAACTTGTTTAAGTGATTAAATTGTGTTTAAGCTTTACAATGTGATTAGTGTGATACTAAACCATTTTCATTTTGTCTATTTCGCAGAACAGTTATTTCAGAAAGCACAGTATTATAATGGTACTGCAATAATCTTAAAGCTTAAACCAATCATTTACGTTGGTTGGGCAGTTTGGGGTAATACGGTTGGGTCCCCTTTAATAAACAAAAACTTCAATGGTCTATATATACCTCTACTACTTGTGTAGAGGTATATATAGCCGTATTTTTCGAGGTCTATATATACCTGTACTACTTATTACTCTACTTCAGTATCAAAGACATTGTTTTACCTTTAATATACTTATATCTACTACAATAAAATATACTTTTCATAAATGCAATACAATTCTACATCAAGTTTTGCCTTGTACTACAAGATGCCATTTTGCACCACTCACTCATCTATGTAATTGATTTTATTCGTTTATTTAATCTACTACCAACTAAATTTAACAACAATTAACAATATACATTTCAGCATTGCCAAGTATAGGAATAAAATTAAGGATACATTTTTAAAAGACTATTTTAATTTATTAACCAGTAGATTTTGTAAAGCGAACTTTTTATTGGAGCTAGAAGGGTCTAACTTACACCATATTTCTTTAATCGTTGGTTTATAAACAGTTTATAAGATACGAGATTCCTCCGAGCGCCTTTTCTCAACTTACCTACTTTAATATTCTCTTATCGAGACTTCAATACCTTAAGGAATTTGATTATTATTGCAGAACTTCGTAGAATCCAACGTAGAATCCCCCTTTAGCACAATATTTTCGTTTGTAGTTTAAATATTACTAATATCTCGAGGTTATTCAGGAAATATTATATCTCATGTTCAACGACATAATAAACATGAGATAAAGTATGTTGTCTTACAAAGAATTAATTAAGATATATGCTGTATAATAAGGTCCGTAGGTGTTTTGTCTCATTTAACGAAATTGTAACCAAAACGTAATAGTGCAGCCTATAATTTATGATAACATATCGTACAATCAATGTCTAGGTTGAATGGTTCATCTATGAACCTGTAGCCTAGAGATCTGTTCAGTAATGTGTACATTTCACGCGTAACCTTAAACCCAACTTTCTACTGTTGTGTGTGCATCGAAGTAAATATACAGAGTGTCCCGGAACTCTCTACCAATATTTTAGGGAATTGCTCCTGGGTAAGAAACATTAAGAAAAAATTATCACGATTTTTCAAATTCGTAAAACAAAATGGCGGTCATTTAAAATTTTTGTAAAATTAATGGTTTTTGAGTTATTTAAGAAAGAAAATGTTAAATGGCCGCCATTTTGTTTTATGAATTTTTAAAATCTTCATATTTTTTTGTAGCTTTGTCTAGTTGTTATAAATGTTTGTGCAAAGTTTCCATTTCGTATGTTAAACCATTCTTTAGAAAAAATAATAACTGAAAAAAACAAAATGGTGGCTGTGTGAGTAACTAAGGACTTCCGGACAATTTAAATATGATATTTAGGTATGTTTCTTACCCAGGATCGATGCCCTAAAATATTGGTAGAGAGTTCCGGGACACCCTGTATATTTACTTCGATCCACGTGTGTCGAGTTTCAGTGTTCATGCGAAGTCAGTGTATGAAATAACCATCGGACGAATGAACAAGCAGGTAGTGATCTGGAGGGAGATAACAAACGTCAACAGACGCTACAAGAGCTTTGAATCGCTGGCTTGCGCTAAGCTTGAATGGGCAAGGATAGGATTGAAATAGTATCAAAGGACATATTAAGTATACTCTTCTATTTTCAGCTCCTAGTCTTGTGTGAGGACATTATGATTAAATGATTAATTTAGTTATAATCTACTTCATTTGGGCTGCAGTACTAATAACCCCCGCTTCTGCGAAGCTACAGTAAAGTGAATATCCATTTACCCGATTATATTTGTTTCTAAATATTTTCTTCAACATGTCAGATATATTCCATATCTAAATAAGATTAGGTTTTTAAAAGTAGCTTACTTAGCATTGATAGTACAGGGAAGGACAAAAGTAGGTTTTTGTTTTTGTTTTTGTAAAGTGTTGATAGTACAGTAAGGAATAAATAAATTTGCCTAATTTGATGAAAATATACAGGGTATCCCAACCGAACAAGATATTAATATTAATAATATCCGCGAACAAGAACAGTTTACTTTTGCATAAGAATAACATGGGCATTTTAAATGTGTAGTTTTATAATGTTCTCCGTTACCTTTACTTTAATTACAAGGCTTCATATCACTTTACACTATTATTTCAAGCTCTACACGCTGGTGTGATACAAATTAGGCATTTTCATGATTTCATAGTAGGTCTAATAATTAAAAAAAAAAAAAAAAAAAAAAAAAAAAAAACAATTACAAATTCAAACCCCTATAACAACCAATTCCCAACATTCGATCTTGCTGGTTCACAAACTGAATCAAGGGTTGGGTAAGATAAGACCTACATATTCATGCCAAATCTTATCAAAATCAGACCAAAACTACATAGCTAAACACATAGATATATATATATACCATTTTTAACTAATCATGTTTTTGACCTCTGGAGACATCAAAATGAATAAGTAAAACGGTCCTGGACTAGGTCTTGTCGTGCCACCTACGGTAATAGCTTATTCCTTATTCCTTAATATAGCTTGTGATATTAACACTATACGTAGTCGTGATATAACAATTTTTTTTTTTTTTTTTTAAAGAGGTTGGCGGCCTCTTTTAACCTTGCATTTGCCCGTCCACATAGACTAAGCGCCCGTGCGTGGATCGTTAACAGCAAAGCAAGGAGTGAGCCGGTACAGTACAAAGGTGAACTGTACTGATAAAATGTTATCGGCAGTGACCAGGATCCGAACCCACGACATCGCTGCCTTGGGCCCGAAGTCCGCGACGCTACCGACTGAGCCACAGACTCACTAAAAATTACAATTTGCAAAATTTTCAAACACAAAAAATTTTCAAACAATTTTAAATTTTCAAATTACAATTTGATATCATAATAACATGATAAGGCTAGATATTAATACAAATTCGTTATAAATATATTAATATTTGTTCTATCACCAATAATCGAGATGGGAATTCATTTTAATATATAAACTTAGCAAAAAATCATCCAAAGCTAAAAGTAACATAGAATTAAGCAAAGTCACAGTTCACAATAATGGACGTTCGTAAAAGAAAATAAATAATTTATAAAATAAATAAATAATAAATTTATTAGAGTACCTATTCAATGTACCAACAAGATGGCATAAAATATGTTCTCGTTACTTAGCAGAGACGCATTTTCGTTTGCACGTAAAAAAGTAGTCTACATTTCATCGAACACGCCCGAGTTCTTGCTCATTAAAAACGGCTCCATCAATCATAAAATGTCGACAAAAATGAATGTTCATTTGGAATTATATTAATTTTAATGATGTACAAAGTAGGTCATGCAAATATTTCAATGTGCACAACACGTTTTGATAGAAAAGCTACCTTGTTCTTTCCTTTTGAAATAAATTAAGCCGCTCATTTAAATAAGTAACGTCGATCAAACAATTAAAGGTTTTAACTAGTGTGGCTTCATAACAGTGATTTAACAAAATCTATTGAAAATATTAGTGTTACACGGTCATTTTTTTAATTTACAGAAAATAAGTAGGAAGGTGTTTAAATGAAAACAATGTTTTATCCAATATTATTCTTTCTGGTTTATAGGAATTATTTGGGTAGGCCTACTCTGTTTCGTAAACTGATGACAGTTTCACTACAATTAATAAAACCCCTGCCGCAGCAAACCTGCAGACTAAGCGAAATTCCATTATACCGATTTGATTTTCACTTAACACATAAAATTTAAAAATATAACAAAACTTGTAAATAACATTAGGTTTAAAGAGTACCTAGGTTTGTTGCTACAGAGAGGGTAATGACGTGTGTTTTTTAGTAATTAGTAGCTTAGTAAAATAAAATAATTTTGTCCAGTTTTATCAAAGTACTGTATGTGAATAAACAAGCAAACTGCAACAGTTAACTCATTGTCAGTAATATTAACATGGGAATTTTAACTAACAACTTTTAGATTTATCTCCGTAACCAATAACCGTACAAAAACACGTCAATATACTAAATTATTTGTTTTTCAATCTCTTCAAAAGTTTAGACGGAAATTGGAAATTATTTTTTGAGGGTTTAAAATGGGGAAAACCAATTTTCACCCCATAAACCCCCCATAAAACTCAGTTCCCATAGCCCAATCATGCTGGTTCGCAAACTCAAAGCTTATCACACACTTTAAACTTAAGCTAAATTACAACATATTCGGACAAAAATTACTCAAGTTTTTTTACGTTTACGGATACATATACCGTATACGTTAGATATAAATCTGTGTTTTAATATACACGAAATAGGGCTGCTAAATATTAAGGCAGTCAGTTAAAAACAAGCGAGGACTCGGAAATTAATTTTTTTCATGAAGTGACATGTTTGGGACTAAGACCATTTCCAAACTTAAAAAATACTAAATACTTTCCTGTTTGCAATATTATATTGGTTTTGTGTGATATGATTTGAATTATGCTAACAGGTGGTTTTTAAAAATTATTAGGATTAAGAAATTCGTTAACTATTGATTATCTAATTGTACAATTTTGTAGAAAATTCTTAAAGGAATTTGGCTATTTAAAATTTGATTAGGATTTTTATATATAAATGTATTATTCTGTCGAATCCATTCTGTTTAGTTTGTCTAGAATTGAGATTGAGTGGGTGTGTGAGTTGAGAAATTAGAAACCACACAATACTTTTCCAACACTTCTTTTATATTCTCAACAATAATGGTGAGGTTAGAGTAACGGCTACTTTAATGTGGTTGTAAAACTTTAAAGCATTTTGTAAATATAGTTTTAATGGATAAAGTGATTGGAAACATGTGACATTTTGCGATGCGACTTCATACAACAGGTAGAAAGTGTAGGAAGGTGTTCCATGAATATAATATCCTGAGGCAGTTCATTCCTGTCTTACTGAATTTCGTGACAGCGGAATGGGACATTTCATGTTGCAACATTTTGAGTTATAAAATAAAACATATCGTGTGACATAGGAGTGTGGTTTAATATTGCACAAGCACAATGTCCTGTTAAGGCCCATGTCCAACCATAAAGACAGTTTATGTCTGTTTGAATATACAGCTTAGTTGTATCATTTGCATTTTAGACATGACACAACACATAAAACGTGTATCTGGAGTGTGTTTATTAGTTACGTGGTTATGTGGTATTGTTTATTGAGTTACACACGTCATGGATCAGTAGTTAACACATTACATATTAACATTAAAAAGTAAACTGCAGTGGTTTCCTTTTTTATGAACATGTTTTGATCAACTTGGGAGAATTTATTTATTTCATGTTGAACTTAAAACTCTAATATTTCACTAAAACACTATTAACTTCCCTGTAGCAGCCACCAGTAGTTACCAGTACCAGTAACAACAACGTACTCATTAATATAATGTTACAACTGAATGTTTTAGGAGATATTTTAGTAAAAATATAATCGGTTAAATGGAAATTCCCTTTGTCCGCAGGTTTTCTCTAGAATTAGTACATGAACACTAGCCGGCATCTGACATTGGTCGACTCCAGACTAGATATTTATTTATGAGATGTGAGAGATGATGTCATTACATACCACGTGGTCAGTCACGTGATTTTGTCGGTCAATGACCGTACAGTACATAAGGGTGAACTATAATGTCAATGTAACATTTGATTATGTTTGCGAAACAAATAGCTTGAATAAAAGTGACAGGTTCTAATGTCGATTGACACAGTATTGTAATACGAATAGTATTGTAGTGATATGATTGAATCACATTATATTGTGTGCGTAACTGTCAAGTATGTCATTATTTGTTCATAATGCCAGATCTGAAACCACTTTAATTGTAGAACCTCGATAACAAGACTATCATGGGGATTATTAAAAAAGACTTGTTAACAAGGTCGACTTCTTATCAAGGTTTGCAATAAACATGTGATTAGGACTAAAATAAAATTCTAGGTGATAAGAAAATGACTCTTGTTAAAAAGGGTGACTTGTTATCAAGGTTCCACTATGTGACTATTTAGTGATCTGATGCAGTCTACCCGTCTACCTAACGCTCTAGGACTACATGTTGATTTCGGTGTTTGGAGAACCTCTGTTTCTAAAAACCACACTAAAGTGTCGTTTACAAACGACGGACTGTTGAGAACAGCAATGCACACAAATACATATTATTTGGAAATGCCTGATTAAATTAAACCAATGAAAATATCATAAAACTAAGCTGCACACAGTGTTATTTTGTTTCTAAAATCAGTTACATATCTGTTACTATGTTTACTTAATGATAAGTGTGAAAATGTAAAGGAATGGACTATGGAACTGGTTTGCATATTATGTTGTTTGTTGATATATCTGTTGAGTAGAATCAGAGATGAAATGTAATATGTAATATAATATACAGTATTTATAAATTATACTGTATTTACTGTTACATTTTCTTAGTCCTTGAGGTTTTGATAATCACATTAGTTTTGTCTGACGTCTTTAATGATAAATCCTTATTGGCATCACTACTTATACGAACTAAATTAATAATTTACAACTTTTAGCGAATTTCCCTATAGGGAAGTAGCTATTACCGTAGGTGGCACGGTAAGACCTAGACCCGGGACCGATTTACTTTTTCATTTTGATGTCCCCAGAGGCCAAAAACAACATTCGTTCAAATTTTTATATATGTATATATATATATATATACATATATAGACTTATATATATATATATATATATATACGTCCGTGAACGCGATAACTTGAGTAATTTTTGTCCGATTTTGATGAAATTTGGTTTAAAGGTGTAAAGCGGGATAAACTTGAATGAGTTCGCGAACCAGCATGATCGGACCATGGGAACGGGGCTTTACGGGGGGGGGGGGGGTTTTGGGGTAAAAATTGGTTTTTCTCACTTTTGACCCTCAAAACACAAAATTTCCCGATTTCTCTTTAGACCTTTTTAAAGAGCTTAAAAAAACAAATAATTTAGTATATAAAAGTATTTTTGTTCGATTATTAGTAACAGAGAAAATTAAAAAAATTGTAAATTTAAAATTCCCATTTTATTCTTATGGAGAATATTGTCAAATGTTGTAGTTTGCTTGTTTATGGATATATTTTGATCAAATTTGGCAGATTTATTTATTTTGTACTAAGCTGTCAATATTTTACTCAAAAACACACTTTATTAGTTTCCTTGTAGCAGCAAACCTAGGTACTCGTTAAACCTAATGTTATTAAAATATATTTAACTGAAAATCAATTCAGACAAATGGAAATTTGCTTAGTCGGCAGGTTTGCTGCGGCGTAGTAGTAGTTTTATAGTATAGATCGTTTCTTTAGTACTTCAAAGACTATTATTGATAAGGCACAACAATAAGCAAATGTTAGTGTTGCTAATAATTTATTGTGAGGGAAAATGGAAAGAGAAGATTGACCTAAAATTTGCTTTATTTAAATTTAAAAATTAGAACTTTTCAATGTTCAATATTGAAATTTGAAATGTTAAAAATAAAAAAGATATGTAAATAAGAGGAAGATGAAGGTAAATCATGTATATGAAAATACTATTCGAAAAACTTTTTGTTTTTCTCATATCAGCCTATACAGGATTTAAAATTAATCATAACCAAAATGGCAGTTTCCACTAACTACCAAATTTAAAAGCCAAAACCTTTCTATTAAAGCCTGGTTTCATTTTGTTTCTAATAGCGTTGGAAGATGTGCAACTATTTTATGCAACAGATGTAAAAATATTATAAAGATCAAAATGTTTCTATTTCGTGTCCTCTTTCTGTGCAAAGCACGGGTCTGTGCAAAAGCATTATAATACATTATCTACTCGTCAAACATTTAGAATGGTTGAAGTGCTTAACTCAGTTGAAAGAATGAAGAGAGGTTGTTCTGTCAGCACTAACTATCGTTGACCTCGGCTCTTTGAGAAACAAACTTGGCTGTTTATGGAGCACTTAGTTGTGCATTTATCCTCAGCCTGTGATTGTATAACTATCCAGAACAGTTTGACACAAGGCTACAAGTTTGCTTATCAAAGCTGCTCCAATCTTGATCATTGAATAGAGTCTCTTCTGTTCTGTAGTGTACCTGGTTAAACTTCCTCGTCTCAAGACACAGTAAAACAATTTAATTGTTGGACAAATAGAGTTGTTATTGCTAAGCTTTGCAAACTATTTCACTCTAAAACTCGTTATAGTTACATGGTTAAAGGAGCTAGCCTGAATTGATGTACTAAATAGTTCCAGGCTAGTGATGAGTCCGGCACTACTGAGAGACTGAACTTTTCGGGGATCAAGAGCTTAAAACTCATTCGGCCCGAGGTAGTAGGCTTACGCGGCGCTATTTTTCACCATACGATACAAAATTGAGAACATATTTACAATGTGCACACTAACAGTCAGCACAACTGCAACTTCAAAGTTATGTGAAGAAATATTTTGAGGAATCAGTAAAAATAATAATAAATAGCTGCTAAGCAGCGATGAGCGTAACACAAGATTGTTGCAATACATATCGATACAGTTTGTGTACTATATTATTAATATTTTGTAAATAAGCGAACATTTGATTTTCGGCCCTGGGGTCGCGAAAATCTGCTCGGGCCTCAAATTACTATGACAGTTGGCGGACAGCAACACGTAGTTTTCAGCCTCCAATTAACGTGATTAAAACTACTAAAAAATCACAGTGTGGTGAAAAAGCATTTTAACCTCTTCCACAAAAATATATATTGAAGCGTTGGTGTACGCTTAACGGTTACGGATAAAGTAAAAGAAACATTTCATACCTCCATGTTGCAACCCCTTCCCAGTCGTCCAAGAGCCCGTCGCAGCAGTCTGAGCTGGCTCAACTCATCTCCACGCTGAGGAGCATGTTGGTCGTCGTCGAGCGACTTGTTGACCAGTTGACCCAAAATCATGCGTAGACTTCGCATCCTCACGTGGAACGCCGACGGGCTTGCTGACAGACGATACGAGCTGACACAACTACTGGCTGACATGGACGTTGACGTAGCCCTCATCCAGGAGACGCATCTGCGCGGTGGGGACACGTTCAACGTCCGAAACTACTTCACCCACCGGACAGACAGGCCTCTGCAACAACGTCCCAGTGGTGGCTCGGCGATACTGGTTCATCGTCGGGTCACCCACAGGCCGATCGTCAGGAACCTCCCACCTGGCATCGAAGTGATGACCATCGCCCTCCAGCATGACGGTACAGAGCTGGAAGTCTCCTCTGCCTACAACCCCCCAGCGAGACGCCTCGACCCCGGACTCCTGGACATGCTGCTGCCCCCCGGCACCCCGGCGCTTCTGGCAGGTGACCTCAACGCAAAGCACCAGGACTGGGGTTGCAGGAGAGGCAACTTCACTGGAGCCGCTCTCAGGCGCTACCTCACCGCCCACCCTCACATCAACGTGGTTGCCCCGGCCTACCCCACACACTACCCCCGTGCTGGACACCCGCCTGACATCCTGGACATCGGTCTGGCTGGCTCGTTCGATGGCCCATTCGAAGTCTTCGTCGTCTCCGACCTCTCCTCCGACCACGTCCCGGTGATCATCGATCTGCCGCAGGGAGGAGTCCCCGACCGCCCTCCAGTCCGCAGGAAGAGGGTGAACTGGGCGAAGTTCGCCAACCTCTTGGCCAACGCCCCTCGACCGCCTCCCCCGCCACCTGAGACAGCAGAGGAGCTCGACCAGCAAGTCCTGGACCTGTCAACGCTGCTGCAGGACACTGTGGTTGCCGCCAGCTCTGACGTTGACCCGAGGGCCCCCCCACCACTTCCCCAGGGGCTGCGGGAGGAGATCGCCCTGCGACGTCGCCTGAGGAGGGCGTACCAACAGTCCCGCTGCCCTCGAGCGAAGGCGGACTTCAACCGGCAGGCCAGGAGGTGCTCCCGACTGCTGGCTGAGCATCGGTCCCAGGAGTGGGAGGACTTCGTCGAGGGCCAGGCTGACACCAACGACGGGATCTGGAAGATCGCCAAGGCTCTGCGCGGCACGAAGACCCACAACAGGCCACTGCATGGGGGACGCGGGCTCGTCTACTCGCCCGAAGACCGTGCAGAGACCTTCGCAGACTCGCTGGAAGACAAGTTTTCCCCACACCCGGACGTCTACGACGAGGACTTCTGCGAGGTTGTTGACGACTTCGTAGAGACCTACGAGCCGGACTCCGACGACGAGGACATCCCCCACGTGACCGTCAGCGAGGTGAAGGGCCACATCGCTCGACTCCGTCCGAAGAAGGCCCCTGGACCGGACTCCCTCGGGACTCCAGCACTGAAGAACCTGCCGGCTTGGGTGATTGTCGTGATCACCTGCCTCTTCAACTCCTGCGTGAGGCTGGCCCACTTCCCTGACACCTGGAAGTTGGCGAACGTCATTCTCATCCCCAAGCCCGGCAAGGACCACATCTTCCCCGAGAACCACAGGCCGATCTCCCTCCTGCCTGTGCTCTCCAAGATGCTGGAGCGGATCATCCTGGCGAGATTCCCCGAGGAGTTCTTCTCTTCGATCAGGACTGAGCAGTACGGCTTCAGGCGGGGCCACTCCACCACCCTCCGCTGGAGCGATGGAGCGGAAGCACCACTCGACCTCAGTCCTGATCGACGTGAGCAAAGCCTTCGACCGGGTCTGGCACGAGGGGCTTCTCTACAAGCTGGCGTCCTCCCCTCTACCCGGCTCGATCTACAGGCTCGTCAAGAGCTACCTGACCGCTCGCCACTTCAGGGTGTATGTCCAGCGACAGCTGGACCTGTTGCTGCCGTGGCTGACGAAGTGGCGAGTCAAAGTCAACGCTGACAAGAGTGAGGCCATCTCCTTCACGAGGTCGAGGAGGCAGGACGATGGTCAACACCTCCACCTAGACGGGGCCGACATCCCATGGAAGCGCCGGGTGAAGTACCTCGGCGTCCTGCTGGATCAGCGACTCACCCTGACTCCCCACGTCGAGAGGGTCTGCGACCTCGCCAGGAAAGGTCTTGGCGCCATCCGCCCGCTGCTCAGGTCACGGAAGTTGTCGACGGCTGCAAGAGTCCGACTCTACACGGCCCTGCTTCGGCCTGTCCTCACGTACGCAGCCCCTGCATGGTACCACCTCACCTGCAGAACCGCTAGACGGAGGCTGCTCGTCGTCCAGAGCAAGGCTCTTCGGCAGGCGACAGATTCACCCTGGTACGTGAGGAACTCCGTCATCAGGGACTCCACAGCAGTGACAACTCTCCGAGACTTCGTCGACGGCCTTCGAGCGAGACTTGAAGAGACGGCGGATGTTTCTCCGTGGGAACACATCAGGGACCTGGTCGCTGAGGATGTTCCGCAGCTCCGCCCCCAGATCAACGAGTAACCCCCAGGAACGACGTTGACGTCTACAGGTAGCTGAGCTACCAGGGCTTGGACCCACAGCAGACCGGAAGTATATGCTCCCAGCGAGCAGGCACTTCCCCCAGACGTGGCGCTAGTCGCCACAATCTTATACACTTGGACTTGGACTTTTCTTAGAGGGAATAAGTAAACCGTTGTAGTTTGCTTGTTCATAACTATATATATTGATCAAATTTGACAGTGTTATAAATAACATAGTAATATAAATAATACTAAGTAATAGTAAGGAATAATCCTTACTAAACTACAGTTCACTCATTCGATCGCAAAAAACAAACAATTGCATTACCTTCCCTGTAGCCGTACTAATTACCCGTTAAATCCACATTTATTTAAACTAGCTGTTCCTCACGGGCTTCACCCCGTTTGAATTCATAAGTATTAATTAAACTATTGTTTGGTTAAGTTAAGCTGAAATAAAGAAAACAGAATACAGTAGTACAAACAATATAATCATACTAGTAGTGGCGAACCCAGAAAGAGTCGTCACTTGGGGCGTTTTTCCCCATAAGAATAACATGGGGATCATTTTTTAGCCACTTTTTCAAAAATCCTGATCTTTGCCTGTACACCCCTATATTAATGTTCAATACCATTGTACAACTTCATTACTATTTCAAATCCACATGCATTCACATGTATATTCTCAAAATCATCAACTTGACAGTGCGAGGTTTGTACGCGAACTCGGACGCGCTCCCGGCTCATGCTTCTCTTCCCCATTGGCAGCTCATGTGGTGCAAAAATTGGGTATATGTATCTAGAAATATAAAAAATCGCTTATATCTTTAAAATAATAAGAGATATATCAAAAATAATGCCTACCCATTTAAGTTTCAGATTTGATTATATAAACCCATATCTGGCCCTATAAACCCAGATCTGGTTATATCAAGCCAGATCTGTCCATATATGATTCCAGATGGCCCTATAAACCCAGATCTGGTTATTATCAAGCCAGATCTATCCATATACAATTCCAGATCTGGCCCTATAAACCCATATCTGCTTATATCAAGCCAGATCTGTCCATATATAATTCCAAATCTGGCCCTATAAACCCAGATCTGGTTATATCAAGCCAGATCTGTCCATATATAATCTCAGATCTGGCCTATAAACCCCAATCTACCCATATATAATCTCAGATCTGGCCCTATATACCCAGATCTGGTTATATCAAATCGGATCTGGCCATATATAATTCCAGATCTGGCCCTATATACCCAGATCTGGCTTTATAAACCCAGATCTGGCCATATATAATTCCAGATCTGGCCCTATATACCCAGATCTGGCCATATATAATTCCAGATCTGGCCCTATATACCCAGATCTGGCCATATATAATTCCAGATCTGGCCCTATATACCCAGATCTGGCCATATATAATTCCAGATCTGGCCCTATATACCCAGATCTGGCTTTATAAACCCAGATCTGGCCATATATAATTCCAGATCTGGCCCTATATACCCAGATCTGGCCATATATAATTCCAGATCTGGCCCTATATACCCAGATCTGGCCATATATAATTCCAGATCTGACCCTATATACCCAGATCTGGCTATATCAGGCCAGATATGGCAAAGTCCAGATCTGGCCGTATAAACCCAGATCTAGCCAATTTTACAAATTAGATGCTGTGTATAAGTATAAAAGGAGCGAGTTGAGTGGTTCCTTTCTTCAGTCATCGTCGCGCGGCCCACCCACCATGACCATCTCTTGGTAAGTTTAGCATGTAAACAATAGTATAATTTGTATTACAATTTTTAATATTTTATTTTAAATTATAAAATTTATAAAATTCTTAATTTATAAAATTTAATTGTAAAATTTTTAATTTATAAAATTTATATTTTCTAAATTTAATTTTTCAAAATTAGATTTTTAAAATTATATTTTTAAAATTATATTTTCAAAATTAATTTTCCAAAATTAAATTTTATAAATTAAAATTTTTACAATTAAATTTTATAAATTAAAATTTTTACAATTAAATTTTATAAATTAAAATTTTTACAATTAAATTTTATAAATTAAAATTTTTACAATTAAATTTTATAAATTAAAATTTGTCAAATTAAATTTTATAAATTAAAATTTGTCAAATTAAATTTTATAAATTAAAATTTGTAAAATAAATTTTGAAAATTAATATTTCAAAATAAAATTTTCTAAATTAAAATTTTGAAAATTAAATTTTATTAATACAAATTTGTAAAATTAAATGTTCAAAATTGAAATTTCTAAAATTAAATTTTATAAATTAAAATTTGTAAAATTAGGTTTTATAAATTAAAACTTCTAAAATTAAATTTTATAAATTAAAATTTCATAATACAATTTTCTAAATTAAAATTTCTAAAATAAAATTTTACAAGTTAAAACTTCTAAAATTAATTTTTCTAAATTAAAACTTCTAAAATTAGTTTTTCCAAATTAAAATTTCTAAAATTAAATTTTATGAATTAACATTTCTAAAATTTCTAATTTTATGTTAAATATTGTTAAAAATATCTTAAATTCTAGTTAAAAATTTTGAAAATTTCACAATTTCTGGATTAAAATTTTTAAATTTTCCAAAAGTCTATATATAGAGGTGGCATCAGCCTGAGACCTCATTCTTAAACATGAAACCGTCATGTCAACAGTGCTCTGTGTCGTTCTCCACCAAAAATAACTTGATTCGGCACTACAAGTTGAAACACCAAATGATGGTGAAACTGTGCAAAGTTTGTAATTTAATCTGTGATAATAACATGGCTCTAATATCGCATTTATTACAAAATCACAAGACTTGTAATTTTTGTAAAAAAAATGTTGTTGGACATTTTAGGAGACACGTAAGTTCTTGCAACAATTGCCCATACACAATGATAAAATTTGTTGGTGAATCGATTAAAGCTGAACTTAAAAATACTCTTCAGTCTTGTCCTCTTCCGATAAAATGGACTTTAGTAAGGAGAATTAAATTTATAAAATATTCAATGGATCAAAATGGGCAATTATTTAATGAAAAAGAATGTATTGCAGATTTTAGAAGCCTTACTACCTTAACTATTGAGAAAAGAGGTTTAATACACCAAATTGAAAATGCACTTTTAAAGATTGATGCTTCCATACACAAATACCAAGCCCAAGGTAGTGGATGGATATATGACCATACTAAGTATTGGCAGTTGCACGTTTACAAGTATAAGCCCTTAACTCCAAAGTCATATATCCCCACACCAAAAACTATTCAATCGAAACATGCAGTTTTAAATATAAGAAATTCTGATAATAAATGCTTCCTTTGGTCGATATTAGCAGCTTTATATCCAAGGAATGCTAAAAATGAAAATGCTAATAGAGTCTCTAATTATGTACCATACGAAGGTCAGTTGAATATGACAAACATGAAGTATCCTGTGAAAATATCCGATATAGATAAATTTGAAAGACAAAATAATATAAGTGTTAATGTATTTGGGGTTGAAGATGAGAAATGTATATATCCATTAAGAACAACCAAATTAAATAGTAATACTCATGTAGATTTATTATTATTACAACAAGGTCGTAAATCACATTACTGTTTAATTCGTGATTTTAATAGGTTAATGCTACAGTGTACAAAAGATAACAATAAGAAGTATTTTTGTAAGTTGTGTTTGCAACATTTTTACACTAATGATATATTAGAACGTCACATAACATATTGTAAAAATTTTGATGCTCAACGAGTGGAAATGTCTAAACAAGATACATTACAATTTAAAAATTATAAATATCAACTTAAAGCTCCATTTGTGATTTATGCAGATTTTGAATGCTTTATAAACTCTAACAACCATATTCCATCGGGATTTGCATTTGTCGTAGTAAAAGATTCAAAAATTATTTCTGAAGAGTTATATAGTGGTGCAAATATCATGGATGTGTTTTTCAAAAGGTTATTTGAGACTTATGACTTCATTAAACGTCAAATGGCAATATATATTCCTCTTCAAATGACCCCTGAGCAAGAGGTATCTTTCCAAAACTCAACACATTGTCATATTTGTGAAAAGCCCCTATATTTTGATAGGGTGAGAGATCATTGCCATTCCTCTGGCCAATACCGTGGAGCTGCCCACAATGATTGTAATTTAAATTATAAAGTAACAAAGAAAATACCAGTATTCTTCCATAACTTGAAAAATTATGATGGTCACATAATAATGCAACATTTGGGAAAGTTTAATAAACGTAAATTAAATTGTATAGCTAAAGATATGGAAAAATATATATCATTCTCTGTTGATGATTTAGTATTTTTAGATTCATACAACTTTCTGTCCCTTCCATTATATAAATTGGCTTCCAATTTGAACACATTTAGATTCATACAAAATCCACTACTACAACGTAAAGGTGTATATCCCTATGAATATATGACGGGACCAGATAAGTTCGCAGAGTCTCTACCCCCAATTGAAACATTTTACAGTTCTATAACTAAAGAACATATCTCTCCCAATGAATATGAACATGCTAAAAATGTATGGACCCATTTTAATATAAATAATTTACAAGAATATCATGATTTATATCTTAAAACAGATGTATTGCTACTGGCTGATGTGTTTGAGACATTTAGAGACCTGTGTTTAAAAGATTACAAACTTGACCCTGTACATATGTATTCACTTCCTGGACTTACATGGGAGGCCTGTCTTAGAATGACAGGAATAAAATTACAATTATTCAAAGATATTGACATGCATTTGTTCATAGAAAGTGCGATTCGAGGAGGAGTCAGTATGATTTCTACACGTTACGCTAAAGCAAATAATAGATATATGGGTGAACACTATGATCCCAATCAAGAGAGTGTCTATTTAATATATTTAGATTGTAACTCGCTATACTCAACAGCGATGTGCGAGCCGCTACCTATGGATGGATTTTGTTGGTCGAATGAGATAGACTACAAATATAATCAAAATGATGAGTTTGGATACATTTTAGAAGTTGATTTAAAATATGATAAAAGCTTACATGATTTACATAATGACTATCCATTAGCACCAGAGAAAATGAATGGCAAATTAATGCCAAATTTAAATGACAAAACTAAATATATTTTACATTATAAAGCATTACAAAAATATGAGGAATTGGGTTTGATTGTAACAAAATACCATAGAATTTTAAAATTTAGACAGTCTAAATGGCTTGCGCCCTATATTAATTTTAATATTGAAAAACGCAAATGTGCTAAAACTGATTTCGAAAAAGACTTTTATAAATTGTTAAATAATAGTCTCTTTGGTCGAACAATCATGAATCAAGTCACTGGAAAGTTTAAAGATGAATTAGGTGGTCATATTATGTATGAATATTGTGGTTTAAGACCAAAGTTATATTCTTACATTCCTCTAAAATGGTTATATGAAGAAGACAAGCAAGCTTTAGAGGTGAAGAAAGCTAAAGGAGCTGATGGTGCCACTGTTAAACATCTCCTCAGACATCAACATTATTTGAACTGCCTTGCAACTGGGCAAGATTACTATGAGAATGTGACAAGAATTAAATCTATAAATCATCATCTTCAAACCTTAACCATGAATAAAAAAGTACTATCCTTTGACGATGACAAGAGGTTTATTCTGGAAGATGGGATCAACACTCTTGCGTTTGGTCATTATAAAATTGATGTTCAAAATGTGTAGATATATAATAAATGTTAAAAAAAATCTTTCATTTATTTACCCTTACCATCCTCTTGATAGAATTGGTCAAACATAAATCTATATTTGCCATTATTCTTTGGCCTTTCTTTGTCTATTACGAGAAAGCCGTATTTAGTTTTATCCCAACATTGATGACAGAGATTTTTAAATTGGTCAAATGAAAAGTCATTACCAACATGATTGTGATATACATGTTTTAAATTTAAATCATCTTGTTTAAATAATATTAGGAAATTTACATTATCACGTAAATGTTTGTGTACTTTGCTGTAAGATTGACACAAGTAAAAACAGTTAATATTTTTATGTCGACCCATTGAGAAAAATTGTGTAATATTTGGACTATTTATGTCATCAAATACAACAACTGACTGTGATTTTACATCATTTGGTGTGATTTCACAGTCAGTAAACATGTGTAATTTCACTTCATCACACAAATTAAATATTTCAATTATTTTTTTATATTTTTCTTGTTCTAAAGATTTAGATATTAAATATAAGTTTGTAAATTTTAATCCTTCCTTTCTTACAATTAAATTGTAAATTACAACCGTCTTCCCACTTCCACTTGGACCACTAATAACACATCGAATATTGGTAGGAAATAGACCCAACTTCTTTGGTATATACTCCTTAGTATGTGATATTTTAAATTTATGTTTTTGTTGAATAAAAGACATTTTTTATATAATAAAAATGGTAAAAAATGACAATAAGAAAACATGTAAAAAGGGCAAAGGTTTATTCCTAAAGCCTTACAGGGGTCGAGGGCTATTGAATACTCTTATAAATAACCTTCCATTTCCACTTCACATACCATCATATCAATACTGTGGACCTGGGACGAATGTACATGAGAATTTAGCTAAAAATGTACCTCCAAAAAATAAACTAGACTCTTATTGTAAAGAGCATGACATATTCTACATGAATAATCCTGATACTGCTGCTCGGAACAAAGCAGACATGAGATTAGCAGACTTAGCTTGGACTAGAGTAACAGCCAAGGACGCAAGTCTTGCTGAAAAAGCCGCTGCTTATGCAGTGACAAATTTGATGAAGGCTAAAGCAAAAATGGGAATGGGATTAAAATTTAATAAAAAAGATGGACAACTACCAGCTGTTAGAGGCCGCAAAAGACGTGCCTCACTTCAGGGGAGTGTACCTAAAAAGCGAGCTAAAAAATCTAACACCAAGAGTAAAAGAGTGCGGAATAGTTAATTTAGATAGTTCATCTGGCACACATTGGACAGCATATCGTAAAAATAAAGATATTGTAATTTATTTTGACCCATTTGGAATTCAACCTCCAAAAGAAGTAATTAAATATTTTGAGGGATATAAAATCTACTATACAACCGATCAAATACAAGATTTAAATAGTTCTATTTGTGGAATTTTATGTTTATCATTCATAAAAAATATTTCTTTATAAAAATGGATTCATTTACTATAACATTTTCGGGTACAGAGCCAGAGCTTAAGTCAGTATTCTTTCCTCCCATAGAATTAAATGATGATTATGTAATTGGATTGGTAGATTTTCAAAGTTATAACTCAATATTTAATGTTAAAAAACCACTAAATACTTTAACATATTACAAAGTAGAGAAAATGACATTACCAAAAGGAGAGATCTCAGTTGATGATTTAAACCAGTTATTAAATGGAAAACTTAAAGTTATAGTAGATAAAAATGGAGAAGCATTAATTAATACTAAATCCAAACTTTTATTCAAAGGGCTTATTCCAAAATTAAATCAACTTAAAGCCAAAAAATTAACCATTAGTGAAGGTGATGATGTTTTCTATTATGACCACAATGCTCCAGTTACAATAGAAATTTCTGAAGGAACATATGAAGTGGTTGAGCTTGCAAAGGAAATTCAAAAGCAAATCCCAGATTTTTTCCTTACAGCTAATAATAAAACTATGAAAGCAACACTACTTTCTAGCCACGTGTTTGATTTTACAAAACCATGTTTAGGGTCTGTTTTATTGGGATTTAAAGGTGTTTCTACTCCTGGTGTTCAGTTTGAATCTACAAATAAAATAAACATTAATAATGTAAATGTGATTAGAGTAAAATGTAATATTGCAAATGGGTCCTATTTAAATGGCAACAAATCACACACCATACATAGCTTTTATCCAGAAGCTCCTCCTGGCTACAAAATTATTGAAGTTCCAAGAAATATTATATATTTTCCTGTAAATAAGAGAAGTTTAGATGTTGTCAGTATTACATTTGCCGATCAGCACGACAAGGCAATTGACTTTAACGGAGAAGAAACTACAATTACTTGTCATATAAAAAAGATATGAGAATTTATAAGAATTTATCTATAAGTGTACAAAATGCTAGGTTCCTAAAGTCAATAGGACTAAAGTTAAAATTTTCTATTAATAAAAATGGAAGATTTTCTAGACGTTACAGGGAAATCCCAATTCGACGATAGTGTGGTTAAAATTACAAATCACTCCTATGTTCCCCACAACACTTTAGCAATAAATAATTCTGATGAAATTCGAATATGTATTAATAATCAAGATTTGCTAACTCTCCCATGTAGAAGTTATCTGTATATTAAGGGAGAAATTGAAAATCATGATAAAGGTCATTTTATAAATAATACATTTGCGTTCTTATTTGATGAAATTAGATACGAAGTTGCAGGTAAGGAAATAGACATTGTAAGAAACCCAGGAATTTCTAGTCTTATGAAAATATTGAGCTCTTACAATAAAACAACTAAATTAACAAATGTAGCATTTGATTCTGACACGAATTTAAAAGAGTTCCATAAAGGTGGCAAGTTTAGTACATGTTTGCCATTAGAGCTGTTAATGGGTGTATTCGAGGATTTTAATAAGGTATTAGTAAATGTCAAACAAGAATTGGTGTTGAAAAGATCCAAAAATGATTTGAATTGTATATTAACAACCGCTAGTGCTCCAGCCAGTGGCACTGCTGATTTGATTCCTAAAATTACACTTAACTCAATTCAATGGGTGATGCCACATGTGATACCATCAGATGGAGAGAAGTTACAATTACAAAAGATGTTATTGCAAAATAAAAATTTGCAAATTGCATTTAGAAGCTTAGAGCTGCATGAACTTCCATCATATCCCAATACCACAAGACATACATGGTCAGTAAAGACGTCTTCAAGTTTGGAGAAGCCTAGGTATATTATATTTGGTTTCCAAACAGCTAGGGATAATAGTGCACGAAAAAGAACTGATGAATTTGATCACTGTAAATTAAAAAATCTCAAAGTATTTTTAAACTCTGAATATTATCCTTATAGTGATTTAAATCTCGACTTTGAAAATGGAGATGTCTCTAAAGCTTATGAGATGTTTATGAGGTTTAGAGAGACTTACTATAATACTATCCCAGATCCTATGATTAGTAGGGCTGAGTTTATGAAGAAATATCCACTAATTTTAATAGACTGTTCTAGACAGAATGAAACAGTGAAGGAAGGAATTGTTGATATTAAATTAGAGATTGAAACTGCAGAAAATGTACCAGCAAATACATCTGCATATTGTTTGATAATACATGATAAAGTGTTTGAGTACAATCCTTTGTCAAATGAGATAAATAAAATGTAAATAAAAGATGAAAAACATTCAACAAGAATTGGTTGACTCTGCAAATCAAATACGAGAGAAATATAGAGCTTTAAAACGTGGCAAGTTTCTAGAGGCTGAAGAGAGGTTCCAAACATTCCAACCTTTAATAGAGCCATTACAAGAATTAAAGAAAATCACATCAGAGAGGCCTCGAATGGAGATACTCCCAATGACTCCATCTAGAATATCAATGATACCAAGATTACAACCATTACAACCATCCACCCCACAGAAATTAGATTTTGGTCTTTTAGCATCAGACTATTTAGGAAATTACCTCAGTAAAAGTAGTATGACAGACACTACATATGGTATTAGACGAGAAGCAAATAAATTTTTTATTGGAAATAAGGAAGTTGATATTGCCAATGATGATGTTACAGTTGCAAATAAAACCTACAAGGGGACAAAAGGTTTATGGGAATTGTTAACGTTAAAAGAACCTGAGAACTATACTCAGGCTGATTTGCAAAATTATAAAGAGATTTTGGAAGCTACAAATGGACATTTAAAGAGTTACAAAGATGGTGCACCAATTTCAAGTAATAGACATACTAAATATCTTAATATAATTAAACCTCTATTTAAATCTGTTGGTGAAGGTTTGAGACAAGTGACTGGTAATAAAATAGACTATATTTATTGGGATGATCCTAATGAGCTTGTAGATAGGTTAAAACTTCTTTGGCTAAGTCGCCAAGCCGGTAACTCAGGAGTGGATAATGAAATAGATTCCATTATTGAGGAATTGAGAGAAAGTGGAATTATTTATTAAATAAAAATATGTTTATAGATAAATTTTATCGTTTATATAATCCATATAATAAGCCTGCAGAACCCAGGGCTAGTAGTGAACCTACTTTAAATTTACAAGACGATAGTTGGAATGGTTTAAACCATAAAATTGGTAATGTTAAAGATGGGGAGTTCGTAGATGATGTATCAACTTTGGGACAGACATTAACTAGAAAAGGTGATGTCTTCTTACAAGGTAAAACTAAATATGAGTTTTTAGAATCTAAGAATAAAAATTGGAATGCTAAAAAACAGAAAATTACGAATGTGGAAAAGGGTGAAAGTTTAGATGATGTGCCCACTTTACAACAGACTTTAATACGTAAAGATGGTGGTACATTTGTACAGGACAATAATAATTATGAATTTTTAGAATCAGAAAATGGTGTTTGGAATGCTAAGAAACGAAAAATTACTAATGTAGAAAAGGGTGAAAGTTTAAATGATGTGCCCACTTTACAACAGACTTTAATACGAAAAGAAGATGGTAAATTTGTACAAGACGATAATAATTATGAATTTTTAGAATCAGAGAATGGTGTCTGGAATGCTAAGAAACAGAAACTTAGCAATTTGATGGAAGGTACAGATAGTAAAGATGCTGTGAATGTTTCACAAGTTCCAAAAATGGAAGCAGGCTATTGGAGTTTTTATAATAAAAGGTTAGTACGTGTTAAACCTGCCATTGATGAAACTGATTGTGTTATAAAAGAACAGACTATAACTTTTGATAAAAAAGAAAAATGTTGGGATGCCAAAAAACAATTTATAAGGAATCTACCAGAGGGGGAACATTTGGATGATATTTGTCTAATGTCACAATCTATGCATTACGATGGATCAAAATTTGTATATGGAGAAAAAATTTTTAATTTGATGGAATATAATCCTGATTTATTAGTTGCTGACCCCACATCTTTGAGTGGATTTAAGTATATAGATAATAGACCATATATACCAGAAAACTATGTATTTAAAAGAATGGAAGATAATCTATTGATTGGGGCTAATGGTGATGTATTTAGAGTTACAGGAAAGGATGATGTTATAAAAAATGAATGAAATTGCATACGAACTTCATAAGCCTGCAAGAAAGAATTTCATTAGAAGGTCTTTTAAAGTATTGGGTATAAACGAAACCATACAAATAGATTTAATTGATATGCAAAACTATGCTAGAGAAAATTCTGGCAATAAATATATTTTAACTTTAATAGATACATTTTCTAAAAAAGCTTATGCTGCTCCACTAAAGAATAATACAGGGTTGGTGGTTACAGAAGCCATTAAAACCATTCTACCAAAGGGGGTTAAAAACATTCAATCTGACAATGGAAAAGAATTTTACGCCACACTACATTATTTTGACGAACTTCCCACGCAAGGATTTAGTCCAGAAAACAGCTGTTTGCCGCCAGCTTATTCAAATGGGGTTTCATTGCGTACTACTGTACTGCAATGAGTTTTACCGGACACCAATCAGCTGATTATACTGTATTTAGATGGAAGTGAGTGGTTATAAACAAAAACATAACCTCTCTTAGTGGTTATGACTAGTGATTTTTAGACCTTTAGTTGGTGGAAATATATAAGGATTTGTACGGATTTAGTAGTATGGCGTAAACTATCGTACGTAACTCGTCCAAAATGTGTTTACCGGACTCGTATGGTAATCCCGTACTCGACTTCGTCTCGCACGGGAACGACCACACTCGTCCGGTAAACACTTATTTTCAGGACTAGTAACGTAATATACTATTTTAATCAATATTTTAGCAAACTAATGAAAAACTTAAATATTAATCACTATCACACTTTTTCTACAACTAAGGCTGCAATTGTGGAGAGGTTTCAGAGAACTTTAAAAAATTGGTTATATAGGGAATTTAGTGCTCAGGGAAGTTATAAATGGTTGGATTTACTTCCAAAGTTAATTCGAAAATATAATAATAAGGTGCATAGATCTATAGGTATGAAGCCTAACCAAGTGAATATTAAGAATAGTAAATATGTGCATGAGAGGTTGACTTCTAAAGTAGTGCAAGTTAAAAAGCCAAGATATAAGGTGGGTGATAGTGTGAGGATTTCCAAGTATAAACATGTTTTTAGTAAAGGATATACTCCAAATTGGACAGGTGAGCTATTTACAATAGCAGAAGTTAAGAATACAAAGCCTGTGACTTATATCTTGAAAGATGAAAATGGTAATATAATCAGGGGAGGCTTCTATACAGAGGAGTTGTTAAAGACCAAGTATAAAGACATGTATTTGGTAGAGAAGGTAATTAGAAGGAAGGGTGATTTATTGTATGTCAAATGGCTTGGGTTCCCAAGTAGCCAGAACTCGTGGATTTCCACTAAGGATGTCCAAGGGAGCACGCCATGAGCCGGGAGCGCGCCCAAGTTCGCGTACAAACCTCACACTGTCAAGTTGATGATTTTGAGAATATACATGTGAATGCATGTGGATTTGAAATAGTAATGAAGTTGTACAATGGTATTGAACATTAATATAGGGGTGTACAGGCAAAGATCAGGATTTTTGAAAAAGTGGCTAAAAAATGATCCCCATGTTATTCTTATGGGGAAAAACGCCCCAAGTGACGACTCTTTCTGGGTTCGCCACTACTCATACTAGTGCACCTATTGCTCGAATTCGAGCAATTGCAAAGTATTACACGCGTCATTTAAAAACGAATAACAGTCATAATTTCCAACTCAAAGATAATGTAATCAATCACTCCACTCCAGTTATCGAAACTTAAAACGAACTCACTCTGAAAACAAACGCTCTTGTGTGTATCATGTGTTTACTATGAACAGCTGTAATTAATACAAATTATTCGTCTGTTAACAAAATAAACTAAATCTTTTCATCATAAGATATACATTGGAATTTTGATGGCCTGTAGGGCAAATCCCGAGGACTTTTATTACAGGAATTGGTGAAAGGGGGCGTCTACACAAAAAATACTTAATTTTGACACATCGGTTGTAAAAATCCGTCCATTATTAACAGAGGAGTAGTGTTTCGTAGAAATAGCCTTCACGTATTATATATAAGGATTAATAATCACACCTGATTTTAACAAGATAATAAATTAAAAGAATATCAAACAAATAAGTAAAGCTAAAGGTATTTTTATTATTAGGTATATGGAAGTTCCCTTTAGAAAGGAATTATGAACTTAAAGGACACATTATGAAATAATGGATAGTTTTGCGCAAGGTTTCTCGTCATGACGATCATTTTAAGTATGTGGTTTATGGGGTGTGACTTTTAGTTTTCTCAAAAGTTCTTGGGTACTTTGGGGTTTATATATGGATAGAAAATCATTATGCCATGCTTCCCGAAAAACTCGGGAAGCATGGCATAATGATTTTCTTATGATTAGTTTAATGATTAACTTTTTTGTGTTAGAGTACAGGTTTGTTACGTTATGAATATTTAATGTTTCTAACAATGATAATAACATATTCACAGAGAGTTTCGCGTGCAAGTAATCCAATACTCTGGGGCTTGATTGGTTATTTGTTGGCTTCAAGACATGTTTAATTAATTCAGGTGTTTTCCTGTTAAAAGGAAAGTTGAATATTGTGTGGCTAAATATCCAGGCAGACAACATACATTGAATATTTATAGACCAAGTTACTGCTCTTTGTGTATCTGTCAACCGTGTATCGGCATAATGTATTCTAACTCATCTTTCGATCTATGAAATATTTAACTACTGTTGCTATAAAAAGGACACTTTAGAGATCATTCTGATTGTCAAATATTTTCGTCATACTGCAGCAAACACATTTTTTTTTTACTCCGTTCTCTCACGTATTGCTAAAATAGCTATGTTTCTCCCTAGAGAGTGAAAATCAGCTGGGATTGATGACGTCAGCAGTACATTTTGCTAGCTTGTTAACTCCGATTGATGCGTTAAAACAAAATATCGCTTGTATAGATTTTGTTAAATGGATTGTTGTTCATTGTTTTCAACTGAATTAAAATTTGTTTACGTTGAATATAAAAGAAATATATGAAAGGTGGAAAATGGCTCGATAGGACAAAATAAAATAAAATAAAACCCAAAATAAACTTGTTATTTAATAGGGAATAAATCAAACGTTGTTAAGGAAATATTTCAGTGAAAATCCAATCAGGCAAAATAAAATTGACTTAGTCTGCAAATTTGCAACGGAAGAGATTAACTGTTGTTACGGGCTTTACGAATACGGTTTAATAGTTTCCCTAGTAATACAGGGTTCTAACAACATGCAATACGAGACTACACTGTAGTATTTCTCCATTCAACCCTGAGAAGGTCGGAATCCTTGCGTGTAGCGACATCCTTGTACATAATGTACGAGTGTGTTGAGGTTGCTCGTGGCATTGACCCGCAAGGTCGAGGGTTCGATCCACTTCATACACTAATACCTGATAGTTGTGTGTTTGTATGTTTTACCACGAAAATGAAGGATTTTTGTCGATCAGTCTAACGAGTGTAAAAAAACAATGATTATGTAATTTGCCCAATCGTGTTGAGGAATTCGCAAAATTTGACTTACTTGATTGATAAATAAACAATGTGTGCTTTGAAGCGAACTCGTTAAAGCGTTTTATCTCCATTATCGTTCACTGAAGTGTGTGAAAGAATCTCCACGCCAGGTATATTAAACCGTTCAATCCCTGCTTCATTTCATTTATTCATTTAACGGTTACAACCAATACAGTTAAATTAATACATTGTTGTGCATGCTTAATAGTAACAAATAAACTGATCAAGAGTGAATACATGGACGGCTGTTCAATTATGTTAATACTCTAAATAGATAAAAAGTGACAAATATTGAGTGCAATAGAGTAACAATAAATAAATATTCTCAGAATAAATAACAACTTACAATGAAAAATTAATAACAGTGAGTAACAATTAATAAATAACAACAGTGAGTAACAATAATTAATAAATAACAACAGTGAGTAACAAATAATAAATAACAACTCTTAGATAACAATAACCAAGCCAGTGATGCAATAAAATATGTAGTGTGTAACAGTAATAAATATTCTCTTTGGTAACAATGACCTAACCAACAAATATCATATAAAATGAAACATGCAAATTGAGAATAATCACTATCAGGTAATACAACAGCTACAAATTTCAGACTGTCCGAATCACAATATTCAGACTGTGTTGCAGGGAATCACTGTAGTAGCCTCTGGACTTCTCTCTTGAAGGAGTTGGCCGAGACGCCGAAGAAGTTCAGCTGAGGAGCAAAAATGCTGCCTAGTCTTAGCAGTCTTGAAGTGCCATGGTGATAAGCGTAGTAGCAGGGCTCAAACCTTCTCCGGAAGATGGTCCCGGAACGTGTTCCTCTAGGAATTGTGAAGTCAATGCCGGACAAGAGAGCAGGGCAGTCCAAGAGACCATTCACCAGCTTGTAAAGGAAGAAGAGGTCAAGATTAGTTCTTCTTAACTGGAGTGGTTTGAGATCAAAAAGCTCTTCGACCTCTCTGATAGGTGTTTCTATGTAGTCAAAGCCAATCCTACATCCCAGCAGTCTGACAAAACGGATTTGGATCTTGTTCAGCATATCTTGATGTCCGAGTTGATACGGTGACCATAGAATGGATCCGTACTCCATAATTGGTCGGACTAGAGTTTTGTACAGAATAACAAGTGGTCTTGGTGAGTTGAAATCCCTTGTGGATCTCATAATGAACCCAACAAGAGAGGATGCCCTGTTAACTATGTAATTCAAGTGCCTTTCCGGACTGAGGGTAGAAGTCATTACTATCCCCAGGTCCTTGGACTCATCAACTCTTCTCAGGACAGAGCCATCAATCGAGTAGTCATGGAGAACACCGCCCTTTCCACGCTTAAAGGTCATGACCTGGCATTTTGAAATGTTGAGCTCCATGGCATTGGCATGGCACCACTCCTCGATACATGCTGAGTGGAGTTTTGTTATCCCGCTGTGAGTTTTAAATTATTATTAAAATTCTTGTAATTTTGATTAAGGAATTTTATAAGTCGGGTGTAAACATCCTTTTGAGAGTAGTTGTTTGAATTTTTATTCGATAAAACGTGTAAAAGGTCGATATCAGCAATATTTTGGTATTGTCATTTACTTTTGAAGTATACATTTTAGATGTAACCAGCTTTTACTATAAAAAAGTAATTTAAGGAGATAGTGTGTAAACTAAGCATTTTCATTTAAGACATTGCTTAACTTTTGAAGCCAAATCGTAAATAATAAATAAGATGGCTTTAAAATAAATTTTTTACGACATTTTCACAATAATTCTTTGACACAAAACTTTCTGTTTCTGCGAAGACTGGATAAAATAATCCTCTTCATACTGTATTGAACGACGTCAACATTTAAGCCCTTTCTTTAACATCTTAAAATGTATCAACTTATATATATATATATATATTTATCTCATTTATATAAAAATATGTTTAAGAAGTAGCTATGGATAAATTCGATCTGGTTTCTAAAGCGTGTTTTTAGAAGTGCACTACCTTAAATCATATAAAGCATGATGTTAAGTTGATTACCATTGTCATAAGCCTAGTTAATTGGTATTTTTATGGCATTTAGTAGTAAAAAATAATGTTAGGCTTATGAACACAGTGGCTGGCTCGAAATAAGCGCAGTCTGGAAGTCCAGTTTTCGATCATTTTATCCAGCAGCCAAGGCCGCATACCGGGAATCACGACAGATTTTTGCGATCCGTAAATATACATTTACGCCACACTACATTATTTTGACGAACTTCCCACGCAAGTATTTAGTCCAGAAAACAGCTGTTTGCCGTCAGCTTAATCAAATGGGGTTTCATTGCGTGCTACTGTTATGCAATGAGTTTTACCGGACACCAATCAGCTGATTATACTGTATTTGGGTGGCAATGAGTGATTGTAGACAAAAACATAACCTCTCTTAGAGGTTATGACTAGTGATTTTTAGTCCTTTAGTTGGTGGTAATATATAAGGATTTGTAGAGATTTAGTGGTATGGCGTAAACTATCGTACGTAACTCGTCCAAAATGTGTTTACCGGACTCGTATGGCAATCCCGTACTCGACTTCGTCTCGCACGGGAACGACCACACTCGTCCGGTAAACACTTATTTTCAGGACTAGTAACGTAATATACTGTTACGGAAAGTAAATAAAAATACGTCTAATAACACTTTAAACATTTATCTACACTTATACTGTTAACGAACAAGAAGGTAAATATATATAAAGGATGGTAAGGTCGATAAAATCGATCACCGATTTCAATTTGACACTTCAACCATCATCAGACCCAATAGGAGAGACAAACTGAAGTGTTTAATCGAAATTGATCACCCCTTACCATCTTTTATATTCACCGTCTTGTGAGTTACCAGTATAAGTGTAAATATGTATTAAGGGTTATTAAGCGTATTTTTATTTACTGTCCATTGTTATGGCCAACTGTTTCAATTTGCTGAGCATTAGTGTACAATGTTTAATAACTGTTTGTTTGATAACCAAAGATCAGTAGTTTTCCAAGGAGTAGTATAACTTCAAATCGATCTTGTTGGTCTTTCCAGTGGAGAAAGTTAACAAAGTTCTAAAAAACACCAATTCGTCGACGAAGTGTCATTAAAGAGTTTGGTAGATAATTGACACCCTGAAGGTTCGTTAGTCACCGTAAATAATGAGTGTTAATTGACTTCCAGGACCAACGTCTACCTAACTGATAGCATTGATTATGTACACTGCAATGCCTTACATAAAGCTCCCTTTAGTGTAAAATGTGTGATTTTGCTGTCTGTAAGCAGCTCTTTAACCACTCTTAATTAGGTAAAATTGCAAAAAAAAATAAACAAAGGTCTTAAATTCACCTTGTGACATCGCAATGAATATATTTGTGAACGATATCGATAAAACTAGTTACGTAACATATATTAAAAAGCACAAAGTTAAGCTGATAAAAATTCGTGACAGAGGATGGTATTGAAATTATGAGGTCAATATTAGGTTGTATCGTAATTAATTGCTTGGCTAAGCTATATAGCTATATAGCTGGTTTATTCTCCAGTGATGGAGTAGGCCATAGAATAGTTCAAATTAGTTGTGTTAAATTCCATTTTGTAGCCCCTGGACTGCGTAGTATAGACTAAACTATTACGTATCTCGTTTTGCAGTTCAAATAGTATTTTAATTCCACTATGTTCCGCTAAATATGGCAGTACCGGTATGGCATTTCAGTGGTTAACAGAAATATTGTATCCTAACTCGTTAAGATGTAAATTTTAAATACAAAAATATATACTTTGTGACACGCAAAATAAATTTAAACATTATATATGTTTAACTTATATTGGAGATATTAGCAAATTAATGTAATTTAATAATACATTTAAAACTTCACAAATGCCAATCTATACTATTATAAATAAACGGTATCAGCATTCTGACACATACTTTCTCCCATAAGTTTGTCTACAACCCTTATCGTGTTTAAGGTGAGATGGATTTGGGATTTGTACAATTTTGTTCAAAATTTAAAGGACTATAACATGCTAAATTTTTATCAAAATCGTTCGGGCCATTTTTGGACAAATCCAATTTTTCTGTTATTTTATGGGGGTTTTATGGGAAAATGACATAATTTACAATAACTTTTGAACCGTAATTTTTACAGAAATAGGATTTGTACCATTTTGTTCAGAATATAAAGGACTATAACATACTAAAATTTATCAAAATCGTTCGGGCCATCTTTCGGAAAATCCTATTCTTCCGTTATTTTATGGGGTTTTATGGGAAAATAACATATTTGACCATAACTTTTGAACCGTAATTTTTACAGATATGGGATTGGTACCATTTTATTCAGAATTTAAAGAGCTACAACATACTAAATTTTTATCAAAATCGTTCGGGCCATTTTTTAGAAAATCCTTTTTTTCCGTTTTTTATGGGTTTTTATGGGAAAATCCCCATTAAAAATAAAAATGTCTAAAAAATTAAAAAAAAACTATCAAAACTGTAAGGAATATAACATACTATGTTAAATCAAAACCGGATTTTTTTCTAAAATCCTATTTTTCGTTATTTTATGGGGTTTTTATGGGAAAATAACATATTTGACCATAACTTTTGAACCGTAATTTTTACAGATATGGGATTTGTACCATTTTATTCAAAATTTAAAGGGCTACAATATACTAAATTTTTATCAAAATCGTTCGGGCCATTTTTGAGAAAATCCGATTTTTCCGTTTTTTTATGGGGTTTTATGAAAAAATCCCCATTTAAAATAAAAATTTCAAAAAAATGAAAAAAACGCCTGGAGATACCATGGATTAGAACCTACATACCAAATTCCATCGAAATCGGACCACAGGTGTAGTCTCTAGCTCTGTACACATCCAGACACACAGACACACACACACACACACACACACGCACGCACACACACACACACACACACACACACACACACACACACATCACTTCGAAAACCACTTGTTTGGGTCCAGGGGGACCCAAAACGAATATATCCACTCAAAACTCAAACTCGAAAATTTTGACGAAAACAATACTTTCTCCATATACTATGGTATAGGGGGAGAAAGTAAAAAGAGGTGGTTGCTGTATGTATGGGAAAAGTAAACGCAAAAAATACTGGTCGGATCGGGCTGAAATTCGGCATGATGATAGCTCATATTCCCGATTAACATATAGGCATATTTTTATCCCAAAAATCCTTCCGGGCTCCGCCCCAGTGGCTCTGGAGTTTCCCATGTTAACCTTATGAGAAATGGAATTAATGAATCTTAACAGCTGTTTCAATTAAACAAGTTGGTTCTGTTCTATGATGTTCAATAGCATTAAAGTTACAATGATTACCATCAGGGTGCAGCACTAGCACTATTATTTCTTTTACATTTATGACAACAGCTAATTTGCAACCAAAAGGTGAGTGAGCGTAGCGAACGACCTTCAACCTGGAGGCGAGTGAGCGTAGCGAACGAGCTAACCTGAAGGCAAGTGAGCGTAGCGAACGAGCTAACCTGAAGGAAAGTGAGCGCAGCGAACGAGCTCCAACCCAAAGGTGAGTGAGCGTAGCGAACGAACTTCAACCAGGACGTGATTGAGCCATGCAAACTAGATCATCTTGAAAATTAAGAAGTTAAACGGGGCAAAGCCCGCGGGTTACAGCTAGTATTATTATAAATTGATATAGTTTATTATTATTATTGATATAATATACCGGGTGTGTACAAAACAGAAGTAAACAGCTTTGTTTAATAATTACTACGAGGTTTTACTGACTAATAAAGAGTAACATACACCATTAGAAAGATAAAACCTCAAGTTATTTCCTATGTACTACAGGTGTTGAGCCACTGCTTTCTTTGCAGACATCTATTCTAAAATCAAATTCTGGCCAAAAGCATACTCGCGCATACGATCACATAAGTTCTCAAGGACACAACAATAAAAAATCTTTTGTTAGAAATAATATCTGAAACAGGTTAGACTATCGTAGACACAAATTACAGTGTATGCAAGAGTTTATGATGATGTGCTTGTGCTATACGCCATTTGCGTGTCTTGAAAAACAGCAATTAGGGGGAAAGAAGTCTGAATCCAACACTTATGAAACAATGAAGTCATGACCAATAATTATCTGTAAAATATTATTTCCTTTATTATGTAGAAGAATGTTGTATTGCAATCCGCTTGTACATGTACGAAAACATGTAGAACTGTAATGAACAAAGCTATAATACAAAACAAATTAGTTAGTTTCGTTGCTATCAATCCCAATATATTTGAAAAATTACTTATGCAATTTCACAATAAATTTAATCATCGTCTGTAAGGAAATGTATAACTAAATTTAAATGTTCAAAAAGGCCAATATATAATAATTTGTTTTATTCACAAGCGCTTTCGGAAACCAGGTTTCCATCGTCAGGCTGTGTTTAAACTGGTACAAAAAGTAAATATTTACTTAATAATAAATTAATTTTAAATAAAATTAAAACAGATTATGAAAGCGCTTGTGAACAAAACAAATTATATTGCCCTTGTTGAACATTTAAATTTAGTTCATTGCATTATTAATTGCCAATATCTCCAATATAAGTTATCCCCTGTACAGTAAGTTATGATAGGGTGAATGTATTCACAAACATAGGCTCATAATTGATCTCACAGAATATTGTTAGTGTATTTACTTTTGTTTGTTGTTGAATTCAGTGTATGCACAGAGAGGTAGTGATATATGTAATGATAAATCGTGAATATTTCGACGTTTGTTTCACAATGAGTTGATATTTATAGTTATTGTGCGTCACAATCCCTATATCATTTCTTAAATGATCCATCTACATCCTCGAGACACTGTTTGTCAGGCAAAACCTATCCAAGTTTCATGTCGACTGTCATTGCATTTATCCCTTGCGCTCCGCGATCAACTGTAAAATTCCCAAACACTCCACAACGGAATTAAACTTTTTAACAGCCTACCCATCGATCTTAAGTTAGAGAAAGACTTGGATTCAAGAGAAAACTTAACTTAACTTAAGTCCATGTTGCTTTCGAGATGTTGCTACAGCGTCCGTGAGTTTCTGGCTGGCGGTTAAAGATGTTTTCCTTTAAATGTTATTTATTGTATACGTTTTAAGTTGCTGAATTGTATTCAGTGCATTGGCGTAGTTAATGCAAATTGTATTTGTCAATTTGGCAAATTAATAACTTATTGACTTATTAAATTCGAATCTATCTACCAGAGTAGGTAATGAATATACAACTTTTATACAAATCTTAAACCAATAGTTTTGAAAAGTTACACGCCATATTTTTATGTTAAAGACTACTATCGTGGTAAAGTTATACATCTTTGTTGTCTGGGCGAATTTCATTACCCTATTACTGTAGGGGCATTGCAAGACCTTGACCTGGGACCAATTTAATTTTTAATTTTAATGTTCCCAGAGGCAAAAAGAACATTCGTCAAATGATTTTATCAAATATGTGGACACACATACATATATATTTTATGTCAGTTAACTCGAGTCACTATGGTACAAATATGCTTGAAGATGTAGATCGAGATTCCCAACTTTAATGAATTCACAAACCAGCAAGATTGGGACATGGGAACGGGGAATTATGGGAGTTTAAAGTGCAAAAAATTGGGTATTTCAATGTTTAACTTTAAAATATGGAAATGACAAATTTTCATTACGACCAACGTCTATAGTGCTTAAAAACAAAAAATACATATTTTTAGCGTTGTTGTACTTTTAATGGTTACGGAGAAAAAAACTTTGCATCTAAATTCCCATGTTATTCTTATAGAGAAAATAGAAAACTGTTGTTGCTTGTTTATAGATATGTCATGTTTATTAAATTTGGGAAATTGATTAATTTCATCTTATACTATCCGCAAAATACAAACATCTTATACAAACCACAAAACCTTAATGGCTTGGAATTGCTTTTAGAGCGTTTAGTCTTACTTTGACTATACAGTAATTAAAATGTCACTGGCGTAGAAAAAAAGGCCAAAAAACACTTTTTACCTTCCCTGTAGCAGAAACCCTAACTCGTTAAATCGATGGTTTTTTAAATGGGAAATAAAACGCAATTTTTCTGGAAATATTTGGGTATAAAGCCAAGTCAAATTGATATTAGTTTGTTTGTTTGCTGAGGCGTAGGTATTTATATTAAAACTAAATGATCATAGTTAATTCGTTCATTTTTCATCAGCCCTAAAAATTTGATGTGTAACCTATTTTTCGCTTTAGTCTTTGTAGTATAGAAAAAAGTGTTGTTCAAAACATGAGTGAAAATAGTTGATACATATTATCGACCATTTAAAGTGCAAGATTTTCAAATACATATTGACTCACTTCCTAATCATGTTATGAAATATACTATTTAGTAACAACATAAAAAATGTGTACATAGCCTATTTTGTATAAATAAACTGAATACATCGCCAGCTATGTGTGACAAACACATGATGTAATTGAACATTGCTTGTACATTTCAGTAAATTGTTGACACAATATTTTAACATTATTTAACAAGTGTTCGGCTATTGTAGTGTGCTATGATGCTATACCAAGTTTGCATTTCTCTGTATTGGAATTTAATCTCAACATGTTGTGTCGACATTGTAAAATTCTCTTGTGATTCTTGGAAAACTGATCGCTGTGAAAACCCTCCATCGTTGTTGTGAATACAGAGAGACTATAGGAAAAATGTGGTTGGTTGCAAGATTTGGAATGCAGTAGATTGTTTCATTACTAGTACCGAAAGTGGTATTTTCGTGTACGCATTCCAAGTTTTACAGGTACACTCATATTCATGTATCAGGTGTAGCTGAGGATATTAGATTCTGTTTAAATTAAATTTAGTAAATTTGGTATGTGTTTCTGGTGACTGTAAGCTTCAATTTACGGAATGGAATGATAATATTATTTCGTACTACTGTAAAACTATAGTCAGTGTTTATTTAAACGAAAACGTCATTTTTAGCAACTAGGAAGTGTAAATGAAAATAGTTTTTATTAAATTGACAACTGAAATTATTGTGAACTGGTGTTTAGAGTTTAGCATGGTTTTTTATGATATACATTCACTAAACAATATCACTGAAAAAATATATATTATTTCTATTTCTTCTACTTGGTGGTGTTCTATGACTTTCCTATGTTTCCATAGTTTGCAAATCCGCTCTTTCAATGATTGCACAAGAAATGCAGCACAGTATTCAGTATTCTTTTTAGTATATCAAATTTCCCAGGATTTCTAATTTTTTCCCATTATAATATTTACGCCAACCCAAATTCAAATAGTAAATATTTCGTTTCAACCAAGTCAGTAAATTTGTTTAGCACAATTGCATTGGATACAAGCTGAGAGGAGTTTGCAGCTCTCGATCGTTTTAAGTTCTCGACTTCGTCTCAAATAAAGATGAACTCGAGCCGGTAAAACACAATTTTCGGCCCTAGGTACCTACCCATTCTACGGTATACGAAATTTGTCATTACTTCAACTCAATAATAAAATAAATACAGTCGAAATGCTAAAAAACGGCAAATTTACATGTTATTAAGTGAACCATAATAAACTCAATGAGATAACGATGCAATAACTTTTGTATCATATTGAGCTAATTTGTTAAACTTCAGCCAATGCTTCTTCTATGCAATAATAGTATATTTCGTACCTAGGGCCGAAAATGAGGTTTTGCTGGCTCGAGATAGTTTTTATTAAGTTCGAGACGAAGTCAAGAACTTAAATCGATCGAGAGCTGCAAAACCATTTCGGTCCGTGGTACGAACGCTATTTTTCACCACACTATGCCCTATTACAACTATTCGCCACTCTAATAATGTACACAAACAGTCAACACAATGTTATGTGAAGAAATAGTTTGAGGAATCAGCACAAATAATAATAAACAGTTGCAATGACTGACCCAAATGACGATGACAGCTGGCATGGCCAGCAAAACGTAACTTTCAGCCACCAATTAACGTATGTAAAACAGCTAAAAACATCATAATGTGGTGGAAAAAAACTTATTTAACACAAAATTATGTATAACAGCTAAAACATTTGTTATTACTACAGTATAAGAAAAACCAATTAATTTGGCCCACTTCTGCTTCTGCCTAATTCATAATAAGCACTAATGTAGTCATGCTGACATGTAGTGCAACATAACGAGTTATAGTTTCAATGTAAAAAGAAATTGGTGACACGATGAGGGGGTGGGTTGGGGTTGTTTACGTAAAGCTCATCTGTTTGCCTCAATCAAGGATTTCAATCCAATATAATGCAAATTGGACATAAAGGCTTTGCGTTTGCAAGACAAACAGATTTTTTAAATAGTAGTTAGTAGCAAATACATATATAATTTAAATACCGAAGGTACCTTAGTTTAATTATTTGCTTTCCCATTTGGAGAAAAGTTTGCCCACCTTGCTCTATGACACAACATGTTATGAAGCCGGATAGTTAGGTTTGACGTTTGTTTATTCAACTAAGTTAATTGCTTGAGTAGTAAACTGTAAAACACCCAGTTATATTGCAGAGTAGTCTCTTTCAATTCAGAATTACATTTTACGTTATTTTGTATTTCTTCATGATTTGTACAAATTAATAGTTTGATTACTCATTTTCATCGAGAGTTCTAAAACGTGTTGAAATCAGCAATTACCTCTACAACACATTGTTAACTTCCTTGGATTAATTTTGAATTAATATCTTTTTTGAGCACCCCAAATTGAAAATTTAAGTACAACGTTAAACTCTTTTTAAATAAATTAAAATTAAAGCATTTTTTTATAAGAATAATCTCATAAGTAACGAATCTCTGGAAACGCAGCTAATAACATTTCATGCGTATTTCTCATAATTAATGACATATGGTATCTTGATCTGGGGTAACTCTTCTAATGCAAACAAGATTTTTAAATAAAAAAAAGTAATTCGAGGTGTTGGCAAAGTTCCTTTTAAAACACCAGTTCAAATTTTTCATGTTATAAATTTTTATGGTCATTATGTTTTGAAAATAGCATGCTGGGTTCATAAAAACCTGTCCACTTTTATGGAGACCCAAACTAAACATAATTATTGCAATACCAGAAATTAGAATATCATCAAACGTAGCTCACAGTTTACAAATATTCCATTTATTAGCACAATACATTGGTCCAAAAATCTTAAATAACTTACCAAGAAGTTTAAGAACTTTAGAAAATCCTTCTGGCTTTCTTTTTTTTAATGCTCAAGATTACTTGTTTTTTATTAATTGGAAGATTACAGTATTTGGAGGACTGCTAGAATTAATAAACCAACCCTATCATTATAGTTCAGTTTTTCACCTGTAGAATATTATATTTTGGAAAGATTCAGTTGTTTTTGTATGTTAGTTAATGTATTAGTTTTAAACCTTTGATTTGACCATTGTCAATAAGCCTGTTATTATAATGTGATGACATGTAATAAAAAACAAGTGTTTAAAAACGTGTAATTAAGTTTTCTTTGTATTACAAATATCACAATATATCAACCAACACAACGTTTTGGTAAGCGGTATTAATATACAAAAGCTTATAGATGATTATAGTCATTAACACAAAGTAATTAGCTAATTAGTCAAATGTATTTGATATGATATCGTTCTATTACGAATCTGCGAATGTATGTTTCCAAACTCTGAGAAATCAAAGGGTATGTATGACTGCTTGTAAACTGTTTAAACACTAAACGGCACTGATAATTAACAGCTTTAGAGGATTCAACCTTACTTAAATGGCAATAGTAGCAAAATAGTAAATTTGCTAGTAAAGGCAATGTTACTCCCTTAGTAAATTATTAAATTGGTGATAGTAGCAAAAAATCCGTTGTAATAGCTTTTAGGGTCTCAAAACGTAAATAAAATTATTGTAAACATTTGTACAAGTATGAAACAAACTGTTTACTGGTATCGAATAGTCCTTTTGGACTGTTCTTCAACAATATGACATGATAGGTATTTAAATCAGTCTTCATTAGTGTTGATAAAAAGAGTTAATATTACCTTTTTCTGGCATCCATCATGTTATCATAATTTATCATCCATCTAAATATTTTGGAAACACATTTCTGTTCTGATTTGCAAACTTTTACATGATACTTAAATTGATTCTTGTGGTAAGTCGGTTGGTAGTGTTTCGCACCACGGTGTCATGTGGTTCTTTTATCTCGTCATTCTTCCAAATGCTCTTTCAGGTAGTAATATTGTTTAGCTAACCCGCCATGTTAAACTTCCCCATCCCAAGCGTGATGTATACAACTTCTTTACTTCTCGAGTGATGTAAAGTTGAAAAAAACTCACTCGGTGAGGTAATGAAACCATCGAAGTATACAACACAACACACTGTTGTGTTATATACTTCGATGAATGAAACCCATTTAAATAACATTGAGTGATTAACTTAAAAAATATACCTCTATGGAGCCAACGACGTTCAACGCTAGAAATCAGCTGTGCGCTTGAACTTTATTGTTATGTTTTGAAGAATTTTCCTAGCTTTTGTTTGTAAATTAACGTTACTGTTAGAAGATGAGTGAAATGGATGGTGAAAAATATTGTTCGTAACCTCCTGTATATTGTTGGGTCAGGTAAAATCTTGTACGTTACACGTTACGTAGGAGCGTGTTTCATCACTTAGGTGAATTATGCAACTCGCCTTCGCTCGTTGCACAACGTTCACCTGCGTGATGTAAAAACGCTCTTACTACACTTGTAATGTAAATAGCTATTTCATCACTCTGTATTCGAAAATAGCCAATAGCCAATTCCCATAAACCAAAAACAAATAGTGATCAGCTGACTTTTCCTGACATAAACATTACTTTCGTTACACAAACAATACTTTTCCTGACATCAACAAAGTAAATTTTGATTTTTTTAAGTTTAATGAAGTAGTTTTTTTTTTTCATCGTGATAAAAAGTATCGTTCAGTACTCGTCACGAAAGTTCCTTCTCGGTGCTCGATAGTGTTTGAGTGTGCATTTAAAACACGATCTTGTCCCGAAATGGGTCACTATTGACTAGTAGTAAAATACTAGAGAACCCGTGCGGCTCAATGAGCCGCATAGTATGGAACATAATGCCGAGGAAAACTTTATGCTTAAATTCCAGTAATTGTAGCTACATCTTAGAATTGTTTAAACACTTGTTAGAAACTAATTTTAAATATCTCTGTTTGCGTCGTCAAGGTTCACCTACATTATTTCTGCTCTCAGTTTTAATTGATAACTTATAATGAATGCTAAACGATCTGCTTCAATTAGAGTTAACATGTTGCAACAAAGTTTTTCCAGCATTGAGAATTGAAGAAAACTGTTGCCATAGGCCTACTGATAACCTGTGTTTAGTAATTTAAGTTGGGTCTTTTTATTTTTTTGATTTGAGACATCCCCCTAATCAAATTTTCTTCGTGGATACCCTGAAAAGTGAGGTGATATCAACCATTTCATGTGCTCCATTTTTTGCCAACTGGACTGTCATAATCTGCTTTGAATAGACTAAACCACCAACAACATTGAAAGTTGGTTAACGTATTTTAACGTATTGTCTGTTAGTCTCACGTTTTTCTGTGGAGTTTCTCTAAATACCTGTTGTTGGTTAGCAATTTTCGTATTCGTTTTTATTAATTTAAATAGCAAATATTTTATTATTTTTTCATGTCTAAATTGTACTATAACTTATTATATTAAAGTATTTCAGTTACTAAAAAAAAAAGAAAAAAGAAAAAAACTTGACCGTAACAACTCGATCGTTGAATACATAAACACTGATTCCTTCACTTATGTTTGGCCTAATATTGCCACTAACTTTCAATAGCAAGTGAGTTGTTGAAACTTCTTATTTTTTACTACTTGAAATGTCTGGATTGTGTTGGTAAATTCAGTCAATAAACATTGTATAAGTTTTTCCGAGGAACTGGCAACATAACCTAGAAGTAAACAATCCATTTGCGTTTTTTTTTCAATTGAAGTAGAGCGAGTAATACAAAAGTTTACAATAAAAACATAAGGTCCGCCAAGATTTGGTATAATCTCACTACTTGAACTCATCATAGTCAAAGTCAAGGCATTAATATAGTTTATACTATTCATTTGATCTGACATTAGGCAAGTTTACTTTACCACCGTGACAACACCATGTGCTTCGTTTTTTTAGTAGTATTATGTTGGTGTAAATCTTGGTAAATTAATTTGTAAAGTTATTAAGCAACGCTAAATAGGATCACTATATGGTTAGATATTTTTCCACAAATGAAAAATTCTTTTCGTTCTTCTTTAGATGCACCTTAGCAATATCATATCCAAAACTGGTTTGCAGCTAGTTACAAAAATTATGTTTTCAAGAAATTTGTGTAATATTTTTACAAAAAGGTTTTCCTAGTGGGTTAATTTGTTTTCAATATTTTTCAAACAACAACACAAATTATTTTTAACTGTTCGATATTGTAAAACAGATATAAAACTATTATTAATTGAAACAAAAATCGTGGGATAGAAGAATCATTTATTAAAAGTGAAAAAAACTTTATTTGCACGTTACTCGGACCTTCTAGACCTTCTAGAGAAATTTTGAAGTTGTTATTTACTTTAACGCCACAAACAATAATCAGAATCTTTTGTGTTTGGTTTCAAAACATTGGTAGTTTGTTGTAACGCTCTGTATTCTATTTACCAACGAGACTACAAACAATGACTCTTAAAAAACTTGCTAAAAACAAACGCATGGAGCATTTTATCCTCGTACTCTCGTTGTGACATTTGACAGTGTAAACTAAACCAGCGAGATTATTTGGATGGTTTTGTACGTAAAGATGTATCTTAAAAACTATTGCTCATAAAATATTCAGTTATTTAGCTTACCCCAATTCTGATTGAGTAAACTATTCCAAACTTGGTACATGATCTCATTAGCAAGTTATGTAATAACATTACTTCTTATGTAAATGTTATGTTTTAAACACAATACAGCCCATTTTATTTATTTTTACTTGGAACGTCTTACATGCATCATAAATTACACTTGATTTACTTTGTAATTACACCAAAGATTGTTGTAACACTGATAACCAGACCTGTATGTCTTTAACTAAAGACATATTTTGACAGACAAATAATTTAATGACTCATTTTAAAATAGTCAGATTTTATTTAGTGATTAATAAAATTTAAAACCAAACATTTACTGAGTAATTTAAGACCAGAAAGAAATTAGTGACATATTAACAACCCGAGATATAAATCTTTTAATAAAAAACTGATTTCTAAAAACTTAAACTTAATATTATGTGAATTTTCGTAGATCGACTCTTGTGTTATAACTCTACTCGTCCGATTTTGATGATAATAGCTCAAATGAAACTCCTTACGTCACTGAATACTTTAAGGATAGAACGAACTGCAAACGTTTATAATAACTGGAGGCATAAGAAAAATATCTTTAAACATTTTCAAAGTATGAAACGTCCATAGCAAATATATGGGGGAGAGTGTTCATTTGGATAAATCTTCCAAATGGAAAAGGATATTTTAAAAACAGATTGAAATCAGTGTCACAACAATATCATTACATTTAAAAAATCATATTAATAACCAATATGGCGGATCCAAGATAGCGGCCAAAAACAACAGCTAGGCCACACTTTTAGACAAATCACCCGGTAGTACACGACACTACAAGTCATTACCTATCTATCGCTACCAATTATACAATTGCTTCATTATAAATCCCTCGTAATTATATAAACCCACAACTATAGTGTTTAAGTAGGTGAGTAATCGGATACTTCAAGTGAACTGTTTCAAATAATCTACTTAGCCTTAACACTGATGAGTGAATACTAAGTGGTGTTAGAACTTTGACTGATCCCAAGCAACGCAACTCAGTCTACACTACTTGTGCTAAAACCGGATCAAACTCTACTAGGCGTCGGAACTGCTTCGCAACATTCATCCGATTAAACGTCGGTTCACATCCTTACAAACTGCCTAATTTGATGTATTAAGCTCATATTGTACCCCATATTCATCCATATTTTGATCAATTTATAGTTTCTGCTATAGTCCTCGCCACCCTAACTTGAGGTTGCACTAGATATACGACGTGCGGCCTTGGGCTGCCTCAAGTTTAGCCATTTTATAAAACTCGTTCTATGAAGTTTGTAACATGTCTCACTGGAAGCACTTCTAACCAAAGATGAAAATTCATGTGGAGCTTATCTACACGATATCCTGCATATACTCGAGGACAACAATAGAATCCAGGCAATTTCCCTATAACCATCTTCAATCATTATTTTATATGGTTTGCTCAATTGTTCAGGTGATCATTGCCAAATGTTGAAGCAAAAAAAAACATTTTGTCTATTTTGATTCGGTATAGTTTTACTATGTATTGTTTATACGTTTTACGTGTTTGAATTCGTATACAAACACAAGTTAGTGTTATCTTTACTAAGAAACAATGCTTTACAAATAATATTTCAAGCGTAATTATAACCTATAATACTTTATCAATCTGTAACTTTAACAATCCGTGAAACATTCTGCAGACATTTTATTTCAACCTTATAAAACCGTTTATTCCTATCCAGGCCGACAGACGAACACAGTGGACAACTTGAGTGGAAGTGAACCAAACAGATTAATTCTCTGTAAGTAACAAATTACTTCAGGTACTTTGCTACTTTATACTCCTTTCGAGATGTGTGTCAACTGGGACGGTGACGTCGTTCTGTAATCCTAGGAGGTCACGAATTGTGGGTATTTATAGGCAAGCACTGTGGATGCGATGCTCCCTGGTGTGGATCCACACTATCCGCAGTGCTATCCTGATAATTACGCCAATTCGTTAGTTACATGAAAACAATTTGGTTCGGATTCCACTATAAACTGTAGGCCCCTTAGTTGTCATTCGCTGTATGGGCTATTAATTAACAGCTGGGTATTTCATTCTTTTTGTCTATGGTCGAAGGAACATGTAGGCCTCAGTCACTAAAAGTCTACAAGATCGCGCGCCACTCATCCTTCACTCATTTTTGGGTTACAATACGCACAGAGTGGCCCCATCTCAAATAATTGAAACAAATGATTGAATTGGATACAAAAATTGTTTTGAAGAATGTTGCCTCTGTGTTCATAAGATGAGGAAATACGAAAAATAGTAGTTAAATCGATTAATTATTCTCGGAGCTCCAAGAACTAAGATAATGAAAGACAAGAGATAATTGAGAATAGTGACAAGATGAAATTGATAGCCTTGGATTAGTTAAACTGGGTAGTGCCTATTATCTTACATCTCCACGTGCCTTAGTCGATCTTAGACGTGAATGCCTGCTCAGATAGCCTTTTAGTTTAACGATCTCCCCTGTAATCATGAACGTGGTCATGAAATGTTTAGTTAACGTTTCACAGCAATTTAAAGGATTTTTAAAGGGAAAACGCTACGAAGGAAACAATTTCCAGGTTTAGAAATAACTGTCTCTCTTTTGTTTTGAATCCGTTTAGGGAAATATATTAAACAAATTAAATATCGTATTCTTCAAGCATTTTAATTTGAAAGTTTCGCTGGAATCTACTTCAAATTATACTCCACTGTTAAAACAAACTTTTTAGTGATACCTAATGCATTTAGAGGTAAAAATATTTAAATCAAAAGGAAATTAGTAAACTGCTAATTAAAATACAATTCGTTTATTGCATTATTATAATTTCAACTTCTTGTTAACAAATAAATCATTCTACTTTGTCTACGTTTATTGCAAGCTGTGATCAATTTTGTTGATAATAATGCTATGCTGTATGCTCATTATGTTTATAAGGATTATGATCATTAACGTCTTTTTTTGTTTTAAACACCAAAATTAGGTTTATATTCATACAAATTTACTCAAATTCAAAAGATTCAGTAAAGATAAAATGACTAATTACTTAACCCTCAATTACTTTACCCATCAATTATCAACTAATCAAGATGGGGACGCCATGTGCGTATTTTAACCCAAATATGAGTGAAGGATGAATGTAGTAGATGCGAGAGAGCGTAGGTAAAGTATTTAGGGCCCTTCTGCTATTGTCAAAGGCTGTAATGTGTTCTGTAATGGCAGACAAATTGTACTGCACGTCAGTACCAAAGTTACAAACAATATTTTACTATGATTTGTCTACAGTTTTCAATCACCGTGCATTCATTCCAAACTGAAAGTAAGCAAGTACTAACTAATTTAATTAAACAAATGTTAAAACAGTTTCCACTATGCATATTACAGTTAGGTAAATCTTAGTTAAAGTTAGTTAGAGCTAGTTAAGTTTCTTAAATCTTATGGTTAACAATTATTAAAAACACATTTGAGTTTTTGTGTTCTTAGAGAAAATTTTATGAACAAGAAGATATACCAATACAATAGTTCTAATCCATAGAAAAATAGTATTTGTTCTGACGTTGTCTATAGTACTTTTTAAGTAACTACAAAAAGATATTATAATTCGTATTCTAAATAATTTAGAATATATATAGTTAGCTATACCATGCTCTAAACTAGTTATGCTACATAATGTCATGTAACTAGTTATAGTTACGTATACGTAAGGGCATTATTTTGTAAAAATGGTATACGTAATAGAGACATTGGCCATAAACAGAGGCATTGTAGTAGCATTGGACCATTAACATTCGATTATGCTTTGACAAAAAAAAATATAATTTGTCAATAGTAATTAATAACATATAGTTTAAGGCTCTTTGGCAGTTTTCCAATTTTGACTACCCCTAGAGGCTTTTCAAACCTTGTTTCAGTCAGTAATTGACAAAATTAGTTCGAGGAAAGAATTCTTTGAAACTTTAAAAAAAAACTACCTTACTAAAGCTTAAAATTATTGTTGTTGCACCGTATGTTTTAAGCCATTAAAAGTATAGAATATTGCATTAAAGCTAATAATCAACATCAAAAACATTATTATTTTTCTCAAGATAGGTGGATAGTGATATTCAGTTTTAATATTTAATCTAAAATATACTGAAAAGCCCAATTATCATTTACTACAATTTCACCTCCAAAACAAAATTTAATCCTTGATTTCTGAATGTCAGTAAGGATTTTTAAAGATAAATTTATTAAAATGTCTAAAGTGAGTTATATTTTTGATGCAAATTTCTCTATTTATTGAAGAAGAACTCTGCAAGGAGGAGTATTGTGTTGATCTTATTCCGCACTAAAAATACTTGACATTTGTTTGAATGGTAAATTGAACACTAACTGCACTCTATTCAATAGCAGTGTATGTGATTCATAAAAACCTTTTCACAACTGAACGTTTAGCATAGAGCATACAACTTCGTAAGATAGGACTTTAATATGTTTCATGACGATTTCTTACCGAGACTCCAATTAGGGTCTACTTAGTTACATATTCTTTATTCTATTTCACACGGTGTACACAATTTTTACAAATATAATCATGCAAATCCAAGATGGCCTAATTTACAATAACTCTAACCTTAATGATATCATATAATTCTTACAGAATGGTGCTTGACTGAAGTAAGGTAAGCATGTAAGGTAATGGCATGCAAGAAAAAAGTACTCAAAATAAAATAACAGGCAATAAATAACTAGTAATAGATAACAGGCGACAAATAACAGGAGATAAACAACAGGCAATAAATACAGGCAATAATAACAGACAATAATAACAGGCAGTAAATAACAGGTAATAGAAAACAGGTGCTAAATAACAGGCAGTCGATAAATAACAGTCAATAGATAACATGGAATATATAACAGGCAATATATGTATAGTGAGCAATAAATAACAGGCGATCAATGATAGGGAATGTATAACAGGCAATAAATACAGACAATAATAACAGTCAATAAATAGAGTTAACAATATGGTAATAATACAGACAACTGACACACGGACGAAAAATACAAATAATGGATGTTAGTGTATAATATTTAGTACGTTCTGGTAAAATGTACAGATTCAGCCTGTTACAGTCCAGGTTGTCCTGTGTATAATATCTGCGCCATTGTAGTCCATTTAATGTGATTGAGTAAGATGGTTTCATCGATAAACCACCGATTTTGTACTTCTATTCTGTCGATACGTGGAATTTAGTTTCAATTTCATGTTTCATTTAACCTCCCTTGTAGGGGTTTGTGTTATTTGTCCATAGGCTTTAAAATGAGTTTTTGTATTTTTATTTTGTTGATTTGTATTTGTTTAGTATTATTACTTGTTTGACGTGGGTATTTCTGTACTAAGAAGCACATCCGTATAGTGGTTTTGTGATTTATCGGTTGGTTGACTTATAATGTAGAATACACATCGTTTTCGCCTGTTTGATATAGGGACTTCTATACCCACCTCAAAAGGGGCGTGATAATTCATAAGTTTTAATCTCGGTACTGATGTAGTTTAAAAAATGTATAATATTCTCTGAAAAAAAAATTGTAAAACATCTCAATAAATATAAATTTTAAATCTTTTACATGATGCGAGACTGTCTAAGCCACTTGTATACGTCTTATCCTCTTTGTTAGTTCTGAATGTATGTATACATCAAAGGAAAGCGACACTCTAATTTAAAACTTATTTCAAAGCTCCTAGTTCAAACAACCATATTATAGTCGGATTGCAATATATTTCTAACTTTAGTTTCTTATTGGAAAATACTTTACTGTATTACAAAGTTCGTAAGGGATTCGAATGAGAAGTGGTTTGACTTTGATTTTCAAGCACCACACTACAGCACGAGCTGCATTAGTACAACTCAACCAGTGGATTTAACTTGAACTATTTAGCTTGGAGGAGTTGAAGTATTAGTCTGTATCTGCTGCAACCAATTCAAACGCAGATTCCATTGTTTGTCTTTATGACTTTCAAGCGAATTCTCTAAAGGGTAGTTTTTGACGCATGCTTTATAATCCGACCTACCTTCTGAGTTATTATACTTTTTTTGTTTTAAGGTCTCGCTGGGGAGTGAGCTTGTCTAGTGGTTAGAGCACGGGACTTCAGGCCCTAAAGTCCCGGGTTCAAATCCCGCCAAATCATCAATGGATTTTATCGAAGTGATAATATCGCAACCCTTAGGTATAGCCTGAAGTACAGTAATGAGAAAAACAATTCCAGACTCTTGGCTAGCGTCTTAGGACAAAAAAGGTATCATTAAGTCACACACTGTTTGTTCAAATTGTCAAATATAAGTTGCAAGAAAGAATTTGGTCAACAGTTAAAAATAAACACAACGTTTCAGCATGACATATGTAAATACTTCTTGTAATTTCACGTTAAAAGAAAAAAAACTGATAAAATGTTTACCCAAAGAAAATAGGAAATCTATAGTTTTCGAAGTTCGTAAACAATATATGTACTGTTTCACAATCTTGTTTATTTCATAGCGGTAAAAGTCAGTTGAGTGGACTGATAACGTATCATGTTTTTTTATGAAGTAAGAAATTCAGCGTTTATTTGTGGATTAAATTAAACTATTTTATTATTGAAATTATGAGTTTGACAAGTATGGCAAGTCTACTTTCACCGTTTAAAGTAGAGTCACGTATTTATATTGCATTTAGATCAATATTGACATTTAGACATGGCATTAGACAATTTAGTCGAAGACGCACTCATTCGTTTTGTACATGAAACACACACATAAAAAACAAGGTTACGATTTTACAATAGGTTAAGAGGTCTACTTGCACTGTTTAAAGCCCATAGTAAAACCGGGTGTTTAAATATTAGCCAATTTTAAGTCAAAGTATCAGGGGACCGAGCATTGCTCGTCGGTGGTTAATTTTTATGAGAGGCAAAAATATAAAATTATGATTTCCAACAAACTTTTGTGTTCTTGAAGATCAATAATATTACAAAATACTGTCTAAAATATGAAACAAAAAGAATGTTATTAAACAGTTTGATCATACTGAAATATTAACTCTATTTATACAACATTTTGTTATCGATGTTGTAGTCTTAAGTTATTAAAACTATTGTAAATATTTTTCATAAGATTAATATTATAAGCTACAATGGAATGTGTAATGCTTACTTTTCAATATTTTAGAATAAAATGGGATAAAGAATAAAAACTTTTTGTAATACATTGATGCATTAATTGAAACAAACAAGTGAAACAAAACACTGAGTTTTCTGTATCAGAGTTCAATCATTATTTACTGTACATAAAGTTTTCCCCATTGACTATGCGGTATTAAAATGAAGACATATTCAATGAAAGCCATATTTAAAAGTAACAATCTATCTATATATTAATAGGCAAGCATGTTTCTTTAAAACCTTTTTTCTCAGCTCGTGTGAATCGTAGGGAAAATCTACGCATACCGTTGGAAAGCTATTTTCCTGTAGGTGTGCAGAATCCCTTTATAAATTTAAATAGGCTCAAAGATAAGCACAAAAAATGAGTTTAAAAATTTGAAAAAATTAAAATGGATCTTATGCGTTGCTATGCTGGTTACGAAATAACAACGAAATATAAACAGAAAATCAAAACAAATGGAGGAAACTCCAATCACATGTTTTATTTACAGTGTGGGGTGAAAATAGATAAGTGAGTACATTACATATTTTTGGTCGAGTTTCGACCACTGGACGACCTCTCGTAAACTATTAAAAAGAAAAATTATAATAATAAATAATTATTCAGCCATTTAGATATATGCATTTAGGTACGGTATAAATATAGTGTTATTTCACGTATTTAGTCTTTGGGATTGAATTTACAAGGGATTTCAAATACTTTTTTCAAGGAAAATCTATTTTAAACTAAAATATTTTGGCAAAAAGCGTTTCACATATTTTGTATATTGGATACATTTCCATTCATACTGACCATTGTATCCAAGAAGGGTTATTAATCTAAAATGGGTTTTCATCTTGAGAACGGGAATTGTATCTGAATTTCAGATTCGTAGTTTCAAATCTAATTACGAGTATAACATTTATTTGGAAATGCTTGTTGATCTTTTCCGAAATGGAATTTTTATAATGATATTAAAGCTTACGTTTGATTCCTTGGAAAGAACTTTGTACTGTGAAAAACCACGTCAAAGATGACAGACGTCAATCCTTATTCTTATGTTAAATTTTTATAAAATTATATCTAATTATTTTAACTTGGAATGTTTAATTTAAGATCAGTAAAAATGGATTCATTCACAATCCATATCATTCATTATTTAAATTAAAAACTGAACGCGTGAATTTTCAACTACATTTTGTGTCTTGAACTTTAAAAGTTAATTCCGTAAAATTTCCATTAAGTTTGTATACAGTGTAAATATAGTTGTACATAAATACAAAGAGCCTAGGACTCAACCCTAAGACAATTATCACCTTACTAAACAACATATTAAAATATATCAATATAATGAATTGTAATTTGAAAATAGTAACGACATCAACCGACGTTACTTTTTCGAATTGAGTTTTCTTACTATCTGTTCTCCATAACCCTTTGAAAGCCACAATTAATAGCCTACCTTATATCCCTAACCCCAATAGTACTAATATTTTTAGTGTGAATAAAATAGCTAACTTGCATTAATTAATCCTACTCATATCAATACATATCTGTACCAAAAATTTATTTAAAGTAGCAAGATATAATACTGAGTAATATTAGTCTGAAAATATAGTTTTGCCAATCTTAGTAACCTTAACATCAACTTTACTCTTATTTTATTCATTTGTGAGGAACATGTGTTGGTTGAGGGCCCGATTTTGTTTTGGCCACTGTCTCTAGCGAACGAGAAAAACTATTTTATGATACACGATTTGACATTTTTAAACTCAAAATACGTACATATTAATAAGCATATTTTGGGTGACCCCAGGTTCTTTTGAAAATTATTTATTAATAAAAAACCAAACGAAGTTGGTATAGCAGTTCCTAGGAATTCAAGAATGGTTTTTTTTATCCCAATCTTGAATTTTCCGGGGCTTTTTCAACTCTCAAATCTTACAAAATTATTATTTCATACCAAAAGGTTCTTTACATACTATCAAATATGACTTAGCACTACACATTTCCTAACTAATATTGTAATGTCTAAAAAATTGTTATATACTAGCTATGGACCACTACATATAATTTAGAATATTATTTAGTTGGTGAATTTACCACATGCAACAAAATTACTTTTGCCGTGTTCTCAGCAGCTTAACTGGTGCTGCAATTATTATTAATGTATAGTCTGAGTCTAATAAAATACAACGTGGTGGTTACATGGAAATTCACCACTGGTTACAAAAGCTTGGAATTAAATTTCTAGATAAATAATTAAAAGTAACCTAAACAAGGCAACATAACACAAATTGTTAACTGACTCTTAATCTGTCTACATCCATTTGATTGTTCCAATACCATTTCAATGGCTTCAGCTCATTTTCAGCCTTACATATTTGGACAAAGGTTATATTCAAGGTACATGCGACTAACTTTTTCTGTTTATTAAGCATAATTGTAGTCAGAACATCAGTATATTCTGTCAAATTATCTCACGTATCATAAATTTCCCGTAGGACCATCAACTTGATGACAAATATCAACTATTTTAAACTGTGTAATCATCAATTTTACAACAACTATGTTTCAATTCAACTTTTTTTATGTTTCATACGTAATAATTGGGTTCTTTTGTGGGCAACCTTTTAACATTTTTGTTTCAAAGTCACTTAAAAAAAAAATTATAAAAAATTATTCTTATCCAATAACTTAATCAAATCGGTTGGGATTGTTGATAAACGTACATCGGTTAGAGTATTTAAATATTAGACTATAACTAATCAGTGAGTAAGGGTGAATACGAGACACGAAACTAAATTTACAAACCTGTAATGTTTTGAAACATTATTGATAAATACAGGGTGTCCGGTCATAAGTGTTAAATAAAATTTTGCATTAAACTACATGGTAATGGTGACAGAATGTCGCAAATATTAGGTTCCTAACTTCAACAGTTAGAGAATAAAAAATAAATTAAGATTTTTCAAAAATTATTGTAGTTGTTATGAAAAAGGTTATTTTACTCTGTTAAAAATGCACTTACTGTCAATTTCAATGTCATTTTCAGAATCCTCACAAAATTTTAAATAGATATAACACATAATCGTTGGGGTGCGGAAAAATATTCTATTTAAAATTCTTCGTTAAACAAATCATTTTTATATCGACGAAAATGTAAATAACATTCATCAATTTATTTCTCGGTTGTTGAGTTCCGGCGAGGTTATCAAATATGACTAAAAACTTCCTTATTTAAAGGGCTTTACAATGGTGTATAATAGTTTTTACCGTATTTCAAATTTCCTAATGTAATTCGATCATTATTGTGAAAAAACATGGTAGGGCAAAGAAAATCTATTGTGAAGAATAATACATTTAAGTGCAGGCAACAAATAATTTGATTTTTTTCTCGCATGCAACGCTTTGTTTATAACTACCAAGCTAAGAAAAGAAACATAGTAGTAAAATGTTTTTGTGATAAAGTTACTGTTACCGTTTATTTTTCATATAAGGTTTAAATTATCTCCCGGAATTTCTATCTTGTTGAATGGATTTAGTCAATAGATTCAGGTATTTTACTGATAACATTATCCAAGCGATAAGAAAACAAAGCGAACCAGTAGTCATATTTTAAAAAGATCTATCAGTCATATGTGGACAGTAATCGGTCAACTATGTCTTTTTCGATTCGGGAGTATGTTGAAATGCATTTTATTTATGGTTTGTGTAACGGTAATGCGTCGGCTGCTCAGAGAGAGTACCAGAATCGGTATCCTGATCGCACCACCCCCAGTACTCAGGTGTTTACTAGAGTGCATCAACGTTTGCTGGAAACAGGATCGGTTGAGAAGAAGAAGAAAGAAGTAGGACCTGTGCATGATGTTGCAGCTGAAGAGGGTGTAATTCAGAGAGTTATAGATAATCCTACTACTAGTGTTAGGCAGCTTGCCCTTGAAACTAGTATGTCCCGGTGGAAAGTACATAAAGTGTTAAAGAGCAATAACTTCCATCCGTATCATTTTACAAAGGTCCAAGGATTGGAGCCTCGTGACTTCGAATCCAGAAAGGAGTTCTGCCGCTGGCTTCTTCAACGTGATATTGTTGAATATCACTTCCTTAAAAAAATACTATGGACCGACGAATCCCGTTTTACCAGAGAAGGTGTGATAAATATTCACAACATGCATCTTTGGAATAATGAAAATCCAAAAGCCTCCAGAGAAGCTTCTTTTCAAAAAAGGTTTGGGATCAACGTGTGGGCAGGTGTGATTGGAGATCGGTTAATTGGTCCTCATATCTTCGAAGGAAATCTGAACGGTGATTTATATCTAGATTTTCTTCAGCACTCTCTACCTCAGTTGTTGGATGAAATTGATCCTCAACTAAGAGCTGAAATCATATTTCAGCAGGATGGTGCTCCACCACATTTTACTGAAAGCGTTCGGTTGTGGCTATCCCAAAACTACCCGACATGGATTGGACGTGGAGGAAGTGTGACATGGCCTCCTCGATCTCCAGACTTGAGCCCGTTAGATTTTTTTGTTTGGGGTTACATGAAAAGTCTAGTTTACTCAACTGTTGTAAACTCTGAAGTTGAGTTACGGGAGAGAATATTTGAGGCTGCTGGGAAAGTAAGGGAAAAATTGACGTATGAGGTCACAGTTGGCGCAATCCGCAAAAGAGCTAGGGCCTGCTTGCGGGAAAACGGTGGGCACTTTACACCCAAACTGTGATTTGTGCTTCGGACAAAGTATGTCATTGATTTGTTTAATGTGTTAACTATCCTTTCATATTTAAATTAAAGTGTGTATTGTGTTTTTTACTAATGTGTTGTGTTTTTAATTACACATTTTCCAAAGTCTTAAAAAAAAACTCTTTAGTTTGATGGAAGTGTAGTCTGGTCAATCATAAATTATACACACCCTCATCATCAGTGGTCAGCTCATAAAATAGTAAGTAAAAGTTTATTATTTTTTACAATATCTGTTTTGGCTTGACCGTGATTTTTCACAATAGTGCGTAAAATTCACCATGGATTTGACAGTAGGTAAATGTTGTTATACATCATTGTAAAACGCTTTAAATAAGGAAGTTTTTAGTCATATTTGATAACCTCGCCGGAACTCAACAACCGAGAAATAAATTGATGAATGTTATTTACATTTTCGTCGATATAAAAATAATTTGTTTAACGAAGAATTTTAAATAGAATATTTTTCCGCACCCCAACGATTATGTGTTATATCTGTTTAAAATTTTGTGAGGATTCTGAAAATGACATTGAAATTGACAGTAAGTGCATTTTTAACAGAGTAAAATAACCTTTTTCATAACAACTACAATAATTTTTGAAAAATCTTAATTTATTTTTTATTCTCTAACTGTTGAAGTTAGGAACCTCAAATTTGCGACATTCTGTCACCATTACCATGTAGTTTAATGCAAAATTTTATTTAACACTTATGACCGGACACCCTGTATTTCTAAAAGGTGAAGCCCTAAGATGTGTTCAGTAACGTTAATAAAAGACGAAACAAAACCTTTTTTTTTTACTCAAGAGTTTTTTCACACAATAGGCGAATTTCTAAGTCTGCAAGCGTTGGGGGAAATTGGGATATTGGAATTTGAGTGAACAAACAGCTTCATTATACACCCAGGAAGCCTTTCTGATTGGTGTTCACAGAGCCCTAACCTGATAAAAGAACTCGATGACACTTTAGGTTGTTTTGTGCATTTCAGTAAGTGAATTATGACCTTACCTTTGTTAAATAGTGTCTATTCCCATTAAACTTCACGTCAATAGGTAGCGTCACTTGTAGCGATGGCAAGACATGGACCAAGGACTGATTAACTATTCCGTTTTAAGGCCACCAGAGGCCAAAACTGCACCCCTTTCAAATGATTGTATGTGTGTGTCTGGCGCGATAACTCAATCAAAAGTGATCCGATTTTGATTAAATTAGGACGCTAGGCACGATTCTGGAATTGATTTGCACATTACTTTAGAATAGACCTAGGGGCTGAGGCACTATCACTTAAAATCCATTGGTGATTAGATGGGATTTTAACCTGGGACCTCAGGGACCGAAGTCCCGCGCTCTAACCACAAGACCAGCTTGCTCCCCTATAGTAGTAGTTTAGTACTCGACGCCTTTGACGAATTTCTGTTGCTGTTGATGTGTCAATAATGTACAATTGGCCATACACGGGGTCTTCATCATGTTGAGGCAGCAAATCTGAGATTGAACGATAAATCTGTCCTTGAATTTTGAAACAGTATGGTCCTTTTCCTGGAATATCTTTCTTGCTGGCTGAAAAATAAGCAAAAGCCATCGCACTGTTGCATTGTCGAATGAATTTATACAGTTGTGGGCTCTCTTCAAACAAACTTTTAAGTTCTACATTAGTTTTTTACTGAGGAAGGTTAATAAGTCCGTTATGGCAACATGTCATAAAATGATTATTCGTTAGTTCTTCTCTAAAATGAAGAGCACTACATGGAATGCACTCTTGGTCCAATAATCCTGCATCATGGATCTTTACATTTCTCTCGTCTACCATGGGTCTCCTAAAAAGGGGTTGTAACATATCTTGATTAAGTTCGTCATTATCTACAAGAGTAAACAACAACAGAGCAAGAGCTCTCCTACGCGCACTGTCATTCCTATGAACAGTTCCCCGCCTTTGTGGTATTCCCCTGGCGTTCATATTAATTACAGTACTTATAATGAAAAGAATATATATCCAGCAGCCTACATACCAAAACATCTTGAATCCCTGGTGATTTTATAAAAGTATGATCGAATATGATTACTCTACGCTACGTTGTATATTCACTGCACTAAAAAAATTTACTTACGAAGGAATGCAAATACACCATTTTAGAACCAATAACATTTATAGGTTATTTTAGTTGTATATATTTACACAACCTTAACCTTAAAATGTGTAGAAATATAAAGAAAACAACATCATTTAAAATAAACTTGAACATATGATTTAAAAATAAAAACAAAACAGAAGTTAGATTTAATTTCGACTCTTTGATTATTTATACAGAATATTTATTCTATGTCGTTTATTCCTTTAACACGACAATAACGTAAAAGCATGAAAAAATGAAACTTGAGTATATGATTTAAATATAAACAAAGAATGCAGACGTTTTTCCGACTAATCTTCAATATTTCAGTTTTATTATAGTATACATTTCATAGATGACTGGCTAAAAGTAAACCAAATGCGTGTATTGATCACTGTTTTCAAATCTGTGGCACAGCTGTTTAAATTTCAAAAGATGTAAACAAATTAAACCCCATGCAGTCACTCCCATCCAGTCACTCACAATTTCTTTACAAAATTTTGACTTACGGAATTATATATATAGATATAGACTGTCAAAGAAAGGTTCCGCGATGTGCCGCTCGCAGTTACGTGTAGTTACGGCGCACACGCTGCAGGCGAGGAGCCGTATGCTAGGCCGGGTAAATTGACATTTTGGCGTTACAGACAGAATAACAGACAGACAGACAGACAGACAGTAGACAGACAGAGAGAGAGGCAGACAGACAGACATAAATTGAGATAAGACTAGTTTTGGCTAACTTAAGCTATAAAACGTAAAAATAACCAAAAAAACTGCAAGATTCTACGCAATGTACAGACAAAACTGTAATTTTATTTATATAGATAGACAAATAGAATAAATATAGACTGTCAAAGGAAGGTTCCGGCGCTCTAGTAGATTAAGTTCATAAATACCTACTTTTGAATGTGTTCGTATAAAAAACGTCACGTGTATAAGTCGACCACTTGTTTGAAAGAAAGACCTGATGGTATCTTGCAGCGGTAGTAACTGAGCCACATCACCACACTGATATATGTAGTAAGACAACAAACACTTCATCTTGGTTTTCAGGTTTCGCTTGACGTAAGCGTTTCTTAATAATTGCTAGTAGCTTCTGCCCACACATATAAATTTCCTCGTAAACTTCAACACGGACGTTTTCGGACCAAATCTGATGATTTCGGTTGTTTTACTCCTGTACTTCAATAAAATCTCGTATATTCTATCTCAATGCCGAGTTAATTGTTTGGCAATTAACATTAGAAGAAGCACAACCAGTTGTTGCTAATACGAGAGCACTGCCATCACCAACATTTTTATTCCGTTGTATTTACTATCTCATTTATATCTACTGACTTTTTTTATACAGCCATAACACTGTTTTGATTGCGAGATGAAAATAATGGAACACTTATACAAAAACGCGTAATAATTAACTTGTTCTTTATGTCTAAAATATTCAATCATGTTCAAAGTTAAACCAAGAATTAATCACGCACTTAAATAATACAAAACAAGAAGATTAACAGCAATAATATTAGAACAGAAAACAGTATAAGTCATAAAGAATCAATGTCACTATTCCAAAAGCAAACTTATTTGTATTATTATTTAAATGAAACTCTCAAAAACGCCCAAACCACATGTTAATGTTTTAGTATTGGTTAGAACTAGTCACGTAATTTTTATGATCCATACCTACCACTAATGTTTAAATATCCACCATAACTCAGTTCATCAGTTACAATAACTACTTCGATTCAACAGCTGATCTTATGCATTTGTTTTTGAGTCAAATTTTTCTTCCGTAAGGGTTACAATTACATTTTGAGGGCGGATTCCTTAGAGAATCTTTTTTACGCCATATAGATGTTAGGACTCACCGATATGGTTTTTATCACCATGCAAAATTTGAAAATGATTGCTTCAGCCTTCTAGGAGGAGTTTGCCTATTACGAAATGCATAAGAGTCGACGTTTAAGAGCTTCACTTTCTCCGCTCAATAAGACAAGTTGGATTGTTATAGATAACTGGATCTTTGTAAATGGACTCTAAAAATACATTAAACGTGAGGAGACGAAGCCTTAAAAGGAAGCTTTTAAAATTGCCAACCGCAGGGTGCGCTAGATCATGAGCTTTAAAATTACACCTCAATCGTAAAAATCGGTTTCAAGTAGGGCGACTGGAAAGGGGATGTTATGAAACATACTTATTGTATTATAGATTATTATATAATATGTCTATGTATAGTTTTTCCAGTGATAAGTCTTTTGTGGTTTGGGGCCCAATTTTTTACATTTTAATCTGCTAACTTAAATTTTAAAAGATTTAACTGTTGTTTACACCTTGACAAAAATGAATGACCCGTTACACCTGGATTTTGCGCAGTAAATATGAAACGCGGGCATTCAAAAACACGTCGAATGAATTTAAGAAAAAAATACAAAACCATTTACAGTATATAGATTGGTTAAAAATACAAGGGCTGGAAACTAGTTAAAAGTTTAAAGTTGCCTCATAAAAGTTGCTCCAACTGCTTACTTTGTGTAAATTATAAATGGAATGCGATCTTCACACTTCACTTATTCTTTTGAGTGTGCAGCATTTAGTAGAGATAAAAGTTGTATGCCAAAGAGAAGGATTTAAATGGTCAACAATATACAGTAATTTCTTACTTTCTCCTCGTATCAATAGCTATTAAATTTTGTACATCAACTACCTAAATAATTGATTATTATTATTGATTATTTGTTTCAATGAATAAAAAACAAAATTACGTTATTGTACAAACATTGTTTTCCTATGAAACCAGTATTACAGATCCTCCTGTGAAGCAGGAACAATGTTACAATTCTCTTAAATACGATACAATTCCACATTTTACACGTTTATTCGTATAAGAACGAAAACAGCCATTTTGCATAATGTGATGGAACTAGCTTCTAGAAATGTTCGCTAAGGATTTCTCAGAACCCTATTAAGTTTGTGTTATTGCCATCCATTGACTTTCCAATAACAAATCTTCATAAAATGAACCACATCTCCGTCTGTCAATGTTTGAAATCTCGAGAAATGAAGGTTTTATTGATGATTAATGGAAAACTGTCGGTGCTGATTCCTACACAACTGCACTGGGTACTTTACTACACTTTCACAAGTTTGCACTGTATTATGTAACAATTAGTGCCATTGAAGGTTGATTCGTTTACGTTACTGATCTGTTAGTTTCTTTCTTATAGATTTAATAAAACGACCGTTAAGAGAATAAAACGTAAAAGAAGCAATATATTCAAACGGGACTTGTATGGTTTTTAAACATTAAAATTGTAAATTTTAACTGGACAAGCCCTTAGTGGGTAGGGTAGTTTTGATGGTGTTTTGACTTTTAAAATTCTTTTATGTTTTTATGTGTGGGATAAAAATGTATGTTTTCTGACACAATATCTTGTCAAAAAGTTACATTATGTGGTAGTTTTCTCATTTTTTTTTGCATTTTTGAACTGGTTTTATTACAGCTCAGAAGGTATTAAGTTTTATATTCGACGATATAAACTTTACATCTATTAATGTAGCCTACAAGAGAGATGCGATATAATAAGATGTTAATCAATCAAATCTATCTACACACAAAAACATACTTATTGTAAATAATTAATTTTATGAATTACAATAATTAAATTACATATTGGCTGATGCTTAGTAATTTATTCGTCATATACTTTCATACATTTAGATCTAATATATTCTACGTTTAAAGGATATTCTCTACAAATCTTAAGTTTTTCCTTTCAACTAAAATATGTATGGAAAACCTCGGATTTGGAATCCAAGCAAAGAAACGTATATTTAAAGAAATCAGAACCTAAAACTTTCCTAAACAAACTACTGTAAAAGTTTTCTAGAAATAAAAATGTTTACTTTTGGTAGTAGATGTAATAAGTATTTCCCGGATATTTAGGTACTGTATCCATTTAAACTAAATCTGTAGTAAACAAATAATGGTAAACCAAGCACGTGAGTAATCAGAGATTTCTATAAAGTAATTATACATCTAATGGATTTTGTATATAATTACTAGATGTTTGAACAGTTTGTGATTAATTTTACAAAAATACTTATGGGGAAGGGGGAGTGGGGGGCTCAGTTCAAAACCTTCAATTTATTTTGAACCACACATCCTAATATAAATACGAGACACCAATATTATTATTTTCCTGTAGTTAAAAAACATTTAAGAACAGGTACAAATTTTATATTTAGAAACGAAACATCTAAACTCACCACAGAGCATCCCTCAGCCATACACAATCCCTTTGCCGTCTTAGTTGACAACTTTGCCTGTAAAAATGTGGGAAAGGTTAACACCAGAATCACGACCATCCACCACCGCATGACGATAACACCGCACTGACAACACAAGTCAGCGCTGCCAACCTACCAAACTCGTACCGGGGTGACCACCCCCTAGTTAACACGACAGTGATTCAAATTTGAACTTTTTTTTGTTTTTTACCTCTGATAAAATGAATAAACGGTATCAGTAAACTGGCTGATACTTTCTTGAATTAGGCTTTACATAAAAAATAAACAACATTAAATATTTTTTTTCTAATTTGAGAAAAAATTGAAAACGGGTAACCGGTGGGAGTGACTATGGTTTGGGGGGCCCAAAAATTTCAAAAACAAATTAAATACCCCCGTCGCAGCAAACCTGCATACTAAGCGAATTTCCATTTACCCGGCTTGATTTCTACTAAAATATTCCCTATAAATTTTCAGATTTATTTCCATTTTTAAATAACATTAATTTTAGTGAGAAGTTAGGTTTGCTGCTACGGGGAAGATGTTGAGGTGTGTTTTTTCAATTGAAATATTGATAGCTTAGTATGAAATAAACCAAATTGCCAAATTTGATTAAAATATATCCATAAACAAGCAAACTAGAACAGTTTATTTATTCTCCATAAGAATAACATGGGAATTTTAAATTTACAATTTTTTTTAATTTTCTCCGTAGTCAATGAACATTCAAAAACACTTCAATATACTAAATTATTTGTTTTTTTAAGCTCTTCAAAATGATCTAGAGAGAAATTTAGAAATTTAAAGTTTTTAGGGTCTAAAATGAGAAAAACCCATTTTTACCCCATAAAACCTCCCATAAACCCCTGATCCCATGGTCCGATTATGCTGGTTCGCGAACTCGTTTGAATAAATGTAGGTTTACACATTTGTACCAAATTTCATCAAAATCGGATCAATTTTGCTCAAGTTATCGCGCTAACGGACACATATATAAATATACTAGCTGACCCGGCGAACTTCGTATCGCCTAAGTTATAGGTTTCCCCTAAGACAGACCGATGGAAAGAAAGTACCGTTACGTTTAATTTTCAAGATGATCTCGTTCGCATCGCTCAATCACGTCCTGGTTGAAGTTCGTTCGCTACGCTCACTCACCTTTGGGTTGGAGCTCGTTCGCTATGCTCACTCACCTTTAGGTTGGAGCTCGTTCGCTGCGCTCACTTGCCTTCAGGTTAGCTCGTTCGCTACGCTCACTCGCCTCTCTCGTTCGCATCGCTCAATCACGTCCTGGTTGAAGTTCGTTCGCTACGCTCACTCACCTTTGGGTTGGAGCTCGTTCGCTACGCTCATTCGCCTCCAGGTTGAAGTTCGTTCGCTACGCTCACTCACCTTTTGGTTGCAAATTAGCTGTTGTCATAAATGTAAAAGAAATAATAGTGCTGCACCCTGTTGGTAATCCTTGTAACTTTAATGCTATTGAACATCATAGAACAGAACCAACTTGTTTCATTGAAACAGCTGTTAAGATTCATTAATTCCATTTCTCATAAGGTTAACATGGGAAACTCCAGAGCCACTGGGGCGGAGCCATTTTAAGAATTTCGAAACGGGAAATAGTTTACGTCCGATTCGCATACCTACAGAATTTACACACCAAATTTCATAACGATCGGTGAAGTCGTTCCGGAGGTGTTTGCAGACAAACACTGTGACACGAGAATTTTATATATTAGATATATATATATAAATATATATATATATATATATATGAATTTGAACGGATGGTGTTTTTGGCCTCTGGGGACCTCAAAACGAAAAAGTAAATCGGTCCCGAGTCTAGGTCCTACCATGAGACCTACGGTAATAGCTTATTCCCTATATGGGAAATTCGCTAAAAGCATACGAGCCATAGTTTTGTAGCTATAGGTTTTAAAAGGTTAAAAGTACTATGACATACTAATTTTAATGACAAATACCACATGCCAAATCTATAAATTAATAGGCAAGCATGTTTCTTTAAAACCTTTTTTCTCAGCTCGTGTCCATCGCAGAAAAATCCTTTAAAATTGAAATAGGTTCAAAAATAAGCATAAAAAATTAATTTAACATTGTTTTATTTGCTTGGGCCTTATGGGTTGCCATGATGGTGAAGAAATAACAACAAAATGTAAACAGAAAATCTAAGCAAATTGAAGAAATTCCAAACACATGATTTATTTACAGCGTGGGGGAAAAAGAGAAGCCCGTAAATTATATACTTTTGGTCGAGTTTTTGACCACTGAACGACCTCTAGTATCATCAAAATCGTACCAAAGGCCTGTAGCTCTCTACACTTCCATGCACGCACTCACACACTAACAAAGTTATTGGTTCGGGTTAAAGGGGAGCAAAATATCAGCTAACCACATCTCATGTTATCAGTGCCTCAATATTTACCTAATAATAAAAAATTTAAAATTTTCACCATAAATATTTAAAAAATGCGATATCAATCGTTTGAACTTTCATCGTAGTTTACCATGTACAAAAAAATAAAAAAATAAAGGCTGTAAATACATTTTTAGGGATTAACGTGTACGTGGTTGTGCCTGAATACGTTGTCTATGACAAAGCTATTTTTCAATGATTATTATCTCTGCTATTTGATTTTCCACAGACAATGTTGTGTTTGGTCAACTAACTAATTAACACGTAATTACTAGAATTCCCAGGTTTATTTAGCGAAGAACACAAAGTTTTGACAACACTGCGTGGAGTGATGTGTTCTTTCCTGGATTCGTTTACGATTCAATTTTAATTTACTGTAATTTTTTTAGATAATTTGTTTTGTTAGTACACTTATATATTGTTTGGTCGTTCAGTAAATGGGTCCAAACCAAACTGTACATACTATTTTTTAAATGAATAAAACCATAAAAAAATTTTAAACCATACATGTGTATTTATTTTTTAGACTGTTAACAACTATGTGTTCAGTTACACTTTTACATAGTGCTGTAAACCGGATATTCTGAATTAATCTGAGTCAAAACAAGTACGTTTGACTTGTTACGTCTCCGAGGACATGTGAATTATTTGACCACATGAATAAAAGTCTCAAAATGGCGGCCTGAATTTCAAATCTTCAATTTGAATATGAAATTGAGGCGTTGCCCAGAGGTCTGTGGGCATGATTAAGTCAAAAGCTGCACTTTCACAACTAAGTAAAACACCTATTCTGAATAATAGCCCGATTGTTTCTTTTCATGGTAGTTCTACAAGAAAATATGGGTTTAGTGTCAAGGGGTAATTGAATATTATATGAGATATAACATTTTATATCTTCATCAAAGATTATCAAATAAAGCACTAAAATCAATACATGTATAACACTTTTTTTCTTTTAATATGTTTTAAAATTACCAATACTTTACTCCTGTACGGTTTCTTTAAGAGTTCAACTGGTGAGAGACAAAGTTTTTGTTCCACATTATTAAATCAATAGATGCTCTAAATTAAGCATCTTTTTAGTTCGAAGGTTTTCCAGGGAATGACACCGGGTTGGATAAATTAACTTCTATAAATTATCAACCTTGTGAGAAATGGTAACAGCTTTCAATCTATTATTTCAAAGATATTATTTTAGTGTTTATTTAGGACTGACCTGCTTGCAAACACAAATCGACAAATCAACAAACACATTCAAATATCCAAACAAGGTATAAGTTCCTTTATATTATCCTAGAGTTCTCTCTCAAACATCCTGTTAAAAGTGTATGTTAATGGTAAACGCTGCCATGGTAACGCATACGTCACTCTGGTCTAGAAGCCATGAAACAGGTTATAGCAGATAGGCTATATATATTGAGGTTTCAAAACATCTTCGGAAAAAGGTTGGGTGACATTTTGTATTAATACTACTACAATATTATAGTACTTACTATATTTTTCTATTCAAAATATTGAATTAAAAATGTTCTAGCCCAACCTTACCTAACCCAAATCAACCTAACCCATCCCAACCTAACATTACGTATTTTTTTCTATACCTAGAGCGTAGTAAGTAGATAAGTCAAACTCCCAAGTCTCAGGTTACCATGCTACTAAGATTATTAACAGGTTAGTTTAAAGCCTCCAATTTTTACCATAACCCGGAATAGGTTGAAATAAGTGTATATAAAATATTTAGTTAATAATTCACTGGAAAGAGTCAATTATTTATTTTCATACTCTGACGGGGAGATCATGGTTGGAATCTCCCAGACAACTTAGACATTGTTACTCCAAGTTTACGGAATATGCGGTTTACACAACTTCCTGGTTGTTGGTATGTAAAGTTACTCGATTCACTACAATGTCCACTATCCGCAAATACACACCGGAACCACCGAAGAGTTTCCTATACACAGGGAAATTGCAGTGATCTACATACAACAATACTGTGTAACTGTTCAGCGACAAACTGCATTTAAAAATTTACATAGTCTTTTTTACGGCATGCCTAAACTATAAACGATCTTTCTGTCATATGTGAGTATTACTTATATTCATTTTAATCATTATTTACATCAGCTGAGGTTGATATTTGTTTAAGTTTACTTTTAATACAGTGTATTAAATAATTTCATTCAGAATACCAGTCTTTAAAATATATTCAATCTCATTATTAATTATTCGACTGTTTCATCTTTTAGTTTAGGCTAATAATAGTTCATAATAAATTTTGTTATGTAACTAGCCACCCAATTGCAAAAACAAAATATATCTTACTAATATTATAAATGTGAAAGTTTGTGTGTTTGTTTATTTGTTTGAAGTTCAATCACGCATTAACTACTGGACTGATTGGGCTGAAATTTGGCATGATGATAGCTCACATTCCCGATTAATATATAGGCATATTCTTATCCCAAAAATACTTTCGTGCTCCGCCCCAGTGGCTCTGCAGTTCCCCATGTTAACCTTATGAGTATTCATATTATTTAAAGGTACCTAAATAAATAATTTAGTCAGCTGTTTCGCTGTTTCAACTAATAAAATTTGGTTCTATGATATGCAAAAGCATTAAAAAGTTATAAGATTCGCCAACAGGGTGCGGCACTATTATTTTTTTGTATTTTTGACAACAGCTAATTTGAACAAAGCAGCAACAAAAAACTGTGATACGCAATGAGAAATGTCAAATTAGGATTGTTTACAGTTATGTTTATGTTTTTAATTTCACGAATAATTTGTGATAATTTGCGAATTGTTTATAATTTATTATTTTCTATTGTTTATGTGAAATGATAGAACATTTTGGCTATTGTAGATGTGTAACTGCAAATTTAAAGAAGCAAATGTTATCAAACTGTGTTTTCCCCCATTCCAAATGCAGAGCTTGAGTATAACTGCAATAAGCATTTTATACTTATATGCCAACCCCTTACGAAGAACGGGTACTCTGCTAGTTTTCAAATATATGTTAACTAGTGTACCTGTTGCTCGAATTCGAGCAATTGCGAAGCATTTCAGGCGACTCAAAGATTATGGAAATACTGATCTTGTTTTTTTAGTGTTTCTACAAATCTTTCCCTCTCATAGCCGCATTAGGTTGTCTATAATAACGATTATAAATTAAAAAAAAAAAAACATTATTTCTTTTCTTCTACTTGGTTGTGTTCGATGACTTTTCCTATGTTTCCATTGTTTGCAAATCGGTTATTTCAATGATTGCTCAAGAAATGTAGCATATTGTTAATTTAGTTTTATTTTTATCCTATATCAAATTGTCCAGGATTTCTCGCTTTTTTTCATTGTAATAATTTCACCAACCCAAGTTTGGTCTACAGATGCAATACGCCAAAGAATATCACCTACGTACAATCTCCATGAAGTGGTAAAAAAGGCAGAAACCAAGCCATACAATAGATGTAAGTTAACTCCATAAGAAATAATTTTAAAAGTTACTGTGATATTAGGATTTTCCACTGATTTGGTAATAGAACATTATATTGCAAAACATGACACGATACAGAATAAAATTGATTTTAAAATCAGAAAAACTCATTGCAAATAATGTACTTCATTTTGAAAAATTAAATATTAATAGCTGTTTCATTAAAAAGTAGTGTAGAATTATGCATATGGTCGTAATGTAAACAAATCTGAAGAGGCAACTTTTAAGGCGTCTGGGGCAGAGCCCCAAAGGAATTTACCTCGTTCCTCTTTTGATGGCTCATCTATAGACCAAGACCTTTCTTTAGAGACCCCTACCAAGTTTCAACGCCCAGCCGTTCCCTCAAATTAGCTGGGACAAAAATCCAGTTTTTCCTCCATAAGAATAACATGGGATGGGAATTCAAAGGCCACTGGGGCAAAGCCCCAAGGGAATTTATTATGTTTCTCTTTTGATGGCTCATCTACAGACCAAGACCTTTCTTTAGACACCTCTACCGAGTTTCTACGCCCAGCCGTTCTCTCAATTTAGCTATGACAAAGAAAAACAGTTTCAAATTAATATATAGATAGCTTTTTTAAGTGGTGAAATGAAAAAGAAACCAACATAATATAGAAATATAAAGCAGATTTTATTTTGCAACGGCTTGCACCTCCATTTTTGCAGACACTGAAAAATATTTCACGATCGTACTTTAAATGATAAACTCGAAGATAAATGTTAAATAACGAGAACATCAAGCATCGCTTTTACAAACATGTTTTTTAACGTAGATTGTTATATATTTTTGGTAGCAAAATGAAATATACAATTCTACCTAATTACTATTACATTTCAAATGATTCTTTAAGATTATTGATTGAGCTTTTTAAATCCAATCGCACATTATATGCATAGTCGAAAAACTTCAACCTGGAGGTGAGTGAGCGTAGCGAACGAACTAACCTGAAGGCAAGTGAGCGCAGCGAACGAACTTCAACCAGGACGTGATTGAGCCATGCGAACGAGCTCATCTTGAAAATGAACGAGCATTTGGCATAAAACCACATTAGGACAGGACGACGTCTGTCGGGCCAGTTAGTTACTTATAAATATCTATCAGACTAAAACGCGTGATAAAAGTTTTTACAGATTAATATAAATAAAGTCCTAGTTTTACCCGTTGAACGTTCAATAACTTAAGTTTTTTAAAGAGTTAATTTTGTGTCTTATACACCTAAACGTGAATGTTCAATTTTCCACATGACTAATAAACTATATAATCTAATTATAACTATTGTTAATTAGTTTACCATTATGATTTATAAACAGCTTCATCTAATTAGCTCATCCAACTTGATGATTACAAATTAACTTTGAAGCGCGACAGATTTGTGGAAAGTGGGGATGCTTTGACACTATTAATGACTAAACTTTTCTTTCTTATAAACTTTATCAATTGAGTTAGTTGAGACTTTGATCCTAATAAAGAATTCCGAAGACGTGATTTTTTTTTATTTTCTCTTGAATCCAAACGGAAAAATAAATATACGATAAATAAATAAATAAATAAGTATGATAAATATACAATAAACAAAATATCAACAATGCCTTAGTCACAAACATTTTTTCGTCATACTGCAACAAAAACAGCGTTGCGGGTCCAAAGTTTTAGTCTCTAAGGAGTAAAAATCAATCAACTGTTGTAAACAGTTGTAAATTTCGATTGTGACAATCGCCGCTAGCAGCGCTTCAGTGTGGCCGCTCGCATTTACTTCCATTGTACAAATTGCCGCGCGAATATCGCACCGCTACCGCTCCGCCGTACCGCTCCGTTGTGTGCACCCCTTTGGGGACGCCACCTAGATCCGCAATTTAACCCTATTATGAGTGAAGGATGGATGTAGAATGGTGTGAGATGATCTGTGTAGCTTTGCAACTAAGGTCGGCTATTTCAATGTTTAAGAATATCTTGATAGGATAGAATCGATGATTCATTTAGTCGAAAATGTGCTTAAAAAATTGTTTGGCTACGATTCCCTTGATAAAAATGGTGTGTTGAGTCCCCGTCATTTAGCCGGAAACACAGTTATCGCTAGTGAAGATATTATTTTCAGCCCCACAGCCGAACCAACGACACGGTTGTGTGGAGCTGAACAATGTTTACCTCAAGCACGTATTTTTCTTGAGGCGGAATCTTGTTGAAATTAATGATACTGTTTTCTGGAAATAGATATAAAGTGCCATCCTTGGAAAAATACAAAGACAATCAAGAAACTAAAACAACTCGAGCAATCAAGGAAAGTTTAGAAAATATTTATTTCCCCACGTCAAAAGAATCCTTAAAAAATGTATCACTCTCAGAAAAAATATAATTATACAAACTTACAAAAGTTAATGCATTCAAGGACTGACTGACTGACTCACTACTGATTCATCACTTTTCTCCAACCCCGGACTAAAGTTCGTTAGCAATATCAGCAGTGGCCACTTTGAAGTGGACATGAGCCCGTCAACAAAGCGTTGGTTTATAGTACCTAGTTAAAAGTGTCAACATGTTATGAAACAGATGAATGAGAGCGTTTGCAAATGTTATTCGTGATATTGGTATAACAAATACAGTATTGAATCTTCTAAACAAAACCCAACTGTGACTGAGGCAAAACGGGTTAAGCGAAATAGAGGTGAGGGTAATTAGTGGTGATTCTTAAAGGAGCCACAACAGATCAACCACAAGATACTGCTATAAACACAGATTACAAATTCTGAGCTTGACCGAATTCCTGTTTTAAAATACATCCAAAATATTCCCGACGGGCTTAAGCCTGCTTTCTCAGATACAGACCGTATATAGTGGAGGTAGAGGCACCGTTCAATAAATGACAATTAAAACTATTACAATGTAACAATAAAAATTGTGTATATGACCTGATATACGGTTCATGGCCAATCTTTGTGAAAAAATACTTTAAAATAGAAAGGTGAATCAAAGAGGATGAGTGATGGCAGCGGGAAAGTGTCCTTAATTGCCTTAAAAACTGTCCAAATCCTTAAATAGTTTATTTTTTGTGATCACCCTGATATTAATATTTTGTTTATACAAATAGTGCTATTCAGATGACTTCGCATGGGGTAAAACAATTTGTTGAAAGTGGCATTTTGCCATTTTAAGTGCTCGTCCGATGATGATTCCAAATGTTTTCTGCTGTATTTCACAGTTATATAGATAGTAATAGTATGTAGTACAGTTAGTAAATGTCGCACATAAATAAATAGAATTGCGTTCAACAGCGTAGAAACCTTTATGTTGAAATTCAAATAAACAGTGTTGATAGTAAAAATATAATTCGCCATGATTGGTTTAGTTTTATGTTCGCAACCTGAGGCGCTAACTATAAAACGCGCATTTAATATAATCATAAATAATATTTTTGACGTTGTGTAAACATTAGTATTCATTAGTATGGCAATGCAGTGTAATTTTCAACACATTTCACATTTTTACCAATCTTGCATAAATAGTTTTCATCCACCTATTTAAACAGACAACTTTTGTGCAGTAAAAAACATTCATGAGTAATGTGCGATAAATAACCATGGGTTCAGAAATAAATATTATTTATGTACACAATATTTGGTTTAAATTAACTTTATAATACAATTTTAAAACCAATTGGAATAAAATGCGTTGCACCATGATCAGAACGTAGTAAATCGTGCTAACTATTTTAATTATCATCATTACTTTAAAACACCGACGCAATCCTAGGTGTGTAATTTAAGCTGAACATGAATGCATAATGCGCTTAATCTATGGTAGAATGGAGTGAGATGATCTGTGTGGCTTTAGTCACTGACTATGATATGCCGTTCTGATCATATTTGCTCAATGATCAGGAAGGCTCATAGTTTCGAACCATCAACTACCGATTGACTTAAGGATTTAACAGAAACCATCTTGATCGTTAGGCGAGCACTACAACAACTGAACCACACAGTTCACACATCAGTTGCAGTTTGTCAAAAGTTCGGAGGTTGTTCAACTTGGGGGCTTGCACCATTGACTTTGGATACTGCAATTCGACTTTCAGATTCCACAAAGCGAAAACAAGACTGTATTATACAACGAGGTGACGCTTTACAATCTCAGTTTGCTGGTTTCAGGCTGTTAGCAAGACTCTTGGGTGTTTATGAAAACTGAATATATAGTTTTTTATGATGTAGTTTATAGGGTACGATCCATTTCATTGTTATAATACTAGGGTACAAGCAGGAGCTTAGAAATACGACATTGTTTAGCCGTACTAGCTTTTAGCGAATTTCCCTATAGGGAAGTAGCTATTACCGTAGGGGGCACGGTAAGACCTAGACCCGGGACCGATTTACTTTTTCATTTTGATGTCCCCAGAGGCCAAAAACACCATTCGTTAACATTTTTATATATGTATATATATATATATATATATACGTCCGTGAACGCGACAACTTTGAGTAATTTTTGTCCGACTTTGATGAAATTTGGTTTAAAGGTGTAAAGCGGGATAAACTTGAATGAGTTCGCGAACCAGCATGATCGGACCATGGGAACGGGGCTTTACGGGGGGTTTTATGGGGTAAAAATTGGTTTTTCTCACTTTTGACCCTCAAAACACAAAATTTCCCAATTTCTCTTTAGACCTTTTTAAAGATCTTAAAAAAACAATTAATTTAGTATACAAAAGGATTTTTGTTCGGTTAATAGTAACGGAGAAAATTAAAAAAATTGTAAATTTAAAATTCCCATGTTATTCTTATGGAGAATATTGTAAAATGTTGTAGTTTGCTTGTTTATGGATATATTTTGTATTTTGATCAAATTTATTCATTTTGTACTAAGCTATCAGTATTAAAAAAAACCCACTTTATTAGTTTCCTTGTAGCAGCAAACCTAGGTACTCGTTAAACCTAATGTTATTAAAATATATTTAATTGAAAATCAATTAAGACAAATGGAAATTCGCTTAGTCGGCAGGTTTGCTGCGGCGGGGGTATTTAATTAGAAAAATAACCTGCAATTGAATGGAACATATATGGTTAATTGCTCGGTCCCCCGGAACTAACTTTTATGCAACGAATAAATTGGACACGATTCTTTGAAATTTAATTCGAAATCTCAAAGAAAATTTAGTCCAAACAACAGTAGATGCAGTTACTCTTTTGTAACTTAGTAAAGATAAAGGAAAGCAATTAATTTCGCACTTAAATATTACAAACTCCCATTGGGAGAAATCTTAACCTCTAGGCCAAATACTGCTTGATTGAATTACTCACTAATGGAACGTACAGTTACACAACGCAAACTGTATTTGTCTAATGCCACTGATGAATAAATATGCCTGGAGGTTTAAAACGCGCTAAACACCTCATCACTAAATAAATAAACGGTGTTAGCATTCTGACTCATACTTCCTCGCATTAGCTTATCAACAACCCTTATGAGCAAGTGGTGGGAGTAACTATGGTATTTTATGGGTAAAATCACGAACGCTGCAATGAACTTTGAACCGAAATCTATACAGCATTTGGGGGGTTTCCCATTTTTTGTAGTGTTAGTGTATGTAAATAAAAATCGGTCGAGCCGATTAATAAATTGATAATTGATAAATAGTTTTCTCGAAAATACTATTTATTTACTCATCAAAAAGCAAGCTACAAAAATTTATTTATTCTCAATAAGAATAACAAGGTAATTTTGTATTTACAATTTATTGGAATTTGTTCTTCAAAAGTTAGCTTTATCATAGGATTATTCGGTTTTTGAGCTCTACAAAATGGTTAAGAAACTGTGAAATTTTATGTTTTACCCCATAAACTCCCGTTCCCATAGTCCGATCATGCCGGTTTGCGAACTCGTACGAATAGAAATGTAGGCCATTACTTTGAAAATGGCCTTACTGGTGAAACTAGTCAGTTAATATCTTAATGTTTTGGCCTCCGGGGAACTCAAAACGAAAAAGTAAAACGGTCCCGGGTCCAGATCTTACCACGACTAAGTTTACTACGGTAGGCCTAATAGATTATTCCCTATAAGGGAAATTCGCTAAAAAGAGGGAAATTTTACTTCTATGGTAAAATAATTTGTTAAAGATTTTTTTAACTATATAATCCTTATGCAGGTCCATTGAGAAAGGAAATATACACCTTAATTTACCCATCCTAAATCAATGATACAGACAACTAAATCAGAAGACAGCTATTAATTTAAAGAGTAAAGAGACAATAAAGTTCACTGAAAACCCGCATAAGCATCTTGCAAGGAATATTGTATCTAACATCATGACGTGTAGTTCAGCAATTACATCAGTATCAGCACTGCCTCAGCATAACTTAGCACTAATAACACCTTAGCATCACCCATCAGCATGTACTACCTCTCCAAGGTCAAAGTGTAGTCTATGTTACTGACCTGCAATACTGTATATAACTACTAGGGATGTGACGTGTGGTTCAGCAATTACATCAGTATCAGCACTGCCTCAGCATAACTTAGCACTAATAACACCTTAGCATCACCCGTCAGCATGTACTACCTCTCCAAGGTCAAGGTTGAGTCTATGTTACTGACCTGCAATACTGTATATAAATACTAGGGATGTGACGTGTGGTTCAGCAATTACATCAGTATCAGCACTGCCTCAGCATAACTTAGCACTAATAACACCTTAGCATCACCCATCAGCCATGTACTACCTCTCCAAGGTCAAAGGTTGAGTCTATGTTATTGCATAGTTTTTCAATTCATTACACACCATTGTACACTCATCCTTCACTCATATTTGGGTTAAAATACGCACCTAGGTGGCATCCCCAGCTCAATGATTGATAATTAATAATTGATACACATTGCAAGGCCTTATTAATTCTTTACTGAAAATGCATTCATTTCATACTAAACTATTACATTTTACAAAAAAATACCTTTTCACCCTCCCTGTTGCAGCAAACCTAAGTACTCGTTAAACTAATCTATACTATTATAAAATACCCCCGCCGCAGCAAACCTGCAGACTAAGCGAATTTCCATTTGACTGATTGGATTTACACTGAAATGTCTACTTAAAAATATAACATTTATTCCCTATTTAAATAGAATTAGTTTAACAAGTACTTAGGTTTGCTGCATCAGGGAGGGTAAAACTGTTCTTTTTTTGTTAAAATGTTAATAGTTAGTAAGAAATAAAAATATTTTCCAAATTTGATCAAAATATGTTAATAAACAAGCAAACTACAACAGTTTACTTATTCTCCATAAGAATAACATGGGAATTTTAAATTTACAATTTTTTGGAATTTTCTCCGTAACCATTAGGCGCATAATAACGCTTCAATATACTAAATTATTTGTTTTTTTAAGCTCTACAAAATGGTTTGAAAAGAAATTGCTAAATTTTATGTTTTTTGGGTAAAAAATAGGAAAAACCTATTTTTACCCCATAAAACCCCCCGTAAACCCCCGTTCCCATGGTCCGATCATGCTGGATCGCGAACTCGTTCGAATAAACGTAGGTTTACACGTTTGTACCACATTTCATCAAAATCGGATCATTTTTGCTCGAGTTATAGTGCTAACGGACACACACATATATATATATATATATATATATATATATCTAATATATAAAATTCTCGTGTCACAGTGTTTGTCTGCAAACTCCTCCGGAACGACTTCACCGATCGTTATGAAATTTGGTGTGTAAATTCTGTAGGTATGCGAATAGGAAGTAAACTATTTCCCGTTTCGAAATTCTTAAAAGGGCTCCGCCCCAGTGGCTCTGGAGTTTCCGATGTTAACCTTATGAGAAATGGAATTAATGAATCTTAACAGCTGTTTCAATTAAACAAGTTGGTTCTGTTCTATGATGTTCAATAGCATTAAAGTTACAAGGATTACCAACAGGGTGCAGCACTATTATTTCTTTTACATTTATCACAACAGCTAATTTGCAACCAAAAGGTGAGTGAGCGTAGCGAACGAACTTAAACCTGGAGGCGAGTTAGCGTAGTGAACGAGCTAACCTGAAGGCAAGTGAGCGCAGCGAACGAGCTCCAACCTAAAGGTGAGTGAGCGTAGCGAACGAGCTCCAACCTGGAGGCGAGTTAGCGTAGCGAACGAGCTAACCTGAAGGCAAGTGAGCGCAGCGAACGAGCTCCAACCTAAAGGTGAGTGAGCGTAGCGAACGAGCTCCAACCCAAAGGTGAGTGAGCGTAGCGAACGAACTTCAACCAGGACGTGATTGAGCGATGCGAACGAGATCATCTTGAAAATTAAACGTAACGGTACTTAAATTATAAATAGTCAAAGGCAAGACAACGTCTGCCGGGTCGGTCTGTCTTAGGGGAAACCTATAACTTAGGCGATACGAAGTTCGCCGGGTCAGCTAGTAAATATATAAATATATAAATATATAAATATATATATATATATATGAATTTGAACGGATGGTGTTTTTGGCCTCTAGGGACCTCAAAACGAAAAAAAAAATCGGTCCCGCGTCCTGGTCTTACCATGAGTACTACGGTAATAGCTTATTCCCTAATGGGAAATTCGCTAAAAGAGGTGGTTGCTGTATGTATGGGAAAAGTAAACGCGAAAAATACTGGTCGGATTGGGCTGAAATTTGGCATGATGATAGCTCACATTCCCGATTAACATATAGGCATATTCTTATTTCAAAAATCCTTTCGGGCTCCGCCCCAGTGGCTCTGGAGTTTCCCATCCCATGTTAACCTTATGAGAAATGAAATTATTGAATCTTAACAGCTGTTTCAATTAAACAAGTTGGTTCTGTTCTGTGATGTTCAATAGCATTAAAGTTACAAGGATTACCAACAGGGTGCAGCACTAGCACTATTATTTCTTTTACATTTATGACAACAGCTAATTTGCAACTAAAAGGTGAGTGAGCGTAGCGAACGAACTTCAACCTGGAGGCGAGTGAGCGTAGCGAACGAGCTAACCTGAATGCAAGTGAGCGTAGCGAACGAGCTAACCTGAAGGAAAGTGAGCGCAGCGAACGAGCTCCAACCTAAAGGTGAGTGAGCGTAGCGAACGAACTTCAACCAGGACGTGATTGAGCCATGCAAACGAGATCATCTTGAAAATTAAGAAGTTAAACGGGGCAAAGCCCGCGGGTTACAGCTAGTCCTATATATAATACGAGTAAAGTTTGAATACTTGTCAACTCGATCTGGGAATCGGCCCTAACAAAAACGTTTATATTTGCGGAATAACTAAGTTCTGTGTCAAAAATAAGCTCTAGACCAGTGGTATAGCCAGGAAAAATCTATTTTCGCCATAATATGAGTACAAACTTTTGAAAATTTAACATGGGCCTTATGAGAAAACATTCCGCCATTATTGTAATTTTGTTTACATTTTAAGACATAACGTGACGTTCTGTACCCACGGGCACCTCAGCTTGTGCATGCACATATGGCCTATTTACAAAAGACAGTACAAAAGAAAAGGAGTCCGATGAATACCATTAAGCGTTGATTAACAATACACCGATTCGCATAGTTTCTGGTGGCCTTACTGAATTATTCCAAGCAGATTATTTCGTTTAATTGTTGTTATTAGTTTTGTGGTAAATATTAATCCGGAGTGTGGTAACTGTTTATGACGATTAGATTAAGGTATCTACAATCCTAAAATGCTATGGGAAGGGAGGGAAACAGGTCCGCGACGTAGGAAATGGTGAAGGAAGTAGTAAAGGTAAGTAGTCCGGAGTGTGGGAAATGTTTACTGTATGACGATAAGGTATCTACAATCCTAAAATGCTATGGGAAGGGAGGAAAACAGGTCCGCGGCGTAGGAAGTGGTGAAGGAAGTAGTAAAGGCGAGTAGTCCGGATTGTGGGAACTATTAATGACGATTATATTAAGGTATCTGTTATCCTAAAATGCTATGGGAAGGGAGGGAAACATGGTCCGCGACCAAGGAAGCGGTGAAGGAAGTAGTAAAGGTGAGTAGTCCGGAGTGTGGGAACTGTTTATGACGATTAGATTAAGGTATCTACAATTCTAAAATGCTATGGGAAGGGAGGGAAACAGGTCCGCGGCGCAGGAAGTGGTGAAGGAAGTAGTAAAGGCGAGTAGTCCGGAGTGTGGGAACTGTTTATGACGATTAGATTAAGGTATCTGTTATCCTAAAATGCTATGGGAAGGGAGGGAAACAGGTCCGTGACGAAGGAAGCGGTGAAGGAAGTAGTAAAGGCGAGTAGTCCGGAGTGTGGGAACTGTTTATGACGATTAGATTAAGGTTTCTGTTATCCTAAAATGCTATGGGAAGGGAGGGAAACAGGTCCGTGACGTAGGAAGTCGTGATGGAAGCAGTAAAGGTGAGCGGTCCGGAGTGTGGGAACTGTTTATGACGATTAGATTAAGGTATCCACAATCTTAAAATGCTATGGGAAGGAAGGGAAATAGGTCCGCGGCGTAGGAAGTGGTAAAGGAAGTAGTCAAGGCGAGCAGTCCGGAGTGTGGGAACTGTTTATAAGGATTAGATTAAGGTATCTGCAATCTTAAAATGCAATGGGAAGGGAGGGAAACAGGTCCGCGACGTAGGAAGAGGTGAATGAAGTAGTAAAGGCGAGCACTGTGGAGTCTGGGAACTCGAAACCAATTGTAACAGTTCGATTTCTGTATCTGAAAGTGAAATACTGAAATGCTATGAGATGGGATGGAAAGATGTCCAAGACATAGGAATTAGTAAATGCTAGCAGTGCGGAGTGTGGGAAATGTTGTTGGCAATTAGATTAATGTATTTAAAATACTAAAATGCAATGGAAAGAGATGACAACATGTCCACGACGTAGGAAGTAGTAAAGTTTAGCATCGCAGAGTGTAGGAACCGTTTGTGGCAGTTAGATTAATGCATCTCTAATACTTAAATGCTATGAGAAGGGAGGGAAACAATGACGTAGGAAATGGTGAAGGTAGTAGTAAAGGCTGGCATCGCAGAGTGGGGGAATGATTTTCCCCGAGCAAAGCTCGGTCTCCAGGTACTGTTATTTAAATTGGGAATAAATGCGATATTTTTAAGGAGACATTTTAGTGTAAATCCAGTCAGGCAAATGGAAATTCGCTTAGTCTCCAGGTTTGCTGCGGTGGGGTATTTTAATATTAACCCTACGTTTCTACAATACAGAACCCTTACTAATATACCAATCCGTTTACTAGATTAACACTATAATTAGTCCTATTTGTAAACAGTTTGGTGTTTATCCTAGACCTACTGTAATTAATGTTGTGATTAATCAATAAAGTATAGTCAGTTGTCATTACGATCGTAATTCAACGTTTACAGTCCTGTGAATTTCAAACTCAAACCTCCCTAGCGGCTGTTCATTTCTAGATCCAGACAGTCTCATCAGATAGTCTTAGTTTGCTTATGACGCGTGCAAACCTTGTTAATTTTGCATCGTTTGGGTCAAGGCTAAGGGTGAGAAGTCGATGAATCATGTTTCAGTTTGATTGTGATATTGCGTTGCTAATAACTCATCTGTTGTGGTTATTAGTTTAGAACTTTCACCGTTGAGTAAAATAATAATCAACTTAATTACTTAATTATGACTTAATTATGTATCCTTATAATTTATAAGGATGGTTATAAGGATGTTTAAGTGTTTACCTAGCCACCATGTTAAACTTCCCTATCCCAAGCGTGATGTATACAACTTCATTACTTCACGAGTGGTGTAAAGTTGAAAAAACTCACTCGGTGAGGTAATGAAACCCATTTAAATAACATTGAGTGCTTAACTTAAAAAATATACCTCTATGGAGCCAACGACGTTCAACGCTAGAAATCAGCTGAGCGCTTGAATTTTATTGTTATGCTTTGAAGAATTTTCCTAACCTAGCTTTACTGACGTTACTGTTAGAAGATGAGTGAAATGGATAATGAAAAATATTGTTCGTAACATTCTGTATTTTGTTGGGTCAGGTAAAATCTTGTAAGTTACACGTTACGTAAGAGCTTGTTTACATCACTTAGGAGAATTATGCGATTCGCTTCCGCTCGTTGCACAACATTCACCTGCGTGATGTAAAAACGCTCTTACTACACTTGTAAGGTAAATAGCTATTACCTAACCCGCCATGTTAAACCTCCCTATCCCAAGCGTGATGTATACAACTTCCTTACTTCTCGAGTGATGTAAAGTATCAAAAACTCACTCGGTGATGTAATGAAACCCATTTAAATAACATTGAGTGATTAACTTAAAAAATATACCTCTATGGAGCCAACGACGTTCAACGCTAGAAATCAGCTGTGCTCTTGAATTTTATTGTTATGTTTTGATGAATTTTCCTAACCTAGCTTTTGTTTGTAAATAAATGAACGTTACTGTTAGAAGATGAGTGAAATGGATAATGATTAATATTGTTCGTAACCTCCTGTATATTGTCGGGTCAGGTAAAATCTTGTACGTTACACGTTACGCAAGAGCGTGTTTACATCACTTAGGTAAATTATGCAACTCGCTTCCGCTCGTTGCACAACCTTCACCTGCGTGATGTAAAAACGCTCTTACTACACTTGTAAGGTAAATAGCTATTACGTGGTTCAAGTTTAGCTATGTTTTACAATTGGTAAATTCATTGTACATAGAAATGTTGTAAGGGCGAATTTTTAACCAAGCAAATTTTAACAAAAAAGTAAAATCAAAATATCGTTTTCTATATGCATGACCCTGGAGTTCCGAAGGTGTATTGCATTTAAACCTTTATTTAGCCTTTGCAATTGACTACCATACTACAGTAATAGGAAATCGCGACATAATTGCTAGGTCTCAACCAGGGTTCTTTCAATTTAGAAATTTTGAGAAAATTACAGATTCAAAATGCATGGTTGATTTTGTAGTTTTTTCTAATCTTGTTCTGACCATTGCCGCTATATTATAATTTATACTTTCCTTCCTAAGAGTTTTAACATTAACACTGTTAGTGATTTATTGGAAAATCGTAGGCAACGTTGATTGCTCCAGCAATAAAACTTCCTTTATCATCACTTTGTGCTTCACCTAGCCTGCGCCGAGGCTTGTTCAGACTTAAAAAGCCTTACATGCAAGTTAGGTTAGGTGTTCTGAAAGCGTTGTAATTAGGTTACCTCTGTACGAGTCTCTTTCAGCAATTTAATTTCAGACCACTGCTCTAGTGACTAACCGTGTTCAGTCGTCATTTTTGCAGTGTGTTTTGTTATATCTAGATGAACCGAAGATTTTAATTGTGTAAACTAAAAAAAACATTTAAATTCTAGACTACAGTATAACATAATGTTTTAAAATTTCTGAAACAGTTCAATACTGAATTTAATTACCATTGCTGAACTTGAATACAAAACCAATAGTAAGAACTAGAAGTTTAAACACACACGGAGAAGAGATGAGAGGTTTGTTAAGGGAAATAAAATCAACAAGATTCATTACTAGTTCCACATTATTTGCTTTATGCATGAACTATTCTCTTCTTAAAGTATGTTCAGAAACTACATGGAATTTCCAAATGTATTTATTCTTTACGAGGGTTCACGTTTTGCGCATTTTAATTGTGTTCAAAGTTGGTCTCTGAAGCAAAACTAGTTAATGCAACGACATTATCGATTATTCAGTGGTTTACTTGGAATTATACAGAATTAGCCAATTTAAATTCCGTTTTCACAAACTTTGTTGTCTTTTGTTTTCAATCTGACTGTGATGGCTAAACATTCAACTGTTAAAACCTATCTATCTATACGCTCACTAGCTGAATTAGTTATGAATTAGTGGAGATATAGTATTCTCTATTACATCCCTTTTCAAACCGTCCTACTTAACTGATTTTTACGATTGAGATGTCATTTTAAAGCTTTATGACCTAGCGGGGAGACGTATTGTAACTAAAAGGGTGATTTCCTTTAAGGCTTTGTCCTCCTTTCGATTGATTTGTAACTAATTAAAGTTTACTTTCAAAGATTCAGCAATTTTGACCAACCTTCTTTAAGATTTTAATGTGAATTGTAATTTAACAGCTGATCGTCTCGTTGAATGTTATGAATATTAAACCGCAGTCAGAATATAAACAAGAGACAAAGCTGTTTATAAAGCTGGACTTTTAATACTTTTTGGTAATTAATTGTAACGTGATTGAGGAATGCAAACGATTCTTTATAGTGTAGACCTAACAACAACAATAGTTAGCCTATTTGTGTAACTAGTGTGCGAAGTAGCACTTTGCTGCACATAAGAGAAAATGTTTACGCATGAGCAGCAGGTGAGTGTGGAAAGTTTCTCAAATGCAGCAAAGGCATTTTGCACACGTTTTACACATGATATGTTTTCTACAGTTTGGTACTATAAAGCATAGAAATAATTATTCTTTCAAGACTCTAAACAACTCGTTTTAGATTAGGTTAAATCCAAGCATTTACCCATAGATAAAACATCCTTCTTAGGTTGAACGAAAAGGGAAACACCAGCTGATCGCAATCTTGGTATATTTGAGTGTTGCCAACTTATTTTCAAACGTAGGCCTACACGTATTACGAGCCTAATAAAAGCACACAGTTTTGTGTTGTTTATTGGAATACTGGAGTGTGGAAAAATGAGTGCGGAAAAATTAAAAAGAGTGTGGCAAAAGTAAGTAAATGCAGCAATCCCCAGCTACTATCCGTGCTATAATCAGTACAAGAAAGCCCGCTTTGACAGGTAACTGTAGGAAAATAATTTATAGTAAAATAGTTGTTTTATTCAACTTATGTCTTACAGTAAACAACAATCATTATATTTGGAAATTAATAGGGTAGCCTATTGTCTTATTCGATTTGCCTCAGAAGCCAATTTTGAACCAAATAGAAATGCACAATTTTCGCACGGGTCTCTTCCTTCACATTGAAACCTTTATTAAGATAGTGAATCTTTGAAATCAAGTTCTATAAATAAATAAAACGCAAGAGGGGCGAAGCCCTAATGATAGTTAACTTTGTAGTTACCATTCGTCCCTGTGCTAGATCATAAGTGTTTCAAAATGACACCTCAATAGTAAAAATCGGTTAAGTAGGACGGCTGGAAAAAGGAATGTAACAGGTAAAGCCCTTATTGGGTTAAGTATATAGAATTCACATAACCTTACTCTATAATAGAAATGTTTACGTAAATCTATGAAATTTTCATTCGAAAAATTGAATAATATAAGACTTTACAAAGGAACAGATACAACGACATTTTTATTTTAATATTGAAGGACCAAAATTAGTAAAAACTAACAAAACATTGTTACATTTCGTAGCTGTTAAACAAAACATATAAATATATCATTTTGGTATCATTTTGTGCTACATACACCAAACATATAAATCTGACAATGTGTCTGCTTTTAGGAACCTGAAAATGTCCAATTTATGCTCTAGAAAAGTGTATACATTTGAAGGTTATGAGAATCAAACCTTCTTCATTGCCAGAGTTAGTTGAACTGTGTAACTTTTGACGACAGAAACTGACTGAAAAATTTGATTATTTACTGAGGCTGACAGCTTAATTGGGATCTGCCATGTTGTTATACTCGTAAACAGCCATCAGTATAAATGTGGCCGAGTTTCAACCATGGTTTGGTTAGCGGTGCTCTTATTTATTGTTGGTAATGTTGTTTAACTTATTATTAAATTAGTTCGGCACTTAAATAGAGGTTGCACTGAAACTCTTTTTTAGAGATTGGATGGTATTTGTTGTTGATATTTCGTATTTAGACGTACTGTAATAAAATCACAAAATAGGCAGGTAGGGCCTACTTTGGTAGCTTTTGGCATCCCGTTATTCTACTATGTCGGCTAAGAATTGTTGTCAATTTGTTTCTACACGAAAATACTATATTTTGCTAAGTCCTTAATCACTTGTAGTACAGTTAAAATGTAACTCAATAAGCACTAACCAATTATAGTACAAGATGTGCTAATTGGTCTATCGTAATAGAAGTGAGTAAACAATCTTTTAAAGTTTATATATAGATTCGAATAATGTCCACAATGCTCATCAAAATAAACAAATTAATTTCGTATTTTTCGTAACAAATAACTGAAATAATATGGTTTGGTATGGTTACACTGTCCCTATACTAAAACCACTTTACAGCCTGAATATACGATTAAAGTGTAGAGGTTTGCATACGATTTATCTTTTTCCTACAGTTACCTAACAATGTACATGTTCTCTCACTGATTTGAGAAAGCAAAGTGGCCAATTCGCTCATCAGTAAGACAATGTTAACATTGTCTCACTCTAATTACTTTGTCTCACTCCAGATTTTCAACGTGAAGGCACGAAATAGTGAGCGCGTAACATGCAGGCAACGTCGTATGCGCGATAAATATGTTGGCAGCACTGGCTGTAAATCAGCTGGTCAGCTGTTGTACTGTTGTATTTGTCACTTCACATTAAATGTTATATTAAAAGTTCACTTCTGTGTAAAAATAGGTTATGTTTCTTCACCAATTTATTTGTTTTATGGTAACTGTAGGAAAAGTATAATGTGCAACTCGAGTTCAAAGTACAATTGCCTCACTCGAGAAACCATTCCTCACTCGCCCACGGCTCGTGAGTAAGAATTTCTCTCGAGTGAGTCAATTGCTTACTTTTCTCACTAGTTGCACAAATAACTATTTTTTTTATATAGTCATTTAAGTTAAATTTTCTTTTTCTCACAATCTCAATCTTGTATACAAGGAATAAATTAGCTACTCAAATCTCAACTCTGCATAACCAAAATTCGGACATGAGATTTGTGTAGTTTTAGAAGTAATATAATTAAGTTAGGCAATATATCTACACGTTTGAAAAATACATAATTGATTAGCAAACGTATCAGTAGTATGAGTAGACAAGAAGCTCTAGAAATAACTAAACCATAGGTACTTCATTCGGTCGTTATGGCGATGGCAAACTACATTAAGCTCCTTGTGTACATTAACGTTAACCAATTAGGACTCACAGTATGGATCCATTTAATTAAAAAATGTTGACCTCTACAATATTGTTATTAGCAAATCTAGAATATTGTTGATAAATACAGTGCAGAGCTGTACAACGAATAAATAAAAACCTTATAGGAATGTAATTTTGAATTTAAAAAATGAATACCGGTAAGTTATATTTTATTGGTTATCGTTCTCTACAAATATTGAAGAAAAAATTTGATATTGTGTATTGTAGCACGATGACTCGAACAAAAATCATCTGGTTGTGATGAAATTTGGTGCAAAACATAGTTTGCTTGTCAATGAATATATTTCGATCAAATTTAAAAAAATATATATTTACTTCTTACTAATCTGTTACGTGTATTAGGCTACTAAACATAGATTTTATGAATAAATCACCCTTGTTCCTAACTTCCCTATCTTGTTGTGTAACTTATTTACGTCTGCTATACAATGTAAACAAATTATACTAAAGCAATAAATACATAAATAATCCTTATATATAATACGTGAAGACGATTTATACGAAACCCTACTCCTCCGTTAATAATGGACGGATTTTTACAAACGAGGTTGGGGTGTTGTGTAGACGCCCCCTTTCACCAATTCCTGTAATAAAAGTCTTCGGGCTTTGCCCCACAGGCCTTCAAAATCCCAATGTATTTCTTTTGAAGAAAATATTTTGTTTACAGACGAATAATTTGTTTGGAGTCGAGTGATTGATTACATTATCTTTGAGTTGAAGTCTTCGGAAATTATGACTGTTATTCGTTTTGAAATAACACCTGGAATACTTTGCAATTGCTCGAGTTCGAGCAACAGGTGCACTAGTATTTATTTATTATTTGTATTACTAGCTGCTGCTGTATACCCGTGCTTTGCAACGGGGAGTGGACGCGAAAGTGAACAATTTTTTTTGAGCCACCTGACAAAGTGGACCTTACACTACACTAACTGTGTAGTATAGAAAGTTGCTAATTGTTGCATTTACTTACTTTTTCCGCACTCTTGTTTTTGCCGAGCACCAGTCAGTATTCCAACGAAACAACACAAAACAGCGTGCTTTTATTATGCACGTAATCCGTGTACGCTTTGAAATAGGTTGGCAACACTTAAAGATACTTCTTGATCTAGCGATCAGCTGATACAGTTGTTTCCCATTTTGATCAACGCTTGGATTTGGATTTAACCTAACCTAAAACGTGTTGTTTACTGTTTGAAAGACTAATTATTTCTATGCTTTATAGTAACTGTAGGAAAAATATAATGTGCAACACGAGGTTTTAAATTTAACATTTATGAGCTGCCCACAAAATTTCCCATTTTAAGCTGGGTTTTCCTAGGCGCGGAAGCGGAGAGCGGAGAGAGGAGCGGAGAGAGGAGCGGAGAGCGGAATTGAAATTAACATGGCAGTCCGCTCCGCTTCTAGGAAAACAGTAACATTAAATTGCCTAAGACAAGTGGAGTCCGCTCTCCGCGTTCCTCTCTCCGCTCGCCGATTCCGCGCCTAGGAAAACCCAGCTTTAAGGTTCCATACAAAATTGGGATACCAAAAACAAGTGTACCTACTTTTATGATAGAGGTGTGCAGAGATTGGTTTTTTTTGTGTACCCCATTAAAAAGTTAATAGGGGTATCCATAATAATTATGCCCAACCCTGTATGATTATGGTGCAATACAATATTTTTAGGTATGTTAAAAAATTTTTCAAATTAATGTTTTAATTATTTTTCTAGGCTCCGCTGTGGCAGGGAATACTCATGATGACATAAAAATACGTCTGTAGTAAGTTTGTAGGATAGTAAAGAAATAATATTGGTCACAAAAAAAACTATAAGGGTACAGTCATCGATTATGTGTGGTGTGATGCAATAAAAAAAATTAATGTTTGAAACATTGAAATATTCTTTATAGGCTAAAATGCATGCATTCCCAATAATTTGGGTTTCACATACATAATAAATTTAATTTGAATTCCAAATAGCAATGAAGGATAAGACCTTTTTTACCTGTTACACAACAAACTGATAAAATCAACAATGTTAATAGTTGTGAAATTTAATTGACTACCGAAAGTAAATTAAAATATGTCTAGTTGAAATAAACAGTATTAATGCCGCAGGGAGTCACAGTTAAGTCAATAACATATTTTTGTTTAATATTCATTAATGATAATATCATCAAAGTTTTGATGATTATAACCTTTATGTAATATGCTGAGATTATTTTGGTAAAATTAGTTGTAGGAGGTCAAAGACATTTTAACCCTGTATTAGCCATAATGTTAAATATTTAACTGAGAATATTAAATAGTTTTTTATTACATACCGCTTACCTGTGTTCGCCACTCAACAACAGTTTACGCTGTGTAGTTCGGTAGATGAGAGTTATGAAACATGGAGTCTGCATGAAGCTGGAGGTTTATTCTATGATGAGAAGTACAACTCAGCACTAGACATGGTTGTGATTATCCTCGGATATGACACAGACCAGGACAATATGATACTGCAAACAGTCCAAGGTATTGGCAATGTTACTTGCTTAGCAATTATTTATTTTATTTTCTTAACTAATTCCTTTTCCCTTAAAATATTTGTCGCTGTCCAGAAAGCAAAAACATGTAGAAAGATAGATTTGAACCAGTTAGCAAAGTGAGCCTTTGTGTGGTTACCGTGAAACATATCACTTCAACATAAGTCTTTATGTTATTTTCTTGTCTACCAAGAAGAAAACAGTTGCTTTATGGATTTGAATTCGCATTTATGTTTTTTCTCTGGCAGTTGGTACGTTTGACAAGATGCTTGTTTATTTCAGACAACTTTTCCAGTATAGGAGTATTACTGTAGTATCACTTTCATTTGTTTCATAATTCTTTTATGTCGTTTGAGACAGTTTTGCTACTAAAGTGTCTTAATATTGTTCACTTTTCTCAGGTTTACAATTTTAACTTATCATGCAAGTAAACATTAATGATATTACCAAGAGAAATTAAAACTACAAAAACCCTGAATATGAAATATGATAACACCTTAAACGCAAACACAAGAAACATGTAGTCTAATTAATCCAAGATAGAAGTTCTGAGTTACAATTTAATATTTTTCAGCATTGTTGAGCCGAAAACTTCATGAAAAATACAACATCGTAGCGGTTGACCTTCCACAACAATTTTCATTCAATGTTAAGAACTTTTTCTACATCAGGCCAGCAATTAATGTACAGGTAAGGTAACTTTATATTGTTGAGTCACAGAGTCAGTAAAATAATGATACCTATTTATATAAATCTATTTTATTGAACATCTCAAATGGAGAGGGTTTATCAAAATATGGTTACAAAGTCCTGTGTGAAAACTAGCAGCATTCAACTTGGGTGGTTTATCTTTAAAAAGCACTGAGTGGTTAAGTGGATGTAGTTGAATCAGTTTATGAAAATTGTGTGTGATGCCTTTTGTATCTAATCACTCAATTTGTATAGGTATCTAAGTGATTAACCACTCTGCTTACCAACATAATAAAAATACCCCCGCCGCAGCAAACCTGCCGACTAAGCGAATTTCCATTTGTCTGAATTGATTTTCAGTTAAATATATTTTAATAACATTAGGTTTAACGAGTACCTAGGTTTGCTGCTACAAGGAAACTAATAAAGTGTGTTTTTGAGTAAAATGTTGATAGCTTAGTACAAAATAAATAAATTTGCCAAGTTTGATCAAAATATATTCATAAACAAGCAAACTACAACATTTGACAATATTCTCCATAAGAATAACATGGGAATTTTAAATTTACAATTTTTTTAATTTTCTCCGTTACTAATAATCGAACAAAAATACTTTTATATACTAAATTATTTGTTTTTTTAAGCTCTTTAAAAAGGTCTAAAGATAAATTAGGAAATTTTGTGTTTTGAGGGTCAAAAGTGAGAAAAACCAATTTTTACCCCATAAAACCCCCCGTAAAGCCCCGTTCCCATGGTCCGATCGTGCTGGTTCGCGAACTCATTCAAGTTTATCCTGCTTTACACCTTTAAACCAAGTTTCATCAAAATCGGACAAAAATTACTCTAGTTATCGCGTTCACGGACGTATATATATATATATACTAGCTGTACCCGCGGGCTTTGCCCCGTTTAACTTCATATGTGAGCTCGTTCGCATGGCTCAATCACGTCCTGGTTGAAGTTCGTTCGCTACGCTCACTCACCTTTAGGTTGGAGCTCGTTCGCTGTGCTCACACGTCCGGTTGAAGTTCATTCGCTACGCTCACTCACCTTTACGGTTGGAGCTCGTTCGCTGCGCTCACTTGCCTTCAGGTTAGCTCGTTCGCTACGCTAACTCGCCTCCGGGTTGAAGTTCGTTCGCTGCGCTCACTCATCTTTTGGTTGCAAATTAGCTGTTGTCATAATTTAAAAAAAATAATAGTGCTGCACTCTGTTGGTAATCCTAGTAACTTTAATGCTATTGAACATCACAGAACAGAACCAACTTGTTTAATTGAAACAGCTGTTATGATTCATTAATTCCATTTAAATATGAGTACTCATTAGGTTAACATGGGAAACTCCAGAGCCACTGGGGCGGAGCCCGAGAGTCCGATCAGGATAAAAACCACTCAGTTTTCCTATTTAATGCCTAAAGAATCAGTGTACCAAATTTCAGCCTCCTAGGTAAGTGGGAAGTGGGAGAATTAGTGATGAGTGAGTCAGTCAGTCAGTGAGGGCTTTGCCTTTTATATATATAGATAAGTCTATATATATATATATATATATATATATATACATATATAAAAATTTGAACGAATAGTGTTTTTGGCCTCTGGGGACATCAAAATGAAAAAGTAAATCGGTCCCGGGTCTAGGTCTTACCGTGCCACCTACGGTAATAGCTACTTCCCTATGGGGAAATTCGCTAATACATTTCCACAGTAGTATTCGCTATAAAACCAGTTTTATTTACAAAGATTTTCCTCAACATGTCACTGTTTTAAACAAGGTATTAAAAAGATTTCCATGTTATTGCTATGGACATAAGAATAAATGTTCTTAAGCTGTTCATAAGAACAAATGTTTGATGTAGGCCTATTCAATCTTTAAAGTAATCTTGCATTGTATATTTCTTACAAAGGATAATATTTTTATTTCCATAAAATTCAAACCATTATAAAATATTATTAGATGAATAAAATACAGTATCTGCAAATGTTGTTCCCCCTAAGGAAAATGCTGTGCATTGAATGAACAATACATTAATAAATAAATAGAATATATATTTGACTATATAAAGAATATTGTTTTAGAAGATACTCCATTGCTAACTGTGTTTTTTAGCTGGAGGCAGTTGTTTAAACATAAACATTGTTCAATTATTGACCATTGACACAGGGTACTGTTGAAAAGTGAGTTGTTCTTCCTACACACCATTTTTTAATTATGAATAACTAAAAGTACAATCCATTGTAAATCATATAATCTTGTACGTACCCTCTCAACTATACTTCAATTAGTAATTGCATTCCCCCGTTTTATTTTTTTATAATTGACATTACTTCTGTAAATTTTGTTGACTTTTAAGTTTTGGTAAGTTTTCTAAGTTTTTTTTGTATTTTGCACCAAAAGTAGGCCCACCAAGGCGCGGACCCTGTGCGGCCGTTCCTTTCGCACATGCCTAAGGCCGGCTCTGCTTTCGGAAGGTTCAAAACCGGACCGAGCTGCTCTCTTGATCTTCTGGGCTTTTAATAAGTGATCCTCGTAAAAAAAACTGCAGGTCTTAATGAGAAAAGCTACATAAGACATCTACATCTATTCTACACTTACCCTTACCTATACTCTAATATGTATGTATGCTTGCACAAAGATCTCGAAAACAGCTTCGACGATCTCCTTCAAATGTTGTAAATGATTAATTTCTTGTTTAATGAAGTTAAAACTTCCAACAAAAATCTAATTACGTAAAAAAATGAAATTGAAAGTCAAAACTTTTTAATATTGGGCTTATGGTTTGCTAAGTAACCATGTTGGTTGAACAAAATAACAAGGAAAAAGTAAACAAAAGCTTTATTGTAAGTTGTAGCATGTGTTCATAACCACAGTTATAGCTTATTACAAAATACAGTACAAAAGGGAAAATATCAGTTGTTACTACTTACTATTGAGCAAAAGATTACACTGAATATAACTCAATATAGGTGAAAATAGTTCCAAGTACTGATTATTTAACTTGGCTCTCTCCTACTAAAACTTAATCCCCAAAGTAATCAGCTGTTTTAATTTAAACAAAATGTCAAATCAATGTTTATGCAAGTATTATAAATGAGCATTATAAATTTTAATAAGTGATCCTCGTAAAAAAAACTGCAGGTCTTAATGAGAAAAGCTACATAAGACATCTACATCTATTCTACACTTACCCTTACCTATACTCTAATATGTATGTATGCTTGCACAAAGATCTCGAAAACAGCTTCGACGATCTCCTTCAAATGTTGTAAATGATTAATTTCTTGTTTAATGAAGTTAAAACTTCCAACAAAAATCTAATTACGTAAAAAAATGAAATTGAAAGTCAAAACTTTTTAATATTGGGCTTATGGTTTGCTAAGTAACCATGTTGGTTGAACAAAATAACAAGGAAAAAGTAAACAAAAGCTTTATTGTAAGTTGTAGCATGTGTTCATAACCACAGTTATAGCTTATTACAAAATACAGTACAAAAGGGAAAATATCAGTTGTTACTACTTACTATTGAGCAAAAGATTACACTGAATATAACTCAATATAGGTGAAAATAGTTCCAAGTACTGATTATTTAACTTGGCTCTCTCCTACTAAAACTTAATCCCCAAAGTAATCAGCTGTTTTAATTTAAACAAAATGTCAAATCAATGTTTATGCAAGTATTATAAATGAGCGACCTTTCATTGACTGTAAAATACATTAATGTCTTGAGGATTGCCAGGTTAAAATTTCCATCATAATAAATTATTGAAATACACTGAAACTTAAATAATAAAGGCCAAAATTAGTTGTAAATAAAACGTGAGTTTCCTTTATATTGCTTTTACAATCAAAATAAACTACACTGAGCCATGGCTCGATCCCCAGGTACTTTATTCATATTTGGGTTAAAATACACCCAACAGCAGGGGAATTTTGGGTGATAATAATGTATACTATTTAGAATCAAACAAGAAAATATAAATTAAACTGCATCACATCTTTTGAGAGGCTGACGTCCTCAATCAGTGAAAAACCAACTACTGGTCCATGTATAAATTATATCTATTTCAGCATATCCAAAGCAAAAGGAAAACTATAATTATTTTACAAATTGGAATGTTTAGTCAGTAGGAGAAGCTCTGGGAGATTTCATAAATGCTGCGTGTGACGCTGGCTTCATCACTCCAGCTAAGATAAATGTGGTTGGATTCAGCCTCGGAGCTCAGATAGCTGGATACTTGGGACGTAGGGTCAACGGACTAATCCAATCCATCACAGGTAATGGTCTTGGATTTAAAAACTTAAGATGGTGATGATGTAATAAAAATCCATATTATATAAAGCCCAAACTACCCATGAACTTTTGAAAAAACTAAAAGTCACACTCACATAAAGCATACGGTATACTTAAAATTTTCATCATGACGAGAAACATTGCGCAAAACTATTCATTATTCCATACATTGCCCGAAGGTCGTAATTGCTTTCCAAAAGGAACTTTTTATATACCTAAGGTTAAAAATACCTCATCTGTACTTATTTGTTTGTTATTCTTTCAATTTATTAGGTACCTTATTAAAATCAGGTGTGATTATTTGTTTGTATTTTGTTTTGTTTATTTCAGCTTAACTTAACCAATCAATAATTTTTTTTAATACTTATGGAGTCAAACGGGGTGAAGCCCGTGGGTAAGAGCTAGTTAAAAATAATTAAGGATTTCATAACTCACAAATAATTTATAATAGGGGTATGATAAAAGAGAGGGTCGAGGGAATAAAATTGAGAAAAAAAAAGAATTTGTATCACTCAATAGGTTGTAAGTTTACCTATAGAGAAATATGCATCCAATTCATTCATTAAAACTGTGCCCAGTTTTGGATTGAAAATTACATATTGTCGTTTATGTACAATTAAATATTCTGTTTCAATAGGGTAATTTTAGTTATTAATTTTTATTATACAGTGCTTAACTGCAGTAGTTTACATTTTTGATTGGACAAGTAGTTCCCAATTTTACAAAATATTACATGTTAAATATAGCAAATTGATGGATCCCATACAAAATAAAACATAGGTAAAGCTTGCTAATCCACCGCGTTCTGGAACTTTTGACACAAATTCTGGATAGCTGAACCTTCAAAAACAGCAGTTATTGCATGACTAGAAAAATACGTTAATTTCAGAGTGTCAAAAAGGAAAACATTGGTGAATGGGCCAGTATTCTGTTTTTTATTGTGCTTTCTCCTAATTTAGTAGCAGACCTATTATAAAATAATTAGAAAAATATGTTTTTTAAATGCCCCTTAGTGCAGTTGTCTGCCTTTCCTATCTGATCTTTACCAGTTTATACATCTTTATCACTTCAACTCTTCAGTATTCGGTAACCAGGAACTATCAGATGTTTACTGTAATGCTGTTGTTTCTACAGGTGTTGATCCATCAGGTATCGGGTTTGACTGGAGTAGTCCAGTGACAGGTCTGGCCCATGTGTCCAGTGAAGACGCTCAGTTTGTACATATCTATCACTCCAACTCTGCAGTTTTCGGTACCCAGGAACTATCAGATGTTTACTGTAATGCTGTTGTTTCTACAGGTGTTGATCCATCAGGTATCAGGTTTGACTGGAGTAGTCCAGTGACAGGTCTGGCCCATGTGTCCAGTGAAGACGCTCAGTTTGTACATCTTTATCACTCCAACTCTGCAGTTTTCGGTACCCAGGAACTATCAGATGTTTACTGTAATGCTGTTGTTTCTACAGGTGTTGATCCATCAGGTATCGGGTTTGACTGGAGTAGTCCAGTGACAGGTCTGGCCCATGTGTCCAGTGAAGACTCTCAGTTTGTACATCTTTATCACTCCAACTCTGCAGTTTTCGGTACCCAGGAACTATCAGATGTTTACTGTAATGCTGTTGTTTCTACAGGTGTTGATCCATCAGGTATCGGGTTTGACTGGAGTAGTCCAGTGACAGGTCTGGCCCATGTGTCCAGTGAAGACGCTCAGTTTGTACATGTCTATCACTCCAACTCTGCAGTTTTCGGTAACCAGGAACTATCAGATGTTTACTGTAATGCTGTTGTTTCTACAGGTGTTGATCCATCAGGTATCGGGTTTGACTGGAGTAGTCCAGTGACAGGTCTGGCCCATGTGTCCAGTGGAGACACTCAGTTTGTACATCTCTATCACTCCAACTCTGCAGTTTTCGGTACCCAGGAACTATCAGATGTTTACTGTAATGCTGTTGTTTCTACAGGTGTTGATCCATCAGGTATCGGGTTTGACTGGAGTAGTCCAGTGACAGGTCTGGCCCATGTGTCCAGTGAAGACGCTCAGTTTGTACATCTCTATCACTCCAACTCTGCAGTTTTCGGTAACCAGGAACTATCAGATGTTTACTGTAATGCTGTTGTTTCTACAGGTGTTGATCCATCAGGTATCGGGTTTGACTGGAGTAGTCCAGTGACAGGTCTGGCCCATGTGTCCAGTGAAGACGCTCAGTTTGTACATCTCTATCACTCCAACTCTGCAGTTTTCGGTACCCAGGAACTATCAGATGTTTACTGTAATGCTGTTGTTTCTACAGGTGTTGATCCATCAGGTATCGGGTTTGACTGGAGTAGTCCAGTGACAGGTCTGGCCCATGTGTCCAGTGAAGACGCTCAGTTTGTACATCTCTATCACTCCAACTCTGCAGTTTTCGGTACCCAGGAACTATCAGATGTTTACTGTAATGCTGTTGTTTCTACAGGTGTTGATCCATCAGGTATCGGGTTTGACTGGAGTAGTCCAGTGACAGGTCTGGCCCATGTGTCCAGTGAAGACGCTCAGTTTGTACATCTTTATCACTCCAACTCTGCAGTTTTCGGTACCCAGAAACGCCTTGGCACAGCAGATTACATGTTCAACACGGGAGAGACACAACCTGGGTGTAATAGTCTACTTGGTGAGTTCAATCTTATTCACAGGTTTTAAAAATTAATGGTTTATCTATGTAGTTTGATTAGTGAATTTCCTCACAGTAATATCCGGGTATCCTCATGGTAAGACCCAGATCCAGGACCAATTAAATTTTTCATTTTGATGTCCCCTGAGGGGAAAAAAAGCTATTCGTAAAAATGTGTATATCAGTGAAGACAATATAACTCGAGTAATTTTGATGAAATTTGGCAAAAACTTGAATGAGTTCGCAAACCCAAAGGGGATCATGGGAACAAGGTCTTATAGATTTATAAAATAATAAAAAATCATATTTTTACATTAAAAAACATAAAAATGCTAAATAATTTTAGTTTCAGTTAAGTTATTGATGCGTAGAGCTGAAAAAACAAACAATTTTGTATATTTAAGCATTGTTATAGGATTGAGGGTTATGGAGAAAATTAAAAAAAAAAAAAACTGTGCGCTTAGTTCCCATGTCATTCTTAAGGGGGAAAAACAGTTGTAGTTAGCTTTTTTATGGATATATTTTGACCAAATTTGGCACATTAATTCATATTATCCGGTACTATTAACATTTGATCAATAAATACTCTTTCCCTACCCCGTAGTAGCAAACTTAAGTACTCACTAAATCAGATTCTATCCAAATGGGGAATAAATCTGACAAGCTTAATGAAATATTTTAGTAAAAATCTTAACAGTCAAATGGAAATTCGCTTAGACTGAAGGTTTGCTGTGGCGGGGGTATTTTGTTGCTGTGTTCTTGAGCTAAAGTTAGTGGATTGTATTTCCAGACCCATTCTGTAGTCATATGCGAGGCTTTTACTACTACGTAGAGGCTCTCCGTATCACTCCAGGACTTCCAGCTCTGCAGTGTAACAATCACAGCCATCTAGATCATTGCAAGTGCCAAGGACACAAACTCTCCTATGTAGGCTTCCCTCCCGATATTAGGTGAGTTATATCATAGACATAAAGAATTAAATAAAGACCAACATCAGTGCTCCGATTATTATATGTTCTGGCGTCCACCGCTCGCATTGCCGTGTAGTTACACAGCTGCAGCGCAAGTTTGGTAGTACTTAGTACTGGTAGCAGAAGGAAAGGAGCTGACGACGGCAGCAAATTGAACACTGCTGAGCACGCTCTAGCGTCACATCGCAGAACCTTCCTTTGACAGTCTGTATTTATTCTATTTGTCTATGGTTATACTATCATGTGTTTATATTACAGCTGTCTAGTCTACATGTATGAATTGAGAAACAAATTAATTTAAATTTTTACCTAACCCGCCATGTTAAAATTCCCTATCCCAAGCGTGATGTATACAACTTCTTTACTTCTCGAGTGATGTAAAGTTGAAAAAAACTCACTCGGTGATGTAATGAAACCCATTTAAATAACATTGAGTGCTTAACTTAAAAAAATATACCTCTATGGAGGCATCGGCGTTCAACGCTAGAAATCAGCTGTGTGCTTGAATGTTATTGTTATGCTTTAAAGTATTTTCAGTGGTATTTTCCTAACCTAGCTTTTGTTTGTAAAAGAACGTTACTGTTAGACGATGAGTGAAATGGATAATGAAAAATATTGTACGTAAACCCGTGTATATTGTCGGGTCAGGTAAAATCTTGTACGTTACACGTTGCGCAAGAGCGTGTTTACATCTCTTAGGTGAATTATGCAACTCGCTTCCGCTCGTTGCACAACGTTCACCTGCGTGATGTAAAAACGCTCCCCTAGTAGCACAAATATGTATTATATAAATATTTTACATATTTAAAGTTGTATTTTATAGAACCTCGAATAAAATATATAAATAATATATCTTTAATAATAGTTTGATATATTCAAATATATATTTTAAATATTACCAAAAAGCAATGCAAAATATAAATTAAATATAAGTTTTGAATATATAAAATAGATTCATAATATATATTGATAAAATAAGAATAGAATCTATAATATACATATTTTATATGTATATTTTTCCTATTAAATATAAAAAAAATATGTGTTGAGAATATTTTAAATATATATATAAAATATTTTTGAAACTATATTATATATTTAAAGTATTTATAAACATATTTTGAAACACGTCATATATTTTTTATAATAAAATAATGATATATTTGTAGAATACATAGCCTATAATCTATTATAATTAGCAAATAAATAATTGGCATCTTTTTGTTTTTTATAGTGTCTATCAATTTATACATGCATTTTTTGTATAATAATTGCTATTGTGAAAGGGTTAAAATTAAGTATATAATAATACAAACTCTGAATGGTGTCACTCTATCATGCACGTAAAGAAAAAATTACGCATATAGTTAAGAGGCAGTATACCTACATGTTCGACAGCTACATGTGGGACAAACGAAAAAAAGTGTTGATGGGTTTTATTTTTTTAATTGCAATATGTGTCAATGAATGTGATCATAGAAATCTCGAATGATTGGCTAGGAAAGGGTGCTAGTGACTGGCGACCTTTTAAGAAACTAATTACGGTTGTATATGACGTTCTAAGAATAATTATTTGATTTACATGCCATAAATTACATAATATTTGTCATAGTATTTAAATTAGTTTTTGTAGTTTACTGTATTTGTAATCGTGGAGACTACTCACTATTCACTACAGCACTATTTAACTCAACTACTTGATGCCAAAACAGATTAACAGAATCGTATTATACTGTAGTACCGGTATCAAAAATATATCAAGTATTGCAACCATTGCAACTGACGGCCACCCTTTTATCATTTGAAAACTCATATTAACAGTCACAAATAGCTCAGAGGTAAGGTAAGAGGCTCATAAGGAGAAGGACCCAGGTTCGAAACCCGTCCGCGCCGAAAAAATTTTATCCAGTAAATTTTTCAAAATTTGTTTTTGTGAACTATTTAATCAATTTACTCAACTGATAATTGTGCTTTTCATACTAAATCTTTATTATTTTGTGTTTTTATGTTTTATAGGCCCCATGGGATGTTTGGAAGTAATATTAAATACATTTTTTATTTAAATATTATTCACTAAAATATATTATTGGAACATATTTTTTAAATATTTAATAGATTCAAATCATATTTTTTATACATTTAATATATTTTAAATATTATATAAAATTGACATTAATACACACTTGAGATATATAAAATAGATTTTAAATATATTTATTCATATGTATTTAATATATATTTGTGCTACTAGGGTCCTTACTACACTTGTAATGTAAATAGCTATTACTGTGTAGGTACTACAAATACACCTACACTTCATTATCAACAATACTTTGTACAAACCCTGGTGGATTAAACAAACAATGCATGCTATAAATCTGTTAACTTCCCCTTAATAATCATCCTGGTACATAATTAAATACAGTTTTCGCTGCACTACTGTGAAATCACCTTTTTTCATTATATATTTATTTATCACCTGCTAAATTCATCATTACTTTGTTTACTACACAATAAGAATAATTACTATCTTTTTGGGATTTTACCGACCTAAACAAACAAACATTTGTTATGGTTTCATCAATTGATTCAATTTGCAACAATGAAAACTGTACAATCAATGCAAATTTGAACTATAAATATAAGGCATAGGCTAAAAGATGCTATTATAGGTCAGCCGCTTTAGAAAGCGACCTGGGCACTAATGCTAACCAATGCTATACCAACCAACTGCTTTCTAAGCGGCCGACCTATAGTTTTTAAATGTTCCTAACTGTAATCAATAAATATTCCAATGTCTATTTTAAATTTTAAAATAATTTGTCTTTGTAGTGTAGCGAAAAGTAACATTCAAAACATAAATTAAATAAGTTTGTCTTTACATGTTCTCGACCATTTAAAGTGCTTGATAAATCTTGCATTTCAAACATGGTCTCAAATATGTAATGACCTGTTTTCGTTATATGTTTATCACCTGGGAAAATTCATCTTTACATAGCTTACTACACAAAAAGAATGTTTACTTTGCAAAAATAATGCTTACTAACTTTTTTTTATTTGCCGACATAAACAAACAAACATTTCTTATGGTTTAATCAACTATTTCAATTTGCAACAACCAAAACTGTACAATAAATGCAAATTTGAACTATTAATAGAAGGCATAACAAAGTTTAACACAAAAAATTCTATTAGGTAGTTTTTAAATGTTCCTAAATGTAATAATGAAAATGCCCATGTCTATTTGAAATGTTAAAATAATTAGTTTTTGTAGTATAGCAAACTGAAAAGTAAACGTTGAAAACACAAGTGAAAGTGTTTTGTGTACCAAGAACAAATTTAAAGTGCTCAATTTATAATGACTCACTTTCTACTCTTGTTATAAAATACACTAATTTGAAAACAACCAATGTACTACACATCCCACATTTTGTAAAAGTCACTCAGATGGAATGGAATTCCTCTTTATAAGCTTAGAGGATTTGATATCACTGCATGTTTCATTGTCTGTTACATGAATCGCTGTTAAGTGCTGTTAAAGTGCTCAAAATGGCATTTTTCTCTGTTGAATTGGAAATATATTTCAACATTTTTGTTTGATTTAATTTATTTTTTGTAACCTTGGTACATGAATGACTTCAATGATAGCAATATGAAACCAAATAACACTTAAATATGTTTTACAGTTTACTTATTTACAAAAAAATTGTGTTGTTTATTGTTTCTCACCAGTTAAATACCGTATCCCAGATAGCAGAGAAAGCTTTCAGTTAGTTCATAATAAACTTTCAGAGGCAACCCAAGATGGTTGCAGCAACTATGCATTGCAAACATTTTAATTTGTAACACGTTTGCTGCAAGTATAAAAGTAACCCCATCTCAGACTTTCTGAAAAGTTTCACCGTGTGTTTGAAGCAAGGTTGCAAGGAATAGTTGCGAACCACTTGCAGGGAATGATTGCAGATGACTTGCAAAGATACCGTGCTGCAAACATACAATGGATGTTTTTATCAGGCTACCAAAGAATGCTTGTTAAACACTTGCATTGAATGAATGCAGATGACTTGCAAAGATATCTTGCTGCAAACATGCACTGAATGTTTTACTCAAGCTAGCAAAGAATGCTTGTAAAACACGTGCAGGGAATGAATGCAGATTACTTGCAAAGAAATCTTGCTCCAATGATGCACTGCATGTTTTTCTCGAGTTAGCAAAGAATGCTTGTAAAACACTTGCAAGTAATCTTTGTACATGACTTGCAAAGAGTACTTGCTGCAATTATGCTCTGGGTTTATTTCTCAGATTAGAAAATAATGTTAGTCAAACATTTACAGGGAATCCTTCTGCTTCGCATTTGCTTTTCAATGACATGTACGAAGATGAATTGCAAAGATAATTTACTGTAAATATGCACTGAATGTTGAATATAAATATGAAAAGAATGTTTGTTAGATAATTACAGGAAATCTTTGTAGCTGATTTGCTAACTGCTACCAATGTGCACTAAATCTCATTGTTGAATTTAGCAAAGAATTCTTCTTGTGAATGTATCAAATATCTTCAACCTTAGCTAAATTTAATCATCATAATTTTTTTCTATAAATGTAATAGCAAAAATTTAGTTTTCAAAAGTTGTTGACTAGTATCTTATTAATTATTTTATTATTATATTAAAAGAAAAAATACATTTTACATAAGCCAAAATTTGTTTAAGACAGCAGAAAATATTAAAATAAGCATTCTTTTATCATAAAAAGTTTATTTAAGAATTCAAAAGCTATAATTTCTTCTCAAAATAGTCTTAACAACATAACATGTAGAATACAATTATAAAACAGAGAAAATTAATTAACCGAGGTTGAGCTAAGAGTGTATACTTGGAGCTGTTTACTCTTAAAATACAATACAAGTTTGTATAAATATGGGTACTAAAATCGTTGGTTATTAGTTGTAGAAACCATTTTAGTAGAGTGTTTTTACTTGGTATGCCACTATTTATAAGGGCAGTCAAAGAACTAAAAACTACACATTACATTAAAAAGATTGTGTATAGAAAAACATAAAATGTAATATTGTAAACAAAAATGTACGGGGTTTATTTAGGTTTTTTTCACAACACAAGAGAACATTTAACTGTTCTGAAGTTACAATTATTTCAAATTTGGTGTGATTTTCATAATACTGCAAATATGCATGAGTAAAATTCATCTTAAAAAGTATGTAAAAATATGTCAAAGATCGTGCATACTGACTGATGGATATATAACCATTATTACAATCAACAATGTTTGTGAAAAAACTGAATATGTTGGACAGGCAATAAATTCACAGATTTTTTTTAAATAAATATATTTTGGGGAACTTCAATAAAGAATAAATTATAAAAAATTTAACCATAAAAAATATCAATTACTAAGGTGTTTGTCCAGCCAAGGGTGCTCACAAGGGTAGTGTTTATCCTCCAGTGCTAGCTTTGATTCCCTGAAACAGCAATACAACAATTACAATAAAATACTGTAATGTTCAAAAGTTTTAACTTTTCTGGCTCAAAAATATGTTGTATTTTATCAAAACTGCCAACAAAAATCTTATTACGTGAAAAAATTAAAAAGAAAGTCATGAGAATTTAACATAGGACCTTATGAGGTGCCACGTTGGAAACATATTAACAAAAAAACCTTAACATAGGCATAAGTTATATAATTTAATGTATGTCTGCAGTCACGTTTTTGGGTACTTTCCTTTTAAAGGGAACATTCATGGTTATCGATGATTACTTTACGATTTATCGATATTTTGGGCTTCCTTTACTATCCATATTCCTTCGCTTCTGTTTGATTTATTCAAACGCATTTAAACTACGAATTGAGAACTGCTTATTTGGATTAAAAAATGAAACTATATTTCAAACTAACCCAACATACTATTGCTGTAGGCTAAGTTTAAGTTACCATTTAAAAAATCCATTTAATAAGATAAAAGGCATGTGGGAAATGGAATAGGTTACCTATCAAACGGAATTTTGAAATTTTACAGCAAGTTTTGATAAGTTAGGATAGTTTAGAACAGTTTTATTCCTACTTTTTAATGTTTGTTGATACTGAACAATATTTTTTATCGTAGTTGTCCGCTAATATTTTTCAATTTGTCAATATCTATATATATCATGGAATAAAAAAAATCAATAGCCTATATCGAAAATAAATCATCGATTATAATGTACGTTCCCTTGAACAGAAGAGGACCAATTCTTACAGATATTTCACTAAATAATTTATAAATAGAAAACTATTTTAAATACCACTTTTTTAAACGAATGAAGAAGTTAAAAATAATTTATAAGTATGTGGAGAGAATAAATACTTGTAAGATTTAAAACTAAAAATGCTGGACGCATGCAATAATATCTAATTTACAATTATCTTAAACTACAAATAAATAGCTATTGAACTTTTGTTATCTACTGCATGCACCCGCGTTTTTCGTTTTAAACGTTACTAGTACTTCTCTCCACATATTTATAAATTATTTGCTACTTTTTAGTTCGTTTGAAAACGTGGCATTTTAAAAAGTTTTTTTTTTATTCTGGCCTATAAATTATTTTCTACTTTCTAGTTTTTAATGTAAATATATTGAATTTATTTTATAAGGCCAATACATAACCAACCCCTTCAACTCTAATTCGATGTTTTTGCTATTCTCATAGTCATAAACTTTAGAATATTCCGGCAGCAGAAACTTTACCTCTCAACCTCTACTCTAAACAAACTGTCAAATGAATCTATTTACAGCTTACTTAAATTGATATATTTACATTCTTCCAAAATGTAAACATTAAAAATTCGGTGGCCCATGTGGCGTAGTCCAAGGGAAATATGAAAATAAAATCATTGAATATGATGCCAAAGATTACACATGCTACGCAAAACCATCGATAATAGAGATCGATGCGCAAAACACACCCTTATCATTGCATTGTTATCCATTTGTGAGGTATGTTTCAAGTTTCAACTCTCTAGCTCATCAGGAACAGGAAGATTGTTTAAAATTGATTGCAAAATTTGTACCGTACAAGAAAACGAGCTAGTAAACATTTTAAAATTGCTGCATAGAGAAAGATAATGGGTCAAGTTTAAAACAAAAGCAATTAGTTGAATACAAATCTCTATACTGTATTAAATGATTCCACATTTTATGCATCATATTCACGCCAAATTTTGAGGGTTGGGTTCTATCTCAAGGATCAGTTTATTTATGTTTTATTGGTCCATTCAAGGCATAAAAATGAGTAGGGCCTAGCTTAATTTATATTGCAATCTTTAAATGAATGTCTCTTTAGTAGACAGTTATAATAATCTAATTAGGCCAATAAAAATAAAGGGGAATCTGTACAATTATTTTTCGTCATACTGCAGCAAATCACCTGTTTTTAACGCATGCGTTGCTGGTCTAAAGTAGCATTTTTACTCCCTATCGGTTTTAGCCCCCAATGGAGTAAATATCAGCGGTTGTTGTCAACTCAGATGTGCATTTCTATTGTAAACTATTGCATCTGCATGTATCGAAAGTGTGTATCGATTTTTTAACCGATTGCAGTTACAGTAATTGTTGCCTTTTTGTAAATAGTTCAACATATCGATAATAATATACAACACAATCGTAATAGCAATAGGCAAGACGATTGAAACAGCTGTTGGTTTCAATTAGCAAATTAAACTGAAAACAAGCTAGAATTAGTTTTGAGAGGTTATCTTAAAATGTAAACTATTTCAGTTTTGTAACAGTTTGCTCAAACATTGGTGCAATATGACGAAAAATATATAGATTATCACGCGGGGAAAAATGTGTCTTTTTAACCCTCGCTACTCGATTGTTAAATTTGAGCTCGGGTCGAAAGCTAGAGGAGGTCACTTACCCCCATAAATTGTTGTGGCTCTGATCCTGTAGGCTGCGCTCGGGAAGCCAGGGGTTGTGGTCAGTGGTCACTCCTGACAACGTCGCCTCCGATCGACAAAGTTTGGCCTCCTTCAGAGTTGACGCAGTGGATGGACAAAGGCAGTGGACTTGAAGAGGGTTGGTTGACTGACAGGCAATAAAACAGGCATCCCTATAGCAGCTTTCTCCGTGTCGACGAGTCCGATTTCAGATCAAAAACTGGTCACTGTATTCACACTTAACACTTATCCGCTGTATGCGCGATCCAATGACGAAAGAACCGAATTTAACTGAATGCACTGTATGCACTGTAGACGCACCATGAAAATATATTTATGTAATTGAGCTTGAGTTATATTGATGAAGCTTTAATGTCAGTAATAATGCACACTAAGAAAATATTCCTTATTGAAAACACTATGCTGTTAATAACGCTGATGTTTCGGTAAAAATGAAATTAATGTTGCAAAGAATAATATAAACAACTTGAATAACAATTTTTTTAACATGAAGAACGGCCGAGTGATGCACAACAGAGACGTTTAGACGCTGGTGCACGACTGACCTCTCTAGTCCTCTAGTCTACACACACTAGACTAGACACTATTCACCCCCGCCCGTGCCAGTCTCAGGGGTGGAGTGGAGATCACGTTTTATAAAAGTTGATCAGTCTTTAAGCAAAAAAAAAAAACAAAAAAAAACACTGTCATTATACTACAGAGTGATAGTTGATCAAGCTCTGACCAAATTCTTCAATTTTGATCAATCCTGAACAACTAGTTAGTTCGTCAACTAAGTCAACATTTGATCAAGAAATTATTCTTGTTCTAATATGCTATGCTGACCAAACTTGATCAAATTTGGTCTACTTTGAACCAAAATTATCAAGTTTAGACGAATCTTGATCAAACATGTTCAAATGTCGTTAATGAGTGGAAGCATCGATTGTAGGTTTTTGGCACCGATGATTAAAAAAATGTAAGTTTCCCAGTCCTGTACAACACTGATCCCGGTTATCAAAACTCATGTACAACTTGATACACACAGAATCTCCGGTTCCCGACCTGGATGATGGCTAGATATTTAATTTAATTTACAGCTTCTTATTATGGTATTGCGATCAATCAAATCCGTTATGTAAGCCACGCGGTTATCAATCTCACTTGGTTTTGGATATGAATACAAACGTGATCGGAAATGGTTACACAGTACTGTAATGTAATAGTAAACAACATTTTAAATGTAAACATATCAGTGACAGCTAGAAGCAAGAATCTTGATCCAAACAGCTGTTCGAAATTTTATAGATGACGTATTCTTTTAACAGATGATTATCGCAAATGGGATTTTCCCTTTTTTGACCCTAAAAACATAAAATTTAGCAATTTCTTTCCGAACCATTTTGTAGAACTTAAAAAAAAAAGAAATAGTATATTGAAGTATAATTGTTGTATGCCTAATGGTTACGGAAAAAATTCAAAAAAGTGTAAATTTAAAATTCCCAAGTTATTCTTATGGAGAAAAGTAAAACTGTTGTAGTTTTCCTTATGTTGTTAAAATTAGGCAAATTTTTTATTTAATATTATACTATTGACTTTTGGTAAACACCCATTTTTGACTTCCCTGTAGCAGCAAACCAAACCTAAGCACTCGTTAAATCTAATGTTATTTAAATTGGGAATAAATATGTCTTATTTATGGAAACGTTTTAGTAAAAATGTAATGAAACAAATTGAAATTCGCTATGTCTTTGGCTTAGCTTAGGTTTGCTGAAGCGGGGGTATCTTTACTCAATACATAACATACAAAAATAGAGTCAAAATCTCTATAAACCATAGACAATAATACATAAATCCACGCAAACGTCTATAATGAAAAGTAAATGGAAATTCAAATCAAATATTTCTTTTTATCTACAAATTTGTGTAATGAATAAAAATGATTTTTATTAAGAAATATTTTAAACGTTTTTTGATTCTTTTGAAATGTTGTTCCTGCCGGATGCTTATTGGTGAATATTGTAATAATTTCACTTCTGCGTAAGTAGTTTTCTTTGAATAGTATTCTAAGATATGCTGGGGCAATTGGAGGGGTGATGTATTGCTTTTTAGTAAACATAGGTAGAAAACGGGACGAAAATCACACAAAATTGGAATTATGATTGTCCGTTATTCTATTTACAAAATCAGAGAGGCAGGCTGAAACTAGTTGATGGCTAAAGACTCCCATTCCTGTGAATACAATTAAACATTAGAATCATTATTGGTAGCGGTACACTCTAGTTTTCTTGGAGTTGCAGAATATTTTGTTTTACTTTAATGCTAGTGGGTAATTTTTTTTTTTTTTAATTCGATTTCTAACACAGAATATAAGTTTTAGGCGTCCCAACACGTGAGCACGTAACATACAGCTTGCCAAGTGAAAATCATTCATTTTCGAAATTAAAACCGGAGGTAATACCATTAGTGCCTTATTAATTGTGATTGCGCAAGCAAAACACCGAGAAAAATTTTTAGTCGCTTAAATTCAACGGGTAATTTGGATTAAATTATCGGCATTCTTGGAATTAAGAAAATTTCACCTTTGAACTGATGATTGTTGCTTCGATCAAGTTTGGTGTAATTTTATCCATCAGTCTGGTTCCGTGCACAGCTTGGGTGGATTTAAGTTTCGCTAGTATAATTGGAGTTCCTTCTTTTAATGAAAATACGTGTGGCTGCTGTGTATATTGATCTATATTATACAAAAACTCTCCTGGCAATTTAAATTAAATTTGTTGATTTAGCTCGTTAACATATTCATTTTTAGGGACCAAAATTGCACGGTCGCAAAGCCACTCTGGATCTTTGAAATTGGTTGACAAGTCTGGGAATACTGTACATTTTCCCAGATTGAATATTTGGTTGTAGTTTACATAAGTATGAAAAATAAAAAATCTTTTGTGGTTTGGTAAATTTCAGTTTTGCCATTCCCAATGTCCAAAGGCTGTTTAGTTTAGAGAATGTTTCTGCAACCGTTTCTTTCGGGCAAAATGTACGCATGCTCGTTAAAAGAGTTACTTTTAACCGTAGTACCATAAGATGCTTTTAGGCATGCGTGAACCTCGTTGGCAGGGATTCACAGTAAAAATAGGCCACTAAAGGTAGACCAACACCTTAAGTTTAGTCAACGATTGTTCAAATATGAAATAACGGCAATCGATATTTATATTAGATCTTTGATCATCTAAACAACACTAAATTGTTGATTTAAAATTGAGTAAAAAAACCAAATTGAGTGAAAAAAACTAAATTGGTTACTTAAACTGTCAGCACTTGACTTATGAAGTTTAAGTTCGGAAAATTACAAGGGCAGAAATAGATTTGACCATATCGTTGTAACATATTATATAGTGGCGCAAAAGCGAAAAATCGTTGTCACGAGCCGTTTCGAAACTAATGTGGTTTCGTTTGTACAGTATGTTACAAAATTATCTGCTGTCGATGTTTACAAATAATTCTGAGTTTAAAGTTATGAGCAAAATCATATAAAAGTGTATCTTATTTTTCTTTAATTGCATACTTTACATTACAGAGTTCTTATTATTTCAGGGATCAAATTTCTATGGTTTGTAGTAAAAATGTTTTTTCATAAATTATAAAATACAACTAACATTCAAGTCTTTACTTGATATTCACGAGAATGTCTTTTATAATGTCGATTAGACGCAATTAACCACAACCGAGCAGGGCTATCGGTACCGTATTGTAATCAACGAGCACAATATGACATTTGAATTTTTTTCGCTGATTGTAATGGTTTCAATTATCGAACACGTCTGTTTTCGCAGGAGTAGGGCCTATACAGAATAGAAAGAAAAGGTTGTTTTCAATTTGCTAAAAGTTAAAACCAGTTACATTTTACCTCAATGCATTATGCAATCATTCCTATAAAAATTAACTCACGGATATGAGCCTACAGAATTATTAAAAACCAATACAGTATTATTCTACCATTAGCTTCTAAAAATTAGCAGGTATACTGATGAAAATTTATGGGAAAACAGTTTCTAAATTTTGAACCATATCTTAATTATTTAAATAAGTAAAAAAACGTTGCAAGGGCAACGGGTCACATCGAAATGATAACACATATCAAATATATTTTGTTATAACCTTAGTTACGTTACGAATAAGGAAAGTGGGCCCTATTATTGGCGATTTTGGGGTGGGTTGCCTACTTCCCGTACTACAAGGACGGGCGCGCATTGTTCCCTCTGTGACCTCAATACACAGTCCATTCTTAGAATGACGTTAGGAGCCTTGGCAGGAAAGGGGTTTCTCCCAGATTCTGTGAATCCGAGAAATTAATCGTTCGTGCTCTGCTAACCACGAAACCCTTCCAAGTTTGAAAAAGTCTTTGTAACAATAATAGTGGATATTCAATTTACTTGTAAGGAATAATTAAGAGAGTTATTGAAAAAAGCAGCGCTAATTTTTCCTTCACTTTTCAGTGGCGAACCTAAAAAAATACGTCCCATAACTTATTATATAAATTAACTACAGTTAATTTAATTGGAGTGTATATATAATACACTACTACTATTTGTTCAATACATTTGAAAGTAAAATAGTAAAGATCCAAATACAAAACATGATTCAGAATTTGTTTATTTTATTTTTTTTACGATGTTTTCACTTCTAAAATAAAACAATCATTTAACGATGAGTATATCCAAAGTTGTTCCTATCCTGCGCCTAATAAAGTCGAATGTCAGTAATGATGGTTAGTCTCTCCACAAAAGGCAGCCGTTAAATAAAAGAAAAATCCCCGTCGGCATCCATGCGTTTGGTGGGTTTTTCGTTCGTTATTGAAAATATGCATTGGAAGTTTGGCGTAAAGACGTTTTTTGTTTCCCGTGAAAGTCTTCTGGAGTTTATTTGCCACAGGTTTGCCGAAACGATGCCTGTTGCCGCATAGCGCTACACGAACAGGTGCGGAGCCATCGTGAACTACTTGAAGCGTTTCACTTTTATCCCGCAACTGGTCGTAGCGCTAGGCAGCAACAGGCAACGTTACCGCAAACTTACAGCAAATAAGCTTCAGATGACTTTCACGGGAAGCAAAAACAAGTTTTCGCCAAACTTCCAATGCATACTTTCAATAACGAACGAAAAACACACCAAACGCATGTTTACAGAAAGCGTGCATGCTATCTGGGATCTTACACAGAGAAGTACCAAATTATTATGAGGTTGCTTGCTATCAGTTACTCTATTCAAAATACTGTTGTGTTTTTCACAGATTACCAAAAAAATACCCAATCACATGTTTACAAAATAAATATATTTAATCACTAGGGCGTAAAGTGACCCTTTTCGATCTAAAGCGAGAGTTGAAGGACACTTTTGCCTGTGTGATGATCTTTTTTTGTCATATTGCAACATTGTTTAACAAACTAAGTTAGAAAACAAAAATACTTCTTATGTAAACATAACCCCTCAAAACAACTTCTAAGTGGTTTTCAATTTTGCTAATGCAAATAAGCAGCCGCGTTAGTAAGTGATTCATTCGTTCCCTCTATTAAGATTGTGTTAGTGTACATTACACTCTCAATATTTCAAACTGCAACAATAAGCTACAAGAAATAAAATCAATCGATACATAATTTTGATACATGCGATTGCTTACAAAGTTTAAAACTAACTGAGTTTACAACAGCTGACTTTTACTTCCTAGGGACTAAAAAGGCTTTTTACTCTCTAGGAAGTAAAAGAGCTACTTTCAGATCCGCAAAGTATGTATTAAAAACAAAAACGGCTGTTTTCGCTGCAGCATGACGAAAAACAATTTAAGATCAGATAACCAAACTTGTTTCAGTGCAAAAGGTTTGTTTGTCCTCCGTACTGGGGACAAGCCTGCGTACAGTCTGGGAAAGAATGGAATCACAGGGACAAAGTGTAAGAGCAAAACTTCAAACTTTGACTTCAGAATGGTCCGACACTACAATGCTATGATGCACATGTTGAAGGAGAAGAAATCGGATGAGAAAAAACATTTGGTGAAAAAAGAAATCACTCACATATTGAAGGAGAAGAAATCTGAAGAGAAAAAACACTTAGTGAAAAAGGATATGCTGATAGACTAAAATACATTGTTTTCATGCAGAATTTTTCACAAAGTATGTCTATTAAATCTGAGACAACATCTGTTTTGTTATAATAAAAAACCATTATTTAATTGTTCTTGTAAGTTTACATTATTTAAGAAAATTTACAGTACAGTCCACGAGAGTCTGCAGTTGAGGGAGGAGCCTATTTACCACGTGACTTCGAAGGAGGATTGTGTGCTGTTGCCAAATCTAATAATACCAGCTGATTTGAAATTTCTGTTTGGTATAGTTTTATTAGGCTAGCGTAAAAAGTTAGTGAACGGGCGATGTTGCAACGTTGCGCTAGTCCAGTCTTGTTAATGGTTGCCACCAACTGCAGGATCTCGTGGCCCCTAGTACAAATTATCTATTCATAGGAAGCAGGGCCGTCGACAGGGGGGGGGGGGCAGGGGGGGCAAATGCATAGGGGCCCGGGCATGTAGAGGGGCCCGGGCCCAAAGTGACTTTTAAATTTGTTAATAAAGGGCCGGGACCTTTTAAGATGATTTCAACTTGATTGGCTCAATTCTGTCCTCAGTTGTGGTTTTTAAACTACCGAGTTGAGGTTGGTACCAATTGACATAAAGAAGTTTGCTTTATTTTTGCTATACATATAATGAACGTATGAATTGTAAGTATTAGAGGTTTTGTTTTTAGGAATTACAGCTTTCTTTTTCATTGTATAACGTTGCCACTCACCGAGCCTCAACTTTTAAATACAACATTTCGTCTATAGACGTCATATTATCATTTCAAGCTTGGTTGCTATGCCTATGTTCTATGTTATTGCCATATTCTGCCAACTCGTTAAAAGATTTAACTAGCTAAACTTTAAAATTTTGAAGCCAAATCAGTCGACTAGTGCAAAACATGGCAACTATGTACGAATGAATTTATTTGTACAGATGGCAGCACTGCTGGCTCAGCTCTCAGTCTTTCGTTTTGATGATATTGGCGTCTGCTAGACTGCTTACTGCTTGGCGGTTAGTGTTGTTTTGAAATTAATAAAAAGTGTTTTGAGATCCACCATGGCCCAACAGAGAATGAGCTCATTGGCTCTTTTAGCAATCGAGTCAGAAATGGCCTCAAAGATAAACTTTGAAGACATAATGGGCGGAGTGAATAAAAACAAGTACAACAAGTATTTACTTGAGAGTAAATACTTGCAAGTATTCATCCCTCCAAGTAAACTCTTGTGAATAAAAGCGACTCTTTCCTTGCAAGTAAATACTTCCTAAATGAGAGGGTATACTCTCTGATCTGAGGGTATACTTGCAAGTATTTACTACTTCAAAGTAAACTTTATACAGTACGAATACTTGCAGCTTATTCCTCATAAACAAATTTGCCTTTCTCTGCTATTAAGTTAAAACGGGTTTCCTTATGTGTTCTTACGTGTATATCTATTCACTTTTTATTAATTAACAGCACTGCTGAAATACGTGTGAGACTATAATAGTTGATTGTGAATACGTTCACTGCAAGCGCAGGCCTAGAACTATATTTTTATGGGGGAATGTTGCAGGGGGGTCTGGAGGTCCTTCCCCGCCACGGAAAAATGTTAACATTATGTGCTCAGACAAAAGATTTTATAGCTATTTTGAGGCATAAAAAGATAAATTATTAATCTAGTTTGATATACAAACATCTCATATTATTGTTGAAGGTCCAAGAACTTTGTTAAAACATGTAAATTGCGAAGGTTTTGCATTATTGAGACTTGTGGATTTTCATTAACAGATAGCTTGAACATAACAAAGGAATGCAGTTCCACTTCAGTTGAAAATTAATGTTTTTTAAATCTATGTTTTTGGACTCCTGAATTAAGGTTACATCTTTTCCCTATGCATTATTTTGCGGAAATCACTTGAGTCATGCATCATCATTTAAATAAATGTATTACACGACCTAGATACTGAATGTGTTACATGCATTTATCAACAAGTAAACTCAAACAAGCATGGGTTACTGATAACTTGTTGAAAAACAAGTATTTACTCTTTTGGCAATTATTCACACCAAATTTATAGGTTTCTGAGGGTATACTTCCTTGGCAAGGCTTTACTAACAAGTATAAGTAAATACTCGTGTTTATTCACTTCTGTTCAAGTAAATACTCAAATTATGAAAATTTAAGACAAGTAAGCTCTTTTACTCGTTTTTATTCACTCGGCCCAATAAGTGATTTTTCACATAAAAGGGCTAGAAGGATCATCCTGTGAAAGTAAATACGGTGATTTTTTGTCATCCGTTTTTAAATTATGAACACTCCACTGACTAATTTTGTATCATTTAGCTTCGTAATTTTTATCATACAAATTTGATTGACATTAAAACACCATTTTTTACAATTAAAAAATATCTGTTGTATGTCGCTAAATAGCCTAAAAATGTGAGTTTACAGGTCCAATTTTCCAACATTTTCCCGGGGGAGGACCCCCAGACCCCCCCCCCCCCCGGATGGGGGCCCCAGGTAGTAAGTTGCATAGGGGCCCATAAAGTCTCTCAACGGCCCTGATAGGAAGTAGGGTTTCTATAACAGCTCTCTGAACTCATTTAATTATGTTCTATTAGAGTAAAAAAAAAAATTGCTACAATTGGTTTATATAAATGATGTCTCCTTTTGAACCCAAACTCAAAGCTGATATCACCATCACTTATAACAGTAAACATCGTTTTGTAATTGTTAAAAATAAGCACCAAACATACGATAGTATATTTCCTACCTAGGGTCTCGACTTTGTCTCAAATTTAAAAACTATCTCGAGCCAGCAAAACCATTTCGGTCCATAGTACGAACGCTATTTTTCAACACACTATACCCTATTAGCCTACTACTATTCACCACAATAATAATGCACACTAACAGTTAACACAACTACAACTTAAGGTTGTGTGAAGAAATAATTTGAGGAATCAGCAAAAATAATAATAAATCCTTTCAAGGCAGTGGTGACAATAAAACAAGTCTATTGCAATGCTATGGATACTGACTGTGTATTAAATATGCATTATTTTTTTAATAAAATAAGCAAACGGCAGATTTTTGGCCCTAGGGATGTAAAAACCTACTTGGCCCCATATGACATCTGGCATGGATAGCAATACGTAGGTTCCGGCCTCCAATAAATGTTTGTAAAACCGCTAAAAACATTAAAGTGGGGTGAAATACATTTTACTGCCGTCTGCCAGAGTAAAACAACAATAATAATATTGTTTATAATGTTTTGTGAACTGACAACTACAAGTTTGATTCCTTCTTTTCATACTCCACTGACTTTAAATTAAGTCAAAGTTAGATTAAACGCTTTCAAGGGAAAGCAGTCCAAACCCATTAAAGTTTTGTGGATGAAACTGGGAATTTAACCCGTCCCTCCTGCACCAAAGTCCGAGATGCTAACCACTAGGCTAGTATTATTATTATATTAACATTAACAAAAGTGGAATCGATTAGAAACACATTCGCTTAAGCAAATCTGAACACAAAAACTATAAGCTATGTGGTGATAAAAAAACTGATCATAAGTGACTGGGGGGAAGATGGTTCCACGTTTCTATAGACTGTACACTAAACAACAATTAATTACTTTGCAACTTCTAAATTTCAATACAAAAAATTAAATAAATGAACTAATAATTTTTTTAAACAACTTTTTACTATAACATCCAATTGTTTATTATAAGTTTCAAGACTGACAATTTAATTTACGACAAAAAATCGAACGCTAAGTTCTAAGTAGATAGATTAATCTCATTTAGTCAAACATATTTCAATGTCTTGAGTTGACATTACATTTATTTGATTTACATTTTTAGACATATCATTTATTTGATGTCACACAGTAGAGCCACGCCTCTCAATATCCAATGTTCAGGCGTGAACTTGCACTGAAGCCAAAGAGGAGTGATGAACGTCAGGTCAGTACGGTTTGGTTTTTTATACACAGGACACTGCAAAGAGAAATAACATAAAACGTACTATTATTCATCAGTTTCTAGCCATGTGAATAATATCTGTGGCAAAATGTACTGTGTCTAATGTTTGCAATCAGGAAAAAAACTATTTGCTGAAAATTATGATGTTCAATTTAAGATAGCAATACTTCTGGTTGTGTAGACAAGTTTACTCTTCTGTAATGCTTGTAAAAGGTTTGTTCCCTTTGTAACTCGTATTGTCTGAATTTCAGCCCCTCAGTCACGTGGTTGTCCCAACTTTAAGCTCCTGGAGCTGCATCTAACCTCATAGTTGTAAACTGGAAACAAAGCCCACTTCTTACAAAGTTTGCTGAAAGCCACTTATATTCTCAGGCCTGTGGTTTGCATGTGATGCGCCATAGGCTTGAGAGATGATTGCGCCCCTCTCCACTTACCTTGTGGAGGAATTTTTCCAATACTTGCGCCTCCAACTAACCTAAGCCCCTGAGGCCGGGCTCACCGGCCCATTTATTAAGCGGCCCTGCTTATGCTGTTGTGCAATTAATGTTTTAACTATTCATGATGTCTCGATGTTCCCATAGTCAGGCTGAGTGAGAAATCATAATGTACTAGCTAACAGGAAAGTTAGCAAAAATGTAAAACTTTTCAAACACCAGAACTCATATTTCATGGTTATACAGGGTTTGTTGCTAGCCTAGTGGTTAGGGACTTGGACTCCGGCATACTCCAAAAATGTCATAGGTTTGAACTGCTTTCCCTCATAATCTATTGCTGATTCCATAATTTAAAATGCCATCGTGATAGTCACAAAAAAATCAATTGCTTGGTTTCATCGAACAACAATAGTTTACCTGATACAGTTTAGGGTCCTTGGGAGCAGTACTGTTGATGGCAAACAGATGCACCACAGGCATCATCACTGACAGGACCTTCGGCGAAGACTCTGTCAGTCGATTGTTCTTCTTATCCCACCCAGCTCCATCCAAGTACAGTCCGTATACATACACTCCTTCCTGTAGCATATCATGTCAATCAATGCAAATTTAGTAATCATTCCTTTAGTCCTTAACAATTTAGTGAGTGCACATAATGAAGAGCAAATAAAATAGAAATGTCTATTTCTATTTTCTAACCACTTTTATTTATCTCAATCATAATGAAAAGAGGAAAGGAAGTGGTTTATCAATGTAGTATTATTGGATCTTCAGGATTATCAAGCTAATTTGACACAGGTTTTACGTTTACCTGCTCCTAAATTTCTTTTAGCCTTTGACTACGGATAGAATAGACAATCCGTTCCGTTGTTAAAGTTGTTACCAGTTTCAGACCAAACATCAACAAAAAGTTAAGCCACTGACGTTGACGTAAATTACTGATTTGTCAAACACGCCAACTGAAAGGACAACTTGTTGTACACTATGCATCTTTTATATCATATCTACTACCTCAGTAACAAAAACTACGGTGGAAGACATAGTTTTTTTATTCCAGCACATTCTAAAACAGTTAGCTACAGCTGGTCCATAGTGTACACTCACTGGTGGAGGCTGTCTGATCTCCTCTTTGCTGTACTTTGTCACTTCGTTGTGTAAAGTGACAGAGTCCAGAGGCCAACCTTTGTGTGCCCTGGCTACCTCTTGTCTCATGGCCGTCAGGAACCCTGCAAAAAAACTACCATCACTACCTTGCCCTCAAGTCTTTCTACTCATGTAAAGTGACAGAGTCCAGAGGCCAACCTTTGTGTGCCCTGGCTACCTCTTGTCTCATGGCCGTCAGGAACCCTGCAAAAAACTACCATCACTACCTTGCCCTCAAGTCTTTCTACTCATGTCGCTATGACCTTCTTGTTAGTTACAGCAGGTACTATTTAATTTCAAAACCGAAAGTTAGGGATACACGGCCCTTTCTCAAATTTAACATACATATAAGACAGAAACAGTTTATACATTATAAATATCTTATATCAAAATGAAAATAAATGTATTCTACCGCACACGACCAGTCAGCAAATGGACATAAGTGATAACAATAGAATTTCACTCAAAGTTCATTTGCAGTATAATTTTGTTACTATCACTTTTAATACAGGTGCGAAAATCAAACACTTTTATAATAAGCTACAAAACTAAAGTAAACTTCAAAAATATTATTAAAAAGTGTTGAACTATTGTTTGATAGCATTTTAGTTATTTTTAATGAATATATTTTAGCTTGGTGATGTGTGCAATTTAAATCCCAGGAGCTTATGTATAAGGAGAAATGTAAAATCCATCTACTTTCTTATAATAGATCATACAGCAGGACCAAATAGAGTTGTGCTCTTGCCTTGTTAAGTTAAATACTTAACTAACCATAATATCTACTCCTACAAAAAATAACAAATACAACCTTCAAATTAAGTATCATATGGCTACATCCATAAAATCTTTGACTGTCGAAGTAGACATCCCAATTACTAGCTGTAACCATTTAATTTCTAAATGTAAATGAATATTGTTGATTTGTACCACCGACAGTACTGATGGTGGCCAAGCCAAACTGAAACGACATTGTAAACTAACATCTGTTAGGCTGCATCAACAATCGTAGCATGAAAACAAGAGTAAACATAGAATGTGCACTCTGTATGTGGCTCATTCACATATGTTCTATTTGGCCAAAGATTGGGAACAGCTGATCCGTACAGATGGGATATCTACTTATCTAAAAAAGCCATTGTCTAGCTTGTCACCTTGAGGGTTGAAGAAGCCAGTCATCCAGAACTGTGGAGGACGTTTGACAAACACCCAGTTGGAGAACTGGGTGTTGCGTTCCTGTAGCTCTGTGTACCAGAAGCCTAACGTTGACGAGGCCCAGGAGTCACGCTTCCAGCTGTCGGGCACTCTGGCGTCGTAAATACTGTCCAGAGCGTTGCGCAGTTGCTGTGGCAAACATCGTATGTTATGTAATTACATTTGTTTGAATTTTATTTATTTTAAAAAGATTCACACCACTGAGCTATAATGAATATCTGAAGGTAGCACTTCTTTACGAGATTTTTCTGGGATCAAATATGCTGAAGTGGAACAATATGGAATGCGGAATTAAGTAAAACCCAGATATTCTAAAAATTGATTCATTCATGTGGTTAAATGTTGGAGAGGTTAAGTTGTAGAGAGAACTTGCGAGTCCTAACTTCATCTCTCAAACAAAAACTGTTTCATTTCATGTCATGTGTAAATTTAAGAACAAACATTTTGTTTCATTTAAAGTCAAACAAAACAGTGGGCTCGACTAAATTAATTTGTACAGAGCTGTAGGCAAAACGAAATAAATCATAATACTGTCTAGACTAGGACACTACCACCAACCCTACAAACCAACGGCACGTTTGAAGTAGTCATAAACTCTAAGTGAAAGTAACATTTAGTTGATTAGGAATTCAGGGTTGAAACAATATATTCCATGTACGATTTTGATTTTTCCCTTACCTCATTCATGATTATAGTGCCTTCAATTGCCAGCAGCAGTTCTTTCAGAGTTTTTCTCACCACAGTAATAACTTTCTGCATCCAATCAATTTCTTGTCGCAAAAATATATTCAGAGAATTAAGAGGGTCCATTTTCTTTAATCTGAAACCAGTGTCATTTAATGAAATCCAAATTGTTTAACTAATATCGCAAGTGGTAAATTGAATCTTATTTAACTTGTATGGTTATACTTTCTTAGTGCAAAATACTACCATAGACTAACCAACAGAAGTAGTAGACTTCCCATTCCATTTTAAATTTTGAAGCTCGTTTTTTGTGTCTTGTTCATTTTCGGTGACACTGTATGTCTAGTGTCCACGAAATTTTGTTTATATTATTCTAGAATTAATTTAATGACTTGTGCTTTACTGTTTGGTTATATAACTAGAGGATGAGTTATTGCTTATGATTATATTGTTTTATTTGGTTAAACGGGATTTTACATGACTGAAATAACAATAAACAAATTGTAAACAAAACACGACATCCACAGTGCACTGGACAGAACTAACGATAAAATTGGCTTCAGCTGTTCCATAAGGATGGGAAATCTACCAAGGAAGTATGTTTTATCTATGATACTACATTTAAATATACACTCTTCAAATTTAAATTTTTAACTTATAGAAATGTTTTGAACTAACGTAGTAAAATCATTTTATTCAGTATATGCTATTGATTTCATTTAAACCCGAACTGCTTCAGCATTGTAAAATAAAACAATCAAACCCAATAGTCTCCTTGTACTATTGAATGAAACACAATATAACTTTCTCTGGAAAAATAATTTGTCGCAGACACAATGAAACAATTCAACAGAAGTTTCTATCTCCTCAGTTGGGAGTTTTTGTTTGGAAAGTCTTTTCAAATACATAGAGTATGAGAAAAAGATTTTTTTTTTCTAAAGTGGTTTTTTGGCTGTTATTTTTTATTGTGAAATTAACTAGTTGAGATGTGTACAATGTTTAAACACAGTTGCATGTTTTTAGCTCTATGTTTTTATGGCTTACATGGTGTAAATGGTTTTGCTGTAGTAAAAAAATGTCTTCAAAATAAATATTTTCTTAATATGGAGAAAGTCAGTATTGTTCAAGAACCGTTTGGGTATTTCTTGTATATAATGAAACATCTTTTACAAAAATGTTGAATAGGCTAATGTTTTTTTTACCTATAATTTTTTTTTTATCTTTGGTCAAATTAAACTTTATTAGATAGTAATACATAAGTTCAACATTTAAAATCATACTTTGGCTGACAATAACCTTGCAACAGCAAGGTTACCCTAACTCTCCTCACACCTATTCCAATTGCAGATATGAACAAAGACCACTGTACGATGCCACAACACAAAACTGTGTTATTTACAACAGCACATTCCTGACCTTGTGTGGATGTTTTATAACCTACTTCAAATGGCTGTTTGGAGCCACAAAGTGTAAGTAATAAGGGTCTACTGGACCACACGAAGGAAACTAAGTAATCATTAAATATCGTACAGTCTCCAATAAAACCCTCAGCAAATACATTATTTGTACAGCAATCATTGTGTGACAGTTTTTCACTCCTCACCTTTCTTTGACCTCAAACGGGTCATAGTCCTTAGGCAGCTTACTGAGCATCTCTTGTGCCAGCCTAGTCACAACACTCTCTCTAGACTCTCCCCCCTCTGCTCCACCCGACTCCTTTGGCTGTATAGACATGATGGTGTCCAACAGTGCTGTGGTGGTGTTGCTCTGGTACCTGGGGGTAGAAGTACAAATTAGAATCATTTATTTATCGAAGAGGCTAGTTGGTTTTAATAACTTATTTTTTCATCTGTCTGCCCACCTAGGGCTGAGGGGTAGACTCAATACTATAAAATGTTCACGGATCAGGACGAAGAGCTCCAATCTCCACGTCTAACTTTGGCTTTATATTCCAAAATAAGTTTGGTAATACAGTACTAGCAATCCTACACCATCAGAAACCTTGAAACGGTCCGTCCCCAACTTATAACTTACACTCTTTACTATTTTTGACTTAACCAAAGTTGAAAGTACTAAGTCAGAATATGAATATACCATCTACCTTCACAAAAGAAACCATTAAGATATAGAAGTACGTTAAATGTACCTTGACTTACTTCATGAGTGTTACAAGGAAAATTGATTCCGAAGGGAAATTGATTGATTCCGACAATTGCCAATGACACCCGATGCCAACAACCAGACCTAACAATGAGCCTCACCAATACGATGATGTTGGACCCTTACATATTAGTTCCAGGTCTCTCTCCTATTTTGTCTTCTAATTCTAGGGGTGCCTACCAAATGTAAACTTCCAAGTACAGTCTTCACCTGTGGTTCTTTTACGCTTGCATATACAGTTACAAGTGGATATTTTGTTGTAATGCAGGACATGAAGGTTTGTGGAGGATTTTAATTTTGACTTGCTACTGATGCATTCTAACACCTATTTGAATAACTACTTACAACATTTTCTACAAATATAACTCACGTTATGTCCGCATTGGGGTGAAGCCCATAAGCTTGAGGGGGATCAGTTGGACTCATGTTATCGATAGCTTCCAAATACTCATTCAGATTCCTATACACCAATATTCCGTAGCCAGTGTTGAAGCGGTAGTCTTCTGCAAACATTGCCTCTGAGAACCAAACTTTGGTGAATGTGTTGAGCAGTCTCTTGTCATAGTCGTCCGTCACTCTTCCTCCGTACTGCACCTCTCCCAACATGTATCTATAACATACAAAGTTACGGTAACTTATTAAGTAACATATTTGGTAACTTCCAATCTCAATAGCTCCAACACAAAAGACCACCCCAACTTACTGTTATAAGTTTAGGAAATAATCAGGATTTGTTTAGTTTTTGTTAGTTTTCAATTTTAAGCGCTATCAAGGATATAGTATTACATTGAAACCTGCCTATTCGGACATGAATAGTTTGTATTAGTAATTAAATTAAATTCTCATTTTGCAATACATTCTAAAACAATAACGAGGTTTTATCAATTACTTAAAACTTTAATAGCAAGTCTCTCATTAGCAATAATCAAATAAAACTTACTATCGAGGTAAAACACTCAACCTACTGAAGAAAATGATTTACCAGCTATTTAATGCTTGTCCACTGTTGTATTGAGTTTTTTCAATGTGAGTTTTAATTTTTTTCAAAAGAACCCGACTACTGTTTTAAGTGGAACATGACAGTTGCAGAAGGAAATCATTAAACTAACAGTTGTATCTCCGTTCCTTGAGTCCCCTCTCAGACCAAGCAGGAGGTACTATGGTCTGAAGCCAGAAACTTCTTGTTTCGTATCAGTATTATTGATAGAGAGATGGATATTATTTTTATCATAATCTATTATTTTTCCCCACCTGACAGTATTCCAACTTATTCCAATCTTAGGGTCGATGTCATCCAAGTGATTCTGTATGAACAATGTTGAAGCGTACCAGTCCGAGTAGTTGAACTCGTATGGTATGTTCCATCCGAGCGGTCCAAATTTGCGTCTTTCCTGTCATCCAAACATTTTTCATGACAATTAAAACAAATATCTGATAAAATTGTGAATTTATATTATGGTGACAGTATAACAAGTTGTTGATATTTTGGGTGTTACCAAAAGTTTTTGCTGCAATTGTTTTACTTTCTCCCCCTATACGGAGAAAGTAGTATGGATGTATTGGTTTTGGTTTTGGTCCTCCCTGAACTCAAAAAAGTTGTTTTCGAAATGATGTCTGTGTGTGAGGATGTGTAAAGTGCAACAGACCACACCTGACATCTGATTTTGACAACATTTTGGTACAGTAGAACCCCTCATATCCGGCCACCACGGGACCAAGCCCCTGGCCGGATAACGATTTGGCCGGATAAACCAACCTACTATGAAAATGACAATTTATACCTAATAATAATAGGTAATCAATATATGCAATCAAAAGTATCATTTAATTCTGTTCTGGGATCATTTTTAGAAAAATAAACATGTTTGTAAAAAGAAAAAAAAATATTTGTAGGTTAAAGTCATTAAGTAATGAATGTACAAATATTATGATTCCAGGTAACAAACCCTATTAAATGGAGGTAAAAATGACAATAAATTGTACTTGAAGATAATTAGGACTTAAATGGTACATGCATTTCTACTCAACATTCTTATTTTGTGAAATACAAAAATTAATGTATTGTACTGTACTAACCCCACTTTGGAAATAATCAACCAACTGATCAGAGGTTAGGCCTTCTAGCTCAACTGAGTATAGTGACTCAGCAAATAAATGTATATACAAACAGATAAGTAAAGAGAACAATTTATTTTATGACTTGAGCGGTCACAAAGACTAGTGCTTGCATCTAAACGTCCGTAAGCTGTGAGAAAAACATTTTGATAATGGCTTCTTGAAGGGGCCGGATAAACAGAGGACCGGTAAAACCAAGGCCGGATATGAGGGGTTCTACTGTATGTGGGTCCCTTACTTCAGGAATTTTTTCCGTTTTAGTTTTTAATGGTGATTTTTCATAAAAACCCATAAAATAGCAGAAAAAATGTATTTTCATAAAAACTGCCTGTTCAATGTTTTGATTGAAATGTAGGGTTTTATAGTCCATTTAACTCTAATCTAAATTTTAAAAAACAATAATATATTATAGTTACTCCCACAGCTTATTCATGATAAATGTTGTTGACACACTAATAAGAGGAAGTATGTGTCATATTGCTGATACCGTTTATTTTTACCAAGAAGTTTAATTTTTGTAAAGAAAAGTTTTATGAAAAGTTACTGTTTATTTGGGTTTTTTATTTTTCCTGAACTTAGTGTTTCAAATTCTGTATTTGCAAGTACTCAAAGTATTTCTAATCTCCTAATGTAGTGCTCAAATTCATTTACTGGTTACACGTGCTTCAGAGGGTTGCGTTGAGGCAATTCAGTTGAAACAATTTTAACAATAATAGTCCAAAACACTGCAAAGGCATTATCCTACAACTGGCTACAATGTGATTGAATTTCTGTACAATATTCAGTTTACCTGCACCACTGTGTGTAGGAAGGACAGAGCGTATATCATGGGCAGATACTGCTGAGCTCCACTGTAGTCCAAGAGATCCTGACTCATGTTGCCGTACGTCCGCAACAGGCCGGCTCTGATACCTGCAAATTAGCCATCTTGTTCTCTGCACCACTACAAAGTACTCTATGTACAGTTGTTACAAGTTCCAAAACTGATCATAACTCTATCATGTTAATGATCAATCATAGGTGCTGTATGATCAAATTCAAATATGATTTTTAAATACCTGAAGACTTTGATCTTGTTTTTCCGTTTTTCCGTTTGAAAGGTCCTCACAAACATACATACAAACACAAATACACAGAAACAAAAACGAAAACGAAAACATCAAAGAAAAATTTGGTCAAATTACAAATATTGATTGCTTAAGTGTTTCTTGTCTGAAAATGGAGAGGCATTTAATATCTCCCCCAAATATGCATAAAATCATAAAATGTACTTGTATACTTAACTGTCAACAATAATGCCTTTGATCAATGGGCATCCTGCAAATAAACCCGACTAAAGTATTTAAATCCAATTTAAAACGAAACATAAAAATCTATATTTTACAAAGCTAAATCCATTAAAGTCCAGCTTTGTTCATACTATTAAGGCTGAGCAATTCACCAGGAAGAGCTATCACAGAGCAATCATTAACTATCAGATTTGTAGTTAAAGATTAATTGGTTGTTGGAGATTGATTACCTTGAGGCGGTTCATTGGTGAATTTGATTGATATCTGCAGTAGAGATATGGGGAACCTCAAGTGAGGCTCTGTGGTTATCCACACCCGGAAATCTGGGTGGACATTGTCTGCCTCGGCCAGTAACATGAACAGCTCACTCATGTAGTCAATGCCCAGATGACAGTTCTGCAGCAATACCCAGCCACCCTGGCAAACGAGACAAGTACTACAAACATCACTCTAGTAACAAAACAACTAAATGTTATAGACTACATAAATCTTATGCTGGCAATATAGTTTTGTGTTTGATAAAATTGAATCTTCCATTGTAAACTATTGGAACATTTTTGCACTTGATTAGACATTTGATATTGGAATTGTAAGTCCAGGGTAAACAGACAAACTTTCAATGATAGTGATATATTGTAATAGATAACACCAAGTACTTTCAAGGGAAAGCGGTCCAAGCCCTTCAAATCTTTGTGGATATGCAGAATGCCTATCTGTCACACTTAAGTCCGGGAACATACCCATCAAGTGTATACAATATTCTAAAGTTTCTATAGAATATAATAAAGTAGCTGTAACAAAAAGCAGAGGAAATGTCAACTATAAATGATCTACACTCTAGTATAGGTATCTGACTAAATTTGGTTTCACGTGTTAACCAATGTTGTTGTTTAAATAAATCAACAGTATTGGTTTTACCACTGTATTGAATTGCGTAAAATTAAACTCATATCAATATAATCATCAATCTAATACGGGAGAATTCAATTTTGAGAGCATTCAAGTTAGTTGTTGGAGTGACACAAAAGCCTGATTAGGTGATCAATAGATAGCTCTGTATCAGGTTGTCAGAAACAGTAGTTTAAATTTGATTTTTGACTCATTTCCCACTAAAGAGTTGTTTATTCATTCACTTAAAAATGTAAATAATCACAAGCCTATCCTTTAAACATTAAAACATTTCAACTTACATTTTCCTTAAAGTTGGCGACCAACTTCCTCGCGTGCACCTCCTGTCCTTGTCCCATGGAGATAGATTTGCACTCAAACTCGTGACGTTTAGCAGCGCTCTCTATCAGTGGTGTGGGGTCTGAGCCCATGCTGAGTAGCCCAATCATCGGAGTCAAAGGTCTCGACTCTGACCACAGCACGTCAATGTTGAGGATCACGGGCTCTGTGTACCGAGTGTCCATACTCGAGGCGACATATTTCTTGGACTGTGCCAGAGTTCTATCCTGGCACCAGGCTCTCACCATGAGCAGTCTTCTGAACGGGTCCAAAGCTTCATACCCATCGGGCATGGGTTCCTCTTCCGGTGCAGGCTTGTCAAACCAAACCTTCCAATACTTTTCACTCTGAGGTACTTGATTCAAGATAAACTTGAAATGTGGCAGGGTTGACAGCTGGACCAAATTGAGCCAAACAGAATCCGTTATCCATTTACACGGTTTGGCCGGACAAGCGTTCAAGTCCAGTGCAGAACCTCCTTTGATAAAGTTCTGAAACTCTTCGTGCGTTATAGCTTTTCTCTGCAAGTCCACTTTCATAGTGAGCAACAGTGTGAACATGTACTTGTGACTTTCGTACAACCCTCGGCACTTGTATTTGAACACTTCATAAGTGAGGTAGTCTATTATGAAATTAATTCGCTTCTGAGCGACCAAACTTTTCTCGGACTTCGCCATCGAAATGTCAAACCTCTCTAGAAACTGGACTAGAGACGTTTGGTACATGCAGTTCACCATGGACATGTCTACAATGAGAAAGTAAAGGATGCTTCCACGAGTAGCTACAGGTCTGAATTCCTCTCGAGCTGTGTTGATTTTAGCTTCTGTTGCTGCGGCAATCTTCAGCTTCTCACGGACTGATGCAGCCGTTGTCTGAGTTACGTTCAATACTGCTATCACACTCTCATCATCCACTAGGGATCCTTGCACTGTTGTCAACTTGTACAGAAGATTAGTCTCTAATTCCTTCATCTTCCGTTTGTTAGCTGTAACGTCCTGAATCAACGAGGTCCTTTCAAACTCCAGTTCTTTCTTCTCTGTTAAAATCACCCGACCCAACAGCTGGTCCTCCAAGCCTTTCATTGTGACAGTAAAGTCAATTATGTTGGTTCTTGCAGATATCTCTGGGGAGTACGCGGGGTTTGCTAGCTTAGTAGTGATGTAGAGCCGGAAATCTTTATTAACATCCATTTCCTTGTCACCCACTTTGACTTTTAGAGCAGTTCCTACTTTGATGTAGTTTTTCTCTAGCACATTGTCAAGAGCAGGGTCTAATTCTTCAAGGACGTCCTCAATAAGCATAGGTCGTCCGAGAGACAGACAATCTTCAATATGGTTGCGGAAATATTTGTGATTTAGGGATGTCACCTAAAAAGAAGTAAATAATCAAATTTGAGCTTTTAAATATGAGAATCATTTATCTGGACCTAAAACGTCAATCCAATTTGTTTCAAGCAAGGATTAAAAAGAAAAACTACACCATGCACAAAATCTAAGAAACCAAGTCATATCATTTGTGTTAAAAGTCGAGTGGCTTAAGTGCTCGCCAACAAATTCAAAGGTTGATCAACCTAGAAATAGTTCAAGGGCTATTTCATGGTTAGTGAAGTACAGGTTATTGTTCGTTGGTAACAACCCCAACAGACAAAGTTAAATCAGACTTCAGATAATTTCCTTACAAAAAACAATATTACAAAGATAAAATAAAAAAAATGAACACAACACTCTAATTTATTAACAACACTGGTCTTTATGGGGATGGCATCATGCCATGTTGATTCGATTCTCAACTCTACAGATTCTTGCCATTGAAACAGAACTGAGAATCGATCTAGTTGATTCCAATTCTATCGATTTCAGCCATCTGTTATATTTTCTAAATAATTTACAGGCTATCGTCTACTATAGTACTGTAGTAGCTGCTCCTGCTGCTGGCTACTAAAGTACTGACCGCAATGCAGTCTTAGAGCTATGTAAAGAGTTTAAAGGTCAATAATACATCCGTAATTATTTACATAATGTTCACTATACTTCACTGAGAATTCATCAAACAAATTCTAACCTGCAAGTTGTTCTCCTTCTCCTTATTTTTGATCCACGCGATGCCTTGACTCTGGGGATCTATGAGCAGAGGGAACCTGGCTGCTTTGGTCACAATGATGCCGTTTTGTATAGACAGCTCATCACTCGGTAGCCCCTGAAGTTAGTAGACTGTTAGTCATCAATTTGTTTTTGCATTGGGTAGTTATACAGCTAGTGGAGTAGTCAACTTATTGCCTATTTGGACTAGTTGATAGTTGAACAGTTACTTGATTTATAGCTCATCAAGTTTTTGCCCATCCTAGCTGGAGGGCAAGAGCAACGCGACCGACGCGACCAACGGTCGCTGCTTTTACTGACAAAAATGTGTGTCCACACTGAGCTGCGCGACAACAGCGATAAGGTGTCGCGTCACCGATGTAGTGCTACCAAATACAAACATGTTTGTATCTCAAAGCGTTTGTAGCGTGACCGACAAGCGTGATGCCGCTCTTGCTGCTCAGCTAGGACACTCCCTTTACCTACCATGTGTTTGTATCTGTCACTCTTGTCGCCCAGCTGGGACGGGGCCTAATGTGTAAAAAAAGTTATGGGCTAGAACCCCACAATATGAAAGTGGGGCAAAAAAACTACAAACGTCTGTGGCTCTGCTGTAAAAATGAATTAAGCTAAATACAAAATCAACATCAGCAACAACGACCCACAGAACTGAGGAAATCCTGTTGAGACATGAAAGACATTGATTTTCAGTTTAAACAGCTAGACTGGTCGATGTACCTGTAGGTTCCATTCCCCAATAGTCGGAGTGTCCACCAGGTTCTCAGTCAGGTTCAGGTTGGGGGTCACAGGTATGCTGCGACTGACCAGTTGATTGTACCAGGTAGTGTTCAGCAATGTGCGGAACTCCTGGTTGAACGGACCAGTGTATGATAGGAAGCCGGTGAGTAACACGACATCTCCTACTAGACGATCAGTCTCCGCCTTGAACATCTGCGACTGCTCCGTCCACCTCACCTGCGGCATTCATGCATTACAGATTAATTTTTGGGGTCAATCTAGGATATTTCAAGATATTTTTTATGCTAATCAAATCACAGTGCTGATTAAGTAAGTCTACAAAGTCATACATTAAAGATTAATCTTTGGATTCCTTTGGGTAAATGCAAATACAACAGTATATTTTGAAGTAAAGGTGAGTGAACATAATATAGACCCAGTGCTGTTGTACAGAAACATTATTTTATTTAAATAGATCTTTGACTGAATCAGCCATTTATTTGATTAAAAAATTACATGCTTATGTCTTTATTTTTTTGTAAAATATTTAAAATAACGATTTTAGGGAAAGCCAAGTGGTTGACTGAGATTTTTCATAGAGATTTCAGCTTTAGCTATCTTACCTGAAAAAATTAAGAGCCCAGGAATGGATAGCTACACAATAAAATAAAACATCATTGATTTTCTTATAATGTAAGAGTTCTTCACAGAGTAAATTACCTTGTTTAAAATCAAGTTTCTCAGGGTTTCAAGACTAGTGTTTTTAAAGATTTGGTAACTGTATCAACCAAAATTTTACTTAATTAACTTATTTGGAAGATAACATTTTGTCAAGTATCTATTAACTTGTTGGCAATCAGAATACCTTAATAATTAATTCATTTTAAAGTACCGGTATAAAATTTAGTGTTGTTGCTGCAAGTGTGTACCTAATTCATTATAAATGATTAGATACAGTATTATTTAGCGAACTCACCTGTTCTCCTGACAAACCGTTGATCAACGCAGAAGCTGCGTCCATTTTTGACTTGACTTTATTGGCAACATCTAACACTTCCTGTCAACAAATTCAACAAACTTAGATAGGTGCACTGTTTTGCATTAAAATTTATTGAAACATTAACAAAATAATAGTTTTCCAACAGAGTAGGCTCATACAGCCAGAATCATCAATCAGCACAACAAGCACAGTTATTTCACAAATTATAAAGCACCTTTAGCAAATTAAATGTTGTGTACAAACAATAACCAACCTGTTTGGAGGCCATGGCAGTGTCAAACAGTTTTTGTGCTGCTGAAAGTTCAGTTTCTTTGGCCGCAAGCATTTTCTCAGCTTCTGCCAACTCTTTGGACGCAATGTTGAACCTGTTTTGTTGTATTGCAAGGTTTGCCTGAAAGAAAATACAGTTTGTATAGCAAAATTTTGATCCAATTACATTAATTTTTAATGTTTGCTGATGCTAAGTTAATGTTATTTGGGGGATTATTGCACATTTTATATCTGAGTTGTATAAAAGTTGTTGAAGGGTAAAATATCAAAATACATTTTAAAAATTTACACATAATGTTAACTTTGTGGGAAGGCACATCAGATGCATCAGTAAAATACTCCTGTAAGAATAAGAATAAGAAGTAATCTCGTTTGTTTTAGTTTTTAGGTACTTTCTCTAGATCTGGAAACGATGTGAAAACTTGTTTTATTGTTAATTTTGATAGAAAGTATCCACAACAATCCCTCAACACAACCACAAGGACTAACCACAGTATACATGTAGACTTAGAACAGGGCACATGCTAATGCAGTTAGTTGATAAAACTTTAAAGATTCTTTGCACTATTGATACAAGTTTCTAGTCGTAGGTACCTTGAGAGGCAGAACATCTTTGTTGACATTGTAGAAGGACTTCATGGCAGTGGTCCACTGCAGTAGACCGGCTACATTGCCACAAGCCACTTTCGCATTGTCGTACGTGTAGAGAGGATTGTCCAAGTAGGGCAACATCAAGTCAACCATTTCGCCAGTGATCTTGTCCTTCGGAAAGTTCTGAAGGTTCGACAGAAACCGAGTGTCAGCCATTACCTGGAAACAAGAGTGTTATTGCCAATTTGCTATGTTGACCCAGTTAGTTGACCCAGCTGGGTGAGTTTACAACAGAGTAAGATGCCTTGTACAGCTTTGTTACTGACTTTAGACTAGATGTTTCTTTAGCCAAAACCATTTATTAAAATCTCAATAATGGAGGGCTAGGTTCACTTTAAAATGTCAAAAAGCTACTGACTTTTCTCAGGATCAAACCAGCGACCTTTTGATTACTAGGCGAGCACTATAACCACTCAGCTACCCAGCCAGTCATGATTACTCAGTGTAGAAATGATTAGTCTATTAAACACTAAACAACACGTTTTATGTTAGGTTAAATCCAAGCGTTGAATCAAATGGGAAACACTGCAACAGCTGATCGTAGTCATAGTATCTTTAAGTGTTGCCAAAATATTTCCAAGCATACATGGATTCGTGTATAATAATAGCTCGCTGTTTTGTGTTGTTTGGTTGGAATACTGGTGTACACAAAAAAAAATAAAAACTGTGCGGCAAAAAAAAAACCATACGACAAAAGTAAGTAAAGGCAGCAATTAGAAACTTTCTGTATTATAATCAGTGCAAGGAAGCCCGCTTTCTCAGGTTACTGTAGGAAATATACTTTTAGTATCTCATAGTGGATTGAAAACTCAATTTTGCTAGCGTGCAATACCCTCTTTGTAAAAGTTTCCAATACTGCTACCCTGCTACTAAACTTGTATATACAATTTAAGTTACCTTCAACGACTCAGCCCAATTAGGGAACAGAAAGTTCTTCTCGGGATCAGGCCT